>NC_083343.1:73966722-74615501 GCF_019175385.1 Lycium barbarum | reverse complement strand
CCCAAATCGAGTCAAACTTGGCCTTTGTGCGGGGTAACCCCACAACGAAATCCATATTGATCTCCTCCAACTTCCACTGCGAAATCCCGATATTCTGAGCTAGGTCTCCAGGCCTTTGATGTTCAGCCTTCACCTGTTGATAGTTTAAACACTTAGCCACAAAGTTAGAAATATCAACCTTCATGCTCTTCCACCAATAGTGTTATTTCAAATCCTTATACATTTTGGTGGATCCCGGATGAACCGAATACTTGGAACTATGAGCTTCCATCATTAATTCTTGTGAAAGACCATCAACATCAGGAACACACAATCGTCCTTGCAACCGCAAAACACTATCACCAGTACCTACAGTAAATGAAGTGTACTCACCCCTTTCCACTCCATCTCTCAGCTTTGCCAAAAGTTCATCATCATATTACTTGGATTTTATCCTTTCCACCATGTCAAACCGTGACGGCATGATTGCCACTAACTCTCTATCTTTGGTTTCATCAAGTCTGACCCTAAGACTTGCAAGTCTTTGAATTTCCTTCCCCATGGGCATGTCATGTGCACGCAAATAAGCCAACGTGCCCATAGATTTTCTACTCAAAGCATCAGCAACCACATTAGCCTTACCAAGATGGTACAAGATATTCAATTCGTAATCTTTCAACAACTCCAACCACCTCCTCTGCCTGAGATTCAACTCTCGCTGCTTGAAGATATATTGCAAATTCTTGTGATCAGTAAAAACATCATAATGCTCACCATGCAGATAATGACGCCAAATTTTCAAAGAAAATACCACAGCAGCCAACTCCAAGTCATGAGTCGGATAGTTCTTCTCATGCTTCTTCAACTGACGCAAAGCATAAGCAATCACCTTACCATTCTGCATCAATACACAACCCAAACCAATTCTAGAAGCATCACAATACACCACATATCCACCAGACCCAGAAGGTAAAGTCAAAATAGGAGCCGAAGTCAACCTTGTCTTAAGCTCTTGGAAACTCTTTTCACAAGCTTCGGACCGCTAAAACTTAGCAGTCTTCTGTGTCAATTTAGGCAATGGTGAGGCAATGGACGAAAAACCTTCCACAAACTTTCTGTAATAATTTTCCAAACCCAAGAAACTACGAATTTCCGTCGCACTAATTGGTCTAAGCCAATCCTTAACCGCTGAAATTTTCTGAGGGTCTACTTCACCAGTCACCACGTGACCCAAGAAAGACACCGACTCAAGCCAGAACACACACTTAGAGAATTTTGCATAAAGCTCGTTCTCCTCAAGTATTGTCAAAGTTATCCTCAAATGATTTGCATGATCCTCACGATTCTTAGAGTACACCAAAATGTCATCACTAAACACAATAATGAATCGGTCTAGATACGGCTTAAAAACACGGTTCATCAAATCCATGAATGCAGCAGGCGCATTAGTCAAGCCAAATGATATGACTAGAAATTCAAAGTGCCCATAAAGAGTACGGAAAGCAGTTTTCGGGATATCCTCCTCCTTTATCTTCAATTGATAATATCCAGACCTCAGGTCAATCTCCAAAAAGAACTTAGCACCCTGAAGTTGGTCAAACAAATCATCTATCCTAGGCAAGGGATACTTATTCTTAATGGTCACTTTATTAAGCTATAGTCAACACACATTCTCAGGGAACTATCCTTCTTCCTAACAAACAAGACTTGAGCACCCCAAGGTAAGGAACTTGGTCGGATGAAACCCTTATCCAACAAGTCCTTCAATTGATCCTTCAATTCCCTTAGCTCCACTGGAACCATACGATAAGGTGGAATAGAAATAGGTTGGGTGTCGGGGATAACATCAATCCCAAAATCAATAACTCTATCAGGAGGAATACCAGGAAGATTTTCAGGAAATACTTTGGGATAATCACTGACTATGGGAACATATGCAAATTCGGGTACTACGGCTTTTGTATCATTAACAACCACCAAATGGTAAATACACCCCTTAGTAATCATCTTATGAGCCTTAAGATAGGAAATAAATCTACCCTTTGGCTTAGCAATTTCACCCTCCCACACAATAACAGGTTCATCGGGAAAGGCGAAACGAACTAACATATGGCGACAATCCACATTAGCATAATTACATCAAAATCCACCATCTCAAGTTCATACAAATCAGCTACGGTCTCACGGCCTTTAATCACAACAACACAATTTCTATACACTCTAGAAGAAATAACAGGAACACCCGAAGGCGTATCAACAGCAAAGGGTTCCAACAAAGGTTCGGGTTTCATACTCATATCAAGAGAAAAATAAGGAGTCACATAGGATAAATTTAAAATCGGATCAATCAATGAGTAAGCATCATGAGAACAGATGGTAAGGATACCTATAACCATAGCGTCAGAATCCTCAGCTGCCTCCCTACGAGTCAGCCCATAAAGTCGAGTTGTCCCTCCACTAGAAGTATTAGCAACTTCCTTTCCTTTGCCGTTATTATGAGCATTCTGATTATTATTGTTTGCATTACCAACAGGCGGATTTCTAGCAAATGCAGAAGCAGGCAAATCATTCTTTTGGCTATTCATAGCAGCCACCTCACATAGCCACTTTCTGCATTCCCTCTTGATGTGGCCTCTAATCCCATAATGATGACAGATACGCTTTTCCCACCCTGGCGGACGACTAATTCCTTGTGAAAACTTACTATTATTATTATTATTTTTCTAGCCTTGCCTACCAGAAGGCATACTAGCATGGGAATAAGCTCCAGACTGAGCAGGTGCAGAATACCCTTTACTCTGCCCTCTCTTATAATTATTACCACTACCGATCAGGCCTTCTTGTTCTGATCTCGATCCACTCTCTCCTTATTTTTCCAACTCTCTTGTTGTTCAACAAACCCAACTAGAGATGAGAAAGTGCAAGTAAGAGACATAGTAACAACAGCATATGCAGACTTGATACGTGGTACCAAGCCTTTCACAAAACGAGTCAACTTATGCTTTTCAGTCGGAATCATGTATAAATCATACTTTGACAAACGAGTGAACTCCAAACTATACTCACGAACCGACTTATTACCCTGCTCTAGCCTTTCAAACTTCGTAGCCATAGCAATTCTTTCCTCATTAGACAAGAACCTTTCCATGAATGCCTCGTCAAATTCAGCCCATGTCGGACCTACATCAGCATCACCTCTCTCAGATTCCCACATCCTAAACCATACGTGAGCAATATCCTTCAACTGATAAGAAGCAAGCCTCACAGCTTCTGAATCCTGGGCATCCATTGCCCTCAACGCCTTGAAGGTCTCATCTAAAAAATGGTGGGGGTCATTCGTGATCCAAAGAACTCTGGTGACTTCAAGTCTAGGAATTGCTTAAGTCTTCCTCCACCATGAGGTCCTACACCTCCACGCAGCTGCTGAGCCGCAACCAAAGCAGTCAACATTTGAATAGCCATTTACATAGTACCAATCTCAGGCACACCCGTAATAGGAACAGCAGGAGCAGGCGGTGCTGGGGGTGGTGCTTGATTTCCAGCATTATTTCCATTAATAGCATTCGTGCCCCCAAGATTTTGGTTAGCTCTCGCGGTTTGTGCTCGGTTACTATTTTTGGATCGCGTCAGAGCTATTTCTGCAAGGCACGAATTAACGAGCGAATTAGAACGATCCTTAAAGGACTTCAAGATCCACAGCACAATCTAGAATCAAGAAGAATAGCAAACACCTATAAATATCCTGGGAGTTTCTCGGTCATGTAGGTGATCAGGCTACACAAGGAAAACTCCACTAGACACAGCTTCATAGACACCGACAATAATCCTAGGCCGTATTTAAACCTAGGCTCTGATACAAAGCTTGTCACGCCCCAAAACCCACCCTAGACGTGACCGGCATCCGACGTCATGAACAACATCGAAAGAGCCTAAATGATGCAATAATAACACTTGAACCCGCAGGTTCAACATTCGCCTACAACAATTTAATAAAATAAATGCAAACAGATCATAAATATAAGAGTTAAATCAGCGGAAGTCTTTATAATTTAAATAATTCAACCAAAACATGATAGTGTGCCCGAAAGAGTTAAACAACAACTCTTCTTCTACCCACATTCGAATGTATACTAAGGAGCTTCTAAGAATAAGGAATGAATGTCTAACTCATCGGGACGCATCCTGGAGACTAATATAAATAAATGGAATTAAATAAATAGGGTGTCCCACGAATGAATGTGTGGGCTCACCAAATCAGCAGCAACCGCAAGTCCTTCCTAAACGCCCGGAGTATCAAGAACCTGCTCTTCACCGTTACCTAACATACCATAAAAGAACAACAATGGTATGCCTGAGTACTTCGTACTCAGTGAGTGCCTCGGGGAAAACAAGTGATATGAAAATAAAGTACAATAATACATAAAGAAATCAGTCTTGAAAATCATGTGAAAACCAATGTAAGAACAATTATTTAGTTTGTGTATCTCAATAAGAATTATCAAAACCGATTATAAGGATTCTTTTCAAGGTACACTTCAAATATGCCTTTCAATTGATCATAATTAACAACAACAATTTCATGAGAAAATAAAAATATCACACATGCCAATACAGGCCCAAGAACCAAGCACATCGAAGGGGTGACTGTAGAGGTTCCCTTGTCACAGCGCACCACACCGGAATATGAAATTCAACGGTGGCTATCCTTCCTCCCGAATAGCTAGGCATAATCACACCCTAGGTAGCGAACCCGGAAGTGGCCACTCTTCCTCCCGAATGGCTAGGAATTATAACACTATGATCCATAGTGGCTACCCTTCCTCTCGAGTAGCTAGGCCAAACACAATAATCAAATTCATAGCATGGAAGCTGAATTATAACATAGAAGTTAAATCACAATTATCTCAATGTAGCCACACCATCCATTTGCATTAAAGTTCATTATGCCATTACAAAAATCCATAGATAATCTTGAAAATGTTTCCACTTCTTTAAACAAGATTCCTTTGTCTTAGTATCTTTGTAAAGTCGTCAATACCAACAATTAACCATCATCACGGATCATCTCTTATAGAAGAAAACGATTATGATTCCATAGATGTATATAGAGGATAAGACAATCAAGGTTTAATGTGGGCTTGTCCCCTCACGCACACCAACCACAAGCAAAGATATGAATTAGGGTTTTGCATGAAGAGTTCACCTTTTTATTCAATAAAGAACCTTTGAGAAGAAAATATATATCCACGATAAGGTTTTTAAAAGAGAGACATACCTTATATCCATGATAAGGTTTTTAAAAGAGAGACATACCTTATATCCACGATAAGGTTTTTAAAAGAGAGACATACCTTAGTGTGTTAAACAAAGTTTAAAAATTCACTTTCCTAGTGAAGAACACCCAAACCCTAGCTTGAATCACTTTAGGAAGAATTATGTTGCAAACCCTAGGTTTTAGTCACAAGAATCATGTTAAGAATCATGGGTTTGTTGTTAGGATTGATAATCGATGATTAAGATGTTCTTACCTTCGTGTCGGAGCCTTAGAGAGATATTTTCCTCCTTAGGGTTTTTGAGAGTGAAAAGAATGGAAGAAAAACTAAAAAATTTCAACTTATATAATTTCAGCCCGGCAGGCACAAAGGACAGAGCGTCGAACAGAACGACGGAGCGTCGATCTGCTCAGTCGAATGGTCTTTGTACTAGGTCAATAGGTCAATTCGACCGTACATACGACGGAGTGTTGATCTGCTCCGTCAAAGTCATGACATTTCCAGTGAGCAATTGTCTCTTCCCCACAATCGACGGTGCAAAGGACGGAGCGTCGAACAGAACGACGGTACAAAGGACGACCGTCAAACCTCATTTTCGTGAAACTGTAGAGAATTTTCATTTTGACCCTCTCCTCTTGGGTCTTTAGCTAAATCCATGCACGTAACCCAACATATAAGGTTCCAAAGGACTCATACAATGTTTTCGCACTCTATACAGATTTACGGGATGTTACATTTTGTGAATACTGTTCAATCATCCTTTGGTCCTTTAGAAGGCCTCTTTGAAAGTTGAGTCTATACTAGATTTTACTTGTGAATTTTGGGGGTGTATCTAAGATTCTGAGACTGCTAATATATGGTCTTAGAAGTGATAAATTAAGTGTAAGAGAGAGCACTGAAGGTTTATGTCACTTGTTGTCTAATTTGTTGATTTCCTGTAAATTTTTAGCATCATGTTAGACCTATTATGTGTTGTCAATGCCCTTTTGCCAAGCTGATTAAAAGGCTGGAAGTATAAGGAATTTTTAAAACTTAACCTCTTGTTTAAAGACTAAGTATGATGGTCTGAATTATTGTCTTTTTGGAGTTGTTGGGTGATATTTGTGGAACTAGCTTTTCCTTTTCATTTACCCATGTTTAAAGGATCTGTAATCAGTTATTTTGAAGTTTGTGTCCTCTGAATTTGAGTTTGAGAATTATTGTTTTGAGAACTTCTATCACCTAGATTCTAAGTGTATAGGAAAGTTTGAAGTTAAAACAAAAGTGCTCAAAAGGGATTAAGTGTAAGGTTTGTATTTGTGTGAATTATTCCTTTAGCTAGAAAGTTTGATTAATCATGTGATTTATGCACCACGTATCTCCTCCTCTGCTTGTTTGGATTATACCACATCCTGTATTGTTTGAATCTTCTTAGACTGTTAGGATTTGCCTATATTGACTTTAACTTGAAGTTTTCTGAGCTTAAACCTGCTTTGCCCTTAGCTGTTAAAACTGGAAAAGAGAATATTGTTTATACACTTCCCCAGCTTGTTTCAATGGGTTAATTGACACTCCCTGGTCCCATCTTTCCTCAATGCTATTGTCCCCCCCCCCCCTTCTTGTCACTTAGACTTATGAAACTGTTGTTTGTGGGATCTATTGACCTTAGCCTTACCATGTTTGTTTATAGGTTTGATACCTTGACTAGATTCATTGCTTATCCATAAAAGCTGAAACTATGAAAACTCTTGCCTCCGCTCTATTTAGATTATCATGAGTTTTAAAAATAGAAAATGGACCTTTAGAATATGTTGTGTGCACTGTGTGTTGGACACTTCCTCATATGTATTTGTTTTGATTTAAAACTGTCTGTTACTCTCTTACCCTTGACAAAGTTTGCTACTTGTTGCGCTTGCCTAAGTTCGCTAGTTGAGAATCCATGAATTTAAGTGGCCCCTATGCTTGATTGCTTGATAAAATCTGAACGGTTTAAACCTGAGAATCTAAGCAATTTCTGCGAATTTTTGAGTTCCTTTGGGAAGTTAAAAGAGGTATATATAGAATGAATACCGAAGGGCATATAGTGTAAATTGGTTGTATATGGAGGGTATGCCTTTCAATGGGTTTTGCTCTCCATATGAGGGTATATCACATAGTATATCATGCATATCATAGCTCAACACTTAGAAAATTTCTGGCATGATTTCAAAAGATGGGCCAATTGGGCCCGTATACTGGTTCAGTCTCCTTTTTGCATAATCTGTCCCTTTTTTATCCATCTAGTCATGGGCTTAGCCCAATTGTGTTGTAATTTAAATGTTGGCCTTGTAAATCTGATTTATGTCTTTGAGATTAGATACTAATATATTTATACCCTTTTATTTGCAAACCTTCCCATTCATTGGTGGGTTCAACGAGGCCCACCAATTCATCTAGATCGAGTCAACCCAATTTGGAGTAAAATGGAGCATACGTATGGACTGAGGGACCAACTTGCATAATACCTCCATTTGGGCTTGGTCGGCCCAAAATCGTTACTCTTTACTTTATGCGATTTAAATTCATATTTGTGCCTTTAAATTCAATATGTTGGAACCCTTATATGATTGTCATACAATTTGGAGTCGCTAAAAACTGATTGCTTTTTAAAATTTAACTCGTGTATAAAAATGAAAGATGGACCGAGACACAATTTTGGACCTATAACGTCGGATTTGGGAAAATTACTAGACCAAATTGACATTACAAGAACTTTGGGGGGGGGGGGGGCTGAACTGTCTGAGACCGTTTTGGACTGTTTTAAAACTTATGGACTGATTTTGAACGTTCGAGACTTGTGTAAATATGTATAAAAATGGATTAAAATTTGGATAAATAAAGAGTATGATTGATAGGTCAAAATAAATAACATATTATAAATAATTACGGTATATATAGTATGTTTTTTTTTTTGGCATGAAAACCACCAAACCAAGTTTGGCAGTGTTTTATTAAAATAGTAAGTTTTCTGTACAATAGAGGATAAAATTACTCCTTTTACCCTCTAGTATGTTAAAACTATTTTCATAAACTTAAACACTTTTTTCCAAAAATCTTTTGGATGGACTTACGTGGAGTCCTACCTAGGCTAAGAGCCTTCGGGTATTAGTGTCACGACCCGACTCGGGGCCGCGACGAGCACCCGGTGCTAACCCACCCGAGCACTCTCTTAGCTTACTCATATACTTACATCTAGGTGAGCCACATAATTATACATGCATTTCCATTCATTCGTCAACTAGTCCCATTTGGACAACAACCCATTTATATCATCATAGGCATCTATGCCAATCAATGTACATGGGCCCACGTGGCCGACAAAATGATATACAAAACATAGGCCGACAAGGCCAAACACATCTACCCACACACACACATTTCTACGAGCCTCTAAGAGTATAACATATCACATTAGCGGGACAGGACCCCGCTATGCCCATAATTATATACACAAAAGAATGAGTACCCAAAAGGTATGGCTCCGAAGGAAATGGAGCTCTCTATGTAATCTCCGAATAGGCAGCTATGGATCAAGTCTGTCTCCCTGTGCACCTGCGGGCATGACGCAGCGTCCACAAACAAAAGGACGTCAGTACGAAGAATGTACTGAGTATGTAAAGCATGAGCAACATCAATAAATAAGCATCATGAACAACATATAAATAGCATAGGAGGGGGGAGACAATAATATCATCGTCATAGCACTTACCTGCCTTTCGTAGGACTTTCCATTTTTCATACTTATTTGTACAGCTACGTTATCATCCGTATCCCATAATAGTTGTTACGCCCCGTACTTTCGCATATTCAAAAATTCGAAATAATTATGATTTGTAAGAAACAAGGTCATGTGTTGATTTGAATTTATATATGTGTGTTCTTCATGAGAAATATTGGTGTGGAAATACGGAGGAAGGCCAAGGGCAAAATTGGAATTATGGAAATTAGTTTCGGGAATTGCTAAAATAAGAATTTTAATCCATTGGGCCATCATTGAAATGAAAAAAATGAGGCCCAACATTGAGAGGGGTGGCCGGCCACTTAGTGGCCTAAGCCCATGGATTTTATTAATTTCCATGTGATAAGTATTGAAGGGGCTAATATGAGTCATAAACACCTAGCAAATTCTAGAAAGATCAAGAAAACAAGGAGAAGAGAAAAAGAAGGGGTATTCGGCCCTCCCTTGGAAATTCAAGATCAATTTTGAGCCATCAAAAAAATAATTTCTTCAAGCAAACTTGCTAATTGAAAGGCGCTTGTTAACGTGGAAGTGTTGTTAGAAGTATTAGATTGCTCGCTTTCTCTATCTACCACTTTAGGCAAGTTGAGAAGTTGAAGAAGAAAGGTGAGTTTTAATCTTGTTTTATGTGTTATAAATGGTTTATATGTGTTGTTGTATGCTAAAATGGAAGAAATTCATGACAAGAGTCAAGTTGAAGTTGGGCCGTGTGGAAGCTGTTTTGCCGTGTGTGTATGTGATGTTCAAAGTGATGTATTAGCTTTAGTTGGCATGTTTTAATTGTTGTAGAGTGAAGGAAAGAATGAAAATCATCTTTGTGTGTGGGTATGGTGTTGGCCGTATGGCCCCCCTTTGTGTAGTTGAGAATGAATAAATCGTCGTTAGTATTTAAGTTGTCGTCGTTATGGATTCTACGAATAAAAATGCAAGTTTAATGACTTAAAGTGGTGTTGTGGTGGTTATGGGTTGATTTGGAAGTTAATGTGAATTTTTATATAATTTTTGTATTTGTGAGGATTGCATTGTTAATGTGTGGATTAATGGTATAAGTCATGAATTTGGAAAGAATGAATGTATTATAGTTGAGGTTCTTGGGTTTGGGGAAATTTCGGGTGAGTTGGAGTATTATTTTGGATGTTTGAAAAATTGTGTGAATTGTTTGAAATGCTCTTGAATGTTGTTGGCATGAGTTCGGGCTAGTATTTGAGTGTATAGGCATTGATGTTGGCTTGAAGGTAAGCCATTAAATTTAACATAGTGAATATTGTTGGATTATGTAGAAAGAGTATTCGATGCTAGAGTGCGTTTTGAATTGGTTATTGATGTTGCTAGATTGGTTGTTGTTGGTTGTTTTGAGCCGAGTTAAATTCTCGGGGCGTTGTATTTACAGGGGAGGTGCTGCCGAAATTTCGGTGGACAAGTACTAATTCAAGATTGGATGCCAAAAACCTTATAGTAACATTTGGTAAATGTGACCATTTGTAGGTTTCGGACGAAACGGGATTTGAGGTTTGGCGAGCGCAAAAGGCAAGAAAGGTATGTAAAGCTCCACCTTTTCTTCTCTTGGCATGTCCTAGATGTTTTAGGTTTGAATATGGACCTCGGGGACTACTCTACTCTTCGGAATCCGCGTCTAAATTTGCCCTTTTTCCATTTAGTGGGATTGAACTAATTCTGTTGTAAATGGTTAGGAAAGTTGTCTAAATACCTAGAACTTGTGTAAATAAAGTCCGATTACCTTAAAACCCTCATAAGCGACTCCATAAAGTTTATTATACCTAATTTGTGTCCGCCACCTCGGTTGACCCGAGGTGGGCCCCACTATTCCCGCTTTGTCCTTTATGGTACCATTGTCTTATTTTCAAGTAATATAAAATGAAATGTTTTAACTACTCTTCTAGCTATTAAATAAAAAAAAATGGTTTTAAATATCCTATTAAGTCCTATAAACTGTTTTGGAACTTGGAAACAGTCTCAGAAAGATTATGTCTCCGCAACCCGTTATGACATCCGAATTATGCTTACTATGATTCTGTCCGATTTCATCATTTCGATTTGTCATTCGATATGCCTCATTGAGTCTCTGGGAATATATGATATTTTTATTGCATTTAGTTTCTCACTACTCCGTTCGTGGATGCCTCAATGTTTCACCCACTGAGCCCGGGCCAGGATTTGTTATCAAGCGTATTCCACTGCATTGTTCGCCGCGCCTCGATGTGAGGGGGCAGGTATGACATGTACATGGGTCCGGAGTATGATGTGCCATGTACATCTATGTTCTGATGTTGGCGATATGATATGATATGATATGGCCATCTGATATGTTATGATATGTTACGGAGCTATCCACTACTATGAAGTATGATGTGTTGTGGCGCCAGTTACGGGGTGGCGCCACGTTCTGTTCACCGAGTCCCGTATTGGGGCCGGATTTGGCATATGTTTCTGCTTACATTATTTATGTTTCGTAAGTATGCATTTTGATATTCTGGACTTTGCACTCATTTTCTGTACTTTCTATTCCGGTTATGATTTTGTTTACTGTACTTCATGCTTTACATACTCAATACATATTCCGTACTGACCCCCTTTCTTCGGGGGCTGCGTTTCATGCCGCGCAGGTACAGATACCCGTTTCAGAGATCCGCCCGCTTAGGATATCTGCTCTGCTATTTTGGGGTGCTCCTTTGTCCGGAGCCACATTTTGGTATAGACTTCTCTATCACATATGTATATGTTTATTCAGGGGTATGACGGGGCCCTGTCCCATCTTATGTTTCTGTTATTATTGTTCGTAGAGGTCTGTGGACCCATATGTGGGTTGTGTATATGTTCTGGGAAATATGTATTTTGTGATGGCCTCATCGGCTTCTGTGCGCTACCTCTGCTTATGTACGATAGTTTGCGATTCCGTTTGGCTTTTATATATGTGTATTTAGTTTAAATGTTGGTTTGGGATTATCGGGTACGTAAGGTGTCCTGCTCGGGCACAAGTCGCGGCCTACGGGGTTGGGTCGTGACAAAAGTGGTATCAGAGCGGTCCGTCCTCGGAGTGTCTACAGACCGTGTCTAGTAGAGTCTTTTTTATCGTTGTGTTGTGCACACCTATAAACAGGAGGCTACAGGGCATTTAGGATTCTACCCTTCTTTCTTGTCTTAGATCGTGCGATAGAGCTGTGTTATCAGGATGACTCCTCCCTAACGAATCGTTACATTTGCAGTCATGCCTCCGAAAAAGGCGACAGCAGCCTAGAAAGCCAAGTCAGTGGCAGCGGGAGAGACTAGCCAGGCCCAGAGGACTACCAGGGCCCGTGCCCAGATTATTCCTGAGATTTTGCCGCAGTCAGAGGGCTCCTCTACACCGCCACACCCAGAGGGGACTGCGGCAGCTGCTGATCAGGGGGAGGCTCCACCGCCAGCTCCCGAGATGCCAGTACCTGAGCCTCCAGCTCCACAGCCGGGAGCTGAGGAACGGGCTATGAGAGATGCAGTCCAGTTGTTGACCAGACTGATAGCAGGGCAGGTTCAGGGGCACGGATTGGGAGGTGGTCGCGCAGATAGGCGTGGCAGTTCGAGAGCTCGTGAGTTCCTGACCTGTAGTCCACCAGAGTTCTTCGGGACAAAGCCCGAGGAGGATCCAGAGGAGTTTATTAGAAAGATGCGGCGCACGCTACACTTGATTAAGGCTTCTGCTACCGAGTCAGTTGAGTTTGCTTCGTACCGGTTGTATGATGTAGCAGCAAATTGGTACGAGTCCTGGGAGTTATCCAGAGGCGACGGTGCTTCCCCAGCAGTTTGGGATGAGTTTGCTGCGGCTTTTATTAGCCATTTTCTGCCTCCGGAGCTACGGCGGGCCAGGGCTAACAGGTTTTTGTTGCTAAGACAGAGAGGCCGCAGTGTCTGAGAGTACAGTTTGGAGTTTGACTCGTTGGCCAGATATGCACCTGCTGTGGTAGCTACTATGACGGATAGGATGCACCGGTATATTATGGGGCTAGACGATTATCTGGTCGACAGTTGTTTGGTGTTGGCCGCTCAGACCGGTATGGATATTGCACGTATACAGGCACATGCCCAGGGTATGGAGGACCGGCATAAGGGGCGTCAGCCCGATAGGAGTCAGGATGAGAGCTGGCCCGATAGGAGTCAGGATGAGAGCCGGCCCAAGAGGGCCAGATCGACTGGGTATTCTGGAGAGATTCGGAGTATGCAGCCTCAGCCGCAGCAGCAGTTCAGCAGACATCCTTCCCAGCCGGCACCGAGCACACCTCTACAATTTTCAGGCAGGGGGTTTGATAGCCCAAGGCATTCAGGGATAGGCCAGAGCTCCAGGATATCGGGATCACGGGCGGACAGAGGTTCTGGCCAGTCGAGGCCACCCATGCCTCAATGTTCTTATTGCGGGAGGCACCACCCTGGAGAGTGCTATCGTGTTACAGGTGCCTGCTTTGCGTGCGGCCGTCAGGGCCATACTGTGAGAGAGTGTCCGTATAAGGGCGGCCCGGGTGGTATGGCTCAGCCTACGGGGTCAGCTGTTGGTTCATCATCTTCATCTGTGGCTATGCGCCCCACGGGGCAAGGTACACCGACACCAGCAGGCCGCGGTAGAGGCCGTGGCGGAGCTCCCAGTTCCAGCGGCCCTTCGCATCGCATCTTTGCCTTGACTAGTCAACAGGACCCGGAGGCGCCACATGACGCGAATGCAGGTATATTATCGATCTTTTCTCGAAACATATATGCATTGACAGGTTTAGGCTCTATTTTGTGGTATATTTTCCCTCCTAATTACTGATAGAATCTGGATAAGATTCGAAGCAATAGGATCGTGAGTACGGATAAAAAGGTGGATGTTTGGGAATAAAAGGGAAAGCGAGTATGCAAAAGGGGCACGGTAATGGTAACGTTTGAGGAAAAAATTTGAAGGAGGGAAAGAGACCTCCCCGAAGTATCGTGATACCCCATAAGGTCAGTTAAACATTCGAGGACGAATGTTCTAAAGGGGGGAGGATGTTACGCCCCGTACTTTCGCATATTTGGAAAATTCAAAATAATTATGATTTGTAAGAAACAAGGTCATGTGTTGATTTGAATTTATATATGTGTGTTCTTCATGAGAAATATTGGTGTGGAAATACGGAGGAAGGCCAAGGGCAAAATTGGAATTATGAAAATTAGTTTCGGGAATTGCTAAAATAAGAATTTTAATCCATTGTGCCATCATTGAAATGAAAAAAATGAGGCCCAACATTGAGAGGGGTGGCCGGCCACTTAGTGGCCCAAGCCCATGGATTTTATTAATTTCCATGTGATAAGTATTGAAGGGGCTAATATGAGTCATAAAACTTAGCAAATTCTAGAAAGATCAAGAAAATAAGGAGAAGAGAAAAAGAAGGGGTATTCGGCCCTCCCTTGGAAATTCAAGATCAATTTTGAGCCATCAAAAAAATAATTTCTTCAAGCAAACTTGCTAATTGAAAGGCGCCTGTTAACGTGGAAGTGTTGTTAGAAGCGTTAGATTGCTCGATTTCTCTATCTACCACTTTAGGCAAGTTGAGAAGTTGAAGAAGAAAGGTGAGTTTTAATCTTGTTTTATGTATTATAAATGGTTTATATGTGTTGTTGTATGCTAAAATGGAAGAAATTCATGACAAGAGTCAAGTTGAAGCTGGGCCGTGTGGAAGGTGTTTTGCCGTGTGTGTATGTGATGTTCAAAGTGATGTATTAGCTTTAGTTGGCATGTTTTAATTGTTGTAGAGTGAAGGAAAGAATGAAAATCATCTTTGTGTGTGGGTATGGTGTTGGCCGTATGGCCCCCCTTTGTGTAGTTGAGAATGAATAAATCGTCGTTAGTATTGAAGTTGTCGTCGTTATGGATTCTACGAATAAAAATGCAGGTTTAATGACTTAAAGTGGTGTTGTGGTGGTTATGGGTTGATTTGGAAGTTAATGTGAATTTTATATAATTTTTGTATTTGTGAGGATTGCATTGTTAATGTGTGGATTAATGGTATAAGTCATGAATTTGGAAAGAATGAATGTATTATAGTTGAGGTTCTTGGGTTTGGGGCAATTTCGGGTGAGTTGGAGTATTATTTTGGATGTTTGAAAAATTGTGTGAATTGTTTGAAATGCTCTTGAATGTTGTTGGCATGAGTTCGGGCTAGTATTTGAGTGTATAGGCATTGATGTTGGCTTGAAGGTAAGCCATTAAATTGAACATAATGAATATTGTTGGATTATGTAGAAAGAGTATTCGATGCTAGAGTGCGTTTTGAATTGGTTATTGATGTTGCTAGATTGGTTGTTGTTGGTTGTTTTGAGCCGAGTTAAATTCTCGGGGCGTTGTATTTACAGGGGAGGTGCTGCCGAAATTTCGGTGGACAAGTACTAATTCAAGATTGGATGCCAAAAACCTTATAGTAACATTTGGTAAATGTGACCATTTGTAGGTTTCGGACGAAACGGGATTTGAGGTTTGGCGAGCGCCAAAGGCAAGAAAGGTATGTAAAGCTCCACCTTTTCTTCTCTTGGCATGTCCTAGATGTATTAGGTTTGAATATGGACCTCGGGGACTACTCTACTCTTCGGAATCCGCGTCTAAATTTGCCCTTTTTCCATTTAGTGGGATTGAACTAATTCTGTTGTAAATTGTTAGGAAAGTTGTCTAACTACCTAGAACTTGTGTAAATAAAGTCCGATTACCTTAAAACCCTCATAAGCGACTCCATAAAGTTTATTATACCTAATTTGTGTCCGCCACCTCGGTTGACCCGAGGCGGGCCCCACTATTCCCGCTTTGTCCTTTATGGTACCATTGTCTTATTTTCATGTAATATAAAATGAAATGTTTTAACTACTCTTCTAGCTATTAAATAAAAAAAATGGTTTTAAATATCCTATTAAGTCCTATAAACTGTTTTGGAACTTGGAAACGGTCTCAGAAAGATTATGTCTCCGCAACCCGTTATGACATCCGAAATATGCTTACTATGATTCTGTCCGATTTCATCATTTCGATTTGTCATTCAATATGCCTCATTGAGTCTTTGGGAATATATGATATTTTTATTGCATTTAGTTTCTCACTACTCCGTTCGTGGATGCCTCAATGTTTCACCCACTGAGCCCGGGCCAGGATTTGTTATCAAGCGTATTTCACTGCATTGTTCGCCGCGCCTCGATGTGAGGGGGCAGGTATGACATGTACATGGGTCCGGAGTATGATGTGCCATGTACATCTATGTTCTGATGTTGGCGATATGATATGATATGATATGGCCATCTGATATGTTATGATATGTTACGGAGCTATCCACTACTCTGAAGTATGATGTGTTGTGGCGCCAGTTACAGGGTGGCGCCACGTTCTGTTCACCGAGTCCCGTATTGGGGCCGGATTTGGCATATGTTTCTGCTTACATTATTTATATTTCGTAAGTATGCATTTTGATATTCTGGACTTTGCACTCATTTTCTGTACTTTCTATTCCGGTTATGATTTTGTTTACTGTACTTCATGCTTTACATACTCAGTACATATTCCGTACTGACCCCCTTTCTTCGGGGGCTGCGTTTCATGCCGCGCAGGTACAGATACCCGTTTCAGAGATCCGCCCGCTTAGGATATCTGCTCTGCTATTTTGGGGTGCTCCTTTGTCCGGAGCCACATTTTGGTATAGACTTCTCTATCACATATGCATATGTTTATTCAGGGGTATGACGGGGCCCTGTCCCGTCTTATGTTTATGTTATTATTGTTCGTAGAGGTCTGTGGACACATATGTGGGTTATGTATATGTTCTGGGAAATATGTATTTTGTGATGGCCTCATCGGCTTCTGTGCGCTACCTCTGCTTATGTACGATAGTTTGCGATTCCGTTTGGCTTTTATATATGTGTATTTAGTTTAAATGTTGGTTTGGGATTATCGGGTGCGTAAGGTGTCCTGCTCGGGCACGAGTCGCGGCCTACGGGGCGCTTACCTGCCTTTCGTAGGACTTTCCATTTTTCATACGTATTTGTACACCTACGTTATCATCCGTATCCCATAATAGTACTCGTACCATACTTTTGCTCATATTCGTATACATGTCCTTATTCGCATTCATATACATAGTCTTTTCACATTCATATTCATATTATATACATAGCCATACTCTTATATACATACATAGCGTGCCAGACCATAAGGTTCGGTGTTTCATACGTACTTGGCCAACCAAGGCTCGATGTTATTTCTACCTGGCCCTACCAAGGCCTCAGGGTTATCCGTACCATCTGCAGAGGTGGGCGCGCGTTACGTAATCGTATACATACTTTATACCTAATCATATACATATATCCTACCCGGCGTAATTAGCTCGGGGTATCATTATAGCCCTTCATAGGCACATGTAAGTATAATAGCCCATAGGCACCTTTGGCATCATTATTATTATTATCGTCATCACTATCATCGTCATTATTGCTACATCCATATCTTAGGCTTACTCGTCATATGAGGGGCGTAGTACAATCGTAATACATGTTAAGGATCGTGAGCTTATGAGCTCGGAATGTCAATCACTTGAATACAACATACTCATATAGAGGAATTAGAAATTTGGCCAAGAACCATGCCTTATGAAAGAAGGGTTAGCCTTACATACCTTTTCGTCGGACTATTCTACATTTGCACGCTTCCTCCCAATGCTAGCGTCTATACCTTCATTAATATCATAACAATGGGCATTAGTCATTCACATTATCCACATTATGTAGATTCCTTAATTGGCCTCTAATTCACCCATATTCATGGTCATAACATCCAACTTCGTCCATTCGTCTAAAATGTCTAGTTCATGATCTTAGTACCATTTATAATACATTCATATCGTAACACAACAACATTCATAATTCAATTCAAACTATTCCTCAAAATGTCACTATTCACCATTTATGACCTAGTTGACCACATTTTCTACAATCCATGTATTTTAATTCTCCAATACCTTAAACATCTTGTAAAAATCATGAATCTTACCTTAGAAGTTGTAGGAACAAGCTTTGGTTGATAATACCCCACTTTGATCCAAACCCTAGTTTTTCTCCATTTGCATTTCTTGACTTGAATGGTATTTAATGGCTTGCTTACACTTGAATCACTTGTTTATGTTGTTGGGGACTTATAATCCTTGAAAACTTATGAAATAAATGTAGAGAGATGATTCTAGAGAGAAGTGGTGTAATGTGGAAATGAAATAAAACAAGTCTTGATCCTCATATTTAATGAATTGAAAAATCTGTGCTGGGTGAACAATGGTCGTCCATAGAGGTTTACGGTCCGTATTTCAGTTTACGGACCGTCCCTCGTGGTCGTCTTTAAGCTTAAGCAAAACCAGAAACTTAAGGATGCATGCATGGTGATTTACAACCATGGTTTACGGGCCGTAAATCACTTTACGGTCCGTAAACCTGGTCGTATTTTACCATTTCTCGGCTGGGCAGAAAGCTGAAGCTTTTGCATAGCAGTTTACGACTGCCAGTTTACGGACCGTATAGCAATTTACGGTCCGTATTTTGCAATTTACGACCACTGGGCAGTTGGAATTCTGCAACTTCCCATATTTCTTAGACTTCTCATTTTAATCACCCCCGTCCATGCACATGCATTGCTCACCTTGTATCTCATCTTAACTTAGCCAACTTCCTCGTCTCACATCGGATACTTTCGAAATCTCGCCTAAGGTCATCAAACGTCGTTTCTTGCTCATGGACATCATGCACTCATATTCATCACTAGTTCATTCTCTTGCGTACCAACGGAAAATTTTCCGAGGTGTAACAATTAGCTTAGGTGTTCAAGTCCGACACCCACCCTCAATTTTGAGCGAAATTATACTTTGACGATTTCTTATAAACGAATTTCTTGCATGTAAATAACACCCCTTTTATTGTGGAAATCTAGACTTAAATAATTTCTTCCAAAAAAATTTATAATCATAAGGTAAACTATTAGAACCCGTAGGTAAACCGCAATTGAGCGGATCCTTAATACCGAGGTGCCTAACACCTTCCCCGGGGGATCACTAGAACCCTTACCCAAACTTTGGTAGATTAGATTTCTTTTAGGATAGTCGTAAAATAGCTATTTTAAAATGAACCCTTTTCGAACTGGTTTTCCTAATTTCCTAAAAATTAGGTGCCGACTCTAAAATGTATCCTTTAGAGCACCATTAAGTGGTTGGTGGGTTTTTCCGACTTTCCTGGTACGATTCACAACCGTACTTCCCTGGGACACCTCTCTCTTTTTATAAGGCATGTGTGAGTCGGTTAAACTTAGAATTCCCAATGCTCGCTACAACGGGTTCTGAAAGCGGTCTTAGGAATATAAACTTCCTTAACCTTTAGCTGATGGTAGCCTGATCTGAAGTCAATCTTGGAATAACTCTGAGCACCCTGAAGTTGATCAAATAAATCATCGATTCTAGGGAGAGGGTACTTGTTATTAATGGTGACCTTGTTCAACTGGCGATAGTCTATACACATATGTAAACACCCATCCTTCTTTCGGAAAAACAAGACCGGTGCAACCCAAGGTGAGACACTTGGCCTTATAAATCCTTTATCAAGAAGATCTTTTAACTGCACTTTTAACTCCTTCAATTGTGCTAGGGCCATTCTATACGGAGGAATAGATATCGACTTAGTGCCGGGAAGTAGATCAATTCCAAAGTCAATCTCCATATCGCGAGGAACTCTGGGCAGATCCTCTGGAAACACTTCTAAAAACTCACTAACAGCTGGTACTTACTGGAGAGCTGGAGTCTGGGCATATGTATCCCTGACTCAGACTAGGTGGTAAATATACCCCTTGAAAATCATCTTTCTGGCTTTGAGATAGGAAATAAACCTATCCATGGGTACTACTGAATTACCCTTTCATTCTATAAGTTCTTCGGAAAAATTGAAACTCACTATTTTGGTTCTACAACCCACTGAAGCATAACATGACTCTAATCAATCTATGCCCATGATTACATCAAATTCCACCATCTCTAATTCTACTAAGTTTGCTATAGTACTGCGGTGATAGGCCATAACTAGACAACCACTATAGATGCGTCTAGCTATAGCTGATTCTCCAACTGGATTGGATACTTCAAAGGGTTCATGCAAATTTTCTGGTTCTATCCCAAATTTCATAGCAATATATGGGGTTAGAAAAGATAGGGTAGATCTTGGGTCCATAAGAGCATAAACATCGAAGGTGAAAACTGTTAGCATACCTGTGAGAACATCTCCACGAGTCTCTGTATCCTGACGGCTTGCCGGCGCATACAAACAGTTCTGACCACCGCCCGTATTGCCGGACTTTGCTGCCTCACGCCCCTATTGGGCTTCAAAATTGCGGGGAGCTGCTGAATTGGTAGACTGAGCTACATTACCTTCGGTATTCTGTCTTGCAGAGGGGAAATCCCGCAAATAGTGACCTTGCTGACTGCAGCCAAAGAACCCATCCATGCCAGAACGACATACTCCTGAGTGCCTCTTACCACACGTGTTGCAAATAGGATGCTGAAAATGATGGTTAGTCATGCTGGCCTTTGACTGCGAGCCCGCTGCTCCGAAGTTTCGGCCTTTCTGATTAAACTTAGACCTCTGAGATGGGGCACTGGCTATAGAGGGAGTAGGTCCTGATGACCTATTCTTGAAAAACTGATAATTTCCACCTCCCTGAGATCCCCCATGATTTAAGTTTCCTGCAGACTTAGCTTTCTTGCTGAATTCCCTGTCTTTCTGTTTCTACAGTACTTCTTCCTTCTTCAACCTATTCTCATTACCTTGCACAAAAGCAACCATCTCGGCAATGGTCATCTTTTTATTCTGAGTAGCCGTATTAGCATCACCGTGCAAATCGGGTATGAGCCCAAGCACAAATATCCTAACCACGGCCTTCATATCGGGAATCATGTGGGGAGCATGTCTGGCCAACGAGACAAATTTGAGATAATACTCTTGGACGGTCATGTTATTCTGCCATGGCCTCTCAAACTCAATAGCCTTTGCTTCCTTGACCTCAATTGGCATGAAGTGGTCAATGAAAGCATCTACAAATTCGTACAAGTAGCAGGAAGTGCATCCTCCCCTCAGGGCTGCTCCCATAATTCATACCAAATGTGAGCCACTTCGTGCAGCTAAAAAGCTCCAAATTCTGCAGCCTGTATCTCAGTAACATGCATCATATGATATACTTTATGGAGTCCATCAATAAAATTCTGCAGGTCCTCCTCCTTCTTAGACCCTGTGAACACTGGCGGCTTCATATGCAGAAATTCCTGGGTCCTAGAACTAGCTGACTCACCGTTAGCACCTGAGCTAGGAGTCATTTCCAGTCGCTGCGCCTGGTTAGCAATGATCTGAGTTAGTAACTAAATAGCTCCCTAACATCCACGTCCGAAGCGCTGGGGGAGTAGCTGTGGAACAGACCTCCGCATGCTTCTCCGTAGTAGTAGCTGGGGCGGTTGTCTAAGCCTGGATGTTATCTTCCAGAGCTGCATTAGCTGTAGCCCTCTTGCTAGTAGCTGTATTCCTCTGTGCGTAATTCATTTTCGGAGGCATTTTCTGAAAAACATAATTTGCGCGAGTTAGAAGAATTCCTAGAAGTACTGCTCTAACTGCACGAACTAGAGTATGAAAGAAGTGAGAAAAATGCTGAATGTCTTGGTGGTCTACTGTTTACATGTGTGGCGCGCACACACACATAAAAGTGACCCCACTAGACACAACTTCATAAACTCCCTAGGACACTTGAGCCTAGTGCTCTGATACCAATCTTTTTCACGCCTTGAATTATGGCCTGGGCGTAACACAACACTCGGTGCCTAACTACATGTGACCGGACGAACCCATTGGCTGGCTGAATCAACATGTGATATCAAAAATAGTAAAATGCAAAAATAATACTAACACATGCTGATCTGCTAAATAGTCTTAATGCAATATCTTATGAATGCGGAAATACTGAATGAGTCTGAATAAGTAGCCAACAAGGCTAACACAAATGCCTGCTAACATTTAGCTGACTGAACTGTAGTCTATAAAGCCTCTAATGAATACTATAGGGTTAACTGTCTACCGGGACAAGGCCCTGGCGTACCCAACTGACTAACATAGTGTAAAGACTAAAGACATGACAACACCCCAAAGGAACTGGGCTCACCAAGCAGCTGATACAAGCAAATCCTAGCTAGCAGAATCGTCAACCTGTATATCGTTATCATGAGCCAACCCCGTAGGCCGCGACTAGTGTCCGAGCTGGACACCCGCACGCACCCAATAACTCAAATCTGCATATAAACGAATTATACGGATATAAGGGACAAATGGCGTTTCAAACTATCGCATGTAAATGGATGTAGCGCACGGAAGCCGATAAGGCTGTCACAAATCACACCATCCCAAAATATATACACAACCCACATGTATGTCTACAGACCTCTACGAGTAGCAACAGAATCATAAGACGGGACAGGGCCCTGTCGTACCCCTGAATAAACATATACATATACAACAGAAAAGTCTATACCAAAATGTGGGCTCCGGACAAAGGAGCACTCCAAGACAGTAGAGTAGATGTCCTAAGCGGGCGGATCAGCAAAACGAGCGTCTGTACCTGCGGGCATGAAATGCAGCCCCAGAAGAAAGGGGGTCAGAACGGAATATGTACTGAATATGTAAAGCATGGAGTACAGTGAACAAAATCATAACCAGAACAAATGGTACAGGAAATGAGTGCAATGTCCAAAATATCAAAATGATTATTTATAAAAAATAAATAATGCATGCCAAAACATATGCCATATCCGGCCCCAATGTGGGACTCGGTGAACAGAACATGGTCGCCTCCCCGTCACTGGCGCCATAACACATCATACTCCGGAGTAGAGAATAACTCCGTAACAAATCATAACATATCAGATGGCCATATCATATCATAACATCATATGTCAGAATATATATACATAGCACATCATACTCCAGAACCTATGTACATATCATACCGGCCCCCTCACATCGAGACACGGCGAACAATGCAGTGAAATACGCGTGATAACATATCCTGGCCCGGGCTCAATGAAGGAAGTATTGAGGCATCCACGAGTAGAGTAGTGAGAAACTAAATGCAATGTAAAATATAAAACATTTAAAAAGACTCGATCGAACAATCCAAACGACAGATCATTTAGAAGGAATCGGACGATAATCTTAGTACATACCTTTCAGATGTCGCGGTGGATTATACTAACACTGAACTTCTGGGATCGTTTTTACATAACAAAATGTGACATTGGCTTCAAGGGAGTAATCGAAACAATTGTCATTTAGGAGTCGGAACAATAACCAACCTAGACTTCCTTCGAATGCCGCTCGGAAATGAGTTACACAAAATGATATAAAAAGGTCTCGGGATTTGTGGGCCCACATCGGATCAAACCGAGGGGGGCGTACGAGAAATATGAACTTTAGTCCTTATGAAGTCATCTACGTACGTTTCGAAGAAATCGGGTTCTGTTTGCGAAAGTTACGGACGTTTTACGGTGCAAGACTCTTTTAGGAGTAAAAAGTGTTTAAGCTATTTTTCCATCAAAGCATATCAAGGCATAAGGTCCATAATTCAATTACATTGAAATGAATAAGGGCCACGCCCCAAATTTTCTGGAACTTTCCAGTTCCAGCTATAAATAGACGAGTCACGCCCCAAATTTTCAGATTTCATTCTCTCTCTAAGTCTTGAAGGTTCTAGAATACTTCTCTCATCATATTATCATATATCCAAGGGAAATCAAGGAGTAAATACTAAGAATTAGTAGAATCAAGTGCAAGGATACTCTCTAGGGTTTGTGGAAACTAAGAATCTTTTTGATGTTGAAGTGTGGTTTTCTCCAAGTGAAGTAGTTACATCCAAAGTCCATTCCTACATCATCAAAGGTAAGTTTTATGTTCAATTCATGTTATTAATAATATTGAGAGGTTAAAAGACTTGGATCATGGAAGGGAGGAGAATATGGAGTACAAATATGGAAATTGTGATACTTTTGAATAATAGTTCTTGACATGTTATGAGTACAATCTTGTATTGAATAATACAAATGATGTTAAAGGAGTATTATAGAGAATGAATATGAAGTTGTATTATAGGGATGGTTATGGATGATTTCGAAGGTGGATTTAAGAAGTAAACAATATTTAACTTGAAGAATTTATTGATTATGTTATTATGGGTATTCTTATTGACGTTTGAGAGTTGTCTTATTTTATGGAAGAGGCTGTCGAAACAAAGGAAATATCACCAAATTTTCATTAACTCCCAGTTACTTTAGCTTAAGTTTAAGTATGTTCTGGTTGTCTAATCTTAGTACAAATTCTCTTGAAGGTAGAATCGCGAGCTCGAAAGGCAAACAAGTGGGCAATAGAGTTAAAAAGATATAAAGGTATGTAAGACTAGCCCTTCCTTCAAAGGCATGATTCTTATATATATATATATATTGTGATTTCTTTTCGATAATTCCCATGACCTTCTTTCATTCCAAAAGACGAACACTAAAGGGTATTAATCGTTTCCTATGAGAAGAAGATGATATATGCTTTATGATGATTATGATTCCCTCGCATAAATTTCTTGATGATACTCATTGTTGGCTATCTCACCTCCTAACTTTAGTTCCTCCAAGACGAGATTTAGTGATGATAAATGTCTCATAACATAATCGGAGGTTACCGACTTTACGTCACTCCGATATAACCGTAACTATTGCTTAAGCTCTCATATATGTTTTTGGTAGTATATGATATGTATATATAAACGGATATGTGGACATGCATGTATGGGACATGGGGAAAAAGATAAGGCGTTATATACGCGTAACCACCCGATCAGCTGGCACATTATGATATCGTCCCGGTCGCGGGATACATGGGTAAATGGATCAGGCCGTTCGTTCCGTAGCAATGCATATATGTATATTGATTATATAGCATATAGATCAGGCTGTTCGTTTCGCGGAAACATACACACATGTATATATATATATATATATATATATATATATAGTAAGTACAACGGGTATATAATATATGTATTGGGCTGCATGTACCGCAGCATCAGTAAATATGTATGTATGTGTACGTGCGAATATTAAAGAAAGATAACATGCATGGTTTAACCTTAAAAGACAGTCGGTACAAGTTACTTATCTACTCCTTATTTCTTTACTTCTTTATGATTGTTGGTATTATCATTCCTGTCTTACATATTCTGTACAAAGTTCGTACTGACGTCCTTTTCTTTTATGGACGTTGCGTTCATGCCCACAAGTAGACAGGGGGACAGTCTAGATCCTTAGGAGCCAGATCAGCTTTGCACAGGAGCACTTCCCTACTCTTGAGGTGCAGTTTTTGATATATATTCTTTTGTGTATATATTCGGGCACGACGGGGTCCTGTCCTGTCCTTATGTTCAGTACTCCAGTTAGAGGCTCTTAGATACATATGTGTGAGTAGTAGATGTCTTATGATCACCCCAGTATATATTGTTGTATATTATTTTGCAGCCACGAGGGCTTATGTGTGTGTGTGTGTGTATATATGTATGTATGTATGTATTGCATTGGTGATTACGTGTGTATAGGTTGGGTATGATGGTTTCACGACCCCGTTGTCTTCTTAACTACTTAACGTTCCACGTCGAAGCTTGGAGAACCTACATTTAGAAGGATTCATGCCATGATTAAGCCTTAATGATACTCTTAAATTCAACTATAACAATTCATGATCTAACAAAATTGGGCAGCATTTCCCCTATTTCATCATCTTCTACCATATTACAAAACAACTCTCAAACAACCACAATAACATCCATAATATCATAATCAAGTAATTACATTCCCTTAAGTCCTTAAAATCCATTCTCATGTTTAACTTATACTAACAACTCCACACTCATCCTTAGCACATTTTCATACAATGCTTCCTCATCACTATTATTACCTTCCATAAAAAATTATACCCATATCACACTAGGAATCATGACTCAAGTTAGCTTACTGCTCAAAAACATCATAGAAGCTACATTTAGACCTCATTTTCTACTTTCTTTTTCTACCCAAGTTGTTCAACAACCAAGAATTCATGATACATTGAAATAAGCATGAAAACTAACCTTTTATCTCATAATAATGAGCTTTGGAGCAGCTATGAACTTATTTGAAAACCCTAGCTTCAATACTCAATAATTTCTTGTTGTCTACTAGCCCTAGCAAGACTTCTAACACATGGATATCTTGATTCTTGCATCTTGATCTTTGTTTCCTCTTGGGTTGGAGTGGAATATGCTTGGAGAAGGGTTTTGGAGCTCTCAAGACTTGTGGAAAAGTGGGAAATGAAATAAAAGAACAAGGGTTATCTATTGATACAAAAATTAAAAAGCAGCCCGATGGACTTATACGGACCATTTATACGACATGTATAATGTTATACGGTCCGTATAAATGGACCGCATAACACCAGGATGGTGAAAATAATCCCTTTCTGTAAAGGTCATGTTATACGGACCCCCCTTATATGGACCATATAATGTTATACGGACCGTATAAGTGGTCGTATAACTCACAGTTATCCGAAACTTTCTGTCGGCTATTCGTTTGACTTCTAATCCTTGTGGAACCTTCTTGGCACTTATGTAACACTTCATTAACCATTAAATAGGCCCTATATCAGCCCCTCAAGACATTACCAAATAAATATTAGCTCAATTATATCGACAACCATTCCGAACACGATATACATTTCACTTCCTTCAACAAACTTAGGCTCATATATTCATATAATTTCAAAATCTTATAGTATGCACCATAAGCTATCTAATTATTTCCTTAATATTATATGGATTTCATGTTCATCTTAAGCTCACATTATCCTACTCACGAGGCAACAAAATCCGTAATTTTTGAGGTATAACATCCCCCCCCCCTTTAGGAACATTCGTTCTCGAATGTTAGGTTCTTGGGGATTCTATTAAAATTTCGGCAGAGTTTCCCCTATAACATGGCACTACCCTGGCACAGCAACCCAAAATACATCGCCCCACAGGGATACAACAACAACATCAATAACTATGGCCACACATGACCAGGAAATCATCAAGGAAAGCACTACATACCTGAGGACAATGGCGTCTCTACCTGAGTCTCCTCTGGAGGTGGAAATAAACGCGAGTACCAGAACTTCATGTCTTCTTCTGCTTCCCAAGTCATATTACTCCTCCATAAAACTTTAATTGAAGCTATATCTTTGGTTCTAAGTCTCCGTACTTGCCTATCTAGAATGGCAATGGGAACTTCTTCATAGGATAGTTGTTCGGTGACTTGAACATCATCTACCGGTACAACTCTAGAAGGATCTCCAATGTACTTACGAAGTATCGATACATGGAAAACTGGGTGAACTGACTCCAAACCAGGAGGTAGATCTAATTTTAAGCCACTTGGCCTACCTTGCTTACAATCTCATAAGGTCCAATATACCGAGGACTAAGCTTGCCCCTTTTGCAAAATCTCATAACACCCTTCATTGGCGGCACCTTCAAAAATACCCAATCTTTCACTTGGAACTCTAAGTCCCTTCGATGATTATCCGCATAGGACTTCTAACGACTTTGAGCTGTTAATAATCGATCCTGTATAAGCTTGACTTACTCTATAGCTTGTTGGACCAAGTCTGGCCCTATCAATTTGATCTCTCCTACTTCGAACCACCAAATTGGAGATCTACACTTTCAGCCATATAAAGCCTCATACGGGGCCATCTGGATGCTACAATGATAACTTTTGTTGTAAGCGAACTCAATAAGCAGTAAATGATCATCCTAACTACCTCTAAAATCCAATGTACATGCCCGTAGCATATCCTCTAGGGTCTGAATGGAAAGTTCAGCTTGTCCATCAGTCTGCGGGTGAAATGCTGTGCTATGACTTACCTGAGTCCCCAAACCTTCTTGGAAAGTTTTCCAGAAATTGGCTGTGAATTGAGTCCCTCTATTGGAGATAATAGATACCGGAACACCGTGAAGTCACATTATATCTTTAACGTAAAGCTTTGCATAATCTTCTGCTACATATGTAGTTCATTCCTGTAAGAAATGAGCTGACTTCGTGAGTCTATCTACAATCACCCATATACAATCATAGTTAGGTCGAGAATGAGGTAAGCCTTCAATGAAATCCATGTTAATTATTATTACACCTCGGAAATTTCTCCGTGAACGTACAATGAATAGACCAACGAAGAGTATGAGTGTACGATGTTTTACTAAGAAGGGGATGACTACTTATGAGTTTTGAAAATGCGAAAGTTGCAGATTTGCACTTCAGCCCAGTTGGTCGAAAAATAGAATACGACCCGTAAAGTGGTTTACGAACCGCAAACTGCTATCGTCTTTCAACATTCCAAAACTTCAACTTTCTGCCAAATGTCTAAATGGTTAAATACGACTCGGAATACGGACCGTAAATAGAAATACGGCCCGTAAACTGTGACCGTAAACCACCATGACCTCCAGCAAACCTTTCTGGTTCTGTTATGCTTAAATACGGTCGTGAAGGACGGACCGTAAACTGGGTTTACGGCCACTGTGCACTTCGACTACTGTTCATAAAAATCAGATTTTAAGTTAAGTATAAGGGACCCTTTTTCATTCCATTCATTTCATTTTCACTCCACACTTCAAGAAACATCTAGAATACTCTATAATATTCATCCACAAGAGAATCAAAGGAAAATCAAGATCAAAACACTAAATCCATGAAATCAACAGTGTGAAACTCATCAAAGTTCGTCTACACCAAGAAATTGCAAAGGGAGTGAAGTAGGGTTTTTTTTGTATAGAAGAGTATTGCTACTCAAGGCTCGTTCCTACCACATATAAGGTAATTTTTATGACTTTCTCATGATGATTGAAGTATTTATACGTTGAAACACTTGGATTATAGAAGAGTGTAGTAAATGGGTCATAAAATGTGAATAGTGCCACAGTTGAATGATAGTTGGATTAAATTATGAATGTTATTGAGTTGGGAGTATAAATATCTTATAAATGACGTGTAGACCATGAAATAGGTGTGATGTATGAGAAAATGTGATGATGAGCTAAAACCCATAAATGTGGAGAAATTGGGGGAAAATGGTGGAATGTGGTAAATGTAGATAAATGACGATTGTTGATACGATATTGTGATTGTTGTTGTGAATGGTTGGTAGTTGAAATGAAACATGGGAAAAGTAGTAGAAACAAAGGAAATGCTGCCCGATTTTCCCTAGAGATAGTAGCGCGTTCTTCTCGTCGATTGACTAACGATGGTAGGAATTCACTCTTGAAGGTAGAGATGTGACATCAAAGGAAATCAAGCGAGCAATAGCATAGTTAAATGACAAAGGTATGTGAGGCTTATATTTTCTTTCAAAAGGCATGAATCCTTCAAGTCTTATATAATCCTTCTACAAAACGAAGCCTATGAGTCCTTTAATATATTGAATTACATATGAATATGATGGTGATGATAATGAGCTAGAGTATAGCGATTCAAGAAATTGTGGCATGATATTCCTATAACGCTAATGATGTTATCTTTGTTAACACTCGCCTTATGATCTATTCCCTTCAAGGAGAGGCACTATACTCATAAATGTTCATAATATAATCGGGGGTTCACGACCTTACGTCACCCCGACATAGTGTGGTTGCCCTTAAAGCTTAACGTATGCTCTTAATGCTAATATATGATATTTCTATAAGATGATTAACAATGCTAGTTGGTAATACGATGATGATATGTATAAGATACCAAGAAATGATAAGATGATGCTATGTTATGAGATGTGTAATAGTGATGTGTTATGATTGATTTTGTGATGATAAGATCCCACCGTGCCTATATGGCCGGGCATGTCACCGCGAATGCGGGCTGCGTATGATTCCACCGTGCCTATATGGCTGAGCATGTCACCGCTAATGCGGGCTGCTATGTTTACACCGAGCCTAGAGGGCCGGGCATGATCACCACTAGTGGGCGGCATATGAGGATTACCCGGATGTGGTAATGATACGTAGTACGATATGACGATGTACGTGATGAAATATGTGATGACGTATGTGATGATGAATGTGATAATATATGGGATATGACAAAACATATACTATGACGATGTAAAATATGATATATGTAAAAATTATGTTGCTTATAACACTCAAGCAGGTTATATCTTTTCTTATGTGTCATTATGCTTCTATGACATTGTTCATTTCATTCCTGCCTTACATACTCAGTACAATGTTCGTACTGATGTCCGTTTTCTTTGGACGTTGTGTTCATGCCCACAGGTAGAAAGGGAGGAGATCTTGCTCCGGACTCTTAGAAGCTGTTAGCTGACTGAAAGCACTCCCTTGTTTCGGAGGTGCTCATGACGAATCTTTTGTGTACAGTTGTATGTGTAATCCAATAGAGGCTCGTAGATACTCAATGTGGGTTATGTGGTTTCACGACATGGATATTGTGTAAATATATTGATATATGTTATTGTATAAAAGTGTTATATCCCGCATTTTTGTGCAATCGGATAATTCAAGACAATCGCGGGAGGACAACAAGCAAGGCCATATTTTATCTTGTTTGGCACATGAGTTGCTTATGAAAAGTCTAGAAGTGGAAATATGGAGAAAGACGAAGGGTAAATTTGGAAATTGGAAAAATACCTTCCATGAATTGCAAGAACTAGCCAATACAATTGGGCTTGAAATTTTAAGCAAAAAGGAGAGGCCCAACCGGCCATGTACATAGGCTAGGCCCATATTGAATAAAATTGGTGAATAAAAAAGATGACTAAGTCATCTTTCTCACAAAAAATCTCTAGAACTTTCAAGAAAGCAAAAGAGAGAAAAGAAGGAGAAAAACCCCAAGGCCTTTCGGCCAAGAGAAAAATTGATAAAAATTTCTTCAAAAATCATTTTCCACTAATTAAAGGGTCCCAAACAAGGTGGAGTAGTCATTGGAACAAGAAAATACAAGTTATTGAAGTTACAACTTTGGCTAAGTTGGAGGATCAAAGAAGAAGGTGAGAATTCATCTCCTTTAGATGTTATGAATATTTATGCATGTTGTAGTGTGCAAAAGTGAATGAAATTCATGAAGAACAAGAAAATAGCATGTGGCCGTGCAGGTATATGTGGGTGTAAGAATCATGTTTCAATTATTTCATCTAGTATTTGGTTATTATTGTTGAGAATGTTATGTGGAAAGTGAAAGTTGAATGATTTTGGAAAGAATGTAGTTGTGTGTGCATGATGAAGCCGTGGGTGTGTAGTGTGTATGTGGTCGTGCATACATGATGTATAGTTGTGTATATTGGTGAGTCGTGAAAGAATAATGAGCGAGTTGTAATTAATGTTTTAGTTGTTGTGTCGTAGATTTTATATCGCAACTAAAGACTTGATAAGTTTGATGAAGTTTTGGTAATTGGAAGATTATGTGAATTGAAAAATGATGTTCTTGCATGGATAGCGTGTAATGATATTGGTATGATGTTGTTGGAACGTATACTATAAGGTCGCTATTGTGTACATTGAAGTTGGAAGGTTTTGAAGAAAGTGGTAAATTGAGATCATGTGTCTTGAATGAAATATGTGAATCGCTAGTGTAGTTGTTGAATTATATTAATAGTTTGGCCGGGTTTGAATTCCCGGGTTGTGATTGATGAGAATTTGGCTATGTTGAATGTTGAGGATTGTATATTTACAGAGGAAGTGCTGCCGAAATTTCGATAGCCAAGTGTTTCCTTAAGATTCTAACTCTAAATATCCTAATAAGAGTTTTGGTAAACATGACCAAATTGCAGATTTTGACGAGATTGCAACGTGAATTTGGAGTAGCAAAAGGAGCGGAAAGCGGTATGTAAGGCTTCACACTTCTTTCTATGGCATGTCTTAGATGTAATAAGTCGGGTACGAGCCTCGGGGACAACCATAGTCCCCGGAATCCGCACCTAAATCTTTCCACTTTTTGTTCAATAGAATTGAACTAGAAAGTGTGCAAATGATGGAAAGACCTCTTAAACCCTTAGAACTTGCATAAGTGGGACCCGATTACCCTAGAACCCTCACAAGTAATGACATGACACGTAACATATGTAAATCATATATGCCACCCCATCCGGCCCGAGGTGGGCCCGTTACTCTCAGATTTTCCTTACAGTCTTGCTTGACTTACTTGAAGTGAATCCAAAGGGAACCTTTGATCCCGATTTCGTTACCAAATGATAAGTACTATGACTCCTCTAACGAGGGCACTTCCATGACGATAATGATAACAATGATGTTAGATAAGAGGATAGGCCTATGATACGTACTACCGGAACGACTCTATGACTAAGATGACTAAGCTAAGTATCTTATGTAAACATGAAAATGATAAACTAATTTTTGAATCCTATTTATATTTTCTAGCTATGACTTTATTTTCTAAAGATTTCAAAGTTTATGAACTGTCATCTATGATGCCCACGATTTCATTCTACGTTTACTTTAATATTATTCTCCGTTGATAGTCTCACCTTAAAATACTCGTTCCTTCAAGGTGAGACAAAGCGATCATGAGTATTCTATAATGTAATCGGAGGTTACCGACTTTATGTCACTCCGATAGACGTAACTTTCTTTGGACTCCCGTGCATGCTGGTTATATGATACAGGGATATGTGTATGGACATGTATATGTATATAGGACAAGTATTTGTATATAAGACATGTATATGTATAATAGAGAAGTAAATGTACACGTATATGTATATGGGGAAAGAGGAAGGGCCACTGTTATATCACCACCTCATTCAGCTGGATTTCATCCTGGACGCGGGATGCCCGGACGCGGGATATGGGAGAGCCGTACGCGGCGTCTGTATATATATGATGTATGATATATATGATATGATGTGTTGGACACCGTTGGGGAGGGGGGTTGGGAGAGCCGAAGTATTCGGCGTCTGTAAATGTGAGTAGAAGATACCGTTTACTGAATTGTACTGTTTTCTGTATACGAGAATAAGGGACACCGTGTTCTGAAAAAAAAAAAGGGCAATGCTATGACGTGATACGCTATGCCAAGATTTACTATGATATGAGATGCTACGACATGACGTGATACGACACGCTATGATAGAGCAGCACATAATATGATAAAATATGACACGATATAAATCCTATTTTTTGTGTCTACGAGAAAGAAATGTCTCAAAGAGAAAAGGGCAAGCCTACATGATAGCCGGCCTGAAACAGAGGCCTTCCCACATACTGGTTACTTTCCTGCCCCGTTATATGTTCTATGACTCCATGATATTGTTAATCGTACTCTCTGTTACTGTTTATATTATCTTTTATGCCTTACATACTCGGTACACTATTCGTACTGACGTCCCTTCTTGTGGACGCTGCGTTTCATGCCGCGCAGGTCAGCCGACAGGTGGACGTGATCCTTAGAATTTCTACCAGCCACACTTGACAGCGCTCCAGTTGTTTCGGAGCCTCACTCCAGCGGTACTATTTTGTGTATGTACATTCGGGAACGATAGTACTCGGCCCTTTCTATGTATAAGTGTACTATGTCTAGAGGCTCGTAGACAGATATGCACAGTCAGCTATGTACAGTTAGATGTGTTGTATTTTGAATTGTTCGCGTCCCGGTATAACGCGATAGCGGAAAGCTTACTACTTATGTTTATGGTGACGCTGCTAATGTTAATGTTCAGAAAGGAAAAAAAAATATGGCTCTGTTTACACGGCTTTCCATGAGGTAAAGGTAATATGATAGATAAGGGGTGCTCGGTACAAGTATCGGGTACTCGTCACTGCCCCTAATCGGGTCGTGACAAAAGTGGTATCAAGAGCAGTTCGGTCCTAGGGGTTTGTCTACGAGCCGTGTCTAGTAGAGTCTTGTTTATGGGTGTGTAGCGTGCCACGCTTATAAACAGGAGGCTACAGGGCATTTAGGAAATATGACCATCTTTGTGTCCTAAGATCGTCCGATAGAGCTATGCTATCAGGTTTCCATATTCCTTTCCTAATCCTATGCTATGGTTTCAGTACTGTCGATGAAGAGATCAGCTTCAGATGATGGGGGCACCAGTAAGGCCCCTAGAGTATCTCCAGAGCCGAGTAGGGGGAGCCTCGGCTATTCGATTGAGGCAGACCCGTCAGAGGACCCAGCCACAACTCCTCCAGATTTTCTGACTCCCAGAGCGGAGGATCCCGCGGAGGACAGCTATGATACGGATCCGTCGGAGGACCCAGCAACAACTCCTCCAGAGATTCTGACCCCTAGAGCAGGGTACTCCACAAACAGTGGCTATGATACAGATCCCTCAGAGGATTCGACGATGACTCCCCCAGAGCTTCTTACCTCCAGGGAGGAGCATAGTCATGGCACAGACCCGTCAGAGCACTCTTCTGGGACGACGGATGAGGAGGCTTCCGGGGGCACGCCAATTACCCCCGAGATGGAGGACCGTGCCAGTCCGGCCACCTCGGAGAGTGTTACGGATTTCTCCTGTCCCTTGTTCCGGCCATCAGAGAACCAGGAATCACCGCTATTCTCTTCGAATTCGGACGCGAGAAATGACGAGGGTCGAACGAGTGATGAGCAGGAAAACGAGAATGAAGAACATACTTCACATGGTAGCTCCCCGGGCCAGGCTCGAGATTGATCGGCTACAGGTATATGAGATTTTTTCTTGAAACTTTCTATGTATACGTAATCCCTGCAGAAATACTAATTAATAACGGTAGGTAGGAATTTAAAAGGTAGTTATATGTATGGATGGGGGCAAATAGTGAAAATTTAAACAGGGGCAATATGGCAATCGTATGGTCAGGAAAGTGAATATAAGAGCGGGACCCGCCATGAGGGCGTTTTGGAAGTTGTTAGGACCCCGACTTACCTTAAATAATGTGACAAAGGTCGTGCGGGGCAGTCGATATGATTATATCGGCATTCATGTATTAAAATGCACCAAAGTTTCAAGGTTAAGCGTGCTCAGGTGGGAGCAATTTCATGATGGGTGACCCCCTGGGAAGTATGCAAAGAATCTATAAATTGAGACATGACAGGCAGATGAGTAAGTAGAGTAACCTAAGGGAAACTATAGTATATGGGATGGTTAGGGACTATAAGAAGTCGCACAAGACGAAGCAGACTAGATTGGTGGAGAGATTGGAAGTTCTAGCATAATGATATGTGCAAAAGAAAGAGAGTGAGTAGACGGAAAAAATAAATCGGAAGGAAGGTGAAGAATATGGCATAAACAAAAATTTTATGAAAGGATTACTGGTATATAAGGAACCCCTTAAAAGGGAGGGGAGAACATATTATGAGTCTCAAGATCAAAGGAAGGAAACTTATTAGCTTGGGGCCAGAATTTAAACCATATCGGCCTATCAAGAGACGAATGTTAAAGTAGGCAGCCCAAAGTAAATTGGGGTGTGGAAAGTGGTTAGAAACCCCATACGAGTCATGTAGGCCGAGACAGACTAAATTAATAGAGAAAGGGAAGGCCTGATAACATAAAGCTTTGAGGATGAAAGAGAAAAGTACAGATGTCACAGGGTGAGACCGATATTGAGTCCACACTAGCTAAGGCAAGAAATCCCCGGTGTGGCGATGTACGGGAACATGTCTAGTGAGGGGATAGACGCGACGGACGCCACGAAGAAGGGATTACAACCGTAAAGATCTCGGAAGGCAACCTAAACTCCTAAGATGGATATGCTAAGTGACATGAGGCATCGACAAAGGAGACCTCCCCGAAGTAATATACTACGCTATGAGGCCAGTTTAACATTCGAGGACGAATGTTATAAAGGGGGGGAGGATGTTATGTCCCGCATTTTTGTGCAATCGGATAATTCAAGACAATCGCGGGAGGACAACAAGCAAGGCCATATTTTATCTTGTTTGGCACATGAGTTGCTTATGAAAAGTCTAGAAGTGGAAATATGGAGAAAGACGAAGGGTAAATTTGGAAATTGAAAAAATACCTTCCATGAATTGCAAGAACTAGCCAATACAATTGGGCTTGAAATTTTAAGCAAAAAGGAGAGGCCCAACCGGCCATGTACATGGGCTAGGCCCATATTGAATAAAATTGGTGAATAAAAAAGATGACTAAGTCATCTTTATCACCAAAAATCTCTAGAAATTTCAAGAAAGCAAAAGAGAGAAAAGAAGGAGAAAAACCCCAAGGCCTTTCGGCCAAGAGAAAAATTGCCAAGAAAAATTGATAAAAATTTCTTCAAAAATCATTTTCCACTAATTAAAGGGTCCCAAACAAGGTGGAGTAGTCATTGGAACAAGAAAATACAAGTTATTGAAGTTACAACTTTGGCTAAGTTGGAGGATCAAAGAAGAAGGTGAGAATTCATCTCCTTTAGATGTTATGAATATTTATGCATGTTGTAGTGTGCAAAAGTGAATGAAATTCATGAAAAACAAGAAAATAGCATGTGGCCGTGCAGGTATATGTGGGTGTAAGAATCATGTTTCAATTATTTCATCTAGTATTTGGTTATTATTGTTGAGAATGTTATGTGGAAAGTGAAAGTTGAATGATTTTGGAAAGAATGTAGTTGTGTGTGCATGATGAAGCCGTGGGGGTGTAGTGTGTATGTGGCTGTGCATACATGATGTATAGTCGTGTATATTGGTGAGTCGTGAAAGAATAATGAGCGAGTTGTAATTAATGTTTTAGTTGTTGTGTCGTAGATTTTATATCGCAACTAAAGACTTGATAGGTTTGATGAAGTTTTGGTAATTGGAAGATTGTGTGAATTGAAAAATGATGTTATTGCATGGATAGCGTGTAATGATATTAGTATGATGTTGTTGGAACGTATACTATAAGGTCGCTATTGTGTACATTGAAGTTGGAAGGTTTTGAAGAAAGTGGTAAATTGAGATCATGTGTCTTGAATGGAATATGTGAATCGCTAGTGTAGTTGTTGAATTATATTAATAGTTTGGCCGGGTTTGAATTCCCGGGTTGTGATTGATGAGAATTTGGCTATGTTGAATGTTGAGGATGGTATATTTACAGAGGAAGTGCTGCCGAAATTTCGGTAGCCAAGTGTTTCCTTAAGATTCTAACTCTAAATATCCTAATAAGAGTTTTGGTAAACATGACCAAATTGCAGATTTTGACGAGATTGCAACGTGAATTTGGAGTAGCAAAAGGAGCGGAAAGAGGTATGTAAGGCTTCCCCCTTCTTTCTATGGCATGTCTTAGATGTAATAAGTCGAGTACGAGCCTCGGGGACAACCCTAGTCCCCGGAATCCGCACCTAAAGTTTTCCACTTTTTGTTCAATAGAATTGAACTAGAAAGTGTGCAAATGATGGAAAGACCTCTTAAACCCTTAGAACTTGCATAAGTGGGACCCGATTACCCTAGAACCCTCACAAGTAATGACATGACACGTAACAAATGTAAATCATATACGCCACCCCATCCGGCCCGAGGTGGGCCCGTTACTCTCAGATTTTCCTTACAGTCTTGCTTGACTTACATGAAGTGAATCCAAAGGGATCTTTGATCCCGATTTCGTTACCAAATGATAAGTACTATGACTCCTCTAACGAGGGCACTTCCATGACGATAATGATAACAATGATGTTAGATAAGAGGATAGGCCTATGATACGTACTACCGGAACGACTCTATGACTAAGATGACTAGGCTAAGTATCTTATGTAAACATGAAAATGATAAACTAATTTTTGAATCCTATTTATATTTCCTAGCTATGACTTTATTTTCTAAAGATTTCAAAGTCTATGAACTGTCATCTATGATGCCCACGATTTCATTCTACGTTTACTTTAATATTATTCTCTGTTGATAGTCTCACCTTAAAATACTCGTTCCTTCAAGGTGAGACAAAGCGATCACGAGTATTCTATAATGTAATCGGAGGTTACCGACTTTATGTCACTCCGATAGACGTAACTTTCTTTGGACACCCGTGCATGCTGGTTATATGATACAGGGATATGTGTATGGACATGTATATGTATATAGGACAAGTATTTGTATATAAGACATGTATATGTATAATAGAGAAGTAAATGTACACGTATATGTATATAGGGAAAGGGGAAGGGCCACTGTTATATCACCACCTGATTCAGCTGGATTTCATCCTGGACGCGGGATGCCCGGACGCGGGATATGGGAGAGCCGTACGCGGCGTCTGTATATATATGATGTATGATATATATGATATGATGTGTTGGGACACCGTTGGGGAGGGGGGTTGGGAGAGCCGATGTATTCGGCGTCTGTAAATGTGAGTAGAAGATACCGTTTACTGAATTGTACTGTTTTCTGTATACGAGAAAAAGGGACACCGTGTTCTGAAAAAAAAAGGGGCAATGCTATGACATGATACGCTATGCCAAGATTTACTATGACATGAGATGCTACGACATGACGTGATACGACACGCTATGATAGAGCAGCACATAATATGATAAAATATGACACGATATAAATCCTATTTTCTGTGTCTACGAGAAAGAAATGTCTCAAAGAGAAAAGGGCAAGCCTACATGATAGTCGGCCTGAAACAGAGGCCTTCCCACGTACAGGTTACTTTCCTGCCCCGTTATATGTTCTATGACTCCATGATATTGTTAATCGTACTCTCTGTTACTGTTTATCTTATCTTTTATGCCTTACATACTCGGTACACTATTTGTACTGACGTCCCTTCTTGTGGACGCTGCGTTTCATGCCGCGCAGGTCAGCAGACAGGTGGACGTGATCCTTAGAAGTTCTACCAGCCACACTTGACAGCGCTCCAGTTGTTTCGGAGCCTCACTCCAGCGGTACTATTTTGTGTATGTACATTCGGGCACGACAGTACTCGGCCCTTTCTATGTATAAGTGTACTATGTCTTGAGGCTCGTAGACAGATATGCACAGTCAGCTATGTACAGTTAGATGTGTTGTATTTTGAATTGTTCGCGTCCCGGTATAACGCGATAGCGGAAAGCTTACTACTTATGTTTATGGTGACGCTGCTAATGTTATTGTTCAGAAAGGAAAAAAAAATATGGCTCTGTTTACACGGCTTGCCATGAGGTAAAGGTAATATGATAGATAAGGGGTGCTCGGTACAAGTATCGGGTACTCGTCACTGCCCCTAGTCAGGTCGTGACAAAAAGCATTATGTTTTGTAATGAAAAGTAGTTTCTTTTGTAAAATAAGCATGAAATCGACAAATGGTTGTTGAATGAGTCTAAGAAGTAATAGTACGAGCGGTGCTTGGTGGTTAGCCCCGGGTACCCGTCGCGGCCCCTAGCTGGGCTCTGACAGTTATTTTCCATTTCCAAGTCGGAATTTCCATAGCTTGCAACAATCCATCGGGCTTTTGGTGTTCAATTTTCTTGCTGACAATTAAGACTTTGGGCCACCAATTCCGCTATATCTATCTTCATCCCATTCCACCAATACATAGATTTAAGATCATGATACATTTTCGTTGCTCTGGGGTGAATGGAATAACGGGAACAATGAGCTTCTTTCAAAATCTGTTGATGTAACCCTGCGACATTGGGAACACACAACCTTCCTCGACATCGGAGAACTCCATCTCCCGAAATCTCAAAGGATGACTTCTTCTTCTGAGGGAATGTATTTCTGTAATGAACTAGCATGGGATCCTCATACTGGCGATCTTTCACTTCAACCACTAGTGGCGAGACCGCTGAATTTTGAATAGTAGTTCCCATATTGCCTGAGTCCACTACCCGAACTCCTAGGCTAGCTAATTGCTTGAGCTCACGAGCTAACTCTCTTTTCTCTGGCTGAACATCGCATAAACTTCCCATGGATCTACGGCTAAGGGCATCAGCCACAGCATTTGCTTTCCCGAGATGATATAGGATGTTAACATCATAATCTTTCAGCAACTCAAACCATCGCCGTTGTCGTAAATTCAATTCCTTCTGCTTGAAAATATACTGGAGGCTCTTATGATCCGTATAAATATCAACATGGATGCCATACAAATAATGTCTCCACACCTTCAATGCATGAATCACTGCAGCCAATTCAAGATCATGGGTTGGATAATTCTTCTCATGTTTGCGCAACTGCCTTGAGGTATAGGCAATTACCTTACCATGCTGCACCAATACACATCCTAATCCAACGCCCGAAGCATCACAATAGACAACATACCCTTCTGGTAGCGTCAGAACTGGGGCAGAAGTTAATCTATTCTTTAGCTCTTGGAAACCACGTTCACAAGTATCCGTCCATTGAAATTTAGCTAATTTCTGGGTCAACTTCGTTAGTGGTTCAGAAATAGAAGAAAAACCTTCTACAACGCTTCTATAGTAACCTACTAGGCCCAGAAAACTACGAACCTCCGTAGGTGTTGTAGGCCTTGGCCAAGTCTTCACGACCTCAATTTTCTGGGTATCTACTCGAATGCCATCGGCTGAACTAATATGCCCCAAGATGGTCACCGAATTCAACCAAAACTCGCACTTCAAAAATTTTGCAAATAACTCTCGAGTCTGGAGAATCTTAAGGATAGTACGCAAATGATCCGCATGTTCTACTTCGGATCGAGAATATACCTGGATATCATCAATGAACACGATCACAAACAAATCTAGGAAAGGCCGGAACACCTAGTTCATCAAATCCATAAATACTGTTGGCGCATTAGTTAGCCCAAATGACATTACTCGGAACTCAAAATGGCCATACCTTGTTCTGAAAGTCGTCTTAGGAAGATCCTTCTCCCTAACTCTCACCTGATGATACCCAGATCTCAAATCTATTTTTGAAAACCATTTGGCACCTTGCAATTGATCAAAAAAGTCGTCAATCCTTGGAAGTGGATATTTGTTCTTGATCGTCACTTTATTCAGTTGCTGATAGGCAATGCACATTCGCAAGGAGCCATCTTTCTTCCTCACCAATAACACGGGTGCTCCCCACGGGGAAGAACTAGGCCTAATAAAACCTTTTTCAAGCAAGTCTTTCAATTGCCCCTTCAATTCTTGTAAATCTGCGAGAGCCATTCTATAAGGAGGAATGGATATAGGCTTGATATCCGGTAGCACATCAATAGCAAAATCAATCTCCCGTTCAGAAAGGAGGCCTGGAAGCTTATCCGAGAATACATCCGGAAACTCATTCACTACTGGGATAGACTAAAGAGTTGGCGATTTAGCTTCTACATCTTAAACCCGAACTAGATGCTAAATACAACCTTTAGCAATACGGTGCTGAGGACCACTAGAACTAGGAGCTCTCCCTCTACCTTTACCATGGCTGTCTAGCGCCTTTGAACCTTAACCCATCGGGCGTATAGATGATGAAAACCCGGCTGTCGATCCCGAAGGCTGGACCCTACCCCTACCACCAATCGAGGGGCAATCACGCATGATATGGCTGGGCTGACAACATGTATAGAAAACCTCTTAGCCTAGTCGACACTGGCCCCAATGTAACTTCCCGCACTGGGAACATCGTGGTGCGGATGGCCTCGCTTGACCCGAATCGCCTCTGAAATAAGAACCTGAGGCCCTAAAACTATGACGCAGCCCGGAGTGAGTCGATCTATCAAATCTCTGGCCCATAAACCGTTGAGGTACACTAGTCATAGAATGGCCTGAATTCCCAAAAAATTAACTGCCTTGGCCCTCCTTTGAATTCACTAATCGGACCCAAAGATCTAGCCCTTTTGCTATACCCTCTGTCATGCTCACGCTCACTTATTTCCTGTTGTTGGCTTTCCTCTAAATTCTGGGCATAGGCTTGAATGTATGAAATATCCATGTTGTCGTGAAGGGACGCAGTCAAGCATTTATGCATCAAATGTGGCCCCAAGCCACTCACGAATCGGTGCACTCGATCATCCATATCCGCTACCATGGCGGAAGCATACCTAGCCAAAGAATTGAAGCAGAGACTATACTCTAAAGTACTCATGCTTCCTTGCATAAGATTCAAGAACTTATCGGCTCTAGCCCGTCGAACCTGTTATATCCCGCGTTTTCGTATAATTAAAAATCGTGAAATAATTATGACTCGGGTGTTAGAAGGACCTAATTTAATTTTTGTGAATATGGCTATGTTGGTTGTGGAATCTTTAAATGCTAAAACCTCGGGAAGGGCCAAGGATAAATTTGGAACTCCGTAAATTAGTTTCGGGAATTTCAAAACGGGGCATTTTAAGAATTGGGCCCAAGATAATTCAATGCAAAAACAAGGCCCAAAAAAATCAAGTGAGGGCCGGCCATGGCAAAGCCCAAATCCATTAGTTTATGTCATGTGCTATGCACATGACTATTAAGTGGATATATATGATGCAAATGCTTGGGATTTTCTAGAAAACAAGATCAAAATTTCCAAGAAATCATAATACTCCCTCTCGGCTGAACCCCTTTCCCCTCCTTCAAATTTTTTTTCTTGCCTTGTGTTTAATCTAAAAATCTTGTTTCTCTCATATTCGTAGTAAGTTCGAGACGCTCTCCAACTTGATATAATTGGTTTGGCGAAAGAGCGACGTGTGCGGCGAATTGAAATTTCAAGGAAAGGTAAGAATTTGGCCCTTTTAATGTTATGGAATTGACATAAATGTGTTAAGGATTGGTAATAGACGAGAATTCCGTTGTTTGATGGTGTGTATGAAGCCGTGTGTGTGTGTGTGATTGGTGTGGTGGCCGTGTGCCCTTAAGAAGAGGAAATAAATGTGAATTGATCTTGCTTAGTCTGCTTAATGCGTCGTCGTGACTTTTATGTCATAAATAATCGATTGATGAACTAAAGTGGCGTTGGGAAATGGTTTTGGACGTTATCGGAAAGTGTATACCTTCGGTATAACTGTGTATATCATTGTATATCTTTGATGCTAAAGGCTTTAAATATGATTTATGGTTGATATTAATGAATTCGGAATGAAATGACACAAGTTAGAACGTTTGTTGTGAGTTTCGATGGTTATGGGGAAGTTGTGGGTCTTGGAGCAATTTTTTGGTGTATGGCTTGGATTGTAGTTGGAATGTGATTGAATAATTTTAAGTGAGTGAATGAATACCATAATGTAGACATAAGTTTAGAAATTGTGAAATTTGAATGAAAATTGTCGACTTGTGTATTAAGGTAGAATCTTGAAACTAGAATGCTTTAAATTGTAGTTGCGTTGCTGTGACGTTTGGGTTGTTGTAGTTGGTGTATTTTGAGCCGAGCTAAGTCTCGGGGGTGTTAGATTCATAGGGGAAATGCTGCCGAAATTTCGGTAGACAAAAATCAAGTTAATGGAAATTTTAAGCCTAAGAATCTCAATTGGTAACTTTGACCATTTGCAGATTTTTGACGAAACGGGACTGGACTTTTGGAAGGGCTTACGACGTCTGTGAGGTATGTAAAGCTTCCCACTCCTTCATTTGGCATATCCTAGTATGTTAGTCGAATATGAGACCCTCCGGATCATTTTTGTTCCTCGAAACCCGATCCACAGAAAAGTTACTATTCATTCAATTCAATTGAAGCCTAAGGGCTCTATTTTGGCTAGAATGCCACCATTCGCCTCCAACCTATCGAAATGTGGTCGGGTAACCTAGTAATGATTATGTATGACCCCTGGCATATAAATGTTCGTAAAAATATGTTCGTCACCTCACTTGACTCGAGGTGGGCCCGCTAACCCCGAGACGCCCTATGTGTCTCATTGGGCTGTCTTTTTGAATAACGTTTGGAATAGCACTTTCGATTTTGGAACTTCCTCCTACGGGATGTATTTTGAATGTTACGATATGTTAAGTTACGTTTTGAGCTATACGTACTACCTTGGAAATGTTTCGTGAAATGGAACTTTATATTGACTAAGTATGCGATTATTTTGTATTATGAAATAATTTATGAGACTATCATGTTTTGAAAGACTATTTTGAAATATGATTTGCATTGTCCGCTCACGACTCCGCTCGTGCCTTGTTATGACTTCGTTCACCGGTTCCCGGGCCGGTTTTGATTCGTGCGCTTTGTGATAATTCGGTCGTATGCTGTGCTACGGTTCCCGAGGCTTCGCCATAGGGCCAGGACCGTTTGGAGTTATGCTGTGATATGGCTCGTGAGGCAATACGCTCACCTATGATTATGTTTGTGTTCGGGGATGTACGGAGATTTGAAACCTTCTGGTGTTATGCTGTGTGTGGCGCCTGCGTCGGAGTGGCGACCACGTTCTGTAACGTTTGCATGATTTCATTTGCATTACGTATATGTATGTGATTTTGACACTGATTTTGATGTACCGGTTTATACTCCACTTTACTGTCTGGTTTGCTATCAGTTTTGATCCATATTTCTGTACTCCGTGCTTTACATACTCAGTACATATTTCGTACTGACCCCCTTTTCTGCGGGGGGCTGCGTTTTATGCCCGCAGGTACAGACATTGGTGATCCCCCATTGTAGGCTCCACTTTTCTGCTATCTCGGAGTACTCCTACTTGATCCGGAGTCCACTTCTGGTATAGACATCTGTTGCTGTATATATTTTGTATATTTGGCTGTTTGGGTACGGCGGGGCCCTGTCCCGCCATATGATTCTGTCGGTCTGTTAGAGGTCTGTGGACAGGGTTGTGGGTTATGGTCCTTAGGTATGGTTATGTGAACATGTCGTTGTGCGATTCTCATATACTGAGGCGGCCAGTCCGCATGTTTTGATTAGGCGATTCTATACGCCGAGGCGGCCAGTCCGCGTTTGATATATGTATATATATTGTCCTGTTAGCCCTGAGTGGCTTTTGTTGGTATTTTCTGCGTGCAGGATATACTGGGTAGTCCGTAAAACAGAGGAAACTCTGCCGAAATTTTCCTGTAAATGGACCAAGTCTGTTTATGTAGCCTTACTGGCTTTGGCTAATCGTTTGTATGTAACTGGAATATGTAACCAGGTCTGGGTGCCCAAGTAGGGCGCCAGTCGCGGCCCACAGGGCTGGGTCGTGACAAAAGTGGTATCAGAGCGGTTTGTCCTCGGAGTGTCCACAGATCGTGTCTAGTAGAGTCTTGTTTATCGGTGTGTTGTGCACCACATCTATAAACGGGAGGCTACAGGACATTTAGGATGTTACTTTCATTCGAAATCTTAGATCGTGCGATAGAGCTGTGCTATTAGGGTGATTCTGATCTAATTCGTTGTAATGTTTGCAGTGATGCCTCCGAAAAAGGCAACGGCGGCCCAGAAGGGCAAGGCGAAAGTGGCAGAGACTAGTCGGGCACCGAGAGTCACCGTTACCCGAGCTCGAGCTCAGACTATGCCCGGTATTACACTTCAGTCAGAGGGATCCATTACACCACCGGCAGAGCCTGGAGCAGGTCCCTCAGCAGCTCCAGCGACTCCAGCGCCCGCAGCTCCAGCTCCTCAGTCAGGGGCGGATGACAGGACATTGACAGAGGCTGTGCAGTTACTGACTACCCTGGTAGCGGGACAGGCTCAGAGACACGGCCGGAGGGATGATGATGATGGCAGGCGGGACAGCCTGAGGGTTCGGGAGTTCTTATTATGTGGCCCTCCAGAGTTTTCCGGGTCTAAGCCCGACGAGGACCCTCATGACTTTATTAGGGGGATGCGACGCTCAGTAGATTTGGTCAGGGCTTCAGAGACCGAGTCTGTTGAGCTGGCTTCGCACAGGCTACGGGATGTTGCTGCTCACTGGTACGAGTCTTGGGAGCTAGCTAGAGGCCGGGGTGCTTCCCCAGCCACTTGGGACGAGTTTGAGGCTGCTTTTCTCAGCCACTTTTTGCCTCCAGAGTTGCGGAGGGCGAGAGTGGACAGGTTTTTGCAGATTCGACAGAGGGGCCGGAGTGTTCGTGAGTATAACCTGGAGTTTGATTCACTGGCCCGATATGCTCCGGCTATAGTGGCAGAGATGGCGGACCGGATGCACCGATATGTGATCGGGCTGGACCGTTACTTAGTTGAGTCCTGTATGTCGATGGCATCACGGACAGATATGGATATCGCCAGATTACAGGCGTATGCTCAGGGGATGGAGGACAGGTACCGAGCAGATCAGTCCACTAGAGATCGTGACAGGAGGCCGCCCAAGAGGGCTAGGTTCGCAGGTTATTCCGGGGATTCTCGAGGCGGACAGCCTCAGCAGCGGCAGTCAGGCAGACAGCTACCTCCACCCGGCCAGAGTACTCAGTCAGGCGGTCGGAGATTTGATAGTGCGGGACCGTCTGGGGCCGGTCAGGGCTCCAGAGCGGCAGGTCCACAGGTGTCCAGAGGCCCCAGCCAGCCCAGACCACCTAGGCCCCGTTGTTCTCATTGCGGGAAGTCTCATCCAGGGGAGTGTTATCGAGCTACAGGAGCTTGTTTTACGTGCGGCGGTCAGGGCCATTTTATGAGAGATTGTCCGTTGGCCAGCGGTTCCGGTAGTGTGGCTCAGCCGACAGGGTCAGCCGCCGGTTCATCATCTGCTCCATCTGTTGCACGCCCTGCAGGGCGAGGTGTGCCGACATCGGCGGGACGCGGTCGAGGCCGCGGTGGCGTTGCAGGTTCTAGCGGTCCTTCGAACCGCATATATGCTTTGGCCAGCCGCCAGGATCAGGAGGCTTCGCCAAACGTCGTCACAGGTACATTGCTGGTTTTCTCCAGATCTGTATATGCATTGATTGACCCTGGTTCTACTTTATCATATATTTCCCCGCTCGTAGCTAGTAAAATTGGAGTAGTGTCTGAGCCTATAGAGCCATTTGAGGTAGCTACGCCAGTTGGGGATTATGTTATAGCGAGGCAGGTTTATAGGGATTGTCCTGTGACTATATATGATCGTAGCACTAAGGCTGATTTGGTAGAGTTAGACATGCTCGAGTTTGATGTTATTATGGGTATGGACTGGTTAGCTTCCTGTTATGCTAATGTTGACTGCCAGAAAAAGGTAGTCCGTTTTCAGTTTCCAGGGGAACCAGTTATAGAGTGGTTCGGATCTACAGCATCGCCGAGGGGTAAGTTTATTTCATACCTCAAGGCTAAGAAGATGATCCAGAAGGGGTATATCTATCATTTGGTTCGTGTGCACGATACTGCAGCTGAGGTACCTACCCTTCAGTCTGTTCCGGTCGTCAGTGAGTTTCCAGATGTTTTTCCTGACGAGCTTCCTGGCCTTCCGCCTGAGCGGGAGATCGATTTCGCTATAGAGTTGATGCCGGATACGCAGCCTATATCTATTCCTCCGTACAGGATGGCACCAGCCGAGTTGAAGGAGTTGAAAGAGCAGCTGAAAGATTTGCTGGATAAGGGCTTTATTAGACCCAGCACATCACCCTGGGGAGCACCGGTATTGTTTGTCAGAAAGAAAGATGGGTCACTACGGATGTGTATTGATTACCGGCAGCTAAATAAGGTGACTATAAAGAATAAATATCCCCTTCCCCGGATCGATGATTTGTTTGATCAGTTGCAGGGAGCCAGACATTTTTCAAAGATAGATTTGCGCTCAGGCTATCATCAGGTGCGAGTGCGGGAGTCAGATATCCCGAAGACTGCTTTCAGGACCCGGTACGGGCATTATGAGTTCAGAGTTATGTCTTTCGGGCTGACTAATGCTCCAGCGGTATTTATGGATCTGATGAATCGGGTATTTCGGCCTTTTCTGGATATGTTCGTTATTGTGTTTATTGATGACATTCTGATTTACTCGCGATCAGCCGAGGAGCATTCAGATCATCTGAGGACGGTGCTTGGTATTCTCCGTCAACAGCAGTTATACGCTAAATTTTCCAAATGTGAATTCTGGTTAACTTCTGTGGCATTCTTGGGCCATATTGTCAGCGCAGATGGTATTCGGGTCGATACGCAGAAGATAGAGGCTGTACAGAATTGGCCCAGGCCTACTACACCGACAGAGGTGCGCAGTTTTCTGGGATTGGCTGGGTATTATCGCAGGTTCGTGGAGGATTTTTCTTCTATTGCAGCACCACTGACGAGGCTCACCCAGAAAGCAGCAAAGTTCCAGTGGACAGATGCCTGTGAGCGCAGCTTTCAGATGCTGAAAGAAAAATTGATTACAGCTCCAGTTTTGGCTCTTCCAGAGGGATCTGATGGGTATGTTGTTTATTGTGACGCCTCTGGTATTGGGGTAGGTTGTGTATTGATGCAGCACGGTCGAGTCATAGCCTATGCTTCCCGGCAGCTCAGACCGCACGAGAGGAACTATCCCACTCATGACCTTGAGTTGGCCGCAGTGATTCATGCTTTGAAGATTTGGCGGCATTATTTATATGGGGTCCATGTTGATATCTATACGGACCATAAGAGTCTCCAGTATATTTTTAAGCAGAAGGAGCTAAATTTACGGCAGCGGAGATGGTTGGAGCTACTAAAGGATTACGACGTTGATATTCTGTACCATCCGGGGAAAGCCAATGTAGTAGCAGATGCGCTTAGCCGCAAGTCTATGGGCAGCTTGGCTGATGTACCGTCTGGTAAGAAAGACTTGGTTCGTGATATTCATCAGCTGGCCAGCCTTGGAGTTCGTTTGGCAGATTCTGGAGATTCTGGGATTTCTGTTCGTCCAGTTGCCGAGTCATCTATTATTCAGGAGGTAAAGCAGCGCCAATTTGAGGATCCTCTTTTGATTCAGTACAGAGATGTGGCTCTTAATAGAGCCAAGACTCAGTTTGAGATCTCGCCTGACGGAGTATTATTATATGACGGCAGATTCTGTGTACCGGACGTTGCGGGCTTACGGCGGCAGATTATGGGCGAGGCCCATAATGCACGGTATTCTGTTCATCCTGGTTCCACTAAAATGTATCGGGACCTCAGGTGTTGGTATTGGTGGGACGGCATGAAGAAAGATATTGCTGAGTTTGTTAGTCAGTGCCCGAACTGCCAGCAAGTTAAGATCGAGCATCAGAAGCCCGGTGGATTGTTACAGGAGATGGAAATTCCAGCCTGGAAATGGGAGTTGATTAATATGGATTTCGTCGTTGGGTTACCGCGTACTCCACGCAGGTATGATTCTATTTGGGTTATTGTTGACAGGCTGACGAAATCGGCCCATTTCCTCCCGGTTCGGACTACTTATTCGGCTGAGGACTATGCCAGATTATATATCAGAGAGATAGTCAGACTTCACGGAGTCCCTATATCTATTATTACTGACCGAGGTGCCCAGTTTACAGCAAATTTCTGGAGGTCATTTCAGGAGGGACTAGGGACTCAGGTGAGTCTTAGTACAGCTTTTCACCCTCAGTCCGACGGGCAGGCCGAGCGCACTATTCAGACGCTCGAGGATATGTTACGGGCCTGCGTTATTGATTTCAGGGGCAGCTGGGATGATCATTTGCCGCTTATTGAGTTCGCTTATAATAACAGTTATCATTCCAGTATTCAGATGGCTCCGTACGAGGCCCTCTATGGCAGGAGATGCAGGTCTCCCATTGGCTGGTTTGACGTCGGCGAGACTAAGCTGATTGGGCCTGATGTGATCCAGGAAGCTGTAGATAAGGTAAAACTTATTCGGGAACGACTATTGGCTGCTCAGAGTCGACAGAAAGCTTATGCAGATAGACGACGTCGACCGTTAGAGTTCCAGATTGGCGACTGGGTATTCCTGAAGGTATCGCCCATGAAGGGTGTTATGAGGTTCGGTAGGAAGGGTAAGTTGAGCCCCCGGTACATTGGGCCGTATCAGATTGTTCGAAAGATAGGCGAGGTCGCCTATGAGCTAGACTTACCATCCGACTTGGAGGCCGTACACCCGGTATTTCATGTGTCTATGCTGCGGAAATGTATTGGTGATCCTTCCAGGATATTCCCAGTAGATGATCTTCAGGTGACGGAGCAATTGTCTTATGACGAGCAGCCTGTATCTATCCTGGATCGTCAGGTGAGGAGGTTGCGCACTAAGGAGGTGCCTTCTGTCAAAGTCCTGTGGCGCAACAATAATCGGGAGGAGATGACTTGGGAGGCGGAGGATGAGATGAAGAAGAAATACCCCCATTTATTCCCTACGCCTCTTGTAATGTAAACTTTTGAATTTGTTATATTAATGAACGGATGGACCATTTGTGCTATATAAAGATGGTTTTCCCGTTATGTTTGTGAGCCTTCGTAAGAATTGTTTAACATTCGGGGACGAATGTTCTTAAGGGGGGGAGAATGTTATATCCCGCGTTTTCGTATAATTAAAAATCGTGAAATAATTATGACTCGGGTGTTAGAAGGACCTAATTTAATTTTTGTGAATATGGCTATGTTGGTTGTGGAATCTTTAAATGCTAAAACCTCGGGAAGGGCCAAGGATAAATTTGGAACTCCGTAAATTAGTTTCGGGAATTTCAAAACGGGGCATTTTAAGAATTGGGCCCAAGATAATTCAATGCAAAAACAAGGCCCAAAAAAATCAAGTGAGGGCCGGCCATGGCAAAGCCCAAATCCATTAGTTTATGTCATGTGCTATGCACATGACTATTAAGTGGATATATATGATGCAAATGCTTGGGATTTTCTAGAAAACAAGATCAAAATTTCCAAGAAATCATAATACTCCCTCTCGGCCGAACCCCTTTCCCCTCCTTCAATTTTTTTTTCTTGCCTTGTGTTTAATCTAAAAATCTTGTTTCTCTCATATTCGTAGTAAGTTCGAGACGCTCTCCAACTTGATATAATTGGTTTGGCGAAAGAGCGACGTGTGCGGCGAATTGAAATTTCAAGGAAAGGTAAGAATTTGGCCCTTTTAATGTTATGGAATTGACATAAATGTGTTAAGGATTGGTAATAGACGAGAATTCCGTTGTTTGATGGTGTGTATGAAGCCGTGTGTGTGTGTGTGATTGGTGTGGTGGCCGTGTGCCCTTAAGAAGAGGAAATAAATGTGAATTGATCTTGCTTAGTCTGCTTAATGCGTCGTCGTGACTTTTATGTCATAAATAATCGATTGATGAACTAAAGTGGCGTTGGGAAATGGTTTTGGACGTTATCGGAAAGTGTATACCTTCGGTATAACTGTGTATATCATTGTATATCTTTGATGCTAAAGGCTTTAAATATGATTTATGGTTGATATTAATGAATTCGGAATGAAATGACACAAGTTAGAACGTTTGTTGTGAGTTTCGATGGTTATGGGGAAGTTGTGGGTCTTGGAGCAATTTTTTGGTGTATGGCTTGGATTGTAGTTGGAATGTGATTGAATAATTTTAAGTGAGTGAATGAATACCATAATGTAGACATAAGTTTAGAAATTGTGAAATTTGAATGAAAATTGTCGACTTGTGTATTAAGGTAGAATCTTGAAACTAGAATGCTTTAAATTGTAGTTGCGTTGCTGTGACGTTTGGGTTGTTGTAGTTGGTGTATTTTGAGCCGAGCTAAGTCTCGGGGGTGTTAGATTCATAGGGGAAATGCTGCCGAAATTTCGGTAGACAAAAATCAAGTTAATGGAAATTTTAAGCCTAAGAATCTCAATTGGTAACTTTGACCATTTGCAGATTTTTGACGAAACGGGACTGGACTTTTGGAAGGGCTTACGACGTCTGTGAGGTATGTAAAGCTTCCCACTCCTTCATTTGGCATATCCTAGTATGTTAGTCGAATATGAGACCCTCCGGATCATTTTTGTTCCTCGAAACCCGATCCACAGAAAAGTTACTATTCATTCAATTCAATTGAAGCCTAAGGGCTCTATTTTGGCTAGAATGCCACCATTCGCCTCCAACCTATCGAAATGTGGTCGGGTAACCTAGTAATGATTATGTATGACCCCTGGCATATAAATGTTCGTAAAAATATGTTCGTCACCTCACTTGACTCGAGGTGGGCCCGCTAACCCCGAGACGCCCTATGTGTCTCATTGGGCTGTCTTTTTGAATAACGTTTGGAATAGCACTTTCGATTTTGGAACTTCCTCCTACGGGATGTATTTTGAATGTTACGATATGTTAAGTTACGTTTTGAGCTATACGTACTACCTTGGAAATGTTTCGTGAAATGGAACTTTATATTGACTAAGTATGCGATTATTTTGTATTATGAAATAATTTATGAGACTATCATGTTTTGAAAGACTATTTTGAAATATGATTTGCATTGTCCGCTCACGACTCCGCTCGTGCCTTGTTATGACTTCGTTCACCGGTTCCCGGGCCGGTTTTGATTCGTGCGCTTTGTGATAATTCGGTCGTATGCTGTGCTACGGTTCCCGAGGCTTCGCCATAGGGCCAGGACCGTTTGGAGTTATGCTGTGATATGGCTCGTGAGGCAATACGCTCACCTATGATTATGTTTGTGTTCGGGGATGTACGGAGATTTGAAACCTTCTGGTGTTATGCTGTGTGTGGCGCCTGCGTCGGAGTGGCGACCACGTTCTGTAACGTTTGCATGATTTCATTTGCATTACGTATATGTATGTGATTTTGACACTGATTTTGATGTACCGGTTTATACTCCACTTTACTGTCTGGTTTGCTATCAGTTTTGATCCATATTTCTGTACTCCGTGCTTTACATACTCAGTACATATTTCGTACTGACCCCCTTTTCTGCGGGGGGCTGCGTTTTATGCCCGCAGGTACAGACATTGGTGATCCCCCATTGTAGGCTCCACTTTTCTGCTATCTCGGAGTACTCCTACTTGATCCGGAGTCCACTTCTGGTATAGACATCTGTTGCTGTATATATTTTGTATATTTGGCTGTTTGGGTACGGCGGGGCCCTGTCCCGCCATATGATTCTGTCGGTCTGTTAGAGGTCTGTGGACAGGGTTGTGGGTTATGGTCCTTAGGTATGGTTATGTGAACATGTCGTTGTGCGATTCTCATATACTGAGGCGGCCAGTCCGCATGTTTTGATTAGGCGATTCTATACGCCGAGGCGGCCAGTCCGCGTTTGATATATGTATATATATTGTCCTGTTAGCCCTGAGTGGCTTTTGTTGGTATTTTCTGCGTGCAGGATATACTGGGTAGTCCGTAAAACAGAGGAAACTCTGCCGAAATTTTCCTGTAAATGGACCAAGTCTGTTTATGTAGCCTTACTGGCTTTGGCTAATCGTTTGTATGTAACTGGAATATGTAACCAGGTCTGGGTGCCCAAGTAGGGCGCCAGTCGCGGCCCACGGGGCTGGGTCGTGACAGAACCTCTGGAGGCAAGTAATGTCGGAGGAAGGCATCAACGAATTCTTGCCATACTGGAGGAGGTGCATTAACTCCTCTTAAAGCCATCCAAACTGTATACTAATGAACCACAGCATCTCGCAATCTATAGGATGCTAGCTCTACCGATTCAATGTCTGAAGCATGCATTAACCGAAGTGTCCTCAACATCCCATCAATAAAGCTCTGAGTGTCCTTATCCGACTTTGACCCGAAGAATTCTGTTGGGTTTAAGGAAATAAAATCACGGGCTCTTTCACTAACAGCCCTACCACCTTGACCTGTACCTTGTCGATGGGTCTGAGCGGCAACCAACTAAGTTAGTAAATGAATGGCCTCTTTCACATCTTGGCCCGAAGCATCTAGTGGAGGAGGTGGGGCTGAGGTTGCCTCATGCTCTTCAGAATTCGGCAATGAGCGAAAGGATTGAGATTGAGCCACATTCTGGGACTCACCCTCCTCTATAACCGTTAGCGGTAATCTTTCGGCCCGCTTTTCTCCCACTGTCTTGCCCTTTTGGGCTGTCGTAGCTTTCCTTTTTACAGGCATTTCTGAAATACATAATACACAGTTAAGGAAAGAGAAATCCTTATATCATGGCTCTATCGCACGATCAAAGAATAAAGAAGGTCATTCATTCCTAAAAATATCCGCAGCCTCATGTTTATAAGTGTGGCGCGCAACACACCCATAAACAAGACTCTACTGGACACGGCTCGTAGACACACCCTAATCCAGAACCTGACTCTGATACCACTTTTGTCACGACTCAACTGGAGGGCCATGACGGGCAGCCGATGCTAACCCACCCAGGCATCTCTCATCGTACATTCATATTTACCTCTAGGTGCGCCACATGGCTTACTCATGCTTTCTATACATCGATAATACTAATTACATCAGGCAACGACACATTTATATCATCATCAACAACAATGCCCATATCCATATACACAAGCCGACCAGGCTAACAAAATAATATACAAAATATAAGTCGACAAGGCTACAAGACATCTAACCATACACAACTATCTACGAGCCTATAAGAAGAGTATGTAACATCATATAGACAGGACAGGACCCTGCCATGCCCATATGTATGTACATAAAATAATAATACCAATAGTTGTAGCTCCGGATAAAATGGAGCTCGTCTATGCAGTCCCTGAACAAGAAATCTATCTATCAAGCCTGCCTGCCTCCCTGTCCACATGCGGGCATGACCCAGCGTCCACAAACAAAAGGACGTCAGCACGAATAATGTACTGAGTATGTAAAGCATGATCAATAACATAATGTAAGCATAAGAAATAGCATAAGATAGGCGAGTCATGAAATGAAAGAGCTAGGTATACCTCTAGCGACGTTCGTCATATTTACTTACCCTTTTTCTAATGGGAAGCTTCCATTTCATGCATTCATACATTTAGAAGCATCATACCCAACCATAATAGGTTCTATGTCTGACATACCTGACCATGATAAGGTTCAGTGTTATACATACCTAGCCCTACCTAGGCTTAGTGTTATCCGTACCCAACTGCAGTGGTGCGCGCGCGATAGGTATCATACCCGGCCATATAAGCTCGGTGTTACATAACAGTCATACATACTTATACACGTATACATACTAGTCCATAAGTATCATCCACAACACCTTTTTCGTTACATCTTTCCTTAGGGGATCAACTATCATATAAAGGGGGCAACAACATCATGAAAATATCGAGAGTCATGTACCCAGTAATGCTAAGGATAGAGTCATTTGGTAAAATTCTTGGTACCTATGAAAAGGTGTATAACAAAGGAAGAATGCCTTAATTAAAGAAGGGTTAGCCTTACATACATCGTCGTTCTCTTAGCTACTTAACGTTCCCCGTCGAAGCTTGGAGAACCTACATTTAGAAGGATTCATGCCACGATTAAGCCTTAATGATACTCTTAAATTCAACTAGAACAATTCATGATCTAACGAAAATTGGGCAGCATTTCCCCTATTTCATCAATTTCGACTATATTACAAAACAACCACAATAACATCCACAATATCATAATCAAGTAATCACATTCCTTTAAGTCTTCAAAATCCATTCTCATGTTCAACTTATACTAACAACTCCATACCCATCCTTAGCACATTTTCATACAATGCTTCCTCATCACTATTATTACCTTCCATAACAAAATTATACCCATATCACACTAGGAATCATGACTCAAGTTAGCTTACTGCTAAAAAACAAAAGCTACATTGAGACCTCATTTTCTACTTTCTTCTTCTACCTAAGTTGTTCAACAACCAAGCATTCATGATAACATTAAATAAGCATGAAAACTAACCTTTTATCTCATAAGAATGAGCTTTGGAGCAGCTATCAACTTATATGAAAACTCTTGGATCAATACTCAATAATTTCTTGTTGACTACTAGCCCTAGCAAGACTTCTAACACATGGATATCTTGATTCTTGCATCTTGATCTTTGTTTTCTCTTGGGTTGGAGTGGAATATGCTGGGAGAAGGGTTTTGGTGCTCTTTGTACTTGTGGAAAAGTGGGAAATAAAATAAAAGAACAAGGGTCGTCTATTTATACAAAAATTTAAAAGTAGCTCGATGGACTTATATGGACCATTTATATGACCCGTATAATATTATACGGTTCGTATAAATGGACTGTATAACACCACCATGATAATATCCCTTTCTGTAAAGGTCATGTTATACGTACCCCTCTTAGACGAACCGTAGAAAGTTATACGGACCTTATAAGTAGTCGTATAGCTCACAGTTATCTGAAACCTTTTCTCGTTGATTCATTTGACTTCCAATACTTGTGGTGTCACGCCCCGAACCTGGGCCTGGACGTAACACGGCACCCGGTGCCTGACTGCATGTGACCGAGCGAACCAACTGGCTGACTGAATCAACATGTGATATCAAAACATGACTGAATATGGAAACAACTAAACACATGATGATATACTAAAGGTCTGGCTGAAATCATAATGCGGAAATACTTAGACAATCTGAAATATATCTGACTGTAGCCAACACGGCTAAACCAAAACGATTGAACAACTGCCAACAAGCCTAACATAATAAATGTCTGACTGTCTGAACTGTGTCTACAAAGCCTCTAAGAGTACTGAATAATAGAGTTGTCTATAAACTGAAATAACTAGATAGCTGACAACGCCCCGAAAGAATGTGGGGCTCACCAGTAGCTGATACGTGCACTGTTAATTAGCTGAGTCGTCAACCTGTGTATCGTTACCTGCATCGCGAGATGCAGGCCCCCAAGCAATAAAAAGGGACATCAGTACATTTGAATTGTACTGGTATATAAAGCAACTGAAGCGATAAAATACTGGAACTGAAACTGAAACTGAAACTGAACTAAATAGGAAAGCAAGAAGCTGAAGTACTCCCTGTTCTGGATGAAGAATCACTTGTAAAACTATAAATATAACTGTGTCCTGGGGCCCAAATAATGTACACAAAAACTGTGGCCTCTTGCCCAAGCAATACGTATGCATAAACTGTGGCCTAGGGCCCAAAAATACAGATACAGGTGTTCAACATTAACAAGTTACAAAACTGAGACTGGCTATAGCTGATAGCATGATAACTGTTTCTGATTATGGGACTCATGCAAATAACTGGTTATACACTGACTGAGACTCATGTGATAACAATGCATAGGTCTATAAAGATTACGTGCTGAGTTCATGATGTCCAAAGTGTCAACCATGAACGAATTCTGTAACTGCAACCCTAGAAGATAACAGTTCTATATCATATCATGAAATTAGGGCTAACTATATATTCTAAGTCAAATTGCTGACAAGTATGAAGAATGAGGCGTAGGGAGAATCATGAACATTCCCTAACGTAGATAGTTAGCCTCACATACCTTAATTCCAGCCTTTGAGCGTAATACAATGTTCGTCAACCCTTTCAACTTTGATCTATATCAATACAAGTCAAAGGGATTCTATATTAGCAATAATATTCATGCTTTGGTCATCTAAGCATTTTATCAAACACTTAGTGGGCATGAAGCTCCAAAGTCTCCATTAATGGTGATTTCTTCACCCACTTCCCATTCTATTACTTCTAGGTGATCCTACAATCTTAATTAGATGTAATTAACATCATTCTTCATCACCCATATGAATACAACAATCCCAAGTCAACTATCCAAAAACCCTAGCATAGTTCATATAATTCTCTTTATCAAACCCATTTACTATTCTCCCAAGAACTTATCAACACTTTAATCATCATGAAACATCATAAAATTTACCTTAGTTATTGTAGGAATAAGCCTTGAGTTGAAATACTTCACTTGAACAAAACCCTAATTCCACCTTCCATGGAATTTCTTGACTTGAATGGATTGATGTGTTTCTCACACTTAGTTTTGTGGATTGATGAAGTGGATCTTTAGTTTCACTTGGATTCTTGCATATGAAGTGTGTGGATGGCTCTAGAGAACCCTTGAGTCGTGGAGGAGAAATAGGAATGAAAAACAATGAGCTTGGGTCTCTTATTAACATCTTAAAATCTGATCCGTCGGGCAATTCTACGCCCATTTTTACGTCCCGTACAATTTGTACGGACCGTATATCATTCCGTATAATCATTCCGGTGATTTGGACATTCTGGACCAATTATACGGCTGGAATATACGGCCCGTATAATTTTTACGGTCCGTATGTTTCCACCGTAAACTGACAGAACACTGTTTAGTAAAACGGGCATAACATTTTGTACATAACTCTGTTCAAAACCCATAATATACCGTTGGAAAGCTATTTCAAAGGGCTACAACTTTTATCAAGGAAGTTTTCCCAAATTCCAAATTAATAAAGGGGTTATGGTCATTGGAAGTAAGACCTTCTATAAACTCACTTGCAAACATGCCGCGTAGAGTGGCTTCATACTTTTCTTTGCCCAAAGACATTTCTTATGACTTAATTGGTTTTCAAAACACTTCCTATAACCCTCATATTGGTTCAATTATGTTATCATCTTATGAGTCAAACTTTCGCCCGAAGCTACGAGGTGTTACATGTGGAACCTTCTTGGCACTTATGTAACACTTCATTAACCATACAATAGGCCCTATATCAGCCCCTCAAGACATTACCAACTAAATATTATCTTAATTATAGTGAAAATCTTTCCGAACACAACTTACATTTCACTTCCTTCAACAAACTTAGGCTCATATATTCATATAACTTCAAAATCTTATAGTATGCACCTTAAGCTATCTAATGTTTTCCTTAATCTCGTATGGATTTCGTGTTCATCTTAAGCTCACATTAGCCTACTCACGAGGCAACAAAATTTGGAATTTTTGAGGTGTAACAGATGGTTAGCATGATAAGTGTTGCTCGGTAGTCAGCTCCGAGTACCTGTCATGGCCCGTTGGTTGGGTCGTGACAAAGTGGTATTAGAGCAGTTTTGTTCTTGGGTGTGTCTACGAGCCGTGCCTAGCAAAGTCTCATTTATGGGTGTGAAATGCACCACACTTATAAACTAGAGGCTGTGGGGCATTTAGGAATAATGACCATTTTCTAATTGTGTGTTATGATTTCAGCGATGCCGGTAAAGAGAAAGGCAACGACCGCCTAGAAGGACAACACTGCGGCAGGAAGGCGGGTTGAACAGGAGCCGCCGGTATATGTAGAGGAGGGTGAGTCACATAATGAGGCTCCATCTCACACCTCTCACACTCTACCTGTTTCAGAAGAGCACGAAGAGGCACCAGCTCCAGTTCCAGTGCCTCCAGTCCTTCCACCGGGCGCTTCGGGTCAACAGATGACTGAGGCCATTCAGTTGTTGACTGAGTTAGTTGCCGCCCAGGCTCAGCGATAAAGTATAGGTCCGGGTGACAGAGCTACTAGTGCCAGAGCCCGTGATTTTATGAGTTTGAACTCGCCAAAAGTTTTCTGGTCAAAGACGGATGAAGACCCGCAAGGTTTTATAGATGAGATGTTGAAGACGCTGAGGATTATACATGCTTTCGATACTGAGTCAGTGGAGTTAGAGTCTTATAGATTGCGGGATGTCTCCGTTCTATAGTATAATAACTGGATAGCCTTGAGGAAGGAAAATGAACCTCCCACGGTTAGGCAGGAATTTGTAGATGCCTTCCTTCTTCATTATTTTCCACCCTAGGTTCGAAGGGCCCGAGCGGATAGGTTTCTGAATCTAAAGCAAGAAAATATGAGCGCTCGGGAGTATAGTCTCTGCTTTAACTTATTGGCTAGATACCCTCCCACTATGGTAGCCGACATGGGAGACAGAGTACATCGATTTGTGAGTGGCGTAGGGCCACATTTGTTCAAATATTGTTTGACAGCTTTATTGCAGGAGGGGATGGACATCTCCCGTATCCAGGCCCACGCCCAGAATTTAGAAGAGCAGCTGTCACGACCCAACCCCGTAGGCCGCGACTCGTGTCCGAGCAGGACACCTTACGTACCCAGTAACCCCGAACAAACATATAAATTAGATACATAAATATATAAAGCCAAACGGAGTCACAAGCTATCGTACATAAGCAGATGTAGCGCACAGAAGCCGATAAGGCCATCACAGAATACGCATTTCCCAGAACATATACACAACCCACATATGTGTCTACAGACCTCTACGAACAATAATAACAGAAACATAAGACGGGACAGGGCCCCGTCGTACCCCTGAATAGCGTACATATATACAATAGAAGAATACTATACCAAAATATAGGCTCCGGATAAAAGAGCGCTCCAAAATAGCAGAACAAAGTCCTAAGCGGGCGGATCAGCAAACCTGTCGTCTGTACCTGCGCGGCATGAAAACGCAGCCCCCGAAGAAAGGGGGTCAGTACGGAATATGTACTGAGTTTGTAAAGCATGAAGTACAGTAGACGAAATCATAACCGGAACAGAAAATACAGAAAATGAGTGCAAAGTCCAGGATATCAAAATGTATACTTACAAAACGTAAATAATGCATGCAGAAACATATGCCAAATCCGGCCCAAATACGGGACTCGGTGAACAGAACGTGGCGCCACCCCGTCACTGGCGCCACAACATATCATACTTCAGAGTAGGGAATAGCTCCGTAACATATCATAACATATCAGATGGCCACATCATATCGTATCATATCATATCATATCATATCATATCATATCAGAACATAGGTGTACATGGCACATCATACTCCGGACCCATGTACATGTCATACCTGCCCCCTCACATTGAGGCACGGCGAACAATGCAGTGGAATACGCTTGATAACAAATCCTGGCCCGGGCTCAGTGAAGGAAGCATTGAGGCATCCACGAGTGGAGTAGTGAGAAACTTTTGCATCATAAAATATTTACAAAGACTCGACAGAATAATCCGAATGACAGGTCATTTAAGAAAGAAATCAGACGATAGTCATAGCACGTACCTTACGGATGTCGCGGGGGATTATATTGAATTAAAGCTTTTGGCATTGTTTGAACATATCAAAATATAACATTTACAGAATCTCGATAGCATAACTCAGATGGAAAATCATATAAAAGAGATTGAACGGTAATCATAGCGTATGCCTTTCGGATGTCACAATGGTTTATATCAAAATAAGCTTTCTGAAATCGTTTTCATGTTTCAAAATGCATTATGGAAGTCAACGAAATAATTCAAACAAACGTCATATGGTAGTTAGGAGAGTAGCTAAGAGTTTCCTTTGAATTCTACTTCAGAACAAGTCAAACGGAACAAATCAGAAAAATCCGGGAGTAGTGGGCCCACCTCGGGTCAAACGAGGTGGCGGACATAAAGTATGTGTAATAAACTTTATGGAGTCTCTTATGAGGGTTTTAAGGTAATCGGATTTTATTTACACAAGTTCTAGGTATTTAAACAACTTTCCTAACCATTTGCAACATAATTAGTTCAATTCCACTGAATGGAAAAGGGGCAAATTTAGACGCGGATTCCGAAGAGTAGAGTAGTCCCCGAGGTCCAACTTCAAACCTAATACATCTAGGACATGCCAAGAGAAGGAAAGGGTGAGCTTTACATACCTTTTCCGCTTCTTACGCTCCTCCAATTTCAAGTCCCGAATGCCCCAAAATCTACAATTGGTCACAAATACCAATCATTGATTATAAGCCTTTAAGAATTCAATCTTAACTCAACACTTGTCTACAAAAATTTGGGCAGCATCTCCCCTGTTTATATGCCTAGCCCAGAATTACAATTCAGTAACCAACACATCAACAACAATACCAAATATATTAACATCATTTCCAACACCAACATATGCCGTAAAACAGCCCGCACATTATTTTCCAAATTTTCCAACCAACCAATTCGCGATATAATTATTTAATAATTTTATTTCCGTAAAGAAGTCAAAATTAACACTAACAACATCCTCCGCATTCTACAAATTAAATACATTTTTTTTTCATCCAAAATTTTCTTCAAACCCCATTCCACAATTCAACCATACCAACAAACGAATTTATCACGCTATTTTCTTCGTTCTAATCCGTTAAAACTCTAAATAAACTTGTTAACAATGAAAAGGAACCTTATTCATACCTTAAGTGCACAGCCACCACGTCCACCCTCTTCTCTTTAGTTTATTTTTAGCTCAAATCGAAGGCAACGCGACGTAGAACACTTTTCTCTTCATGGGCTTCGGGATTCGGGACTCCGATTTTGGTCAAAAATTGATTTTCTCTCTAGGCTCTCCTCTCTCTTTTTCTCTAGAGTTTTCTAGGTTCTCTTGGTCTGAAAATGAGGGAGCGAAATCGAAAATTTTAGTTAAAAAGCATGGGTAATGGGCCTGACCCGAATTGGATTCGGGTTGGGCCGGATTTACTGTTCAACTCGACCCTCCTGCCTTAAAACGTTCATATCTCCTTATCCCGATGCCACCTGTAGGCCCACGACCTACCGTTGGAAATATAATTCAATTATCGACAACCTTTAGTTCTGGGAGTTTTCCCAAATTCCAAACTTATAATACCGTATTTTCCCCTCCAACTTAGGTCATCCGAAAACGTTTTCTTAAATCGTCCTTTTGGACGGCTTACACTCATTTTTGGCTTATGGGTCCTTCTTAGGACTTGCTCAAATTCACATGTACTACCCATATTTCTCTTCATATGTCTTTTATAAGGTCCCAATGTGTGAGCCCCACCTTAACTTACTGTAACGAGGGTTTTTCGTTAAATAACTTATGAACCAATTCACACCATATTGTCTCCAAATGTCGTATGTGTATATATTCTTAGACTTAGATCGCCCAATATTCATCCTTAATCCTTGTTTGACTTAACTACTTTTCGAGCTCGTACTAAGCCGTCTATGATTTTGTAGCGCAAAATTTTTCCGGAGTGTAACAGCAGCAACATCCACAAAGAGGTGAGCGCGACATTGATAGATTGCAGAGTAAGAGGGCCAGATGTGCCGGTGCTAGTAGTGAGTATAGAGGGGTTCAGTGGAAATAGTATTCCAGATATTCGGGCCAGCCCGCGACTAGTGCACCTCCTCGGTATGCGGGCAGGACATTTGATCACCCCATTTATTCCAGGCCGAGTCAGAGTTCGAGAGCTTCAGGTTTTGAGTACTGGGGTGATTCCAGCAAGATGCGGCTGCCCGTACCACGGTGTAATCAGTGTGGTAGGCCACATTTGGGACAGTGCTATTTCGGTTCAGGTGCCTATTATTCCTGCGCCCGGGTTGGCCATATGATACGTGATTGTCCATTGAGGAGCGGACGAGATAAGGCACAACCTACCGAATCAACGATTGGTGCTTCTTCGTCTATGCGCCCTCCTGAGCAGATCTCCCAGACTCCAGTAGGCGGTTGAAGGAGCAGAGGGGTAGCATCCAGTTTAGGTGGCACCGAGCCCCGTATCTATGCTTTAGCCAGACGACAGGATCTTGAGTCCTCCTTTGATGTGGTTACAGGTATATTATCCATATTCTCTTATGATGTTTATGCATTGATTGATCCGGGTTCTACGTTGTCTTGCATCACTCCTTATATTGGTGGTTGTATTGGGGTGAAACCCGAGCCAATTAATCCTTTCGATGTATCCTCTCCGGTTGGTGATCCGGTAATAGCCAGACAGGTATACAAAAATTGTGTGGTGGTGGTATGTGATCGCCATACTACAACCGATTTGACTGAACTAGAAATGTTGGATTTTTATGGGATTATGGGCGTGGATTGGTTGGCCTCGTGCTATGCTAATGTGGATTGTAAAACGAAAATAGTTCGGTTCAAATTTTCGAGCGAACCAATGCTTGAATGAAAGGGTAACACAGCATCTCCAAAAGGTAGGTTAATTTCCTATCTCAAAGCGAGGAAGACGATCGCCAAAGGCTATATTTATGATTTAGTCCGAGTGCATGACTTCGAAACAAAGCCGCCGACTCTTCAATCCGTCTCGGTAGTGAATGAATTTTCGGACGGCACCTGCAGAATTGAAAGAGCAAAAGGCACAATTTTTCACAACCCGTCTAGAGGGCCGCGACGAGCGCCCGGTGCTAGCCCACCCGGGCGCCCCTTAGCTTACACTTATACTTACATCTAGGTGAGCCACATAATTAAACATACATTTCTATTCATCATTCATGCTAGTCCCATCGGACGACAATGTTTTCATATCATGGTTGGCATCTATACCACGTCAATGTACATGAGCCGTCGAGGCTATCAAAATAATACACAAAATATAGGCCGACAAGGCCGAACATATCTAACCATATTCACATGTCTACGAGCCTCTAAGAAGAGTATAACATATCACATAAGCGGGACAGGACCCCGCTATGCCCATAATTATATACACAAAAGAATAAGTACCCAAAAGTTATGGCTCCGAATGAAATGGAGCTCTGCTATGTAGTCCCTGAGAATGTGGCTATGGATCAAGTCTGTCTCCCTGTGCACCTGCGGGCATGACGCAGCGTCCACAAACAAAAGGACGTCAGTACGAAGAATGTACTGAGTATGTAAAGCATGATCAATATCAATATAGAAACATAGTAAGCAACATAAGAAATAATATAAGATGGGAGATAGTAATATCCTCGTCATGGTCACTTACTTGGCTTTCATAGGGACTTTCCATTTCTAGCACATAATTGTGTACATACATCCGTATCCGTATTTGTACTCTTTTACATTTCATATCCATAATCGTGTTCGTATACTTATTCTAATTCATATTCATATTCATATTCATGCTCATATCTATATCATATACATAATCATATCATACACATGTCATTTGCATAACATACCCGACCTCGAAGGTTCGGTGTTTCACGTACCCGATCCTAGCTAGGCTCGGTGATCATACATACCTGGCCAACAAGGGCTCAGTGTTACACATACCTGGCCCTACCAAGGCTGAGTGTTGTCCATACCCAACTGCAGTGGTGTCCGCGCGTTACGTAAACATACATACATATACATCTATACATATACTACCCGGCCATATAAGCTCGGTGTTTCATAGTAGCCATACAAGGGCATACATACATATAGCTCATAAGCATCTTTACTATTATCATTACTATCATCATCGTCATCGTTATCATCATAGTTATTACCATTATAGTCGTCATCAATATCCTCATTACTATTATCCTCATTCGTCACACATATCTTTATAGGCTTACTCGTCATACGAGAAACTTTGTATGATCGTGGCGTATCAAGAATCGTGAGGTTACTAGCTCGGAAGATCAATCATTTGAAGAATATTATAGTCTTATAGAAAATTTAGATATTTGGTCAATGAACCATGCCTTATGAAAGAAGGGTTAGCCTTACATACCTTTTTCGTGCAACTATTTCACACTTGCGCGTTCTCCTCCAACGCTAGCGTTTCTACCTTCATTAAAGTCATACTATCATTAGAATCGATAGCTAGCATATATGACCAAAACTAGAGAAAATCGGACAATATCTCCTCTATTTATACAACATTCCTCCATAACGTATATCAACTCCTAAACGTCAATAATACATTCACAATACCATAACCATAGTCATTATTCATCCACATTATCCACATTTCTTAGTTTACCTTCAATCACCCATATCCATGGCTATAACACACGACTATGTCCATTCACGTACATTGCTCATCTCATGTTCTCAACATCATTTATAACATATTTACATCACAATACATCAAGACTCATAACTCAATTCAAACTATTACTCAAAATGTCACTATTCCACATTTATGACCCATTTTGCCATACCTCTCTACAATCCAAGTATTTCAACTCTTAAATACCTTAAACAACATAGAAACATCATAAATCTTACCTTAGATTTCGTAGGAACAAGCCTTGGTTGATAATACTCCACTTGAGCAAAACCCTAGTTTATCTCCAATGAGATTTCTTGACTTGTATGATCCTTAATGGGTTTTCTTATACTTGATTCACTCAGTTTATGTTGTTGTTCACTAATAATCCTTGAATCCTGGTGGAATAAATGTATAGAGAGGTTTTAGAGAAAAGGGGGTGTCATGTGGAAATGAAATAATGAACTTGGTCTCTTATTAATAACCCAAAATCTGATCTTCAATGAATAGTCGTCGAAAGTGCACAGTGGTCGTAAACACAGTTTACGGTCCGTATTCCAGTTTACGGACCGTATTTCGCGGTTGTATTTAAGGATGACAGAAACAGAAAGTCAGGCTGAGGACATGGTGGTTGACGACTCAGTTTACGGATCGTATTTCAGTTTACGGTCCGTATTCCAAGTCGTCTTTAACTATTCCAACATTTGACAGAAAGTTGAAGTTTTTGGAAGCTGAAATACGACATGGAAGTTTACGGACCGTATACCACTTTACGGTCCGTATTTCATTTTACGACCAACTGGCCAGAATGCAAACCTGCAACTTTTCACATTTCCAAAACCTATAATTAGTCATTGTGGAGAATAACCTACCTTTCATTGCAATTGCCTTTGAAATCTTAATTAGGGTCGTCAAACGTCGTTCCCTTCTTATTAAAACATCATATACTCGTATTCTTCATTAGTCTATTCACTGTACGTTCACGGAGGAATTCCCGAGGTGTAACATTCTCCCCCCCTTAAGAACATTCGTCCTCGAATGTTAAAGTTTTCGGGGATTCTATAGATATTTCGCCACAGTTTCCCCTATAATATAGCACTACCAATCTGTCACAACAACCCAAAATATCATCGCCTCACAGGGCTACATCACAATATAAACATATCTATGGCCCCACACGACCAAAAGCATGAAAAGGAAATCATACATACCTCATACCGCTGATGTTTCATCTTGAATCCCTCCCAAGGGCTGAAATAAATGAGGGAATCTGGATCGCATACTTTCTTCCACTTCCCATGTCATTTCTTCTCGTTTACTGCTTCTCCATAAAACCTTAACTGAGGCCACTTCTTTGTTTCTAAGCCTCCGTACTTGCCTATCTAGTATGGCAATGGGCACTTCTTCATAAGCCAACTTTTCTGTCACTTGCACATCACTTATTGGCACAATCCTAGTAGGATCTCCAACACATGTTCGAAGCATCGAGACATGGAAAACGGTGAACTGACTCCAGATTCGGAGGTAGATCTAATTCGTAGGCCACTTTGCCCACTTTGCGCACAATCTCATAAGGTCCAATGTACCAGGGACTAAGCTTCCCTTTTTTGCCAAATCTCATTACACCTTTCATCGGTGACACTTTCAAGAATACCCAATCTTTCACTTGGAACTCTAAGTCTCTTCGGCGATTATCCGCATATGACTTTTGACGACTTTGGGCTGCTAATAACCGATCTTGTACGAGCTTGACATTCTCTATGGCTTGCTGGACCAAGTCTGGCCCTATCAGTGTGGCCTCTCCTGTTTCAAACCACCCAATTGGGGATCTACACTTTCGCCCATATAAAGCTTCATACGGTGCCATTTGGATGCTAGAATGATAACTATTATTGTAAGCAAATTCAATGAGTGGCAAATGATCATCCCAATTACCTCCGAAATCTATCATACATGCCCGTAACATATCTTCAAGAGTCTGAATGGTACGCTCGGCGTTTCCATCAGTCTGCGGGTGAAATGTCGTACTAAGGCTCACGTGGGTCCCTAGACCTTCTTGGAAAGACTTCCAAAAATTTGTTGTAAACTGAGTCCCTGTATCAGAGATAATAGACGTTGGAACACCATGGAGTCTCACTATCTCTTTAACATAAAGCCTTGCATAATCTTCTGCCACATAGGTCGTTCTGACCGGTAAGAAATGAGCTGCCTTTGTGAGCCTATATACAATCACCCATATAGATTCATACTTGCGTCGAGAACGGGGTAAGCCTGTAATGAAGTCCATGCTAATCACTTCCCACTTTCAGGTTGGGATTTCTATAGCTTGCAACAAACCACCCGGCTTTTGGTGCTCGATTTTCACCTATTGACAGTTGGGACATTGAGCTACAAATTCCGCTATATCTTTCTTCATCCCATACAGACTTAAGATCATGATACAACTTCGTCACACCGGGGTGAACAGAGTAACTGGAACAATGAGCTTCTCTCAATATCTGGTGGCGTAGACCTGCCACATTGGGAACATATAATCTGCCTCGACATCGGAGAACTCCGTCTCTTGAAAGCTCAAATGATGACTCCTCTTTCTGAGGGAGTGTATCTCTGTAATGCCTTAGCATGGAATCTTCGTATTGTCGCTCTTTCACTTCTGCTACTAGTGACGAAACTGCCGAATTCTGGATAGTAGTTCCCTGGCTACCTGAGTCTGCCACTCGAACTCCTAGGCTAGCTAACTGCTGGAGCTCACGAGTCATTTCTCTCCTCTCGGGTTGTACATAACACAAACTTCCCATAGATCTGCGGCTAAGAGCATCAGCTACAACATTTGCCTTTCCGGGGTGATACAAGATATCAACATCATAATCTTTTAGCAATTCCAACCATCGTCGTTGCCGTAAATTCAACTCTTTCTGCTTGAAGATATACTGAAGACTCTTATGGTCTGTATAAATATCCACATGGACACCATATAAATAATGTCTCCATATCTTTAACGCATGAACCACTGCGGCCAATTCTAAATCATGGGTTGGATAATTCCGCTCATGTTTCCGTAATTGCCTTGAAGCATACGCAATCACCTTACCATGTTGCATCAATACACAACCTAGCCCAACACCTGAAGCATCGCAATAAACAACATATCCTTCCAATCCCTCTGGAAGTGTCAAGACTAGGGCGGAAGTCAATCTACTTTTCAACTCTTGGAAGCTACGCTCACAAGCATCTGTCCATTGATACTTTGCCGATTTCTAGGTCAACTTTGTGAGTGATGCAGAAATAGAAGAAAAACCTTCAACAAATTTCCTGTAATAACCTGCTAAGCCAGAAAGCTACGAACCTCCGTAGGAGTTGTGGGCCTTGGCCAAGTCTTCACGGCCTCAATCTTTTGACTATCCACTCGAATACTATCGGCTGCCACAATATGCCCCAGAAATGCCACTGAGTTTAACCAAAACTCGCATTTAGAAAACTTTGCAAACAACTCTCGAGTTCGAAGGACTCCGAGGACAGTACGCAAATGATTCGCATGTTCTACCTCGGATTTAGAATATACCAAGATGTCGTCGATAAATACGATCACAAATAAATCCAGAAAAGGCCTGAACACATTATTCATTAGAGCCATAAATGCCGCCGGCGCATTAGTTAGTCCAAATGACATCACTCGGAACTCAGAATGACCATATCTTGTTCTAAAGGCTGTCTTAGGGATATCTTTCTCCCTAACTCTCACTTGATGATACCCGGACCTCAAATCAATCTTTGAAAACCATTTGACACCTTGCAATTGATCAAATAAGTCATCAATCCTCGGAAGAAGATACTTGTTCTTAGTTGTCACCTTATTCAATTGCCAGTAATCAATGCACATTCTCAAGGAGCCATCTTGCTTTCGGACAAACAATACGGGTGCTCCCCACGGGGATGAACTAGGCCTAATAAAGCCCTTTTCAAGCAAGTCCTTCAATTGCTCCTTTAACTCTTTCAATTCTGCGGGAGCCATTCAATAAGGAGGAATAGATATGGGCTTAGTGCCTGGCAACACATCAATGGCAAAATCAATCTCCCGCTCGGGAGGGAGGCTTGGAAGCTCTTCCGCGAACACATCCGGAAATTCATTTACTACGGGAACTGACTGAAGAGTCGGCGATTCAGCTTCAACATCTTGAACCCGAACTAGATGATAAATGCAACCTTTCGTGATCATTTTTCTTGCCTTTAGATAGGAAATAAACCTACCTTTTGGTGACGCCGTATTCCCTTTCCATTCTAGGACTGGTTCTCCCGGAAATTGAAAACGAACCATTTTCATTCTACAATCAACATTGGCATAACAAGAAGCCAACCAATCCATGCCCATAATAACATCAAAATCCACCATTTCTAGCTCATGAAAATCAATCATGGTACGACGATCACAAATCACAATTACACAATTTCTATATACTCGACTAGCTATTACCGATTCACTAACGGGTGTAGACACCTCAAAAGGTTTGATCGACTCCGGCTCGACTCTAAATCGACCCGCAATATATGGAGTAACATATGACAATGTAGAGCCCGGATCAATCAAAGCATATACATCATGAGAGAATATCGATAATATACCTGTGACCACATCAGGAGAAGACTCAAGATGTTAGCGTCCAGCCAAAGCATAAACACGGTGCTGAGGACCGCTAGAACTGGAAACTCTCCCTCTGCCTCTACCATGGCCGACTGGCGCATGTGAACCTGGCCCTATAGGGCGCATAGAAGATGAAGACCCGGCTACCAACCCTGAAGGCTGGGTCCTACCTATTATATCCCGTATTTTTATACGTCGAATTATTCACAAGCTAATCGACTTAAGTTAAGGACGGGATTATTCTTGGATATGAAATAGGACTCTTAATTCTCAATTTTAATTAGTACACAAATTGTTTAGAAATTTTATTTGGTGTAGAAATATTATTGGAGATTAGGTACTAATTAATTGTGATTAGATTAAGTGGAGCAATTAAGTGTAGAAATTCCTTCGAGAAAATTTAGGTAAGATTTTCTTATTTTGTGGTATAATTGTATTAACGGTGTTGTAATGGAAGGATTAAAATTGGATTGGATGAAATTGGAAGTAAGAAATTGTATGAAATTGTTGTTATATGAAATTGTGGGTTGAAAAGGATTAAGAAGGGTTGTTGGATTGTTAGAATTGTTATGGGCTGAATTGTAAGGGTTTTATATGCATATCTCTATTACTGTCATTGTTGGTATTTCTGTGATAACAGGAGGTAAATTGAAAGTTCGGGTTAGGCGAATATATAGGGGAAATGCTGCCCGATTTCCGTTAAGTCCTTAACTAATGAAAACCCTAATCAAGAAAGTATAAGTTAAAGAAAGAGTCTTATAGGCGACTGGTTACAGATTTATGAGCTATGAAGTATAGTTTACTAACGATAGCATTACTTTTATATTAAATAGGCTAAAGGGGCGACGAAGCGAACGTGATTACGATAAACCTTTAACAGGTATGTAAAGTTAACCCTTCATTCTTTTTGGCATGATCTTTATGAAACGAATAGACGATGTGTATATGATTCCAAAGAAGTTCCTATTCTTAGAGCCACAAGGATGGCTACTGTTCTTGATTTCCAGAAGCTATTTTATCATATCTTGATACGTGTATATGATTCCAGAAGTTCTATTTTGATATAATCCACTGTGACATTCGAAAGGTATTTGATATGATTATTGTCTTGATTTTCAAATGACAGTTCGTTTTGATTATTCCATTGAGTCTTTGATAATGTTTTAATTTGCATATGGTTGCTCACTACTCTACTCGTGCATTCTTCAATATGTCTTTCACTGAGTCCCGGGCCAGGATACGTTTTCGTGCACAGTTTTATTGCATTGTTCACTGAGCCCCTCACTAGAGGGCCGGGATACGATATATATATGATGGTGTTATGATGTGATGGCGTGATGATGCGTTGATGTGATGGTGTTATGATGTGTTTATGGCGCCATGGATGGTATGTGGCGACCTTATTCACCGCGTCCCATAATGGGCCGGGTATGACATATGATATTGGTATGCATGATTTATGTTTCAAATGGGCAAGTGTTTTGGTATTCTGGATATTATACTTGTCTCCTGTGCTCCCTATTTCAGTTATAACCCTTTTTACTGTATTTCATGCTTTATATACTCAGTACATATTCTGTACTGACCCCCTTTCTTCGGGGGGCTGCGTTTCATGCCCGCAGGTACAGACGCTCGATTCGGTGATCCCCCAGCTTAGGATTTCCATTCAGCTGTCTTGGAGAGCTCCATTGTTCCGGAGGCTAGATTTTGGGTACAGACCTTTTGATGTATATATATATATATATATATCTGTTTGTTCAGGGGTACGACGGGGCCCTGTCCCGTCATATTTCACAGTTGATACTGTTAGAGGTCTGTAGGCATCTATATGGGTTGTATATAGATTATGATCAGCTGTGTCTATATAGTTGTTGTGGATGTTTTTATTTGTTGTAGCAGCTTTGTATGCTTGCGTAGTATATTGACATGTAGTGGCAGCCTTGTCGGCTTGCGTATTATAATGATATATTGTGGCAGCCTCGTCAGCTTGCGTATTTATTACGTTATGATTGAATGGGAACCTTTGGGTCTATGCCGATTCCCATGTTGTCTATAGTGTCAGTCTGATTATGTCTAACAGGTACATATGGGTGCCCAGCTCGGGCACTAGTCATGGCCCACGGGGCTGGGTCGTGACAAAAGTGGTATCAGAGCAGTTCATCCTCGGAGTGTCTCCAGACCGTGTCTAGTAGAGTCTTGTTTATCGGTGTGTTGTGCACCACATCTATAAACAGGAAGCTACAGGACATTTAGGATATTATCTTTCCTTCTGTCTTAGATCGTGCGATAGTGCCAGAGCCTAGGAAAGATTGTTCTGACCTCTTTTTCCTGTTGGTTGGTGTAGAATTGCGAATGATGAAGAGGCCAGCTTCAGATAGTGGGGGTGCTAAGAAGGCCCCTAGGGTAAATTCAGGACCCCAGGCTCCAGGACCAAGCAGGAGGAGCCTCAGTTATTCTATCGAGACTGACCCATCGGAGGACCCAGCAACAATTCCTCCAGAGTTTTTGAAATCTAGAGAGGCGGTCCCCGAGGCCGTACCAGTTGCTTCTACGGCAGGACACCGCGTTAAACCGACTACCCCGGTAAGCGTTACAGATTACTCCAGCCCCCTATCATGGTCGTCGGTAAACCAGGAGTTGCCTGGTTATCCACATTGCCCGGACTCCAATGAGGAAGTTGATGAAGGCCAGACGAGTAGATGGCGGGCAGATGATGATAAGGAGCACACTCTGCCTTATAGATCACCAGATCGGACTAGAGACCGATCGACTACAGGTATATGAGACCTTATTGAAATTTCCTATGTATGTGCATTTATTATAGATTGTTACCTAATGGCGGCGAGCGGAAATCAAAGGGGTCGACAACTTAGTATTTACGAGTAACAGTGACCAAGGTGTTCCCATCACCGTGGGAATTTTGAAATCTAAGATGGAAAATAGTTATACGTACAGGTGAAAGTTGGATATCAAGGTTACATAATGAGAATTTGTATATACGGAATGGCAAACTGGCCATCATTATGGTGAGTTATGGTAAGTATAGCAAGGAAATGGGTTGAATGTATATATATTGTAAATAAGTCCAGTTAGAAAGTGTGCACAGAAGAAGCTAAAGGAATCAGTGACTGTAAGCAGAATATATGTTAGACAAAGTATAAATGCTGGAGGTGTGTTTAAAACCTGCAGTTAAAGATTGAAAGGGAAAATAAACAGGAAAGTGTAACAGGTACAGTTTGAGTTGGATACACGAGGTAAGTTCGTCATTTTCATCCTGTGACTGCTATGGGAAGCCCTGTGCGGGTACGATACGATATAATATATATGTGTATGTTGGCCCTGTGAGACATTGTTGGTATTTCCTGCGTGCAGGTTTTGGGATAGTGAGAAATACAGAGGAAACTTTGCAAAAAATTTCCTAGAAATAAAAAGAGAATGAGATATAAGTTCGTAATATTCTTGAAAGGTCGTGTCAATAGTGATGATAAGATTTGACTAAGTTGCGAGTATGACCGACTTCGAGAAATAAGTTAACTATTGAATTGATGGTAATAGTGATTATGAGATCGGTATCAATATGGTAAAAAGGGAAATGCTAGGGTAATTTGGAAGGGCTTGAGATACTAAAAGATGATTTAGAAAAGGCTGGCAAATCTTAATAGGGTGTTATATTATGGTATCAACGGAATTGACAAGCAAGGGTAAGTTACGAAGAGTTTATAGTTAGAAGAAGTAATAGTATGATTGAGACAAGGGTACAAAGAAAGAAGAATTGTCACGAATATGAATGTATTGATAAGACAGCTTGTGAGGTATTAAGGATAAGAATAACCAGAAAGGATAAAAGGTTAAGAAGTGTTACACTATAGGATTGATTACGACCAGAATGTAATGTGAATATAATAAGGATTGCTATGAAAATTAGTAAAGTCTGGTGAGGAAGTGACTAAAAGAGATGACGTGATCTATGCGACTAAAGTATAAAAGCAAATGTGAAATGGAAAGACAAGGTATAGAACAAATAAGAAAGACTTAGAAAGTCCTATAGGGAAAGTTCAGAATGGAGATTATGTGATAACGAAAACGAAAACGAGCACAAGAAAAGGAGGAGTTAATTGAAAGAATGAAATAAGAAGGAAGCGAGCGAGATAACATCGTAGCTGAGAACACGAGTAATATAAGTGACAGAGTTGTGAAAGACCAAACTATAGAAAGATGAGCAATGAAGCAGAATGAGTGCCAAAAAATGACTGATATGATAAGAACAAATAGGGATGAATAGAATACGTTTTGAATTAGAAAGGGGTTATGTAGAAGTAGTGTTTTCCGAAGAATATAGAGGTAGCATAAGATTCCTCATGTACAGAATAAAAGATGGACATAGACTGGAGAAATGGTAAGGGAATTCTAAAGGAAACACCTAAGATAGACGTGATTAATTGAGTACGAGTATAGAACAAAAGGGAAATATATAGCTATGAACTTAAAGGTGTAGTATGACAACAAGGTGATAAGATAAGATTGTCATTAAGATGAACTCGATATGATTTTGAGTAAGTTATAAGTCAGTGTTAGGTACACAACAAGAGTAAAAGAGCATAAGGCATAAAGGAGTGCTGCATATATATGACTTTGCCTCGGAAACAGTGAAATCCATAAAGGACAAGGACTGTAGGCTGGAGGAACAAATAATGCAAGGTAAATTTGTTATAGGAAATAGACGATACCGGTTAGGAAAAATAATATTACAAGAGAGCCTTGGATACTTATCATCAGAATATAAGTGCTACATAATTGAGAATTTGGAATGACTACAAGTACTAGTTAATTATGGATTGGAGTAAGTGGAATGTGCCCTTGGGTGAATCGCTACATTGATTACATTACTCGAGTACAAATTATCAAATAAGATTTTGTACTATATATCAAAAGGTTCTCGTCGCTTCCTGGCTTTGATTAAGGTTTCGTACGTGGATAAGCAAGTTATAGGTTATAGAGAAAGACGTGAGTATGGTACAGTATACCAAGTGAGTTAGAAAAAGGATCGAGTGAATTTGAGATTAGGAATAGGGACATAGAGCGGAATATAAACGGATAATAGTATAAGTACACCCTTAAGGGGGAAGCGGACAAAAAGAAATGCAAGTATAAGATGGAAACAATTGACACTACAATATATTTGATATGGATACTTAAATTTTAGGTGAGATCTCTTGCCGAAGCAAGTTAATAAGATCTGAGAGCCAACAATCAATGGATCGAATTCAGGATGGTATTTGAGATAGTGCTGAGAATTATTAGTGAAGATTAGGGATAATATGACATTAGAAAGTGGATGCTTATGACAAAGAATAATACGACAAGGAAATGATAATGGGTAACTTAAGAGATATTATAAAGGATAGCAATGCAATACTGGATTAGAGGTTAAGACGTTGTCAATGGGGTTACTTGCTAATAATACTGTAACTTATAAGTAGCAAAGGCGAAAGGATAGGAAATCTCCTATAGTAGGATATGAGAAAATCAAATGGTGAATAAAGGAAGGGAAGGGAGTATGACAAGATAGACCGCAACTGAGTTTTAGTACAAATAAGATATGCAAAACAGGATGAACCAGGAGAAGAAAGGACTATGACTAAGATTGGATATACTTTATAAAAGTTGTACAAGAATAGTTATGCAATTTACGAATATTTGTATGTTAAGAATGAGACCAAGCGTGTACTTGATAAGACGGGTAAGAATTCAGTAACAACAAGGTGGGTGTGACAAGGAAAGGTGAAACATGGTTTGAACCAAATTACCGGGACAGTATTAGTACTGAGGACTATGCTGGGTTATACCTCAAGGGGATAGTGAGATTTCACGGGATTCCCGCAGCTATTATCTCCGATAGAGGAGCTTAGTTTACGGCTAACTTCTGGAGATCATTCCAGGAAGGATTGGGAACACAAGTGAGTCTTAGCACAGCATTCCACCCTTAGACTGACGGACAGGCCGAGCGTACTATTCAGACACTACAAGATATGTTACGGGCCTATATTATTGATTTAAGAGGTAGCTGGGATGATCATTTACCACTTATCGAGTTGGTTATAATAATAGCTACCATTCGAGTATTCAAATGGCACCGTATGAGGCCTTGTATGGGACAAAGTGCAGGTCACCTATTGGCTGGTTTGATGTTGGTGAGACTAAATTAATAGGCCCAGAAATGGTTCAGCAGGCTGTTGATAAAGTGAAGCTTATCCAGGAGAGGTTACTGGCAGCCCAGAGTCGACAGAAATCAAATGCAGATAATCGACGTCGACACTTAGAATTTCAGATTGGTGATTGGGTGTTCTTAAAGGTGTCACCCATGAAGGGTGTCATGAGATTCGGCAAGAAAGTGAAGCTAAGACCGAGGTACATTGGGCCTTATCAGATTATCCGTAGGGTAGGCTGGGTTGCCTACAAGTTGGACCTACCGTCTGATTTGGAAGCAGTACATCCAGTGTTTCACGTGTCAATGTTTCGCAAATGTATAGGCGACCCTTCCAGAGTATTTCCCGTGGATGATCTCCAGGTGAGGAGGAGTTGTCCTATGAGGACCAACCTATAGCCATACTTGATCGGCATGTCCGGAGATTGCGTACCAAGGATGTGGCTTCCGTCAAAGTATTATGGCTAAACAACAATAGAGAAGAGATGACCTAGGAAGCCGAAGAGGAGATAAAGAATAATTAACCTTACTTGTTCCCCACGCCTACAGGTAACTTAAACTCCTCACTTGATTATATTGATTAATAGATGAAACTATATATTATAGTGATAAGGGAGATTTCCCCAAAAATTTTATAAGACTTTACAAGACCAATTTAACATTCGAGGACGAATGTTCTAAAGGGGGGAAGGATGTTATATCCCGTATTTTTATACGTCGAATTATTCGCAAGCTAATCAACTTAAGTTAAGGATGGGATTATTCTTGGATATGAAATAGGACTTTTAATTCTCAATTTTAATTAGTACACAAATTGTTTATAAATTTTATTTAGTATAGAAATATTATTGGAGATTAGGGACTAATTAATTGTGATTAGATTATTAAGTAAGGATTAATGATTAGTTAAAATTAATTAATTTAATTACTATGTGTGGGCCCCATCCGAAAAAAAATATAAAATAACAATTCAAGAAATCATTTGGTGAGTCATTAGGGGGGGGGGGGCACGTGTCAAAATAAGGGAAACCATATATAGGTGGTTGAATAATGAACAAACAAGCATTTCATTTCATTTCTTAAAAATTAAGCTTAGAAGAAAAAAAATAAAGCTCCCATGGCTGCCAAGCTCTCGGCCAGCCATGGTGATTGAAAAAAAAATTGTTTGTTCCATATTGTGATCAAGTTCCAAGTGAATTACAAGTTCAAGGAGGTGATAGCAACATTGGATATTAAATTAAGGAGGAAGAAATTGTGAAATTGGAGCAATTAAGTGTAGAAATTCCTCCGAGAAAATTTAGGTAAGATTTTCTTATTTTGTGGTATAATTGTATTAATGGTATTGTAATGGAGGGATTAAAATTGGATTGGATGAAATTGGAAGTAAGAAATTGTATGAAATTGTTGTTATATGAAATTGTGGGTTGAAAAGGATTAAGAAGGGTTGTTGGATTGTTAGAATTGTTATGGGCTGAATTGTAAGGGTTTTATATGCATATCTCTATTACTGTCATTGTTGGTATTTCTGTGATAACAGGAGGTAAATTGAAAGTTCGGGTTAGGCGAATATATAGGGGAAATGCTGCCCGATTTCTGTTAAGTCCTTAACTAATGAAAACCCTAATCAAGAAAGTATAAGTTAAAGAATGAGTCCTATAGGCGACTGGTTACAGATTTATGAGCTAGGAAGTATATTTTACTAACGATAGCGTTACTTTTATATTAAATAGGCTAAAGGGGCGACGAAGCGAACGTGATTACGATTAACCTTTAACATGTATGTAAAGTTAACCTTTCTTTCTTTTTGGCATGATCTTTATGAAACGAATAGATGATGTGTATATGATTCCAAAGAAGTTCCTATTCTTAGAGCCACTAGGATGGCTACTGTTCTTGATTTCCAGAAGCTATTTTATCATATCTTGATACGTGTATATGATTCCAGAAGTTCTATTTTGATATGATCCACTGTGACATTCGAAAGGTATTTGATATGATTATTGTCTTGAGTTTCAAATGACAGTTCGTTTTGATTATTCCATTGAGTCTTTGATAATGTTTTAATTTTCATATGGTTGCTCGCTACTCTACTCGTGCATGCCTCAATATGTCTTTCACTGAGTCCCGGGCCAGGATACGTTTTCGTGCACAGTTTCATTGCATTGTTCACCGAGCCCCTCACTAGAGGGCCAGGATACGATATATATATATATATATATATATATATATATATATATATATATATATATATATATATATATATATGATGGTGTTATGATGTGATGGCGTGATGATGTGATGGTGTTATGATGTGTTTATGGCGTTATGATGTGTTTATGGAGTTATGATGTGTTTATGGCGCCAAGGATGGTATGTGGTGACCTTATTCACCGAGTCCCATAATGGGCCGGGTATGACATATGATATTGACATGCATGATTTATGTTTCAAAAGGGCAAGTGTTTTGGTATTCTGGATATTATAATTGTCTCTTGTACTCCCTATTTCAATTATAACCCTTTTTACTGTATTTCATGATTTATATACTCAGTACATATTCCGTACTGACCCCCTTTCTTCGGGGGGCTGTGTTTCATGCCCGCAGGTACAGACGCTCGATTCGGTGATCCCCCAGCTTAGGATTTCCATTCAGCTGTCTTGGAGAGCTCCGTTGTTCCGGAGCCTAGATTTTGGGTATAGACCTTCTGATGTGTGTATATATATATAAATATATATCTGTTTGTTTAGGGATACGACAGGGCCTTGTCCCGTCATATTTCAATGTTGATACTCTTAGTGGTCTGTAGACATCTATGTGGGTTGTATATAGATTATGATCAGCTGTGTCTATATAGTTGTTGTGGATGTTTTTGTTTGTTGTAGCAGCCTTGTCGGCTTGCGTAGTATATTGACATATAGTGGCAGCCTTGTTGGCTTGCGTATTATAATGATATATTGTGGCAGCCTCGTCGGCTTGCGTATTTATTACGTTATGATTGAATGGGAACCTTTGGGTCTATGCCGATTCCTGTGTTGTCTATAGTGTCAGTCTGATTATGTCTAACAGGTACATATGGGTGCCCAGCTCGGGCACTAGTCATGGCCCACGGGGCTGGTTCGTGACACTACCTCTGCCATGAATCTAGGGGCAATCACGCATAATATGGCCCGGTCGACCACATGAATAGCAAACCTCTGAACCCAATCAACATTGACCCCAATGCAACTTCCCACACTGGGAACATCGTGGTACGGGTGGCCTTGCCTGACCCGAATCACCTCTGAACTGGGACCCTGAAAAACTCTGACTCGCCCCGGAACGAGTAGATCTGTCGAATCTCTGGCCTGAAAGCCGTTGAGGCGCACCAGTCATAGAATAACCTAAGTGCCTGCTCGCGTTCACTTCTCTGCTATTGTAAACTTTCTTCTAAGTTCTGAGCATGAGCCTGAAAGCGTACGATATCCATATTGTCCTGTAGGGACGCGGTCAAACATCTATCCATCAAATGTGGCCCTAGGCCTTTTACAAAGCGGTGCACTCTGTCACCCATATCCGCTACCATGGCCGAAGCATACCTAGCCAAGGAATTGAAGCGAAGACAGTACTCTAAAGCACTCATGCTACCTTGCCTCAAATTCAAGAATTTATCGGCCCTAGCTCGCCGAACCTCTAGAGGCATATAATGTCGGAGGAAAGCATCAACGAACTCCTGCCATATCGGGGGAGGTGCATTGGCTCCCCGTGAAGTCATCCAAACCGTATACCATTGTATTGAGACATCTCTCAATCTATACGACGCTAACTCCACCGACTCGGTGTCCGAAGCATGTATCAATCGTAGCGTTCTCGACATACCATCGATAAAATCTTGAGGGTCGTTCTCCGACTTTGACCTAAAGAATTCGGAGGGTTCAAAGTTATGAAATCACGGGCCCTTGCGCTAACAACCCTATCACCTTGCCCTGAACTTTGCCTCCGAGTCTGGGTCGCAACCAATTGAGTCAGCAAATTGATGGTCTCTTTCACATCTTGGCCTGAAGCATCCGGTGAAGGAGCTGGGGCTGAGGCTCCCTCACCCTCCTCTAATATAGGTACTGATCCGAAGGACTGTGATTGAGCCGTACTCTGGGACTCACTTTCCTCTACTACCGGTGGCGGTGCTCTTTCAGCCCACTTTTCTGCCACCGTCTTGCTCTTTTCGGATGCTGTAGCCTTTCTCTTTACACACATTTCTGAAATACACAACACATGGTTAAGGATCAAGAATTTCTTATATCATAGCTTTATCGCACGATTCTTATGGAGAAAGAAGGTCATTCATTCCTAAAATGTCCGCAGCTTCTTGTTTATAAGTGTGGCGCGCAACACACCCATAACCAAGACTCTACAGCTCGTAGACACACCCTAGGACTGAACTGCTCTGATACCACTTTTGTCAGGACCCTTCTAGAGGGCCGCGACGAGCGCCCGGTGCTAGCCTACCCGGGCGTCCCTTGGCTTACACTTATACTTACATCTAGGTGAGCCACATAATTAAACATACATTTCTATTCATCATTCATGCTAGTCCCATCGGACGACAATGCTTTCATATTATGGTTGGAATCTATACCACGTCAATGTACATGAGCCGTCAAGACTATCAAAATAATACGCAAAATATAGGCCGACAAGGCCAGACACATCTAACCATATTCACATGTCTACGAGCCTCTAAGAAGAGTATAACATATCACATAAGCGGGACACCCCGCTATGCCCATAATTATATACACAAAATAATAAGTACCCAAAAGTTATGGCTCCGAATGAAATGGAGCTCTGCTATGTAGTCCCTGAGAATGGGGCTATGGATGAAGTTTGTCTCCCTGTGCACCTGCGGGGATGACACAGCGTCCACAAACAAAGAATGTACTGAGTATGTAAAGCATGATCAATATCAATATAGAAACATAGTAAGCAATATAGGAAATACTATAAGATGGGAGATAGTAATATCCTCGTCACGGGCACTTACTTGGCTTTCATAGGGACTATCCATTTCTAGCACATAATTGTGTACATACATCCATATCCGTATCTATACTCATATTCGTACTCCTTTACATTTCGTATCCATAATCGTGTTCGTATACATATTCTAATTCATATTCGTATTCATGCTCATATCTATATCATATACATAATCATATCATACACATATCGTTTCCATAACATACCCGACCTTGAAGATTCGGTGTTTCACGTACCCGATCCTAGCTAGGCTCGGTAATCATACATACCTGGCCAACCAAGGCTTAGTGTTACACGTACCTGGCCCTACCAAGGCTCAGTGTTGTCCATACCCAACTGCAGTGGTGTGCGTGCATTACGTAAACATACATACATATACATCTATACATATACTACCCGGCCATATAAGCTCGGTGTTTCATAGTAGCCATACAAGGGCATACATACATATAGCTCATAAGCATCTTTACTATTATCATTACTATCATCATCGTCATCGTTATCATCATCGCTATTACCATTATAGTCGTCATCAATATCCTCATTACTATTATCCTCATTCGTCACACATATCTTTATAGGCTTACTCGTCATACGAGGGAATTTGTATGATCGTGGCGTATCAAGAATCGTGAGCTTACTAGCTCGGAAGACCAATCATTTGAAGAATATTATAGTCTTATAGAAAATTTAGATATTTGGTCAAAGAACCATGCCTTATGAAAGAAGGGTTAGCCTTACATACCTTTTTCGTTCAACTATTTCACACTTGCGCGTTCTCCTCCAACGCTAGCGTTTCTACCTTCATTAAAGTCATACTATCATTAGAATCGATAGCTAGCATATATGACCAAAACTATAGAAAATTGGACAGCATCTCCTCTATTTATACGACATTCCTCCATAACGTATATCAACTCCTAAACGTCAATAATACATTCACAATACCATAACCATAGTCATTATTCATCCACATTATCCACATTTCTTAGTTTACCTTCAATCACCCATATCCATGGCTATAACACACGACTATGTCCATTCACATCCATTGCTCATCTCATGTTCTCAACATCATTTATAACATATTTACATCACAATACATCAAGACTTATAACTCAGTTCAAACTATTACTCAAAATGGCACTATTCCACATTCATGACCCATTTTGCCATACCTCTCTACAATCCAAGTATTTCAACTCTTAAACACCTTAAACAACATAGAAACATCATAAATCTTACCTTAGATATCGTAGGAACAAGCCTTGGTTGATAATACTCCACTTAAGCAAAACCCTAGTTTATCTCCAATGAGATTTCTTTACTTGTATGATCCTTAATGGGTTTTCTTATACTTGATTCACTCAGTTTATGTTGTTGTTCACTAATAATCCTGGAATCCTTGTGGAATAAATGTAGAGAGAGGTTTTAAAGAGAAGGGGGTGTCATGTGGAAATGAAATAATGAACTTGGTCTCCTATTAATAACCAAAAAATCTGATCTTAAATGAATAGTCATCGAAAGTGCACAGTGGTCGTAAACACAGTTTACGGTCCGTATTCCAATTTACGGATCGTATTTCATGGTCGTATTTAAGGATGACAGAAACAGAAAGTCAGGCTGAGGACATGGTGGTTTACGACTCAGTTTACGGGCCGTATTTCAGTTTACGGACGTATTCCAGGTCGTCTTTAACCATTCCAGCATTTGACAGAAAGTTGAAGTTTTTGGAAGCTGAAATACGACATGGCAGTTTACGGACCGTATACTGCTTTACGGTTCGTATTTCATTTTACGACCAACTGGCCAGAATGCAAACCTGCAACTTTTCACATTTCCAAAACCTATAATTAGTCATTGTGGAGCATAACCTACCTTTCATTGCAATTTCCTTTGAAATCTTACTTAGGGTAGTCAAACGTCGTTCCCTTCTTATTAAAACATCACATACTCGTATTCTTCGTTAGTCTATTCACTGTACGTTCACGGTGGAATTCCCGAGGTGTAACACAATTGAAAGATTTACTTGAGAAGGGATTCATTAGACCAAGTTCATCGCCATGGGGAGCAGCAGTCTTATTTGTGAGAAAGAAAGATGGTTCTTTACGAATGTGCATCGATTATAGGCAATCGAACAGGGTGACGATAAAGAATAAATATCCTCTTCCGAGAATCGATGATTTGTTTGATCAATTACAAGGTGCCAAGTGGTGTTTCAATATAGATTTGAGATCAGGTTATCATCAAGTGAGAGTTAGAGAAAAAGACATTCCAAAGACAGCTTTCAGAACCAGATATGGTCATTAAGAATTTCGAGTAATGTCATTCGGGTTGACAAATGCCCCAGCGGTGTTCATGAATTTGATGAATAATGTGTTCAGGCCTTTCTTAGATCTATTTATGATAGTGTTCATTAATGACATTCTAGTATATTCTCGGACTGAACCAGAACATGCAGATCATTTGCGTACTGTCCTCGGAATTCTTCGGGCTCGTGAATTGTATGCTAAATTTTTGAAATGCGAATTCTGCCTGAACTCGGTAACTTTTCTGGGCAATATCATTTCAGCTGACGGCATTCGAGTTGATACTCAGAAAATTGAGGCTGTGAAGACTTGGCCAAGGCTTACAACACCAACAGAAGTCCGTAGCTTCTTAGGATTAGTAGGCTATTATAGAAGATTTGTGGAAGGATTTCTTCTATTTTAGCACCATTAACGAAGCTAACTCAGATATCAGGAAAATTTCAGTGGACCGATGCTTGTGAACGCAGTTTTCGGGAATTGAAGGAAAAATTAACTCCCAGAAGGACCGGATGGTTACGTTGTTTATTGCGACACCTCCGGTGTCGGGTTGGGCGGTGTGTTGATGCAGTACGGTAAAGTCATTGCCTATGCTTCCCGACAGTTGTTGAAACATGAAACGAATTATCCAACTCATGATCTCGAATTGGTTGCGGTTATTCATGCACTAAAGATGTGGAGACACTATTTGTATAGCGTCCATGTTGATATCACCATGGATCACAAAAGTCTCCAATATATCTTCAACCAAAAAGAATTGAACCTAAGGCAGAGACGGTGGTTAAAGCTATTGAAAGATTATGACGTGAGTATTTTATATTACTCCGGAAAAGCGAATGTGGTGCCTGATGCACTTAGCCGCAAATTGATGGGTTGTCTATGTGATATCCAGCCAAAGAAGAAAGAATTAGTCTATGAGCTCCACCAGCTAGCTAGCCTAGGAGTTCGCTTAATGGACTCGGGCGACACAAGAGTTACTTTGCATAACCCAGTTGTTTCATCTATAGATATGGAAGTAAAAAAGTGCCAATATTAAGACCTCAAGTTGAGCCACTATAATGACATATTTCTTGAGAAAGAAAAGTCACAGTTTGAAGCCTCTGCAGATGGAATTCTCAAGTATTGAGGCAGGCTGTGTGTGCTAGATGTGGCAAGACTACATCGTCAGATTTTGGAAGAAGCTCATTACTCCCGTTATTCTATTCATCCGAGGGCAGCCAAGATGTATCATGATCTCAAGTTAATGTATTGGTGGGATGGAATGAAGAAAGATATAGCAGAATTTGTGTCCCAATTGCCAGTAAGTGAAGATTGAACATCAGAAGCCAGGAGGATTATTGCAAGCGATGGAAATTCCAACTTGGAAATGGGAAGTAATTAACATGGATTTCACTGTGGGCTTGCCTCGTTCTCGGCGCAAGTATGATTCTATATGGGTAATCGTGGCCAGACTTACAAAATCAGCCCATTTTCTTCCAGTCAAAACTACATATTCAGTAGAAGATTATGCAAGGTTGTATCTTAAGGAGATAGTGCGACTTCATGGTATCCTATTATCTATTATCACAGACAGAGAAGCCCAATTTACTACTAAATTCTAGAAGTCTTTCCATGAAGGTTTGGGAACTCAGGTTAGACTCAACAAAGCATTTCATCCACAGACGGATGGACAAGCTGAACACACCATTCAGACCTTGGAAGATATGTTACGGGCATGTGTGCTAGATTTTGGAGGTAGTTGGGATGATCACTTACATCTTATTGAGTTTGCATACAATAACAACTATCATTCCAGTATTCAGATGGCCCCGTATGAAGCTCTATATGAAAGGAAGTGTAGATCGCCAATTGGGTGGTTTGAAGTAGGAGAGGTACAACTAATAGGTCCGGAATTGATTCAACAAGTGGTAGAAAAGATCAAGGTTATCCGAGATCGATTGTTGACAGCCCAAAGTCGCCAGAAATCTTATGCGGACAACCGACAACGAGACTTAGAATTCCAAGTTGATGATTGGGTATTCCTGAAGGTATCACCGATGAAAGGCGTGATGAGATTTGGAAAGAAGGGAAAATTGAGTCCTCGATATGTCAGACCTTATAAGATTATACGCAAGGTGGGCCATGTGTCTTACGAACTAGATTTACCTCCAGAGCTTGGATCTGTCCATCTAGTTTTTCATGTGTCAATGCTCCACAAATGTGTTGGAGATCCAACTAGAATCGTGCCAGTGAAGGATATTCAAGTTACAGAGAAGTTGACTTATGATGAGGTGCCTATTGCCAGACTAGATAGGCAAGTATGGAAGTTTAGAAATAAAGAGGTAGCCTCGGTCAAGGTCTTGTAGAGAAATAATAACCAAGAGGAAATAACTTGGGAAGCGGAAGAAGACATGAAGTCCAAGTATCAACAATTGTTTTCACCCCCAGAAGAGGTTTAGGATGAAACGCCATTTTCATAAGGTATGTGATGCTTTCTTTTAATGCTCTTGGTGGTGTGTGGCCATATTTTCTTTCCATTGTGTTATAGCCTTGTGAGGCGACGTTATTGTGGATTGTTGTGACAGGGTGGTAGTGCCACATTACAGGTGAAACTCTGGTGAAATTTCTATAAAACTCCCGAGAGCTTAACATTCGAGGATGAATGTTCCTGGGGGGGAGAGTGTTACACCTCAGAAAAAATTTCATGTCGTTATGCAGTGAATAGGCCAATGTAAGTTAAGGTGTACATAATGTCCCTACTAGTAAGAAGGGATACTTAATGATTCTAATTAAGATTCCAAAGACATTTGAGGTAGGAGAAGAAAGCTCATGGGAGATAGTTTAGGTAGAGAATACCTTACCCCAAATATAAACATACCGACAGGTATTCCTAGTGATTTGTGGGGTTAGAAATTGAACGGATCGAATCGGGGAAATCTAAACTGAATCAGGAAAATTCTGCAGACACCAGTCACTGTCGACGGACCGTCACAGTGCACTGTCAACATGTTCTTGCAGATTGAGATCTGCAGGCGCAGTTCGACGGATCGTCAACATGGCGACGGGATCGTCGATCCAACCATTAACATGTTTTTGCAATCAGAGATTCTCAGGTGTAAGTCGACGAAGCAAGTCGACAGATCGTCGACACGTCGATGGGTCGTCGACCGCTCGTCAAACTGCTTTTGTGGAACTTTCCAGTTCTAGCTATAAATAGACGAGTCACGCACCAAATATTCAGATTTCATTCTCTCTCCAAGACTTGAAGGTTCTAGAATACTTCTCTCATCATATTATCATATATCCAAGGGAAATCAAGGAGTAAATACCAAGAATTAGTAGAATCAAGTGCAAGGATACACTCTAGAGTTTGTGGAAACCAAGAATATCTTCGGTGTTGAAGTGGGATTTTCTCCAAGTGAAGTATTTACATCCAAGGTCCATTCCTACATCATCAAATGTAAGTTTTATGCTCAATTCATGTTATTAAGAATATTGAGAGGTTAAAAGACTTGGATTATGGAAGGGAGGAGAATATGGAGTACAAATATGGAAATAGTGATACTCTTGAATAGTAGTTCTTGACATGTTATGAGTACAATCTTGTGTTGAATAATACAAATGATGTTAAAGGAGTATTGTATGAGAATGAATATGAAGTTGTATTATAGGTATGGTTATGGATGATTTCAAAGGTGGATTTAAGAAGTAAATAATGTTTAACTTGAAGAATTTATTGATTATGTTATTATGGGTATTCTTACTGACGTTTGAGGGTTATCTTAATTTATGGAAGAGGTTGTCGAAACAAAGGAAATATCGCCAAATTTTCATTAACTCCCAGTTGCTTTAGCTTAAGCTTAAGTATGTTCCGGTTGTCTAATCTTAGTAAAAATTCCCTTGAAGGTAGAATCGCGAGCTCGAAAGGCAAGCAAGTAGGAAATAGAGTTAAAAAAATATAAAGGTATGTAAGACTAGCCCTTCCTTCAAAGGCATGATTCTTATATATATTGTGATTTCTTTTCGATAATTCCCATGACCTTCTTGTATTCCAAAAGACGAACACTAAAGGGTATTAATAGTTTCGTATGAGAAGAAGATGATATATGTTTTATGATGATGATGATTCCCTCGCATAAATTTCTTGATGATACTCATTGTTGGCTATCTCACCTCTTAACTTTAGTTCCTCCAAGGTGAGATTTAGTGATGATAAATGTCCCATAACATAATCGGAGGTTACTAACCATACGTCACTCCGATATAACCGTAGCTATTGCTTGAGCTCTCATATATGTTTTTGGTAGTATAAGATATGTATATATAAACGGATATGTGGACATGCATCGATGCAATACGGGGAAAAGGATGAGGCGTTATATACGCGTAACCACCTGATCAGCTGGCACATTATGATATCGTCCCCGACGCAGGATGCCCCGATGCGGGATACATGGGTAAATGGATCGGGCCGTTCGTTCCGCAGCAGTACATATATGTATATTGATGATATAACATATGGATCGAGCCGTTCGTTCCGCGGCAACATACACATATGTATATGTATATAGAGATAAGTAAGTACAATGGGTATATGATATATGGATCGGGCTGCACGTATCGCAACATCAGTAAATATGTATGTATGTGTACGTGCGAATATTAAAGAAAGTTAACATGCATGGTTTAACCTTAAAGGACAGTTGGTACAGGTTACTTATCTACTCCCTATTTCTTTACTTCTCTATGATTGTTGGTATTATCATTCTTGTCTTACATATTCAGTACAAAGTTCGTACTGACGTTGTTTTCTTTTATGGACGCTGTGTTCATGCACACAGGTAGACAGGGGGATGGTCCAGATCCTTAGGAGCCAGATCAGCTTTGCACAGGAGCACTTCCCTACTCTGGAGGTGTAGTTTTTGATATATGTTCTTTTGTGTATATATTCGGGCACGACGGGGTCCTGTCCCGTCCTTATGTTCAGTACTGCAGTCAGAGGCCCATAGATATATACGTGTGGGTCGTAGATGTCTTATGATCACCCAGTGTATATTGTTGTATATCATTTTGTAGCTGCGAGGGCTTTTATATATATATATATATATATATATATATTGCATTGGTGATTACGTATGTACAGGTTGGGTATGATGGTTAGCATGATAAGTGGTGCTCAGTAGTCAGCTCCGGGTACCCGTCATGGCCTGCTGGTTGGGTCGTGACACCTAATTAGCCAATTTAAAGATAAATTTCAATAATGACCTTGATGAATTTGAACCAACGAATTTGGCTATTTCAAATAAGATCATAATTAAATCAATTAAAAGGCTAATTTTGCAAAAATGATCCCAACTTGCCTTAAACCATGAATGGTTACTTCAATTGTGGCCATAACAGAAAACATTAAAGCAATTAAATGCTAGTTTGTCATAATAACCTCAATTGATTTGAACCAATGAATTTGGTTATTTCAATCAAGGCCATAATTGACTAACAAATAATTATTGGAATTTAATCACGATTAAATACTGGATTAATTATGATTAATTCTAACAAATTATGCAAATGCACATTAAAATACAAAATTAAGGATTGAGGGATAAAATGATTAATTTATTCAATTAATCAGATTCCCTAAATTAAGCAAAGTAAAATGCTTGCTAATTAATTTTCTGATAATTTAAACAATTAGATGAATAATTGTTTGACGTTGCCCTTTTTGATTAAATTTAGCAAATATTTTCGTATTTAATTATACAAATGTGTAAATCAATTTCCAAATGATTTATAATACTATAGAAGCTATTTCGCCAAGTGAAATGGCAAAATATAATCTAAATAGTTTTATAAATTCATTTGACTTGTAGAAAATACACATTTTACTCCGTTTGACATTCGAGGACTCTGGATAATCAAAATAAATTATGGGAAGTCAAATATTAGGAGTCAACAACTGCCCTATCGGTGTTTGGGGATTGCGAGACCATCCCTGAGCAACGAAATTGGACTAACCCTAATTTTTTATTGACCCAACTCATGCTACCTCTCATTTTTATGCAGTTTTTTCAAATATGTAGTCGGACCCTTTTTCCTGGGTTTCAAATATATGGCTGAGTTTGAGGTCAGATAACTTCCAAATCCTAGCCAAAGAGCTTGACTCTCGTAGGCACCATATCTTGACCGGCTCAGTAAGAAAAATTTCCACGTTTGCTCCGCAAGTGTCTGGATATGGTTCAGAAAGCCGGCACCTTTCTAGCGACTATGTACCGATTCCCACGTGTTTGACAGCATTGAAGATATTCCTCGTGGTGTCAGCATGTTTCTTTGATAAGTAGCCATTCTGGTTGTTGCTTGTTTATATGGATGGTCATTATGGCACCTGTTTTTGAAATGGGATGGCCCTTGGCAGTATTCTTATTTGAACAAAATGGCCTTTGTAGCTGTATTTCTTTATTTTGAACGAAATAGCCTTTGTGGCGATGTTTTTGTTTGAATGGCCCTTGTGGCGATGTTTGTATGAATGGCCTTCACGGCTGTTTGTATGAATGTCCCTCGCGGCAACGTTTGTATGAATGGTCCTTGTGAAAGTGTTTGTATATATAGTCTTTGCGGCAATGTTTGTATGAATGTCCCTTGCGGCAATATTTGTATGAATGGCCCTCGCGGCAGTATTTTTATGAATGGTCCTCGTGGCTATGTTTGTATGAATGGACCTCGCAGTGATGTTTGTATGAATGGCCCTCGCGACAGTGTCTTTATGAATGGCCCTTGCAGTAATGTTTGTATAAATGGCCCTTGCGGCAGTGTTTGTTTGAATGCCCCTCGCGGCTATTTGTATTAATGGCCTTCGCAACAATATTTGTATGAATGGCCCTCGTAGTATGCAGATGACAGATATGGCCCTTGCGGCTGGATAATCTTTCTTTTGTCCGTTGTGTTAGAAGTGACCCTCGTGGTCGGATATGCCCTTTTGTCCTTATGTTGACCCATTTGGTTGAATATATCTTTATGCTTGTCCTTTTGGCGGAATGTGTCTTTGTCGTTTGTTTGTCTTGTTGACCCTTGCGGTCTAGTATGTGTCTTTGTCGTTCATTCATGACCTTTTCGGTCTGATGTGCATTTTCCATTCATTGTATGACCCTCACGGTCGGTAACGTCTTTTTGTCCTTTGTTCTGACCCTTGCAATCAGTTGTGTCTTTATCATTTGTTTTACCCTTTTGTGGTCAGATACACTTTTGCCATTCATTTGTTGCAGGACCCTTATGGTGAGATATGCCTTTGTTGCTCATTATCATGACGCTTGTGGTCAGATATATTCTTTCTACTCGTTCAATGACGCTTGTGGTCAGCTATGTCTTTTTTCCTTTATTGTAACCCTCGTGGTCAGATATGTCTTTTCTGTTTACTTGTCCCGTGACCCTCACGGTCAGGTACGTTTTTCTGTTCCTTCCGTTCTAGCCGTTTCGACCATTGATATCTGGTTGAGTTTGTCTTTTCCTTTTGTCGCGGGCAAATCGGCTGGTGATGTAGCTGTCTTCCTATTCAATTATGAAAAAACTACATCCACAGAAATAAGTTAGTTTCCTAAGAGGCCGATTAGTGATGCTGTCTTTCCGTCTCGTGTCTTCTCTTGGTTGTATCCCTGAATCCATGCCTTTTCGGACTCGACATATCGAGAGATGGTTTTTTTTTTAAATCGAAATTATGTTAATCCTGGTTTGAAAAATCTAAAGACAATTATAAATGCGTTGCTTTCTTTTGAAAAATCTTATTTAGTTATGGACGTCACGACATGTATTCTTTCAAACGAGGTCTTCAGGACTTCCGGGAGGTCCTGTTGCTGTGTTCCTAAATTGGTGGAATTTTTGAGATCTTTCTCAAAAATTCTGCCCCAGTGTTAGGTCTCGGGTCGCTTAACTCTTGCGTTGTGTAGGAACTTTTGATGTCTCCTTAAAAATTCTGCCCTAATGTAAGGTCTGGGTCTGTCTTTTTCTTTGCTGATTGTTTCGATGGGAATTTTTGAGGTCTCGTCAAAAATTCTGCCCCAGTTTAAGGTTGACATTGGCTGACTCTTGCATCGATTCTTGTACTTTAATTTTTCTTCTTCTTTCTAACCTTTGTGTCTTTGAGGTTTCCTAACGGTTTCTTGGGTTTTTCTTTTGTGACAACCGAACTCGAAAGCGCCTATGCATCCTGTTGCAGCAGGAATCAGGTCGAATGTAGTTTAGAATAAAGTAATTGAGTTTTGGTTTTTACTAATAATGCGACTGGGTCCGATGTGGACTGCCTAAGTATCTCACTGTGGGGAAGTCAGGTCATCGCGTAGTTCATATTACATGGATGGTTTTTCTTACAAAGTGTGATTACAATCAAAAGTCCGATTACAAGGAAAAGTGCGATTACAGGCAAAAGAAAACCTTAGACGTAATATCTCTTGAGAGCGTCGGCATTGATAGATTTGGGTCATTCTTGTCCGTCCATTTCTGCTAGGACTACCGCTCCTCCTGAAAGTACTTTGGGGACCACGTATAGTCCTTGCCAGTTTGGTGAAAACTTTCCTTTGTGCTCGTCCTGGTGAGGAAAAACCCGTTTAAGTACAAGATGTCCGATTTGAAAGAGTCGAGCTCTGACCCGTTTGTTGAAAGAACGAGACATTTTTTGGCGGTATAGTTGCCCGTGGCATACTGCAACCATCCTTTTTGTTACACCCCGAAAAATTTCGTGTTACGAAGACTGTAGACGGCTTAGTATGAGCTCAAGGGAGTGCAAAGTTATACAAGGATCAGGGATGAAGATTATATGATCTGAGTATAAGAATATATATATATATATATATATATATATATATATATATATATATATATATGACATTTGGAAACCGTATGGAGTAAATAAGTTAACACGTTACTTGATGAATAGCCCTCGTAACAGTAAGTTAATGTGGGGCCCACATGTCGGGGTTTTATAAAGGACATATGAAAAGTGATATGAGTGGTACATGGGAAGTTAAGCAAATCTTAAGAAGGACCCTTAAGCCAAATATGGGCATAAGCCCTCCAAAAGGATGATTTAACGATACATTTTCGGATGATCTGACTTGGAGGGACCAAAACCCTATTATAGGTTTTGTATTTGGAAATAAACCAAAAATGAAAGTTGTAGATAATTGAAAGATATTTCCAACCATAGGTTGTGGGCCCCCATACGATATCGGGATCAAGCATTATGACTATTTTAAGATAAAGACTCCAAGCTGTCAAATGGCTACCGCGGGTCCCACTTGAGAAGGTCGGTGGAACCGACTTAGGAGGGGTATAAATACCCCCATTAGCTCCAGTCTTTCAGCATTCCTACATTCTCAAAAGTCCTAGAAACTTCCCAACACATCCCCAAACATTTATAGCCCATTAAATCAAGAATTTAACAAGATTACACCAAACTAGTCCATGAAAGGTGATTGTTCTTGCTTCTTCTTGATGTAGTGGTAAGTTTGGTCTTGAATAAAGTTGGTGTGGCTGAATGTATTCTAGTATAAGGTATGTTCTTAATCCTATCTCTAATGTTGAGTTGATTTGAAGGTTTAGTAAGTCTTAAAAGTGAAAATAGTTATGGAGGGAAGGTCATAAAGTGTCGTGTTGTAGTTGTTGTGTTTATGGACTATTTTGAGCATGTTGTGGCCGTGTGGATGGGCTGATTTACATGTATAGAAATGGTATCTAATGCTGTTGGTGTGTTGATGAGATTATGCTCCTTGATTGGGAAGAAAGGAAGTGTATATTGTTGTTGTATGTTGAAAAACATCGTGTGGGATGTTTTATGGAATATATTGGTATTGATAATATTGTTGTTGAAGTTGGTATTGTTGTTGTTGTTGTTGTTGGTTGCTGGATTGTGATTTCGGGCTAGGCATATAAACAGGGGAGATGCTGCCCGAATTTTGGCAGATTCTAAAGAAGTTTGGTTTAAGGACTTATGACGATAAGTCTAACGGTAGTATAATTTCTCTTGAGTGTAGATTTGCAAGTTCGGGAGAATAAGTGTTAATTCGTAGGAGATCAATCAGGTATGTTTAGGCTCGTCCATTTTTTTCAAAGGCATGATTCCTATGTTATGATTCCATAAATGTTACGATGGTTGTTATCCAGTCTTGCGCCTCATACCCTCTTATGTTTGGTTGTGCTTTATCATGCGAGTGTTATTTCACGGTACTCATGCCCTATTTTTCCATGCGCGCAACATATTTTCATGATATAGGTTAGGATTCTCAGGATAGTAGGGCTCTAGGCTAGGCGCTCCATACTTTCTAGTTCCCGTTGGTGAGCCCCATTTGACATTCGGGTGCTTTTTGTTATGTTATGTATTTTTGATATTTTGGGTATGCTGTGTCATGCCTCAAAACCGAATCAGATGGATTATGTCACGACCCAACCCCGTGGGCCGTAACTAGTGCCCGAGCTGGACACCCGTACACACTCACTTACCAGAATCGGCATACAAATGGCTAATCCAGATTCGGCGTACACTAACTTATACAGATACAAAGGTCAGATGTCGTCGTAAGCGGTCACATATAACAAATGTATCACACAGAAGCCTGTAACATTGTCGCAAAATACATCGCCCAAAAACATATGCATACATATACACACATACAAGCCGTTAAGGCTGTCACAGCACTGAAACTGCTTAAGACGCAAATCACACAGATATAACTGAACAATATCGACCCATGACCCACATACATGTCTACAGGCCTCTAAGAGTAACAACAAAAGCATATGACGGGACAGGGCCCCGCCGTACCCTTGAATATGTACATACATATATACAACGGAAGAGTCTATACCAGAATGTAGGCTCCAGAACAAGGGGAGCACTCCAAAACAGCAGAATAGGTGTACTAAGCTGGCGAGTCACCAGAACGAGCGTCTGTACCTGCAGGCATGAAACGCAGCCCCCGAAGAAAGGGGGTCAGTACGAAATATGTACTGAGTATGTAAAGCATGAAATACAGAAAACAGAACCATAATCGAACAAGAAGTACAGAAACTAAGCACGATATGCAGAATATCAATATGCTTACTTGAAACACAAATCATGCATGTCAAAAACGGTGTTCGGTCCCTTGCGAGACCCGGGGAACGTGGTCTCCACCCCGTATTTGGTGCCACACACATCATACATTAGAAGATTGTTCTGTAATCTTCGTAACACATCATAACATCAGAATACACATATATAGGGTACCCGACCCTGAAGCAAGGGACTCGGTGAACCATGCGCACGATACATACCAGCCCGGGACTCGGCGAAACATGTAACAGCCATATGTACGAGCAGAGTAGTGAGAAACTAAATGCAATTTAAATCAATTTTTAAGACTCGATAGACAAGTACACTTACTGACACCTGAAGGATCATAAACACGTTTCGGATCAATCCGAGTTAGTATAAGAAAGTTATGGACATTATTCTCTTTAGGATCCTCTGGGAACGTATCGGAGCGATCCGAGCTCGTCTATGAAAGTTACAGACATTTTTCGACGTAAAGCTGTTAGGAATAAAAATTCTTTACACATATATATTATCCCATCATACAAAAGCCACAAAGACCATAGTTCGACTATATTTGGAATACTAACATCAAGAAATGAATAAAAATCGTCGACATGCTCGGATCTTATGAATGGAGTTACCCCCGACGCTCGTATCATAGCTTACTTGCAACTAGGACATGCCAAAAGAAAGAAAGGTTAGGCTTTACATACCTCGTCCGCTTCCTAAGCCAATCCTAACTCAAGTGTCGGGCTCCCCAAGGTCTATAATAATATTAGTATATACCAAACATTAGCTATAGATACTTAGAAGTCCAATCCTCAACCAACACTTCATTTACAGAAATTTCGGCAGCATTTCCCCTGTAAATTCAACAACACCGAGAATTCAACTCGGCCCAAATCATCAACAACAATACCAACAACCATATTAACAACATCAACAATTAATTGAAAACACATTCTAACATTAGCAACTCCCTTTTACATAATTCGACGGCATTCCATTTACATTTACTTCAACTACATACAATCAAGCTAACTAACACCAATGCTCGCACACTCAAATACTAATCCAAAGCCATTCAAACAATATTCAAGAACACTTCAAGCAATCCGCATAGTATTCAAAACAATTTAACCGATACTCCACTCCACCCGAAACCTTCCAAATTCAACAAGAACAATAACATCACATTTCCTTCTTTCAAATTTATGAACTACACCAACAATTCACACACTAACAACATTATTTTCCATAAATACAAGAAACTACATTCAAATCACATTGGCTTCTAAAACAGCCCACAACAATTTCAACTTCAACTTAAATCATTAAACTCTCATTTTCATCATAGAATCCATGACAACAACAACCAAAATACTAAGTAAAATTGATTCCTTCTCTTCCACACCACACGATACCTACATGGCCACAACACTACATATACACGGCCAAGCACCAACACACCAAATTCATGGTTTCCATCCATTTCCACACACTACAACATGTACAAAACATTCATAACATATGAAAAAGAAGATTAAATCTTACCTCTTCCACTTAACTCCACAACTTGGCTAGGGTTGTAATTGGCACAAATAAGTGTTTTGCTTGCTCCAACAACTACTTCACGTTAAAGAGGACCTTCCAATTGGTTGATTTGCTAGAAGAAAATAAATGTTTTGATCAATTTTTCAAGGGGTCATTTTGGCTATACCATGGCCGAATGGCCTTCTTCTTTTTCTTTCTCCAAGTTTCTCTAAGCTTCTAAGTGTTGAAGATGATAAATATGATAATTTTGTCATCTTTTGTCTTATTTATTTTACATCCATGTGGGCCAAAGCCCACACCACATTGCACGGCCCACTTGGCCTTTTTGTTTCAAGAGTTTAAATTTTTCATAATTCACTTTCAACCCCAAATTCTTCTTAATATTTCCATGAGCCACCTTGTGAATTTTCCCTTTTTGCCCCTAGCCTTTCTTAATATTTCCACATCAATAATTTTCATAAACAACTTTTGTGTTAAACAAGATAAAAAATATAGCCTTGCCCTTAACTTATCACAATTATCTTGAAATATCCGAATGTACAAAATACGGGGTATAACAGATTATGCTCTAGATGTAATCACTATGAATTTGTACATCTGGTATGATGTAGCTTACTACACAATTGAGCGATACAAATGATTTATGTATGTAAATGTGGTCGATGGCCCATGACATGCAACTGGATACTAATGAATCCATATGTACTATCTATGAAGCCTCTACCAACACTTATGACAGAACAACTGATACAAATATCAGTACAGGACCCGAGCTACCCAAAACCTGTATACATGAAAGTACTAGACCTAGTTCAGCTCCAGAAAGAAGTGGACCCTACACCATCTCCCTGATCATCAGTAACATCCAAAGGGAATGTCTGCCATCCTGTTTATATGGACTTGCAATGTGAAACATAACAAATACAGCGTCACTGTCACGACCTGACTATGGGGCCGTGACGGGTACCCGGAGCTGACTACCGAGCACCGCTCATTATGCTAATCGTCATACTCATCCTGGACACATATAATTATATAAGCCCCCACAACTGCAAAAATGATATACAAAATACAATGTAGTCATCATGGGACACCTACTACCCACACATACATATCTACGAGTCTCTACTAGAGTACTAAGACATAACGATGGGACAGGACCCCGTCGTGCCCGAATTTATACACAAAATAATGTATCAAAGATGGCACCTCCGGAATGATGGAGTGCTCTTGTAAATCTGCTGAGTAGCTCCTAGGAATCTGGGCCACCTCCCTGCCTACCTGTTGGCATGAACACAGCGTCCCAAAAGAAAGGATATCAGTACGAACACTGTACTGAATATGTAAGGCATGATCAATAATAACTTATCGAAGATATAAGGAAACATCAAGTAAGGAAACAACCTGTAGTTGAATGTCACTTAAGACAGAATAATGCATGCTGACTTACACCATAAATAACATCATATCAAGTATGTACATATATAAGTTTCCCGACCATATAGGTACGGTGCGATCATTATTAGCCCGCGTCTGGGGTAAACATCTCATGCCGCCCACTAGTGGTGTTTGCCTATGCCCTCTAGACATGGTGTATATGCTGCCCGCCTTAGCGGTGTCTGCTAGGCCATATAGGCACGGTGTAATCTCATCATCATATACTTATCATAATGCATGCACAAGAACTCAAGGACCAACTACAACTCTATCGGGGTGACGTAAGGTCGAGAACCCCCGATTCCATTATGGAGTAGTCATACTCATCATGCCTCACCTTGAAGGAACTATCATTATAAGGTGAGTGTAACAACAATGAATAACGTCAAGGAATCATTAGCTTTAGAATCTTTGGACGTAGACTCATCACCACCATTATCATATTCATAACCTATCTCTTATCTTTATCTGATGAGAAGCTCTTTATAAACATAGACTCATAGTTTCCGGAATGTAAGAAGGTCATGGAAAAATAAAGGGAATCATGTCATTGGAATTATGCCTTAGAAAAGAAGGGACGAGCCTTAACATACCTTGATGTCGCTCTAACTTTATCAATTTAAGTGCTTTCCTCCAATGTTCGCCATTCTACATTTAAGAGAGTTCGTGCTAGAATTAGATGATCAGAAACATACTTAAGCTTAACCTAAAGCTAACAAAAATTGGGCACCAACTCCGTTGTTTTTACAACTTCTTCCATATAATAACGACTCCCAAACATCAATAATACGCCCACAATATCATAATATATAACTTTATTAAGTTGGCCATTATTCAATTCTTACAATTTCCTCTCAAAGTAATCCATAACCATGGTGATCACCCAACATCGTATTCATTAACATATCATGCTTCTCCAAAATTCTTAATATTGTTTATAACAGGATTATACTCATAATATCTCAAGAGTTATGACTCATGCCAACTATTATTCAAAAACACCATCACTTCCACATTTAAGCTCTATATAGAGAAATTTTTCATGAATCATTGGAGCCTTAATAAGAGTGATTTGATCCTAATTCGGATTCTATCTGCTATACTTTTGCACTCCCGATTTTGATAAGGCTCTGTCTATTACGCCTCTATGCTTCTGGCTTCGATTGTGTTCCCATTTGATACACCTTGCTACATCTGGTTCTGAATTTGATTTTGGTTGAAATACCTCTGCATGATTAGTTCTGATTGCGAATCCGTCTGACACATCTCTGTATGTCTGACTCTGGATGCGAACCTGTCTGATATGCCTCTGCACGTCTGATTTTGATCACGCGTTTGTAACAACAATGAATAACGTCATACTCATCATGCCTCACCTTGAAGGAACTATCATTATAAGGTGAGTGTAACAACAATGAATAACGTCAAGGAATCATTAGCTTTAGAATCTTTGGACGTAGACTCATCACCACCATTATCATATTCATAACCTATCTCTTATCTTTATCTGATGAGAAGCTCTTTATAAACATAGACTCATAGTTTCCGGAATGTAAGAAGGTCATGGAAAAATAAAGGGAATCATGTCATTGGAATTATGCCTTAGAAAAGAAGGGACGAGCCTTAACATACCTTGATGTCGCTCTAACTTTATCAATTTAAGTGCTTTCCTCCAATGTTCGCCATTCTACATTTAAGAGAGTTCGTGCTAGAATTAGATGATCAGAAACATACTTAAGCTTAACCTAAAGCTAACAAAAATTGGGCACCAACTCCGTTGTTTTTACAACTTCTTCCATATAATAACGACTCCCAAACATCAATAATACGCCCACAATATCATAATATATAACTTTATTAAGTTGGCCATTATTCAATTCTTACAATTTCCTCTCAAAGTAATCCATAACCATGGTGATCACCCAACATCGTATTCATTAACATATCATGCTTCTCCAAAATTCTTAATATTGTTTATAACAGGATTATACTCATAATATCTCAAGAGTTATGACTCATGCCAACTATTATTCAAAAACACCATCACTTCCACATTTAAGCTCTATATAGAGAAATTTTTCATGAATCATTGGAGCCTTAATAAGAGTGATTTGATCCTAATTCGGATTCTATCTGCTATACTTTTGCACTCCCGATTTTGATAAGGCTCTGTCTATTACGCCTCTATGCTTCTGGCTTCGATTGTGTTCCCATTTGATACACCTTGCTACATCTGGTTCTGAATTTGATTTTGGTTGAAATACCTCTGCATGATTAGTTCTGATTGCGAATCCGTCTGACACATCTCTGTATGTCTGACTCTGGATGCGAACCTGTCTGATATGCCTCTGCACGTCTGATTTTGATCACGCGTTTGTCTGATACATCTCGGTATGTCTGATTCTGATTTCGACTCTGTCCGATACATTTCTGCCTGTCTGACTTTGGTCACGATTCTGTGTGATATAGTTCTGTACGGCTGATTCCGGTTTCGAATCTGTCCGATCTGATTCCGTACGTCTGACCCTGATTGTGAATCTGTCTGATAAATCTCCGGTATGTTCGTATGTGGATCTGTTTCGCCTTCTTAAGCGGCCCGTATGCTACTATGGCCAAGATGGCCCATGAGTTTGTACATGTGTGTGCATTTGGGCGATGTATATTCTGCCACCTTTATGATTTTGATATGACTGTTCTGCACGGGCGACTGCTTAAGATAAGTGTTCGATAAGTGTTTGTGTGACGTCTGTTGTTAATTTTCAGCTCGACCAACGTATGTTGAGTCTGAATGAGTCTGAATACGATGATCTGGTTGTGAGTTCGTTTGGGGTGACAGAATATTTCAGTGTTTTTCTGTACCTCTGATTTTGACTATGAGCCGTCTGCCATAGTCTAGTATGTCTGCCTCCGATTACGAGTTCGTTCGATATGCTGCTAGGCGTCCGGTCCTAGTTTTCAATCCGTGATGTAAAGTGTTTGGTATGATTTTGAATTCGTTGCTGTGAACTGTCCAGTATGAAGTGGGATTACGATAATGTGGTAGGGAACTCAGTAGTGTGATAAGGAATGACATTAGCTATGATGTCTGGAAAGCGTTTGTCCGTTACAGAAGATAGCGTGTGGGCCCTTAATAAAACAAAGGCCCAGTTTGAAATCTCGCCTGAAGGAGTATTATTATACGACGGCAGATTCTGTGTACCGGGCATTGCGGGCTTACGACGGTAGATTATGGGCGAGGCACATCATGCACGGTATTCTGTTCGTCCTGGTTCCACTAAGATGTATCGGGATCTCAGCTGTTTGTATTGGTGGGACGGCATGAAGAAAGATATTGCCGAGTTTGTTAGTCAGTGCCCAAAATGCCAACAAGTTAAGATCGAGCATCAGAAGCCCGGTGGATTACTACAGGAGATGGAAATTCCAGCCTGGAAATGGGAGATGATTAATATGGACTTCATTGTTGGGTTGTCGCGTACTCTACGCAGGTACGACTCTATTTGGGTTATTGTGGACAGGCTGACGAACTCAGCCCATTTTCCTTCCGGTCCGGACTCTTTATTCGGCTGAGGATTATGCCAGATTATATATCAGAGGGATAGTCAGACTTCACGGAGTCCCTGTATTATTACTGACCGAGGTGCCCAGTTTACAGATAATTTCTGGAGGTCATTTCAGGAGGGATTAGGGACTCAGGTGAGCCTCAGTACAGCTTTTCATCCTCAGACTGACGGGCCTGCGTTATTGGTTTCAGGGGCAGCTGGGATGATCATGTGCCGCTTAAAGAGTTTGCCTACAATAGCAGTTATCACTCCAGCATTCAGATGGCCCCGTACGAGGCCCTTTATGGCAGGAGATGTAGATCTCCTATTGGTTGGTTTGACGTCGGCGAGACTAAGTTGGTTGGGCCAAATGTGATCCAGGAAGCTGTATATAAGGTGAAGTTTATTCGGGAGCGACTATTGGCTGCTCGGAGCCAACTGAAAGCTTATGCTGATAGACGACGTCGACCGTTGGAGTTTTAGATTGGCGACTGGGTATTCCTGAAGGTGTCGCCCATGAAGGGCGTTATGAGATTTGGCAAGAAGGGTAAGTTGAGCCCGCGGTACATCGGGCCATACCAGATTGTTCGGAGGATAGGCGCAGTCGCCTACGAGCTACACTTGCCATCCGATTTGGAGGCCGTGCACCCGGTGTTTCATGTATCTATGTGGCGGAAGGGTAATGGTAATCTTTCCAGGATATTCCCAGTAGATGATCTTCAGGTGACGGAGCAGTTGTCTTATGACGAGCAGCCGGTGGCTATTCTGGATCGTCAGGTGAGGAGATTGCGCACTAAGGAGGTGCCTTCTGTCAAAGTTCTATGGCGCAATAATAACCGGGAAGAGATGACTTGGGAGGCGGAGGATGAGATGAAGAAGCGATACCCCCATTTATTCCCTACGCCTCTTGTAATCTAGACTTTTGTATTTATTGTACCAATGAACGGATGGACCATGTGTGCTATTTATAAAAATGGTTTTCCCGTTATGTTTGTGAGTCTTCATAAGATTTATTTAACATTCGGGGACGAATGTTCTTAAGGGGGGGAGAATGTTATGTCCCGTGTTTTTCGTATGATTGAAAATCGAGAAATAATTACGACTTGTGTGTTGTAAGGATATGATTTGATTTTTGTGAATATGACTATGTTGGTTATGGAATCTTTAATGTTAAGACATCGGGGAAGGCCGAGGGTAAATTTGGAATTTCGGAAATTAGTTTCGGGAATTACAAAACGGGACGTTTTATGAATTGGGCCAAGAAAAATATAACACAAATGAGGCCCAAGAATTCTTGAAGGAGCCGGCCAAAGGCCAAAGCCCAACCCATTTTTTAATGTCATGTGTTGAGCACATGACTTATACAATTGGATATATATCACTTCACACTTAGAATTTATCAAGAAAAAAATCACATTTCCACTTTGACTCAAAAGAGAGCTCTCGGCCGAAGGAGAGAAAAGGAGAAAGAAAGATTTTCCAAGCTTTGTTGTTAAGCAAAAATTCTTGTTCTTCCCATAGTTGTGAAGTACTCAAGGCCCTCTTCAACGGGGTATAATTAGTTTGGCACAAGAACCTCGTTTGCGACAAGTCGGAAATTCAAGAAAAGGTAAGAATTTTGCCCCTCTAATGTTATAGAATTGGTATGAATGTGTTAATGATTGAGAATAGACGAGAATTTCGTAGTTTTAATGTGTGTGCGAAACCGTGGGTGTATGTATACTTGGTGTGGTGGCCGTGTGCCCTAGGAGGAAGAAGGAATATGAATTTGATCTTGTTTAGTTGGCATAATGTGTTGTTGTGATCCTTGTGTCGTAAATGATTGATTGATGAATTAAATTGGCGTTGGAAAATGATTTCGGATATTATCGGAAACCGTATACCTTTGGTATCATTATGTATATCATTGTATATTTAGGGTGCTAGAGACTTTAAATATGAATTTATAATGATGTTAATGAATTCGGAATGAAACGACGTGAGTTAGAATGTTCGTCGTGAATTTTTGATGTTTTGAAGAATTATGGAAAGTAATGGATTTTGGGGAAATTTCGTGTTTGGCTTGGATTGTAGTTAGGATGTGATTGTATAAGTTTGAATGAGGAAATGAATACAATTATGTAGATATAGAATTGGAGTTTTGGAAGTTTGAATGAAAGTTGCCAACTTAAGTAATAAAGTTGAACTTTGAACCTAGAGTGGTTTGATTATTGCTTGTGTTGTTTGTTGATGTGTGGGCTGTTGTTATTGATATATTTTGAGCCGAGCTAAGTCTCGGGGATGTTTGATTTATAGGGGAAATGCTGCCGAAATTTCGGTAAGCAAAAATGAAGTTAATGGCATTTTTAGCCTAAGAATCTCAATTGGTAACTTTGGCCATTTGCAGATTTCAGGCGAAACGGGACTGGACTTTTGGGAGAGCATACGACATCTGTGAGGTATGTAAAGTTCCCTACTCCTTCATTGGGCATGTCCTAGTATCCTAGGCGAATATTGGAACTTTCGGAGCATTTCTGCTCCTCGAAACCCGATCCACAGAAAAGTTACTATTCATTCAATTCAATTGAAGCCTAAGGGCTCTATTTTGGCTAGAATGCCACCACTCGTCCGAAACCTATCGAAATGTGGTCGGGTAACCTAGAAACGATTATGTATGACCTTTGGCATATAAATGTTTGTAAAAATATGTTCACCACCTCACTTTGACTCGAGGTGGGCCCGCTACCCCGAAACGCCCTATTTCTCTCATTGGGCTATCTTTGTGAATAGAGTTGGATATACTACTTCTGATTTTTGGAACTTCCTCCTACGGGGTATGTTTTGAACATTACGATGCGCCAAGTTATGTTTTGAACTATACGTACTATTTTGGAAACGTTTTGTGAAATGAAACCTTATATCGACTAAGTATTCGATTATTTTGTACTATGGAACGATTTGTGAAACTATTATGTTTTGAAGACTATTTTGAAGTATGATTTGCATTTGTTTGCTCACGACTCCGCTCGTGCCTTATTATGACTTCGTTCACCGGTTCCCGGGCCGGTTTTGATTCGTGCGCCTTATGACAAATTCGGTCGTATGCTGTGTTACGGTTCCCGAGGCTTCGCCATAGGGCCGGGTTCCGTTTGGAGTTATGCTGTGATATGGCTCGTGATGCGATACGCTCACCTATGATTATGTTTGTGTTCGGGGATGTACGGAGATTTGAAACCTTCTGGTGTTATGCTGTGTGTGGCGCCAGTGTCGGAGTGGCGACCACGTTCTTGAGCTTTGGATGATTTTCGCCTGCATTATGTATATGTATATGATTTGATACGGATTTTGACACTCCGGTTTGTTCTCTACTTTGTATTTTGATTTGCTTTCAGTTTGGTTCATACATCTGTACTCCGTGCTTTACATACTCAGTACATATTTCGTACTGACCCCCTCTCTTTGGGGGGCTGCGTTTCATGCCCGCAGGTACAGAAGCTCGTTTGGGAGATCCTCCGGTTTAGGCTACTCATTCTGCTGTGTTGAAGCGCTCCCCTTGATCTGGAGCCTAACTTTTGGTACATACCCCCTGTTGTGTGTGCATTCTGTACATTTGACTATTTGGGTACGGCGGGACCCTGTCTCGCCATCTGTCTTTGTTTTGAGTCCGTAGAGGCCTGTAGTCATATATGTGGGGCGAGGGTCCTATGTATGTTTGTTCGATTTTGTTTTTTGGTCTTAAAGCGGTCTGTTTGTTATGATGGCCCTAAATGGCCCTTATGCTTATATTTGCGCTTTTGACCGGCGATGGCCATTCCGCCGCTCAGTTTGTATTTGATATGACACTCTGATTTGTGCGACCGCATAAGACATATTTTGATATAACCTATGTTTGCTATGATTTTGTAAAATTCTGAAATAAGTTTGGATTTGGTATCGAATATGCGATTTGGTCTGGGTACCCAGGTAGGGTGCCAGTCGCGGCCCACGGGGCTGGGTCGTGACAAAAGTGGTATCAGAGCAGTTTGTCCTCGGAATGTCTACAGGCCGTGTCTCGTAGAGTCTTGTTTATCGATGTGTTGTGCACCACATCTATAAACATGAAGCTACAGGGCATTTAGGATGTTACCTTCTTTGGAATCTTAGATCGTGCGATAGAGCCAGCTATAGGAAGTGAATTCCCTTTTTTCTCTAACCCTTGATTGCAGCTGGAGAGTGGTGTCGACGTAAGACAATGACTGCTGATATTGGAAGCTATATAATGATCTGGTAAGAAATGTTACGAAAGACGTATGCTGGGTAAGGTATTCTGAAGTACGATTAAGACATAAAGTCAAGCAGCGAAAAGAGAAATAAATATGAAAAGTGTAGCTGGAGCAGTCGAGTTGGGCATGTGAGGTAAGCCTCGGCATATTTATATTTTTGTTTGAAATTGTTAGCCCGTGTGGCTATGAGGTGATATGATGTGATATGTATGTACGTATATGTGGTGGCCCTGTGAGGCCCGGTTGGTATTTCCTGTGTACAGGTTTTGGGATAGTAAAAAAAAATATAGAGGAACCTCTGCCCAAATTTTTCTAGAAATATGAAAAGGGAAATGGGATATAAATTTTTAACCTGTCTTGAAGGTCGATACCATTATGATAAACCTATTATGGTGGATTTAAAGGTACCCTCCGTGTTATTTGTAAGGAGCATTACCTTTAGCGGGGAAAATTTTATCTCAAGTAAATATGTACGAGTAGTAGATTCGTAATTTATTTGGAGGGACCAGAAATGTGTTCTAACCCCATTTTGTTTTAGCACAACCCATGTGAAGGGTAAAAATGTCCGACGAGCAAGGTTCCTCAAACTGAAAGAATACAAACCGTATGATAAGCAGTTGAGGATTTAGCGGTTCGCTCTCGGCTTAAGTATATAGATATGTATAACCGTGGGGGTAATTATGTGAATTAGGCATTTGATGATTTCGCGAAGTTCGTCGGACTCTAGTCTTTTTGTGCTGATGGTTGGAAGATATCTTACAGTAACATTCTGTCAGTTTCTCTCGACTATTTGGAGACGAAATTTGTAGAATACGAATTTAGACTTGTGGACTGTCTGGAAGTACATATGTATGCATGGAGGTATATGTTGAGAATTTACAAGTAACGCCACGGTAGTCACCAAGTCAGAAAAAGTAATAGAATTCTCGTAGGTCGGGGTGGGACCCGCTACGGGGACGTTTTGAAAAGTTGTTAAGACCCCGAATTGTCTTAAATTATGTGACAAAGGTCGTGAGTGGCGATCGACGAAATTATATTAGCCCTAACGCGTCAAAATGCGTGAAAGTTTCAGGGTTAAGCGTGCTCAAGCCAGAGCAATTCTGGGATGGGTGACCCCCCTGGGAAGTGATGCAAGATTTTTGCACAAGTGTAAATATGCTAGAGATAAATGAAAATTTGGGGTAATTTAAAGGAAAAGAGAATGTGTGGAGTAACTAGTGCCCTTGCAGGAGTCGCGCAGAACGAGGCGGACTAAATGGGCAAAAAAAAAAAAAAGGAAAAGGTACAACACCGCTTGGGAAATTGAGCGAATTTGAATAACAGTCAGAGACGTTCGTCAGTAAAGTATGAGTAAATATATCCATATGTGTGTATGTGTATGTGTATGTGTATATGTGTGGGTGTATGATTTTCGTTTGGTGCCCATGTGGGATAAGAGCCGAGTCCCGGCAACCAAGGTTGTGGTAGACGAAAGGTTTTACTACACCGAATACGTGAAGCGAAGCGGGGGCGACGATCCGAACTTGTCAAGGGATAGAAAATCCCCAATTGCATTATAACTTAGTTTGGGACGACGATGTCTGAAAGAGGAAATGAGTATGGAGGGTAGGAAAGATGAAAGATAATCAGTGTGAATAAGTGGGATCTTTGAAAGAGTTGATACGCGAGACGCAAGACAATTTGTGTGACAGCTTGGCGAATAAGTTTACAAATAAAGGGAAATTTTTCATGAATCATTGGAGCCTTAATAAGAGTGATTTGATCCTAATTCGGATTCTATCTGCTATACTTTTGCACTCCCGATTTTGATAAGGCTCTGTCTATTACACCTCTATGCTTCTGGCTTCGATTGTGTTCCCATTTGATACACCTTGCTACATCTGGTTCTGAATTTGATTTTGGTTGAAATACCTCTGCATGATTAGTTCTGATTGCGAATCCGTCTGACACATCTCTGTATGTCTGACTCTGGATGCGAACCTGTCTGATATGCCTCTGCACGTCTGATTTTGATCACGCGTTTGTCTGATACATCTCGGTATGTCTGATTCTGATTTCGACTCTGTCCGATACATTTCTGCCTGTCTGACTTTGGTCACGATTCTGTGTGATATAGTTCTGTACGGCTGATTCCGGTTTCGAATCTGTCCGATCTGATTCCGTACGTCTGACCCTGATTGTGAATCTGTCTGATAAATCTCCGGTATGTTCGTATGTGGATCTGTTTCGCCTTCTTAAGCGGCCCGTATGCTACTATGGCCAAGATGGCCCATGAGTTTGTACATGTGTGTGCATTTGGGCGATGTATATTCCGCCACCTTTATGATTTTGATATGACTGTTCTGCACGGGCGACTGCTTAAGATAAGTGTTCGATAAGTGTTTGTGTGACGTCTGTTGTTAATTTTCAGCTCGACCAACGTATGTTGAGTCTGAATGAGTCTGAATACGATGATCTGGTTGTGAGTTCGTTTGGGGTGACAGAATATTTCAGTGTTTTGATTCTGATTACGAATTCGTCTGATACGCCTTGGTACGTCTGACTCCGACCTCATATTTGTCTGACATACTTCTGTACCTCTGATTTTGACTATGAGCCGTCTGCCATAGTCTAGTATGTCTGCCTCCGATTACGAGTTCGTTCGATATGCTGCTAGGCGTCCGGTCCTAGTTTTGAATCCGTGATGTAAAGTGTTTGGTATGATTTTGAATTCGTTGCTGTGAACTGTCCAGTATGAAGTGGGATTACGATAATGTGGTAGGGAACTCAGTAGTGTGATAAGGAATGACATTAGCTATGATGTCTGGAAAGCGTTTGTCCGTTACAGAAGATAGCGTGTGGGCCCTTAATAAAACAAAGGCCCAGTTTGAAATCTCGCCTGAAGGAGTATTATTATACGACGGCAGATTCTGTGTACCGGGCATTGCGGGCTTACGACGGTAGATTATGGGCGAGGCACATCATGCACGGTATTCTGTTCGTCCTGGTTCCACTAAGATGTATCGGGATCTCAGCTGTTTGTATTGGTGGGACGGCATGAAGAAAGATATTGCCGAGTTTGTTAGTCAGTGCCCAAAATGCCAACAAGTTAAGATCGAGCATCAGAAGCCCGGTGGATTACTACAGGAGATGGAAATTCCAGCCTGGAAATGGGAGATGATTAATATGGACTTCATTGTTGGGTTGTCGCGTACTCTACGCAGGTACGACTCTATTTGGGTTATTGTGGACAGGCTGACGAACTCAGCCCATTTTCCTTCCGGTCCGGACTCTTTATTCGGCTGAGGATTATGCCAGATTATATATCAGAGGGATAGTCAGACTTCACGGAGTCCCTGTATTATTACTGACCGAGGTGCCCAGTTTACAGATAATTTCTGGAGGTCATTTCAGGAGGGATTAGGGACTCAGGTGAGCCTCAGTACAGCTTTTCATCCTCAGACTGACGGGCCTGCGTTATTGGTTTCAGGGGCAGCTGGGATGATCATGTGCCGCTTAAAGAGTTTGCCTACAATAGCAGTTATCACTCCAGCATTCAGATGGCCCCGTACGAGGCCCTTTATGGCAGGAGATGTAGATCTCCTATTGGTTGGTTTGACGTCGGCGAGACTAAGTTGGTTGGGCCAAATGTGATCCAGGAAGCTGTAGATAAGGTGAAGTTTATTCGGGAGCGACTATTGGCTGCTCGGAGCCAACTGAAAGCTTATGCTGATAGACGACGTCGACCGTTGGAGTTTTAGATTGGCGACTGGGTATTACTGAAGGTGTCGCCCATGAAGGGCGTTATGAGATTTGGCAAGAAGGGTAAGTTGAGCCCGCGGTACATCGGGCCATACCAGATTGTTCGGAGGATAGGCGCAGTCGCCTACGAGCTACACTTGCCATCCGATTTGGAGGCCGTGCACCCGGTGTTTCATGTATCTATGTGGTGGAAGGGTAATGGTAATCTTTCCAGGATATTCCCAGTAGATGATCTTCAGGTGACGGAGCAGTTGTCTTATGACGAGCAGCCGGTGGCTATTCTGGATCGTCAGGTGAGGAGATTGCGCACTAAGGAGGTGCCTTCTGTCAAAGTTCTATGGCGCAATAATAACCGGGAAGAGATGACTTGGGAGGCGGAGGATGAGATGAAGAAGCGATACCCCCATTTATTCCCTACGCCGCTTGTAATCTAGACTTTTGTATTTATTGTACCAATGAACGGATGGACCATGTGTGCTATTTATAAAAATGGTTTTCCCGTTATGTTTGTGAGTCTTCATAAGATTTATTTAACATTCGGGGACGAATGTTCTTAAGGGGGGGAGAATGTTATGTCCCGTGTTTTTCGTATGATTGAAAATCGAGAAATAATTACGACTTGTGTGTTGTAAGGATATGATTTGATTTTTGTGAATATGACTATGTTGGTTATGGAATCTTTAATGTTAAGACATCGGGGAAGGCCGAGGGTAAATTTGGAATTTCGGAAATTAGTTTCGGGAATTACAAAACGGGACGTTTTATGAATTGGGCCAAGAAAAATATAACACAAATGAGGCCCAAGAATTCTTGAAGGGGCCGGCCAAAGGCCAAAGCCCAACCCATTTTTTAATGTCATGTGTTGAGCACATGACTTATACAATTGGATATATATCACTTCACACTTAGAATTTATCAAGAAAAAAATCACATTTCCACTTTGACTCAAAAGAGAGCTCTCGGCCGAAGGAGAGAAAAGGAGAAAGAAAGATTTTCCAAGCTTTGTTGTTAAGCAAAAATTCTTGTTCTTCCCATAGTTGTGAAGTACTCAAGGCCCTCTTCAACGGGGTATAATTAGTTTGGCACAAGAACCTCGTTTGCGACAAGTCGGAAATTCAAGAAAAGGTAAGAATTTTGCCCCTCTAATGTTATAGAATTGGTATGAATGTGTTAATGATTGAGAATAGACGAGAATTTCGTAGTTTTAATGTGTGTGCGAAACCGTGGGTGTATGTATACTTGGTGTTGTGGCCGTGTGCCCTAGGAGGAAGAAGGAATATGAATTTGATCTTGTTTAGTTGGCATAATGTGTTGTTGTGATCCTTGTGTCGTAAATGATTGATTGATGAATTAAATTGGCGTTGGAAAATGATTTCGGATATTATCGGAAAGCGTATACCTTTGGTATCATTATGTATATCATTGTATATTTAGGGTGCTAGAGACTTTAAATATGAATTTATAATGATGTTAATGAATTCGGAATGAAACGACGTGAGTTAGAATGTTCGTCGTGAATTTTTGATGTTTTGAAGAATTATAGAAAGTAATGGATTTTGGGGAAATTTCGTGTTTGGCTTGGATTGTAGTTAGGATGTGATTGTATAAGTTTGAATGAGGAAATGAATACAATTATGTAGATATAGAATTGGAGTTTTGGAAGTTTGAATGAAAGTTGCCAACTTAAGTAATAAAGTTGAACTTTGAACCTAGAGTGGTTTGATTATTGCTTGTGTTGTTTGTTGATGTGTGGGCTGTTGTTATTGATATATTTTGAGCCGAGCTAAGTCTCGGGGATGTTTGATTTATAGGGGAAATGCTGCCGAAATTTCGGTAAGCAAAAATGAAGTTAATGGCATTTTTAGCCTAAGAATCTCAATTGGTAACTTTGGCCATTTGCAGATTTCAGGCGAAACGGGACTGGACTTTTGGGAGAGCATACGACATCTGTGAGGTATGTAAAGTTCCCTACTCCTTCATTGGGCATGTCCTAGTATCCTAGGCGAATATTGGAACTTTCGGAGCATTTCTGCTCCTCGAAACCCGATCCACAGAAAAGTTACTATTCATTCAATTCAATTGAAGCCTAAGGGCTCTATTTTGGCTAGAATGCCACCACTCGTCCGAAACCTATCGAAATGTGGTCGGGTAACCTAGAAACGATTATGTATGACCTTTGGCATATAAATGTTTGTAAAAATATGTTCACCACCTCACTTTGACTCGAGGTGGGCCCGCTACCCCGAAACGCCCTATTTCTCTCATTGGGCTATCTTTGTGAATAGAGTTGGATATACTACTTCTGATTTTTGGAACTTCCTCCTACGGGGTATGTTTTGAACATTACGATGCGCCAAGTTATGTTTTGAACTATACGTACTATTTTGGAAACGTTTTGTGAAATGAAACCTTATATCGACTAAGTATTCGATTATTTTGTACTATGGAACGATTTGTGAAACTATTATGTTTTGAAGACTATTTTGAAGTATGATTTGCATTTGTTTGCTCACGACTCCGCTCGTGCCTTATTATGACTTCGTTCACCGGTTCCCGGGCTGGTTTTGATTCGTGCGCCTTATGACAAATTCGGCCGTATGCTGTGTTACGGTTCCCGAGGCTTCGCCATAGGGCCGGGTTCCGTTTGGAGTTATGCTGTGATATGGCTCGTGATGCGATACGCTCACCTATGATTATGTTTGTGTTCGGGGATGTACGGAGATTTGAAACCTTCTGGTGTTATGCTGTGTGTGGCGCCAGTGTCGGAGTGGCGACCACGTTCTTGAGCTTTGCATGATTTTCGCCTGCATTATGTATATGTATATGATTTGATACGGATTTTGACACTCCGGTTTGTTCTCTACTTTGTCTTTTGATTTGCTTTCAGTTTGGTTCATACATCTGTACTCCGTGCTTTACATACTCAGTACATATTTCGTACTGACCCCCTCTCTTTGGGGGGCTGCGTTTCATGCCCGCAGGTACAGAAGCTCGTTTGGGAGATCCTCCGGTTTAGGCTACTCATTCTGCTGTGTTGAAGCGCTCCCCTTGATCTGGAGCCTAACTTTTGGTACATACCCCCTGTTGTGTGTGCATTCTGTACATTTGACTATTTGGGTACGGCGGGGCCCTGTCTCGCCATCTGTCTTTGTTTTGAGTCCGTAGAGGCCTGTAGTCATATATGTGGGGCGAGGGTCCTATGTATGTTTGTTCGATTTTGTTTTTTGGTCTTAAAGCGGTCTGTTTGTTATGATGGCCCTAAATGGCCCTTATGCTTATATTTGCGCTTTTGACCGGCGATGGCCATTCCGCCGCTCAGTTTGTATTTGATATGACACTCTGATTTGTGCGACCGCATAAGACATATTTTGATATAACCTATGTTTGCTATGATTTTGTAAAATTCTGAAATAAGTTTGGATTTGGTATCGAATATGCGATTTGGTCTGGGTACCCAGGTAGGGTGCCAGTCGCGGCCCACGGGGCTGGGTCGTGACAGTTTTGCTCAAAGTGGAGTATTATTAACCAAAGCTTGTTCCTACAACTTCTAAGGTAAGATTCATGTTTTTTACATGATGTTTAATTTATTGAAGAGTTGGAATACATTGATTGTAGAAAATATGGTCAAGTAGGTCATGAAGGATGAATAGTGACATTTTGTGGAATAGTTGGAATTGAATCATGAATGTTGTTGTGTTGTGATATGAATGCATTATAAATGGTACTAAGATCATGGACTAGACACTTTAGACGAATAAGCGAAGTTGGATTTTATGACCATGAATATGGGTGAATTAGAGGCAAATTAAGGAGTCTAAATAATGTGGATAACGTGAATGACTAATGGCCATTGTTATGATACTAATGAAGGTATAGACGCTAGCATTGGAAAGAAGCGTGCAAGTGTAGAATAGTCCGACGAAAAGGTATGTAAGGCTAACCTTTCTTTCATAAGGCATGGTTCCTTGGCCAAACTCTTAAATCCTCTATATGAGTATGTTGTATTCAAGTGATTGACACTCCGAGCTCATAATCTCACAACCCTCGATACGTGCTACGAATGTACTACGCACCCCATTGACGAGTAAGCATAAGATAGAGATGTAGCGAAAACGATGATGATAGTGATGACGATGATAATAATAATGATGCTAAAGGTGCCTGCGGGCTATTATATTCACATGTGCCTATGAAGGGCTATAATGACACCCCGAGCTTATAATGCCGGGTAGAATATATGTATATGGATGTATATATGTATATGTATGTATATGATTAAGTAGCGCGCGCACACATCTGCAGATGGTACAGATAACCCTGAAGCCTTGGTAGGGCCAGGTAGAAATAACATTGAGCCTTGGTTGGCCAAGTACGTATGAAACACCGAACCTTATGGTCGTGTTATATCCCGCATTTTTTTCCGCATTCGGATAGTTTAAGGTAATTGCGGGAGATTAAGAGCAAGATTATAATTTTGACCTTGTTGGTGTACAAGTTGTTTATAAAAATTTTTAAGTGGAATTAATGAGGAAGGTCAAGGGCATAAAGGGAAATTCGCAATATGACTCGTGAAAATATGGAGGAAGACGAAGGGCAAATTTGAGATTTGGAACATAATTTTTCATGAATTAGAGGAAATTTGCTAGAATTTTCAAGAAAAGGGGCCACTTGGCCGTGGACCCCACTTTCAACTTGGCCAAATGAAATCAAGCCAAGCTAGGGGCAAAATGTTTAATTACTATTGGAAGGGACTAAGTATATATACATGTGGAAAGATGATTTATTCATCTTATTTCCTCTAGAAGTTTCAAGAAAAGAAGAACAAAATAAAGAAGGAGAAAAACCCCCAAGGCCTTTCGGCCAAGATCAAATTTCCAAGGAAAAATTGATAAAAACTCTTCAAAAATTATTTTCTACCAAGTAAAGGGTGCTTAACAAGGTGGAGTTGTTGTTGGAACAAGAAAGATTCAAAATCATACAAGATACTAAGTTGTAGTTAAGTGAGAAGTTGAAGAAGAAAGGTGAGTTTTGATCTTTCTTTATGTGTTGTACATGGTTTATATGTGTTGTAGTAAGTTAAAATAGATGAAATTCATGAAAGAGAGGAATATGGTATGTGGCCGTGTATATATGTATATGTGTAGGAATCATATTTCAATTATTTTGTTTAGTGTTTGGTTGGGTTGTTGTTGTTGTTGTAAATACTATATTGATAATGGAAGTTGAATGAATTTTGAGAGGTTGTAGTGTGTATGTTGGTGTTGGCCGTATGGTTATGGTGGAAGATGGAAGAGAATAAGTTAATTTTATTTAATATTTTGCTTGTTGTTATGTTGTGGACTCTATGTTGCTAATGAATGTCTAAGGACCTTAGTGAAGTTGTAGTAGTGGAGACTTGTTTTAGAAGTTATATGAATGGAATGTAATGTTCTTGCATGCATGGAAGGTAATGTGGTTAGTATGATGTTGTTGGAATATAGATTATGAGGTTGCTATTGTTTTCATTGAAGTCGGAAGGTTTTGAAGAAAGTAGTAAATTGAGATCATGCATATTGAATGGAATATGTGAAATGCTAGTGTGATTGTTGAATTATGTTAATAGTTTGGCCGGGTTTGAATTCCCGGATTGTGATTGATGAGAATTTGGTTGTGTGGAATATTGAGGATGGTGTATTTACAGAGGAAATGCGGCCGAAATTTCGGTAGCCAAGTGTTTCCTTAAGATTCTAACTCTAAGAATCCTAATAAGAGTTTTGGTAAACATGACCAATTTGCAGATTTTGACGAGATTGCGACGTGAACTCGGAATAGCAAAAGAAGCGGAAAGAGGTATGTAAGGCTTCACCCTTCTTTCTATGGCATGTCTTAGTGGTAATAAGTTGGGTACGAGCCTCGGGGACAACCCGGTTCCCCGGAATCCGCACCTAAAGTTTTCTACCTTTTGTTCAATAGAATTGAACTAAAAAGTGTGCCAATTGTTGGAAAAACCTCCTACACCCTTAGAACTTGTATAAATGGGACCCGATTACCCTAAGACCCTCACAAGTAACGCTATAACGCGTAACATACGTAAATCGTATATGCTACCTCATCCGGCCCGAGGTGGGCCCGTTACTCTCGGATTCCCCTATAGTCTTGGTTGACTTACTTAAGGTGAATTCAAAGGGGACCTTTGATCCCGATCTTGTCACCGAATGATAAAGTACTATGACTACTCTAACAAGAGTGTTTCTATGGGATAATGATAACGACAATGTTAGACAAGAGAATGCGCTTGATAAGTACGACCGGAACGATCCTATGACTGAGATTTCTAAGCTAAGGATCCAATGTGAATATGAAATTGATAAACTAATTTTCTAAATCGTATTTATATCTTCTAGTTATAACTTTATTTTCTAAGACTCCAAAGCCTATGACTGTCATCTATAATGCCCACGATTTCATTCTACGGTTACTGTAACACTATTCTCCGTTGATAGTCTCGCCTTAAAATTACTTGTTCCTTCAAGGTGAGACAAAGCTATCACTAGCATTCCGTAACGTAATCGGAGATCGCCGACCTTATGTCACTCCGATGAATACGTGATTTTCCTTGGCTCTCTCGTGTGATTATATGATATATGTATATAAAACGGGTATATGTGTATGTATATGTATGTGTGTATGGGGAAAAGGGAAGGGCCACTGTTATATCACAACCTGATTCAGCTGGATTCCATCCTGGACGCGGGATGCCCGGACGCGGGATATGGGAAGAGCCGTATGCGGCGACTGTATACATATATATATGATGTATGATACATATGTAATGTAATGTGTTGGGTCACCGTTGGGGAGGGGGTTGGGAGAGCCGATGTATTCGGCGCCTGTAAATGTGAATGAAAGATACCGTTATTGAAATGTACTGTTTTCTGCACACGAGAATAAGAAATATAAAAATGTTGACTCCTATGCCCATGAAAAGAAACGTTTCAAAGATGAAAAGACAAGCCTACATGACAGCCGGCCTAAAGAGGGGCCTTCCTATGTACAGGTTACGTTCTTGCCTCGTTATACGCCCTATGGCTCCGTGATATTATTATTGATCGTACTTTATGTTACTGCTTGCATTGTTTTCCATGCCTTACATACTCGGTACATTATTCGTACTGACGTCCCTTCTTGTGGACGCTGCGTTCATGCCGCGCAGGTTAGCAGGTATACGGACCGGGTCTCTAGGGCTCTATCTGCAGCATTGGGCAGCACTCCAGTCGTTCCGGAGCCTCATATCATTGGTACTATTTTGTGTATGTATTTTCGGCGCGACAGTACTCGGCCCTTTCTATGTATAAAGGTACTATGTCTAGAGGCTCGTAGACAGATATACACAGTCAGCTATGTACAGTTAAACGTATTGTATTTTGAATTGTTCGCGTCCCGGTGTAACGCGATATTAGAAAGTTTACTGCTAATGTTTATAAAAAAAAATGTGCCACTGTTCATACAGGATAGCGAAGGGGTGCTCGGTACAAGTATCGGGTACTCGTCACGGCCCCTAGTCGGGTCGTGACAGGTCGGGTACGCTATGTATGTATATAAGTGTATGGCTATGTATATAATATAAATATGAATGTTAAAATACTATGTATATGAAAGCGAATAGGGGCATGTATACGAATACGAGCACTATTATGAAATACGCATGAGAAATGGAAATTCCCTATGAAAGGCAGGTAAGTGCCATGATGATGATATTATTGTCTTCCCTCATATGCCACTTCATATATTGTCTATGATGCTTCTGTATTGATGTTGATCATGTTTTACATACTCAGTACATTCTTCGTACTGACGTCCTTTTGTTTGTGGACGCTGCGTCATGCCCGCAGGTGCACAGGGAGACAGACTTGATCCGTAGCCTCTTATTCAGAGATTACATAGCGGAGCTCCATTTCCTTCGGAGCCATAGCTTTTGGGTACTTATTCTTTTGTGTATATAATTATGGGCATAGCGGGGTCCTGTCCCGCTCATGTGATATGTTATACTCTTCCTAGAGGCTCGTAGTCATGTGTATATGGTTAGACATGTCCGGCCTTGTCGGCCTATGTTTTGTATATCATTTTGTCGGCCACGTTGGCCACGTACATTGATGTGGCATAGATGCCTATGGTGATATAAATGTACCGTTGTCCAATTGGGACTAGTTGACGAATGAATGGAAATGTATGTATAATTATGTTGCTCACCTAGATGTAAGTATAAGAGTAAGCTAAGAGGGTGCTCGGGTGGGTTAGCACCGGGAGCTCGTCGCGGCCCCGAGTCGGGTCGTGACAAAAGTGGTATCAGAGCAGTTCAGTCCTAGGGTGTGTCTACGAGCCGTGTCTAGTAGAGTCTTGGTTATGGGTGTGTTGCGCGCCACACTTATAAACAAGAAGTTGCGGACATTTTAGGAATAAATGACTTTCTTTCTTCATAAGAATCGTGCGATAGAGCTATAATGTAGGAAATTCTTGCTCCTAAATCGTGTGTTGTGTATTTCAGAGATGCCAAAAAAGGGAAAGGCTACGGCAGCCCAAAAGGGCAAGACGGTGGCAGAGAAGCGGGCTAAGAAAGCACCGCCACAGGTAGTAGAGGAAAGTGAGTCCCAGAGTGCGGCTCAATCTAAGTCCTGCCAGACAGAGATTGTCACGACCTGAACTGCTCTGATACCACTTTTATCACGACCTGACTAGGGCTATGACGGGTACCCGGGGCTAACCACCGAGCACCACTCGTACCGTTACCCAACGTACACATCAAGCGTTCATTCATTAATATAATACTCAAATCATAGGAAAACCATTTTTTTCATTTGGAAACATAAATACTTTAATACACATAAGCCGTTTCGGCTATCAAAATAATATACATACAATGAAAACATTGTGAGACTAGCTACCCACACATACGTATCTATGGCATATCTCTTACCGTTATCTCAAATGGAACCCCCTATGAACATAGACTCGTAACTTTTCGGAACATTGGTCCTAGGACATGCATTAGAGCATATAGACAATCTATAACAATGTCGGGGTGACATAAGGTCGAGAGCCCCTGATTATCACACCTTGAAGGAACTAGCATTTTAAGGTGAGTGTACACCATGAACAACATCAAGGGATCGTAACTAGGGTCATTGACTTCATAGACATCATTTCTTGCTTTAGAATCCCTAGGCATAAATTTATCATCATTATTACCATATTCATGACATATTCCTCATCTTTATCTCAGAGGAAGCTCTTTATCAATGTTGACTCATAGTTCCCGAAATGTAAGAAAGTCGTAGAAAGGTAGGGAAATAATATCATAGGAATCATATAAGGATCATTAGCTTTGTAGGAATATCGTATCATGAGATTTAGGATTTCTAGACTTAGATTCATCATCGGTATTGTCATGCTCGTAACGTATCTCTTTTCTTTATCTCGTATGAAGCTCTTTATCCTCGTAGATCCATAATTCCCGATATGTAGGAAAATCATGGAAAGGTAGGAGGATTCATACCATAAGAGTCATGCCTTAGAAAGAAAGGACTAGCCGTGCATACCTCTTTCATTTAACAACTCCATCGCTTGATTGTTCTCCTTCAATGCTCACGTTTCTACCTTCAAAAGAATTCGCATTAACATTAGGTAATCGATTATATGAATGTGCTTACTAAAGCTAAAGAAACTTTGGCGGCATTTCCTTTATTTATACGACTTTACCCATATCATCTATCAACTCCCAAACATCTATAACAACATTCTCAACATTATAACCAACAATCTTCATTCATTTATATTATCCACATTTCACAACTTCACTTCAATTTCTCCATAATTATGGTCAAGGTACACTACTACGTTCCCTCACATATAATGCTTATCCTATGTCCCTAATATCATTTATAGCACAATCATAATCACAATATATCAAGAATCACTACTCAACCCAAGCTACTACTCACCAACATCACTATTCTCACATTAAAGACCCATTTTCTATATCCTTCTACAATCCAAGTGTTTCAACTTCTCAATACCTTATACAACATAGAAATACCATAAAACTTACCTTAGATTGTGTAGGAATACTCCTTGGGTGGAAATACTTCTTTTGAGCAAAACCCTAGTTCCAATTCCAAAGAGATTTCTTGTCTTGGATGAACCCTGATGAGTTTCTTGCACTTGATTCCCTTGGATTTATGATATGAACAAAGTGAGTCCCAGAGTGCGGCTCAATCTCAGTCCTGCCAGACAGAGATTGTCACGACCTGAGCTGCTCTGATACCACTTTTATCACGACCTGACTAGGGCTATGACGGGTACCCGGGGCTAACCACCGAGCACCACTCGTACCGTTACCCAACGTACACATCAAGCGTTCATTCATTAATATAATACTCAAATCATAGGAAAACCATTTTTTTCATTTGGAAACATAAATACTTTAATACACATAAGCCCTTTCGGCTATCAAAATAATATACATACAATGAAAACATTGTGAGACTAGCTACCCACACATACGTATCTATGGCATATCTCTTACCGTTATCTCAAATGGAACCCCCTATGAACATAGACTCGTAACTTTTCGGAACATTGGTCCTAGGACATGCATTAGAGCATATAGACAATCTATAACAATGTCGGGGTGACATAAGGTCGAGAGCCCCTGATTATCACACCTTGAAGGAACTAGCATTTTAAGGTGAGTGTACACCATGAACAACATCAAGGGATCGTAACTAGGGTCATTGACTTCATAGACATCATTTCTTGCTTTAGAATCCCTAGGCATAAATTTATCATCATTATTACCATATTCATGACATATTCCTCATCTTTATCTCAGAGGAAGCTCTTTATCAATGTTGACTCATAGTTCCCGAAATGTAAGAAAGTCGTAGAAAGGTAGGGAAATAATATCATAGGAATCATATAAGGATCATTAGCTTTGTAGGAATATCGTATCATGAGATTTAGGATTTCTAGACTTAGATTCATCATCGGTATTGTCATGCTCGTAACGTATCTCTTTTCTTTATCTCGTATGAAGCTCTTTATCCTCGTAGATCCATAATTCCCGATATGTAGGAAAATCATGGAAAGGTAGGAGGATTCATACCATAAGAGTCATGCCTTAGAAAGAAAGGACTAGCCGTGCATACCTCTTTCATTTAACAACTCCATCGCTTGATTGTTCTCCTTCAATGCTCACGTTTCTACCTTCAAAAGAATTCGCATTAACATTAGGTAATCGATTATATGAATGTGCTTACTAAAGCTAAAGAAAATTTGGCGGCATTTCCTTTATTTATACGACTTTACCCATATCATCTATCAACTCCCAAACATCTATAACAACATTCTCAACATTATAACCAACAATCTTCATTCATTTATATTATCCACATTTCACAACTTCACTTCAATTTCTCCATAATTATGGTCAAGGTACACTACTACGTTCCCTCACATATAATGCTTATCCTATGTCCCTAATATCATTTATAACACAATCATAATCACAATATATCAAGAATCACTACTCAACCCAAGCTACTACTCACCAACATCACTATTCTCACATTAAAGACCCATTTTCTATATCCTTCTACAATCCAAGTGTTTCAACTTCTCAATACCTTATACAACATAGAAATACCATAAAACTTACCTTAGATTGTGTAGGAATACTCCTTGGGTGGAAATACTTCTTTTGAGCAAAACCCTAGTTCCAATTCCAAAGAGATTTCTTGTCTTGGATGAACCCTGATGAGTTTCTTGCACTTGATTCCCTTGGATTTATGATATGAACCTTTGATTTGTCTTGAATTTGTGTTGATGAAATATTTAGAACCCTCTAGAAGTCTTGAGAGAGAAGAAGAAGTGGAAAGAATGAGAAAATAAATGTGGGAACATGTATTTATACTTGCAAATTATGCAGTCCGTCGGGCATTATACGGACCAATTATATGGTCTGTATAACATTATACGGTCCGTATAATTGTCCTTGGTTCACCACCATGGAAAACATTGTTGTTTTTGGGTTATACGGACCATTATACGGTCCGTATAAAGTTCCACGGTCTCTATAATGTGGTCGTGTAACTCACAGTTTTTCCGAACTTGTCCTCGTCGTTTCGTTTGATCTCCAATCCTTACACAACCTTCTTAACACTTGTTTAATACTTCATTAACAATCTAAGGGACATTATAACCCTTCTCAAAAACTTCATTAAGCCATCATTAATTCGATACTCGTAAATCATTCTGAAACACAACATATGCTTTACCTTTCTTTACATCTTCCATCTCCTACTTCACATGTCTTTGAAATCTCAATTAGAATCATAAATTGTTATTTCTTACACATCAAAACATCGTATACGTCATGCCCTTTGTCAGTCTATTCGCTGTGCATGAATGGAAAATTTTTCGAGGTGTAACAACTCACCAATCCAAAACTGTGCTCTGGAGGTAATCTACTATGGATGGTCCTCACCTCATCTGTCTAACCCTGTGTGGCATGAACCACAGCGCCCTCATGCAAAGGGACGTCAGTACGAATAATGTACCGAGTATGTAAGGCATGGAACATAACGCAATAAACATATGTCATAAGAGGAAAGAGTAAGAATGTAACCTGGCACCTTTTGTCACAACCCAACCCGAGGGCCATGATGGGCACCCAGCGCTAACATACCGAACACCTCTAAGCATACATCTCATAATCATTTTTGGGTGGACCATAAAGATAACTCATGGATATCCTAACCTGTAAGGAAATATATCGCAACATAACGGCACATCTTTATATAATCCTCAAAAACTATGCCCTTCATCACCAGCTGACAAGGCTACTAAAATGTTATACAACAATATGAACCGGTAGTGTTATGAAACGTCTAACTATACACACATGTCTATGAGCCTCTACATGGGATACAAGTGACCATAAAGACCAATACCAATAGACTGCAACTTCGAAGTAAGTGGAGTGCTCCCCAGAATCCACTAATAAAGCTCCTACGGATCTGATCCATCTCCCTGCCTACTCGCGAGCAAGAGCATAGCGTCACAAGAAAGGATGTCAGTACGAGCAGTGTACTGAGTATGTAAGGTATGAATAACAACATAACAAGAAATATGGATCATAACATGAGATAAAGATAACCTGTACATATGATTGCCTCGTAAGGCGGATACCATGCATGCTTAGCCTTTTTAAAGAAAATAATTTTTTCGTACATATAATACATAATAGTGCTGGGCTCGATCCATGTATCTTCGTTAGCCAGCGTCCGGGCCTTCCGCGTCCTGGGTAATCATCCCACGCCACCCACTAGTGGTGCAACCCGACCATATAGGCGCGATGTTATTATCGTTATCCATAAGCCGCCGACCATAGTGGTGCTGCCCGGCCATATATGCATGATGTTATTATCATTATCTATAAGCCACCCACTGTAGTGGTGCTTCCTGGCCATATAGGCACGGGTGTGAGAAAACACTTACATATATATAAAGCATGCTTGAGAGCCCAATTAAAAGCTAAAACTCTATCGGAGTGACATAAGGTCGGAAACCTACGATTATCTTATGGAACAATCATCATCGTTATTTCCCACCTTGAAGGAACAAGTAACATAAGGTCAGATCAACAACAATGAGTAAAATCAAGGAGATCAAGAAATAAACTCAATAATCTCATAATAGCATCAAAACCATAAGTTTTGGAATCTCTAAAAATGGGATCATCATCATCATCGTTATCATCATAGGAAACATCTATCTTTAGCAATATAAGAACTTTGAGAATCATGAACTTCTAGCTTTTTGGAAACAACGATATTATGGAAAACATGTATGGGTTCATAAGAAAAGAATCATGCCTTTAGAAAGAAAGGGACTAGCCTTAACATACCTTTTTGGTCTCCTTACTACTTAACACTTATCCTTCCAAGCTTGTAAATCTACATCCAAGAGAATTCATACTATTGTTAGGCTTATCGTCATATGCTTGTCTTAAGCCTTTAAATTAAATCCTCTTAATCTGCCGAAATTCGGGCAGCATGTCCCCTATATTATCTACTTCCTCCAAATTCCAAAACAACTCTCAAACATCATTAAAAACATCAACCATAATGTAATCAAGATACTACATGACAAACGTATACAAATTTGTCTGAAACTTCCTCCGAAAATCAGTCCATAAGCCAACAACATGAACATATCTATCTACGACCTTTATGCCACGTTTTCCCTTACTTTAAACCATTGAAATCCTCAAAAGAAACGGATTAATATTAAACTCAAGATGAAAAACATACCTTATAACTTGAAGATCTTCACCTCACACCATTCACCCTAAAGCTTATCCACCACAACTTCAATTAGAAGTACCAACAAGCACCTTTCATGAACTAGTGAAGGATTTTATGGTTTGATGTTCTCTTGATTTGATTTGGAATGGTTTGGAGTGTTGGAGAGAGCTCATAGGGTCTAGAAGGTTCAGTTTTGGTGAAAATATGAGCCGCAAAGTCGTGGCCCTTCTTTGATTCATCGAGATTCATTGTTAATCTTACAAACCCGAGCTTAATTTGAATGTAGGAACTCTTAAATTTTCTATATCTTGGTGTAAGAATGTTGGCTGAATGTTATGGGAGCTTTTAGAGAAGTATGGAGATGAGAAATGGTGAAAAATGAGGTGATTTAGATGACTTAAGAGGGTATACATAGTAGTCCAATTCGGTTCGGGCTGATGGGCCGAAATTGGTGGGCCTTTTAAAGTAGTTTCTAAAATTTCCACGTAGGTTTGCAGGCTTCTAGCTGTCTATTTTAAAATGCCCATAACTCCCTACTTCGATGTCTTGTTGACGAACGGTTTGTTGCGTTGGAAACTACACTCGACGAACTTCATGTTCGGCTCTTGAAACACCTCAAAACTCCTGATATAACAGGAGATATATCTCTCATAAGTTGACCCAAAATTCTGTCCAAAATTCTACCAATTTTTTTCCAAATTTTCAACAAACTTATTTTCATCAATTTGCTTGATCCCAAAATCTTCCGAAACTTTCCATACATGATAATTATCATTAATTATACTTGATAAGGGTCATGTCCTTTGGTTCTAAGGTTGTCCTTCCTAGTTACGAGTTACGAGATCATAATTCATCCTTTACTTCATTGTTACGTACTTCGCACGGCTTGTACCTTCCAAAACTTTAAAGGACGTCTCTGATACTCCATTAATACAGAGAAATATGTGGCATACTCTAAAGGTGCGAGGTGTAATATCCTTCCCCCCTTAGAAACATTTATGCTCGAATGTTGTAGCTTGCGAGATAACGATGCTATCATTACTTTCTTGAAATGGTTGTCCTCCTCTAGTTCCTGATCTACATGATCTTATACTATGGGCTCATCAGTCTTCTTTCATATTCTTCCAATTCTTTTTCGAACTCATTCATTAGTTCCATATCCTCACGTTCTTATCAATGTACTCAGTGGTCAGCTGATATCTATTTACTGTCCTAGGACCTGTTGCCATTAAGGTGGCGTTAACTCAAGATTGCTACGGCTCCCCACCGATCTGTGAGTACTCTTAATTGTTGTACTCTTTTGCCGTGCTCCTTATTTCTCTACTAGTAGACAAACTCTCTTGTTCAGATATGGCACCTTTCCTTGCTTGCTTCTCTGGTGCTATTTTAGAGTATCCCTTTTTGTACTAGTCGATCTTATATACATACCATATCATCTCCTTTTAGTTCCTTGGTAGGACTCGTTAATTAGTTACAATATCATCATAGTTCTACTTATGGTAGCGCCCAGATGATTTGCAATCATATTTCCTTCCTAGTGACTTATTATTCTCAATAATTATTTTATTTCAGTTTGTCCATCAAGACTTCTTTTCAACACCAACCTCAACATAATCCCTTATAAATGTGTATATAATACTCCATCGTAGAAAGGTTATACTCATAATATACTAATAATCACAGCGAAAGCTAATTTACGACTCAGGATATCATCAAATTCATATTTGAACTTTTCCTTCAATTTCTTCTCCTCCAATCTTAAAATAATTACAATATAACTCATAATCATAGGACTAAGGTAAAATCTTACTTAATCATAGCTTCCTTTCAATACGAGTATGCTTCCCTCCTTAAGTCATTGGTTCTCTTAAACCGGTGATTATTTGAGACTTAAATTAGCCTCCGTTCTCCTTTAGCCCCTTATCGTCATCCTTGCACCAGTCTACTATTTGTTTCATTACGGTGATTGTTTATATGGTTCTATGTCATAAACTCTCACAATTGATATAATCGATGACTTGGAATTTTACCACTTACGAGGTACTTCCTTGTCTCAGGCAGGACTGCTGTCTTTCTATACATAGACACACTGTCTTCCTTTCCTTTGAAGATTATTGAACTTCCTATAAATATTCCTCATTTAAAGCTTTCATCTCTTCTAGTGCTACTAGTTCTTTTTAGTAGTCCCGGTTGTGCCTTATACTTATTCCTAGTCAGCTTGCAGGCCCTTCTAACTCCTCCTATTACGTTTTAGAGTACGTTACTACATATTTAGTTGTAACCAAAATTTCTCCTGTGTGTGTGATTCGAATCATCTCCCAGACCACAACATATCGCATTGACGAAACTTATTCTCTTTGATTTGCTAAACCTTCTTCATTTTGTCATGCCTCCTTTTTCACATTTGACTCATAATATACTTGCATTTAGTCCATTCTCACTTTTCTTTAGTGTATTCTTGATATATCGGTTCATCTTGAATTTTGACTCCATCAACCCAGCACATTTCCTTCTTTTGAACTTGGGAATATTGTAGTTCATCTTAAAACTGAATTTGTTCTTCCCCCCTTTTAAAGGATGTACTCATATACAAGTAACATTCAAGTATTAACTGTCTTTGGTAGTCATCTGGCCGACCTTAGTGATCCTCCAACTCCTCTAATCCATATAATGCCGGAATTCTTTTCATCAAATAGTTTAACTTATTTCCTTTTTGCTAACTAAATTCTTGTACTAAGTCAAATGTTTACACATATCAGATATAATTCAGATGCTTTCTTTATTGATCACCTCTTCCTTTCATAACTAACAGTCGCATAGGCTAATGAATCAATGATGACACCGGAATTCGTTAGACTCCTTATGGAGTGTCCGACCTTCAGCCCTAATCTTCCTTCATAGCTATCTTTTTACTAATATCTTTGAGATTCTTCTTGCTGTTAGTTCCCAATTCCGATTTATATCTATACTGTACCATTAGAAGTTGATACTCTCTACCATTCATTCCCACCACTCATCCTTTCATTAGCTTAGCTCATATTGTCCCGTAGTTCTCTTAACTACTTGTTTGTATCACAGTTATGCATCATAGTCCTTCTAATATTCTACCGGTTCCTGTTCTTATCATGAAATCTGCACGAAGTACACCTTTTTCTTTCTCCTTGCTTTAAGTCCTCATCTTCCCTTATGATACTACAACTTGTTCGTATTTATACATACCCCCCCGTACATTCATCCTATTTCCTTTATGATGGAATTTCTGTACTCCTTATCAAGACTCTTATCCCATGTTACCGATGTTTTTTCCTTTTGGCCAGACTTGTTAGCTTATTATTCTTCCTCTTGTCCTTGATGGCTACACAACTTCCTTTTCCAATTCATTTGTCACGACCCAACCCCGTAGGCCATGACTAGTACCCGATCTGGGCACCCAAACACATCTATCCAATGCTATCTCAACTATTATCAAACGCATTCAAGTATAAAGCAGAAGCCGTCAAGGCTATATTTCAAATTTAGATAATTTCCAGAAATTTTTTGGCAGAGTTTCCTTTGTTTTACAGACTATCCAAAATAACCCTGCGCACAGAAAATACCAACAAAGGCCACAACGGCCAACAAAGCAACATATAAACATATGCGGACCGACCGCCGCGGCGAATGGGATCGCCCCAAACACAAAATATACACACATCCGTACAGAAAGACCCTAACCCACAAACATATCTACAGGCCTCTAACAGACATACAGAGTCATATGACGGGACAGGGCCCCGCCGTACCCGGAGTTGCCATACATACAGAATATACAGAAGACAGAAGATATGTACCGAAAGTACACGCTCCGGACCAAAGGAGCTCTTCAAAATAGCAGAATCTGAGCCCTAGACTGGCGGCGTATCTTCAGATGCGTCTGTACCTGCGGGCATGTAGCGCAGCCCCCGAAGAACCGGGGGTCAGTACAAAAAATGTACCGAGTATGTAAAGCAGAAACATAACAAACATAATCATAGTCTGAACCGGAAGCACAGAAATATAGCGGACAGAACCATAAATCAAACGGACGGACACGATCATGGTCCAGACGGACGGGCAGAATCACAATCCATACGGACAGACGGAATCATAATCCATACGAACAGACAGAATCATAACAGGGCACAGGAACGTGGTCGCCACTCCTGCCTTTGGCGCCACAACATATCATATTTCAGAAGATTTCATATCTTCGAACATCTCCGTCACATAACACATCATATCATAACCACGGTAACCCCGGGGAAAAATCACACGCCGGGAAACCGGACACATCATACTTCGTAACATATTCACGGTAGCCGGGGATGGACATATACCACAGTACCCCGTAACCGGACGCATCATACTTCGGAATTTATACATGGGACCCAGCCCCCGACAAGGGACTCGGCGGCCCATCCGCACGATATAAACCGGCCCGGGATCCGGTGAAAGGAAGGATTGAGACATCCACATACATACAGATCGTTATACCGACTCAATCAAACTGAAGTAAGCCAAATGGAGAGTCAAATCAGAGTATTCGGATAGCGTTCATAATATGCGCCTATATCCTGCTTGGGAAGGCACGACGGATTATTACCAGAATCATATTTTCAGATGTCAAAGCCATTTTGTAAAACTTATATAAAAGTAGTCATATCATGATCAGAATAATAGTCCAGATGTTGTCTGAGAAAGTCGGACAGAAACAAAGTAGTTAAAGTTATACAGAAAGTATCGGGCCTTGAGGGCCCACCTCGGACCAACCCAAGGAGACGTACGTAAATTACAGATAGTAGACCTTATGAGGTCGTCCATAATCATTTGGAAGTATTCCGACTCCGTTTAGGAAGGTTGCATACTTAAAGCTCACATTGAAGACAAGTTATAAGGAAATTGATTCAATCTTACTGAAGGAATTGGGGCGGATTTCCATCTCGAATTCCGAGGAACGGAGTCGTATCTAAGGCTCGCGGCCGAGCCTATTATGTTTAGAACATGCCTAAGAATGAAGGGGTAGTCTTTACATACCTCAATTGCGCCTTATACTCGCTTAGCTTCACTTCCAATTTCGTCCAAAATCTACAAATGGTCAAGTTTGCCAAAAGTCAAATTCAAGCTTTTCAATAATCCAAACTTGTTACATACTTGCCTACCGAAATTTCGGCAGCATTTCCCCTATATATATAACATCCCCGAGACATAGCTCGGCTTAATATATCAACACAGCAACCCAACAACAACATCAATAACAACAACAAGTATCACAAAACACATAATATGGCATACTAGCCATCTTTTCGACATAACATCACATCTTTCATTTCGACCTTACATTTCCAAACCAATCTTACCATTTTCATATTCATCACTTATCAAGATCACTCCAACGTAATTCGGAGGCATATCATATCGTTTTCACCAAATATACATAAGGTATACACAATATACAAGCTTACTACCAAAGTCATATTTTACCCACAACTTCCAATCTTTAGCATATATGTTCATGACATATTTCTATCTTCCAACTTGATCAATGACAATCATAATTTACCTCTTACTACTTTTCTTTCCATATTTACATAAGTTACAATAAATGTGCATAATTTCTTACAACAACTTAACAACAAGTTTTCCATGACAACAAGAACCATTATCCTTCCATTCATTTCACAATAACACAATTAACATACTAACGAAATTTAATTCACATTCCATCATCACCATAGCATCACACGGCCACATGTTATATTTTCCAACTTCCCCTAATTCATTCAACTTTCACTTCCAATATAAATTCCATCATAATCACAACTAGGATACAATACAAAATTCAACACATCTCAACCACACAATTATGCACACACACGGCCATACATGCACATACCCTTAATACACAAAAGTTCCATGCTTTTTAATCATTTCCACACACTACAACATGCATACATCTCCCATAACATAACAAAGGCATGAAATCCTTACCTTTCCTTCAAGTTCTTCACTTGCCACTAGAGTTGTCCTCTTGCCAAGATAATTGTACCAAGTTGTAGAGAATCTTGCACTTAGTAGTAATCCCACAAGAAATGGATTTTTGAACCAAGGATTTAGCTCCAAGAATTTTTTTTCCTTTTCTTTCCTTTCTTTCTCTCTTGGCCGAAATGCTCTCTTTCTTTTTCTCTTGTTCTTTTTGTTCTTGTTCTCTCTTGAATCTTCTATGGATATAGATGACTTGGTCATCTTATATTAATTCATCACATGAATTAATTAAGGTGGGCTTGGGCCATATGCACATGGCCGGCCACCTTTTATAATTGGGCCTCAATTTGTTCTTGAATTATTTGAGCCCAATTCATTAGAAATCTTATTTTGTAATTCCCAAAACAAATTTCTAAAATTCCAATTTTTGCCCTTGGCCTCCTTTCGTGATTCCACACCAATGTATTCTTAGCCGACACATTCATACCAAGTAAAGTCCAAATATGGCCTCATTCATTACAAGCCAAGTTATCTCGATTTTTTTTCGAATATGCAAAAATGTCGGATGTAACATCCTCCCCCCCCCCCCTTTAAAACATTCGTCCTCGAATGTTAAATTGACCTCATGGGGCGTCATACTATTTCGGGAGGGTCCTTTCTATAATCGTCCTTTGTCGACTTTTCGATACGGACTCTTTACCAATATGGCGGAGTAATTCTTCACATTAGTGACTCATAGGCCCTCATAACGTGTTTTCTTATATCCCATATAATCGCTGGGCCACGAATTGTATTCTAGTAACAGATGAACGTTTTTCGCTCTTTCACAGACATTGTGTCTCTTCTTCCTTTCCTTCCAAGCTTTTCAGACATCATAATCCATATCCCTTCTTGTTACACTCCTCGGTTCCTTACCCCATCATAGTATCCCCATGTCATACCAATCAGATTCAAAACTGGGATCGGGCGCATAGAAGCATATCGGACGGATTCGCAATCGGAGGCAGACGTACTAAACTATGGCGGACGGATTCGTAGTCAAAGTCAGATGTATGGGAGGGAATCAGACAGATCCGAGATCAGAGTCAGACGTACAGAGATGTATCAGACAGATTCGTAATCAGAGTCAGACATACAGAGTTATATCAGACAGATTCATATCCCGAGTCAATCGGACAGAGGTGTATCAGACAGAAACGTAATCAGATTCAGAAGTATAGAGGCGTAATAGACAGAGCCTTATCAGAATCAGAGGTGCAAAAGTACAACAAACAGAGTTTTGATTAGCATCAAACCACCCCTATTAAGGCTCCAGTGATCTACGAAAATTTCCCTTTGTCGACATTTCATTGTTCACCCTGACAATTATACCACGGATTATCTCGTCAAAATCTGTTTACTCATTCACAAACTTGTTCGTCAGATTGTTATACAAATCGTCTTACGTGTCGCTTCTCGACTCTTTAGAAAGTTTTGCTTAATCGCATCTCTTATCCTTCATCTTTTCTAATATCCACATTTATATATATCATACTTACACTTGTGAAAAATTTTGTATTACTTCCTAGGGGGTCACCCATCCCAGAATTGCCCTGGCCCTAGCACGCTTAACCTCGAAACTTTCATGCATTTTGACGCGTTAAGGCTGGTATAATTTCGTCGACAGCCCCGTACGACCTTTGTCACATAATTCAGGGCAGATCGGGGTCTTAATAAATTTTCGGAAAATTCTCAGAGTGCGTCCCACCCCTGGCTAAACCATACAATTACCATATCGCCCTTCCGAATTCTCAATGTCTATCAGGTTAACAATTACCTTGCTCTTATTAATACCCAGAAGAAGAAAATCACGTAATATGATAAAGTATAGACCCATTCATACACATATCCCTCAAGAAAAGATCACTAACATACCTGGGTGTGCGCTTGAAGACGCTCCCGGGTCCTGCCGGCCGGTCAAAGCAAATACGCGGTTCGAAGGACCGCTGTAACCAGAAGCTGCACCTCGACCTCGGAAACGACTCGCTGGTGCTGGCGCTGGTGCTGGTGCTCCTCGCCCTGTGGGGCGTATGGCTGCCGAAGGAAAAGACGAGCCAGCAACTGACCCGGTAAGCTGGGCTGAACCACCTGGACCACCCCTATACGGACACTCTCTCATCGTATGGCCTTGTTGGCCACAAGAAAAGCAGGCACCAGTGGCACGATAACACTCACCAGGGTGACGCCTCCTGCAATAAGGGCACTGAGGTATGGATGGTCCCATCTGACTGAAACTCCTATTTACTTGCGAACTCGAAGCCATGGAGTTCTGTCCCGAGAACTGTGGGGGCGTACTGTATGCTGGCTGGGACGAATACCTGTTACCCTGCCGCTGAGAAAACTCACTCTGAAATCCCCCTGAGTACCCGGCCCATCTGGCTCTCTTAGGCCGGCTCCCGTCATGGCCCCTATCAGGCCGACGTTCCCTACGCCGGTCCTCCATGCCCTGGGCGTATGCCTGCACCCGGGCAACATGCATCCCTGGCTGAGAAGCCATCGCCAAGCAACCATCGATCAAATAAGGGTCTAGCCCCATCACATACCGGTGCACCCTATCGGCCATCTCGGCTACTATAGCGGGTGCATACCTAGCCAACGAGTCGACCTCTAGGCTATACTCTCGAACACTTCTACCGTTCTGTTTCAGATGCAAGAATCGATCAACCCTGGCTCTCCGTAGCTCTGGAGGTAGAAAATGATCAAGAAAGGCCTTAGTAAACTCGGCCCATACTGCTGGGGCAGCATCGTCACCCCTGGATAGCTGCCAGGACTCATACCAGTTCGCCGCTACCTCATATAACTGATACGAGGCCAATTCAACGGACTCAGTCGGCGACGCCTTAATCAACCGTATCGTGCTCTCCATCTTTCTAATAAACTCCTGGGGATCCTCTTCGGGTTTTGTCCCGGAGAATTCTGGAGGATTACATGTCAAGAACTCACGAGCCCTGGAGCTTTCATATCTGTCCGCACGACCACCCCCAAACCCATGCCTGCGAACCTGCTCTGTCATCAGTGTGGTCAATAACTGAACCGCATCTCGCATGGCCCTGTCCTCCGCCCCTGACTGGGGGGCTGGAGGTACAGGTACTGGTGCTGCTGGAGCTGGCGGTGGAGCCGCCCCCTGTGCTGCAACTGTGGCTGCTCCAAATCCCTCCGGTACTGGTGGCGTAACAGAACTAGCCGTCGAAGGCACAACATTTGGCTCAATCTGGGCACGAGCCCTAGTACTCACCTGAGCTCGGCTGGCCTCACCTGCCGCTGTAGACTTGCCCTTCTGGGCGGCTGTTGCCTTCTTCGGAGGCATCGCTGAAAACATAACAAATCGTTAGGAGGGGATCATCCTACTAATACAGTTCTATCGCACGATCTAAGATCCAAAGAAGGGTAACATCCTAGATGCCCTGTAGCCTCCTGTTTATAGATGTGGTGCACAACACACCGATAAACAAGACTCTACTAGACACGGCCTGTAGACATTCCGAGGACTAACCGCTCTGATACCACTTCTGTCACGACCCAACCCCGTAGGCCGTGACTAGTACCCGATCTGGGCACCCAAACACATCTATCCAATGCTATCTCAACTATTATCAAATGCATTCAAGTATAAAGCAGAAGCCGTCAAGGCTATATTTCAAATTTAGATACTTTCCAGAAAAAATTTGGCAGAGTTTCCTTTGTTTTACAGACTATCCAAAATAACCCTGCGCACAGAAAATACCAACAAAGGCCACACCGGCCAACAAAGGAATATATAAACATATGCGGACCGGCCGCCGCGGCGAATGGGATCGCCCCAAACACAACATATACTCACATCCGTACAGAAAGACCCTAACCCACAAACATATCTACAGGCCTCTAACAGACATACAGAGTCATATGACGGGACAGGGCCCCGCCGTACCCGGAGTTGCCATAGATACAGAATATACAGAAGACAGAAGATATATACCGAAAGTACACGCTCCGGACCAAAGGAGCTCTTCAAAATAGCAGAATCTGAGCCCTAGATTGGCGGCGTATCTACAGGTGCGTCTGTACCTGCGGGCATGTAGCGCAGCCCCCGAAGAACCGGGGGTCAGTACGAAAAATCTACCGAGTATATAAAGCAGAAACATAACAAACATAATCATAGTCTGAACCGGAAGCACAGAAATATAGCGGACAGAACCATAAATCAAACGGACGGACAGGATCATGGTCCAGACGGACGGGCAGAATCACAATCCATACGGACAGACGGAATCATAATCCATACGGACAGACAGAATCATAACAGGGCACAGGAGCGTGGTCGCCACTCCTGCCTTTGGCGCCACAACATATCATATTTCAGAAGATTTCATATCTTCGAACATCAACGTCACATAACACATCATATCATAACCACGGTAACCCCGGGGAAAAATCACACGCCGGGAAACCGGACACATCATACTTCGTAACATATTCACGGTAGCCGGGGACATATACCACCGTACCCCGGAACCGGACACATCATACTTCAGAATTCATACATGGGACCCAGCCCCCGACAAGGGACTCGGCGGCCCATCCGCACGATATAAACCGGCCCGGGATCCGGTGAAAGGAAGCATTGAGACATCCACATACATACAGATCGTTATACCGACTCAATCAAACTAAAGTAGGCCAAATGGCGAGTCAAATCAGAGTATTCGGATAGCGTTCATAATATGCGTTTATATCCTGCTTGGGAAGGCACGACGGATTATTACCAGAATCAGATTTTCAGATGTCAAAGCCATTTTGTAAAACTTATATAAAAGTAGTCATATCATGATCAGAATAATAGTCCAGATGTTGTCTGAGAAAGTCGGACAGAAACAAAGTAGTTAAAGTTATACAGAAAGTATCGGGCCTTGAGGGCCCACCTCAGACCAACCCGAGGAGACGTACGTAAATTACAGATAGTAGACCTTATGAGGTCGTCCATAATCATTTGGAAGTATTCCGACTCCTTTTAGGAAGGTTGCATACTTAAAGCTCACTTTGAAGTCAAGTTATAAGGAAATTGATTCAATCTTACTAAAGGAATTGGGGCGGATTTCCATCTCGAATTCCGAGGAACGGAGTCGTATCTAAGGCTCGCGGCCGAGCCTATTATGTTTAGAACATGCCTAAGAATGAAGGGGTAGGCTTTACATACCTCAATTGAGCCTTATACTCGCTTAGCTTCACTTCTCATTTCGTCCAGAATCTACAAATGGTCAAGTTTGCCAAAAGTCAAATTCAAGCTTTTCAATAATCCAAACTTGTTACATACTTGCCTACCGAAATTTCGGCAGCATTTCCCCTATATATATAACATCCCCGAGACATAGCTCGGCTTAATATATCAACACAGCAACCCAACAACAACATCAATAACAACAACAAGTATCACAAAACACATAATATGGCATACTAGCCATCTTTTCGACATAACATCACATCTTTCATTTCGACCTTACATTTCCAAACCAATCTTACCATTTTCATATTCATCACTTATCAAGATCACTCCAACGTAATTCGGAGGCATATCATATCGTTTTCACCAAATATACATAAGGTATACACAATATACAAGCTTACTACCAAAGTCATATTTTACCCACAACTTCCAATCTTTAGCATATATGTTCATGACATATTTCTATCTTCCAACTTCATCAATGACAATCATAATTTACCACTTACTACTTTTCTTTCCATATTTACATAAGTTACAATAAATGTGCATAATTTCTTACAACAACTTAACAACAAGTTTTCCATGACAACAAGAACCATTATCCTTCCATTCATTTCACAATAACACTATTAACATACTAACGAAATTTAATTCACATTCCATCATCACCATAGCATCACACGGCCACATGCTATATTTTCCAACTTCCCCTAATTCATTCAACTTTCACTTCCAATATAAATTCCATCATAATCACAACTAGGATACAATACAAAATTCAACACATCTCAACCACACAATTATGCACACACACGGCCATACATGCACATACCCTTAATACACAAAAGTTCCATGCTTTTTAATCATTTCCACACACTACAACATGCATACATCTCCCATAACATAACAAAGGCATGAAATCCTTACCTTTCCTTCAAGTTCTTCACTTGCCACTAGAGTTGTGCCCTTGCCAAGATAATTGTACCAAGTTGTAGAGAATCTTGCACTTAGTAATAATCCCACAAGAAATGGATTTTTGAACCAAGGATCTAGCTCCAAGAATTTTTTTCCTTTTCTTTCCTTTCTTTCTCTCTTGGCCGAAATGCTCTCTTTCATTTTCTCTTGTTCTTTTTGTTCTTGTTCTCTCTTGAATCTTCTATGGATATAGATGACTTGGTCATCTTATATTAATTCATCACATGAATTAATTAAGGTGGGCTTGGGCCATATGCACATGGCCGGCCACCTTTTATAATTGGGCCTCAATTTTTTCTTGAATTATTTGAGCCCAATTCATTAGAAATCTTATTTTGTAATTCCCGAAACAAATTTCCAAAATTCCAATTTTTGCCCTTGGCCTCCTTTCGTGATTCCACACGAATGTATTCTTAGCCGACACATTCATACCAAGTAAGGTCCAAATATGGCCTCATTCATTACAAGCCAAGTTATCTCGAATTTTTTTCGAATATGCAAAAATGCCGAATGTAACATCATTAGTCCACTTTTCTTACTTTTTCCCTTACGGTCTTTCTTGACTTCCCTTGCTCATAAAGCGCTCTTCCCCACTTGCCATTCTACAGCGTTGGCCCTGGAATGCGTAGAATATTCTATTAGAAATACAAATCCTTTCTATTCTTAAGATGGTCTTTGGTTGGGGGGGGGGGGGGGAGTATTTTCCGTTTAATAAGTGAATGTATCAATATGGCTACATATGTATCCTCTCGGATGTACCTTAAGAGTCAAAAATCCCTTGACACTTTTCATAAAATCTTATTTTTCCCTCTCATGTTATATCCATTTCCATTGTTATTATACTTTAATCCTGTTTATCAAGATCTATTTTGGAATCTTCGCATTCGTCTTTTATTCCATATTGCCACACTTTATCCTTCCTGCTTACTTACTTTAGAAATTTATCCGGATGGCTCTTCGCCTCTACCGTCGCCTTAACCCTTTTCTTGGAAACCTTACTTGACCCTTACTAGCAATATGCTTCCCTTGCTTACCCTTCTCCTCTTCTCATGACATCATAATCTTATTACTCTTATATACACATATTCTTCTTCTACCTGATACTATTACATCATGATTATCCTACTTTAACATTCGGAGAAAATAATATCAACCTGCCCTATAGCATTTGCTACCTTAACTTCAATACTCAACTCAGTCAATACCTTTAACATATCGTAAGATCAATCACAAGGGCACACATAATATTTAATGTGACCACTCATGAGTTATCGTTTACATCGCTTATTAATAGCTCACTTACGAAATATCCCAATACTATTTAAGATTGTCTTGTTTCCTTTGTAATCGTATCTCTATTTCAAGTCCATTGTCCTATACTATCAATGTCTAGCTTTGGCCAACCTTACTAATTTATTAGACTTCCTCTTATCGTCGATGGTCACATAACTTCTGTTAACCCATTCATTAACGTACATTCTCTTACTTTCGTCCTGAAGGTCCTTCCTGATTTCCTTTGCTCTTAAAGTGCTCTTTTCCCTTTGCCAGTTTATAGTATGTGCCTAGAAATCTGTAGACCTTACGTATAAATATATATATATATATATATATAAACTTCTAGAGTAAAACTTTTCCCTACTCGTTAACTTCCTTTCCCATATCAATATCTCTGCATTATCTCTTACTCACCAATCTATAAATTGTAATACTGCATTTGAGTTCTTAATGTCAACTTTCCCTATATCTTCACCAATTCTCAATTCTCCAAAATCTCGAATGCAACTTATTCTTGTTCCTTTAATTACTAATCATTTTTCCCATCCAAGGTTCTTCCCTTAAATTAAACTAAAATCATTCTAAAACTTCTCTTTGAAAGCATCTAATAATTGTTTATTCAATCATGACTTACCAAACATCCAATTGTCACATTTTCCCTTTTGTTCTTTCTGTATAGCTTAGACATTCAAACAATTCAATTTGTAAAAAATTTGGCATAGTTTCCTCTATACTTCTTAATGCCTCATTCCTGCGCACATCCCAGAAAACACATCCAATGCCTCACAGGGCGATAACAAATACCGTAACGTCTAGCTCAAGTTCTTATATCAAAGACTATCAATATCAATAAGGCAGGAAACATACCTTTTGGAGTAACAACTTCAATTCTCATCAATTACCTCATAGCGGCATAATCAACCTCTTGTCCACAATCAAAATATTTAGGGTTAGAATCAAGGACATCACATCCTATAATTTAGCTCTCTAAGATGAGAAGGAAGGGTCAATGGTTCCTAAATTCCCTGCATCCTCTTATTTACAAGTGTTCTCCACACCCATAAACAAAACTCTACAAGACACGACTCGTAGACACTCCCTAGGATGAACTGCTCCGATACCACTTTTGTCACGATCCAACCCGAGGACCATGACGGGCACACGATGCTAACATACCGAGCACCTCAAAGCATTCATCTCATAATCATTTTTGGGTGCACCATAAAGATAGCTCATGGATATCATAACCTGTAACGACATATATCGCAACATAACGGCGAATCTCTATATAATCCTCAACAACTATGCCCTTGATCACCAGCCGACAAGGCTACTAAAATGTTATACAACAACATGAACCGGTAGGTTTATGAAACGTCTAACTATACACACAAGTCTATGAGCTTATACATAGGATACAAGTGACTGTAAAGACCAATACCAATAGACTGCAACTTCGAAGTAAGTGGAGTGCTCCTCAGAATCCACTGATAAAGCAACTACGGATCTAATCCGTGTCCCTGCCTACCCATGGGCATGAGCGCAGCGTTAAAAAGAAAGGACGTCAGTACGAGCAGTGTACTAAGTATGTAAGGCATGAATAACAACATAACAAGAAATATGGAACATAACATGAGATAAAGATAAACTGTACAACCGATTGCCTTGTAAGGCGGATACCATGCATGCTTAGCCTTTTTAAAGAAAACATTTTTTCATACTTATAATACATAATAGTGCTGGGAACGATCCATGTATCATCGTTAGCCAGCATCCGGGCCTCCTGCGTCCAGGGTAATCATCGCACACCGCCCACTAGTGGTGCTGCCCGGCCATATAGGCGCGGTGTTATTATCATTATCCATAAGCCGCCCACCGTAGTGGAGCTGCCCGACCATAGAGGCACGAAGTTATTATCATTATCCATAAGCCGACCACAGTAGTGGTGCTACCAGGCCATATAGGCACGGTGTGAGAAAATACTTACATATATATAAAGCATGCATGAGAGCCCAATTAAAAGCTACAACTCTATCGGAGTGACATAAGGTCGGTAACCTCCGATTATCTTATGGAACAATCATCATCGTTATATCCAACCTTGAAGGAACAAGTAACATAAAGTGAGATCAACAACAATGAGTAAAATCAAGGAAATCCTGAAATAAACTCAACAATCTCATAATAGCATCTAAACCATAAGTTTTGGAATCTCTAAAAATGGGATCATTCATCATAGGAAATATCTATCTTTAGCAATATAAGAACTTTGAGAATCATGAACTTCTAGCTTTTTGGAAATAAGGATATTATGGAAAACAAGTGTGGGTTCATGATAAAAAATCATGCATTTAGAAAGAAAGAGACTAGCCTTAACATACCTTTTTGGTCTCCTTACTACTTAACGCTTATCCTCCCAAGCTTGTAAATCTACATCCAAGAAAATTCATACTATTTTTAGGCTTATCGTCATATGCTTGTCTTAAGCCGTCAAATTAAATCCTCTTAGAATATGCCGAAATTCGGACAGCATCTCCCCTGTATTATCTACTTCCTCAGAATTCCAAAACAACTCCCAAATATCATTAACAACATCAACCATACCGTAATCAAGATACTACATCACAAAGGTATACAAATCCGTCCGAAACTTCCTTCGAAAATCAGTCCATAATCTAACAACATCAACATATCTATCTACGACCTTTATGCCATATTTTCCCTTACTTTAAACCATTAAAATCCTAAAAGAAACGACTTAATACCAAACTCCAGATGAAAAACAAACCTTATAACTTGAAGATCTTCACCTCACACCATTCACCTAAAGCTCATCTGCCACAACATCAATTAGAAATACGAACAAGCTCCTTCCATGAACTAGTTAATGATTTTATGGCTTGATCTTCTCTTGATTATTTGGAATGGTTTGGAGTGTTGGAGAGAGCTCATAGGTTATAGAAGATTCTGTTTTCGTTAAAATATGAGCCCCAAAGTCTTGGCCACTATTTGATTCGTCGAGATTCTTTGTTAATCTTACAAACCCAATCTTACTTTGATGTAGGAACTCCTAAATTTGCTATAGCTTGGTGTAAGAATGTTGGATGAATGTTGTGGGAGCTTCTAGAGAAGTGTGGAGAAGAGAAATGGTAAAAAAACGAGGTGATTTAGATGACTTAAGAGGGTATATGTAGTGGTCCAATTCGGTTTGGGCTGATGGGCCAAAATTGGTGGGCCTTTTTAAGTAGTTTCTAGAATTTCCGCATAGGTTCGCAGGCTTCTGGCAGTCTGTTTTAAAATTCCCATAACTCCCTACTCTGATGTCGTATTGACGAACAGTTTGTGGCGTTGAAAACTACACTCGACGAACTTCATTTTAGGCTCTGAAACACCTAAAAACTCCTGATATACCAGGAGATATGCCTCTCTGAAGTTGACCTAAAATTCTGTCCAAAATTCTTCCAAATTTTCGACAAACTTATTTTCTTCGATTTGCTTGATCCCGGAATATTCCGAAACTTTCCATACATGATAATTATCATTAAGTATACTTGATAAGGGTCATGTTCTTTGGTTCCAAGGTTGTCATTCCTGATTACGACTTACGGGATCATAATTCATCCTTTACTTCATTGTTATGTACTTCCCATGGCTTGTACCTTTCAAAACTTCACCGGACATCTCTGATGCTCTATAAATAGAGTGAAATACGTGGCGTGCTCATGCTCTGAAAGTGCGAGGTATAACACCTTTGACTTACCGAAGCACTCATATATACAAGTATATGTATGTGTATCTACTCTCATACTCTTGACATGTCAGCTAATCCATATACAATGCTATGGTTTTATTAGCTTATTATTTTAACGTTATCTGACCCTGTGGTGCAGTACATGCAACCCAATACAAGTCCTCAATACATGTGTTGCGGTTCGCAATCCGATTGTTCAATGCATGTGTTGCGGAATGTGAAACGGGATCCATATGTAATGCATATGTTGCGGACGTGCAACCCCATTCATATGTAATGCATGTGTTGCGGAACGTGCAACCCCATTCATATGTAATGCATGTGTTGCAGAACGTGAAACCCAATCCATATGTAATGCATGTGTTATGGAACGTGCAACCCAATCCATATGTAATGCATGTGTTGCGGAACGTGCAACCCAATCCAACATCAATCCACATAAAGTACTATCACAACTCTATTTAACTTCTCTAATGTCAAATAAATACTGAGTACTTAGAGGTCCCTCGGATGTATAACGTAAACAATCAGGAGGATATATGGCTATTTGTATATCACAAAGAGTTCATAGCCTGTACTCGTTTCACAATCAACAACCTTCCATTTAAGACACGTATTTGGATTCACTGAAATAATGTAAAGTAATTCTATGTCCCAACTATCGTCATATGCCTTATGTTATCCAAAAATATACTAGCAACTTATCTGGAATACAAGAGATGTAGGAAATGACTCTTCGATATGATTACAAGATCTACTATCAAGAAGTGAATAAGAATCAAGGACATTTTCGACTATCATGGATAGAATCGAGTTAAGACTTTCATTACGCTTAACTTACATCAAAGACATGCCAAAAGAAGGAAAAGGATAGCCTTCACATACATGTCACTTGTTCGGCAACTCAAAGAGCTCAACTCGAGCAGCTCTTTAATCTATAACAATAATAACGACGCTATCGTTAAACTACGAATGAGTCTATTTTTTAATATCAAAAATTAATCTTATTCTATAACTAAACGGGCAGCATTTTCCCAATTTCTTTCACTTTCTTCAAGTCCACAATACGCACAACATCAATTCAAAACAACCAGCAACTTCCATAACAAGTTTTAAAACCCAAACAATGATACAACGAGCGGTAAGCTCATCAACGACTATCAAACACCCTTCTCCAATCTTTTCTTTCCTTCAAAACACATATCAATGACAATAACAACAATATACTAAAGTTACACCAACAATATCCAGCCATAAAGTACTATAAATACACCTTCAATTCAGTTGAATAAGTTACCCTAACTCAGACATGATTTCTCCATCAATATCCCATAAGTTCTAACTTCCACAACTTAGCTATGATCTAGATTAATTCAAATTCAACTAAAGGAGGAGTACCCTTACCTTATTTGACAAGAACTCTTCTTCTTCCACCTTACTTCACTTCGAAGAAAGCCCAAATTCAACAACACGATGAAATGCAACAATAAGATCGAGGCGGTGTGCAAAACCCCTATATTGTTCTTGACGAAAATTATACTTTGATCTCCTGAATTTCATGATCACGTTGCTTCCTATAAATATGTAAGTCATGTTGCTGTATGTATATGTATGTCACGTTGTTGAACAAGACATATGGGTGAAGTTTCTGTACCTAAACTCGTAAAATGAATAGTCAAGATTATATTAGTGGAATTAGTGACTTTATGGAGACTTCTCCATTTTTATACGTGTAAATCGGGCATGCATGCATTATCACAAGGTGACACCCCACCATATGCGTGTATGCCACCTTCCTCATACTTCCACCTAATAATATAGTCCACATAATATTTATCCACTAGTCTCGATTAATTTCTTGTCTTCCAAGACAATTTCCCATTTATCAAATTAAACACATAATTAATTTCTTGATCTCAATTCACTTAAACACGAATCACTTTTAACACACTTTCTATAATCAATATCATAATCATGTTGCATAACACTTGTCCATAGCTTCTTTTACCACACCCAAAAATATTATTTCCAACCACCGTCATCCCACTCGTTAAGTCGCAAATCATTTCAAGATCTCATCCTTTTATGCACCGATCCCTTTATTGGAATACTTGAATATGACCAACATTCTCGGGGGTTCGGGTCTACTTATATATATCCAGCTGTTCAAACCAAATTCCGAAAGCCCAATGTATTATATAGATGAAACTTATACTCTTCGACTCTTTTAACCTCTAACCTTCACGACGCTTGCTTATCACTTGTTAAACATAACATAAACACTTATAACTTCAAAGATAATCATATCCTTCGAGCTTATGTGACTAACTTACGACGCAACTTCACTTACGAAAATACGGGATGTAACAATATATATATCAAACAATGCACCATGGTTCATAATATGGTGGGTAGCACCATCCACTACCAGGCTATGTATCATATCATCATGTACCATGGTTCATAACATTGCGGGTAGCATCATCCACTAGCAGGATATGTACATGCTATCTGCCAGAGCTACTTGCGTATACACATAAAGGTGATAGTCAACCGACACTCATAGACCTAGAAATCAATGTATCACAAAAGAATATCTAAACATCACTTTTCTTGTTATTCTAGGGATTCTTTGATTTAGACATGCTTGTCAATTGGCACAATTACGTCTTTTAAACTCTATATAGTTTCATGAATCCTTTCATGAGTTCATAAACTATAGAGTCATCATATTTCTACCCTTTTTCAAGAAGTATCATAAGTTGTGGAACCTTCATATGGTTGTTCTAACATGGATACTGAGCATTACTATCATGAGACATGGAATCATAGATTGTTTATAGAATTTAGAATATTAACTATTCTTAAGCATTATGGGTTTTCATGACTGACACTCATGGGATATAAAACATAAGTCTATATTGGTTACGTACTGAGTTCACAACGTTCAGAATAAAAGTTATGAATGAATTACAAAACTATATCATCTGGAGAATAGAAGTTTTGCAACTATTCATGGAACTAAGACATAACTATGTTTCTGAAGCAAAATGTAATAGTCATAGAAGACCTTGGCATAGGGAGAATCATCAACAGTCCCAAATATAGAGATTTAGCCTCACATTCCTATAATTACTCCAATCCAACCAAATAAATGGCTTCTCTGACGAAGAACACCAAAACCCTAGCTTTGAATCGCTTGAGAAGGATTTACCTTGGAAATCCTATGTTTTAACTAAAGAATCATGTGAAAAATCATGAATTAACATTGGAATTACTTAGGAATTTTTAGAGCAATCTTACCTTGATGTGGGAGGATGAGGAGAGGAGGAAAATTATTGCTTAGGGATTTAGAACAAAGTTAGAATGTCTCATAAATGAAATTTCGAGTTAAGTGTTGAATTTATAGCATGGGGAATTTTGGACCCCTCGCTGATGTTATACCCCGCATTTTTGTGCGTTTGGACAAATCAAGGCAATTGCGGGAAGATAACAAGCAAGACTATAATTTTATTTATAGTTGGCATATGAGTTGCTTATGAAGAATTTAGAAGTGGGAATATTAAGAAAGGCTAGGGGCGAGAAGGGAAATGCGCAATATGACTCGTGGAACTATGGAGGAAGACGAAGGGTAAAATGGTAATTTCACAAGTGTTCAAGAAGAATTCTTGGAAAAATTCCAAGTTGGCCGTGTGGCATGTGTGGCATATGCCCACATTTTTATTAATTAGTGGGGGCTAATTACAAACTATAAGGAAATGTGGACTAAATCTTACAAAGGAAGACATTTTGTCTTCTTTAATTATTTTAAGAAAATCCAAGAAAATGGAAGGATTTTCTAGAAAACGAAAGAGAGGGATCATGTGACCATACTTTCATTTTGGGGGACCTATCTATAAATAATGAAAATTGGTGGAAGACTTGTGGATATATATGTAGGAAGTCATCTTAATCCATCAAATTTTCTAGAGAATTCAAGAAGATAAAAACAAGAGAAAGTTGAGCAAAATTTAAGAGGCCATTCGGCCAAGAGCAAGATTGCCAAGACAAATTGGTAAAATTTCCTTCAAAAATTATTTCCAACTAATTAAAGGGTCCTCACCAAGTTGGAGTGGTTATTAGAGCAAGAACAACACAAATACTTACAAGTTGGAAGTTGTAGTCAAGTGAAGAAACAAGGAAAGAGGTAAGGTTTAATCCTCTCTTTATGTTTTATGGATGTTTATGCATGTTGTAGTGTATAAAAATGAATGAAATTTGTGAAGAATAGGGAAGTAGGGGTGGAGTCCGTGAGGTATAATATGTGTGTGTGTTGTGTTGTGTGTTGGTTATTGTTGTAAAGTATAGAAAATATGGAAATTCATGAAAATATGTATATGGGGTGTGTTGGCCGAATGGTGTAGGTTATGGAAAGGTGTGGTGAATTAATTTTACTTAGCATTGTAATTGTTGTTATGGTAAGTTCCATGATGTAAAATAAGGATTCAATGGTTAAGGAGTGAAATTGCGTTGTTGTGGATACTATGTTGAAAAATGAAGGTTGGATGACTTTAGTAAAATGGTAGTAGTTGGAGACTTGTTTTAGAAGTTTATGTAAAAATTTAATATAATGTCTTGCATGCATGGAAGATAATATTGATAGTATGGTATTGTCGGCGCATGAATTATAATGTTCTTAATGTTCCTATGAGATTTGGAAGGTTTTGAAGGAAGTAGTATATCTATTGAGTTGTTATAATGTAATTTGGAATGAATATGGAAATTGTTAGTATGGTCGTTGATATTGTGTTGTTAGTTTGGCCGGGTCGAATTCCCGGATGGTTGTTGATTGAAATTGGCCAAGTTGAACTTGGTGGGATGGAGTATTTAATGAGGAAATGTTGCCGAAATTTCGGTAGCCAAGTGTTTCCTTAAGATTCTAACTCTAAGTATCCTAATAAGAGTTTTGGTAAACATGACCAATTTGCAGATTTTGACGAGATTGCATCGTGAATTTGGAATAGCAAAAGGAGCGGAAAGAGGTATGTAAGGCTTCACCCTTCTTTCTATGGCATGTGTTAGTTGTAATAAGTTGGGTACGAGCCTCGGGGACAACCCGGTTCCCCGGAATCCGCACCTAAAGTTTTCTACCTTTTGTTCAATAGAATTGAACTAGAAAGTGTGCCAATTGTTGGAAAAACCTCCTACACCCTTAGAACTTGTATAAATGGGACCCGATTACCCCTAGATCCTCACAAGTAACGCTATGACACGTAACATACGTAAATCGTATACGCTACCTCATCCGGCCCGAGGTGGGCCCGTTACTCTCGGATTTTCCTATAGTCGTGGTTGACTTACTTGAAGTAAATCCAAAGGGGACTTTTGATCCCAATCTCGTTACCGAATGATAAGTACTATGACTACTCTAACGAGAATGTTTCTACGAGGATAATGATAATGGCAATGTTAGACAAGAGAATGTACCTTTGATAAGTACGACCGGAACGACTCTATGACTAGGATGACTAAGCTAAGTATCTTATGTAAATATGAAAGTGATACACTAATTTTTGAATCGTATTTATATTTCCTAGCTATATCTTTATTTTCTCTGGCTCCAAAGCCTATGACGGTCATCTATGATGCCCACGATTTCATTCTACGGTTACTGTAATACTATTCTCCATTGATAGTCTCGCCTTAAAATACTTGTTCCTTCAAGGTGATACAAAGCTATAACTAGCATTCCATAACGTAATCGGAGGTCACCGACCTTACGTCACTCCGATGGATACCTGATTTTCCTTGGCTATTGTGTGCTTATATGATATATGTATATAAAACAGGTATATATGTATGGATATGTATATATAAATAAGATAAGTAATTGTATATGAGACGTGTATATGTATAAAAGATAAACAAATGTATATGTATATGTGTATGGGGAAAGGGGAAGGGCCACTGTTATATCACCACCTGATTCAGCTGGATTCCATCCTGGACGCGGGATGCCCGGACGCGGGATATGGGAGAGCCGTACGCGGCGTCTGTATATATATATATAATGTATGATACCTATAGATGATGTAATGTGTTGGGACACCGTTGGGGAGGGGGCTTGGGAGAGCCGATGTATTCGGCGTCTGTAAATGTGAATAAAAGATACTGTTTACTGAATTGTACTGTTTTCTGTTTACGAGAATAAAGGACACCGTGGGGGTGGAGCCGATTGTATTTGGCGTCTGTAAGTGTGAGCAAAGGGTACCGTTACTGAAATGTACTGTTTTCTATACACGGGAATAAGTAATATATAAATGTTAATTCCTATGCTTATGAAAAGAAACGTTTCAAAGACGAAAGGACAAGCCTACATGACAGCCGGCCTAAAAAGGGGCCTTCATATGCACAGGTTACTCTCTCGCCTCGTTATATGCCCTGTGACTCCATGATATTATTAATCGTACTCTATGTTACCGCTTGTATCATTTTCTATGCCTTACATACTCGGTACACTATTCGTACTGACGTCCCTTCTTGTGGACGCTACGTTTCATGCCGCGCAGGTCAGCAGACAGGTGGACTTGATCCTTAGGAGCTCTACCAGCGGTACTCTACAGCGCTCCAGTTGTCCCGGAGCCTCACTTCAGTGGTACTATTTTGTGTATGTATTCTCGGGCACGACAGTACTCGGCCCTTTCTATGTATAAATGTACTATGTCTAGAGGCTCGTAGGCAGATATGTACAGTCAGTCAGGTACAGGTATATGTATGGTGTCTCGGCATGATTGTTGTATAAAGTAATAACGAAGTTTACTAGTTCATGTTCAGAATGACGCTGCTAATGTTAATGTTCAAAAAAAAAAAAGGTGGCTCTGTTTACTCGGCTTGCTAAGAGGTAAAGGTAATATGATAGACAAGGGGTGCTCGGTACAAGTATCGGGTACTCGTCACGGCCCCTAGTCGGGTCGTGACAGCTGAGCATGGTCTATGGCTTTCCCCTGCCTTGCTTTGGGATGGGCTCAGCAAGCTCTCTTGTCCATTTTACACTTAGTCAAAATTTCACGTTTATCTGCGCCTCGACAATGTTCAGTAAAATGGATATAACTCCTAGCAAAAAGCTCTGCTCTAGATACACAATATACCGTTACAAACCTATTTGAAAGGGCTACAACTTTCATGTTTTAAGTCTTCTCAAATTGTCAATGTTTTGTCACAAAATTGGGCTGGAATCCAGACATATTGAAAACTTCGCCGATTTTATCGAATCTCAAGCGCCTTACTATTAGCCATATTGCGATGATCATATCTCCCTGTTCTGATCTCTAATAGGCCCGATCTTTATATTGTTGAAAAGGTATTTCTACGTACTAAAACTTCCAGTAAGGGTACTTTCCCAAATTCCCAACTAATCAAGGGGTTACGGCTGCCCGAAGTAGGCCATTAAACCATTTTTTCAAAACGTTCAAACCTTCATTTTTCCACTAAAACTCTAACGATACAAGTCTAACCCTAGGAATCAATCTCAATGGAATAGTTGAGGCTCCTTCTGCTCAGTCCCGGAGCCTGAGGCCCTGAATCTACTCTGGGGGCCTTCTTAGTAACCCCAGTGTCCGAGGCTGATCTCTTCATCTTTCGTCAGTCTGCACTTACCTACAGAAAAAGGGGTCAAAAGAGATCTGTCCTAGACTCTGGCTCTATCGCACGATCTAAGATAGAAGGAAAGGTCAATGATTCCTAAATACCCTGCAGCCTCCTGTTTATAAGTGTGGCCGGCTTCACACCCATAAATAGGACTCTACCGGTGTTATATCCCGTATTTTTGCGCATTCAAAAAATTTGAAATAATTTTGACTTGTAAGAAATAAGGCTATGTTTTTATTTTATTTAATACAAGTGTGATATTCATGAAAAATATTGATGCGGAAATACGGAGGAAGGACAAGGGAAAAATTGGAATTTTAGAAATTAGTTCCGTAAATTACAAAATAAGATCCATAATAAATTGGGCTCAAAAAATATAAGAGAAATTGAGGCCCAAATCAAAGGGGTGGCCGACCATATGGCCTTGGCCCAAATCCATGGGAAATTAAAACATGTGATAAATTATATAAGGGAGCCTTATCATTTAGAAACTTCAAGAAAAATTAGAAGAGGAGAAAACAAAAGAAGAAGAGCAACAACTAAAGGGCCATTCGGCCATGTCCATGGAAATTTAGGTCTTAGAAATTTTGTTCCAAAAATCATTTTCTTGTGGTATTCCTAATAATTCAAGGGTCCTCTACAACGTGGTGTAATTGTTTCGGAAGATAGGACGCTTGTTTCGTCGATTTAGCATATTTGTCAAGTGAAGAAGCTAGGAAGAAAAGGTAAGATTCAATCCCTTTTTATATGTTATGAAGGTTTTGTTTATGTTGTAGAATGTAGAAAGGGTTAAAATTCATGGAAATATGGGAGTTGCATGAATGTATATATATATATATATATGTATATAGCCGTGTGCATGTGTTGTTGTGTAGGCAAAGATGAGTTAGTTTTATGTAGTATTCTAGTTGTGGTTGTTGTGAATTCTATATTGGGAATGAAAGCTTAATGGTTTTGGTTGAAGTTGGAAATATTGGAAGGTGGCCGAAAATATATATATGTGTAGTGTGACATATGAACTAAGTTATATGTAATGGTTTAATTGTTGTTGATATGCATTCTAAGATGCAAATGAGAATATGATGATTCTAATGAAGTTGTGATCTTGTTTTGGAAAGTGTTGTAAAAGCTAATGTAACTTGTATGTGGTCTTTTGCACTGATGGGAGGTGGTGTGATTAGTATGTGAAAGTTAATGTAAATCATGAAACTAGAAGGCGAAAATGTGTTGTGAATGATTATGTCGAAGATTGAAGGTTTTGGGCGAATTATGGTTTTTGGTGGAACTTTTGTACATTTTGTAGAATAATGTGAAGTGCTTCCGAATCGTATTTAAATGGTCTTAAATTAGTAAATGAATATGAAAATGTTGATATTAGTTTGAAAGTGTGGAGTGAGATTGGAAGTTGTCGCACTATGTAGAAGAGAAGACTATTCATGTTAGGATGCGTTTTAATTCAATTGTTGATGTTGTTGGTGTTGTTGTGGGTGTTGTTGTTGACATTTTGGCCGAGTCAAATTCTCGGGGATGTTGAATTTATAGGGGAAATGCTGCCCAAATTTCTGTAGACAAGTATGGATTTAAAATTGAATTCCTAAAGGCTTATAATTAATATTTGGTAATTGTGACCAATTGTAGATTTTGGAGGAAACGGGATTTGAGTTTGGACAAGCGTAAGAAGCGAATAAGGTATGTAAGGCTTTACTATTCCTTCTTTTGGCATGTCTTAGACATATTAGGTTTTGATACGAGCCTCGGGAACGATTCTATTCCTAGAAATCCGAGTTTGAATTTGTCCCTTTTTCATTCAATAGAATAGAACTAAGTTCTGTATGCCTTGTTGAAACAATCGCCTAAGCATCTATAATTTGCCCAAATGGAACCGGATTACATTGCAACGTTCATGATTGGCTCCATAATGCTTTATGTATATGATTTGTGTGTGCCACCTCAGTTGACCCGAGGTGGGCCCATTCTTTCCGATTCTCCTCCTATTGTGCTATTGATTTGTTTCAAGCAATATTTAAAGGAAATGTTCTAACTACTCATCTCACTACTAAAAGACAACTGTTTTTAATATTCTGTTGAGCCTCATAAACTATTCTGGAACATGGAAACGATCTCAAAAAGGTTTCGCTTTGACACAATTCGTCGGAACCTCCGAAAGGTATTTGGTATGATAATACATCCGGTTGTCCCATCGAGCCTTTGATATGTTTGATGCGTGTATAAGATTCCAAGTTCCGTTTGATTTGATTCATAATGACATCCAAAAGGATTTTGACATAATAATGGTTTCTGAAAATGCTTATTGGACGTTCTGTACTTCACAAGCTCGTAACTTCTGTATACTAATTCCGATCGACCCAAAACTTATTTCTGAGTCTCCAGATGTCGATAAAAATGTTTGTATATAAGTATGTTCGTATCTTGGGTGTTGATTTACGTGTATGTGGTTTCGCACTACTCTGTTGGTGCAAGTCTTGATATGTCTATTCACTAAGCCCGGGCCAGGATATGTTATCGTGCGTAATCCTCTGCATTGTTCACCGAGTCCCTCGGTAGAGGGCCGGGTACGGTATATGTATATGATGATATGATTATGGCACCGAGTCCCTTAATGGGCCGGGTACGGTATATGTGCACATGACTTCATCTACCGAGTCCCTTAATGGGCCGGGTACGATATGACTTTACCGAGTCCCTTAATGGGCCGGGTACGATATGACTTCACCGAGTCCCTCACTAGAGGGCCGGGTACAGTATGTATATGTATATGTATATGTATATGCATGCATGATGATATGAAAGTAGTATGATATGATTCTATTTACCGAGTCCCAGGACGGGCCGGGTACGGTTTGTGATATGGAAATGTTTGCTTCTGTTCCGTACTATACAGGTACAGTGGTTTCCTGCTTATGACATTTGACTTCTGTAATCTCTATTTCAGTTATGATCTTTTCAGTTGTATTCATGCCTTACATACTCAGTACATATTCCGTACTGACCCCCTCTTCTTCGGGGGTTGCGTTTCATGCCCGCAGGTACAGACGTTCGTTGAGTGATCCGACAGCTTAGGCCATCTGTTCTGCTGCTCTGGAGTGCTCCCTTGTTCTGGAGCCCATCTTTCGGTATATACTCTTCCATTATGTACATGTCTGTGTATATTCAGGGGTACGGCGGGGCCCTGTCCCGTCATATGATTCTATTATGTCTGTTAGAGGCCTGTAGACATATATGTGGGTCGTGGGTCGCTATTATTCGGTTTTGTCCGTGGTTTGCATATAAGTGATCCTATTTGCTACTACAGCCTCAACGGCTTGTATATATATATATATGTACCTATGTATATGCTTCAATATGATATGTATGATATATGTAACTGCTTCAGGGTAATACTTGAATAAATTATCATATGTTGGGTATGAATAAAATATGGCTATGTCGATTTAGTAAACAGGTGTGTACGGGTGTCCAGCTCGGACACTAGTCATGGCCCACGGGGTTGGGTCGTGACAACCGGACATGGTCTGTAGACAATCCCTAGGACGAACTGCTCTGATACCACTTTTGTCACATCCCAAACCGATGAGCCGTGAAGAGTACCCGACCACTACTGATCGAGCATCTCTAAACTCGCATCTACTCTATACCAGATAACCTGGTGGCACATCTTTAACTGATGTCTAAGCGAATCTGCCCGCTGTAGCATTTGTATAATGACCTCTACTACAAAGCATATAAATCATGCTTGTAGATACATATTCATAGGCATATATACAAGAGACAATAACAGGGGCCGACTAGGCCACCACACGTACTGCACACAAAATAATAGCTAACAGGACTGCACTGTGACCCTACTATACACAACTGTCTATAGACCTCTATAGAGTATAACTGTAGAAGAGACATGACAAGGCCCTGTCATACCCATATATGCACATATCAAAATAGCATGCCAATGGGCTATAGCTTCGGTCCAAATGGAGCTTGCTAGCTGGAACTGGAAAGAGGCCTCACTGGTCTGGCTCGCTCGGCTGGCTATACGAGCCTGCGGGCATGAACGCAGCATCCACAAGAAGGAACGTCAGTATGAACAGAGTACTGAGTATGTAAGGCATGAATAGTAACATAGTAAGAGATACCAAACACGTAAAATAACATAATGAAAAATATATGGCATAACCTGAGATAAGGGAGTAACCTGTATATCTGATTGCCTCTTAAGGCGAATATCATGCATGCTTAGCTTTTCATAAAATCTTTCTCATGCATATGTATCATAATAGTGCTGCGGAACGTGCAACCCGATATATATATATATATAATATTGCTGCAGAATGTGCAGCCCGATATATATATATATATATATATATATATATATATATATATATATATATATATATATATATATATATATATATATGTATATAATAGTGTCGAGGAACGGCCGGCCCGATCTATTTAACCATATATCCCGCGTCAGGGCATCCCGTGTCCGGGACGATATCATAATATACCAAGTGATCAGGTGGCTATGCGTATATAACGCCTCGCCCTTTTCCCATAACCCCATATATATATATATATATATATATATATATATATATATATATATATATATATATATATATATGTATGTATATATGTGTGTGTGTGTGTGTGTATATATATATATATACACACACACACACATATATAATATAAGTAGCATGAATGACAGCCCAAAGAACGCTATGACTCTATCAGAGTGACGTAAGGTGGGTAACCTCCGATTATATAATGGAATAATCATCTTCGCTCTATCTCACCTTGAATGAACAATTATTATAAGGTGAGACCAACAACAATAAATAAAATCGAAGAAATCAAGAAAATAGCTCAATATTTTCATATCATCATTGAATTCACAACTTGAGACTTTTAAACGTAAAATCATTCTCATCATAATCATCATAGAAATATTCTCATCTTTGGCATCATCGTCATCATGATAAAAACATGTCCATCGTTGTTGTCATAAGAGCTTACAGAATCATAAATCTCTGGTTTGGAAAATACAGACATTTATGGACTATCAGGAAAGGAGTCATGCCTTGAATCATGAACTTGTAACTTTTGAAATCAAGGTGGTCATGGAAATATATATATGGAAACATAACATAGGATCATGCCTTTGAAAGAAAGGGACGAGCCTTAATATACCTGCTTAACCTCCAACTACCTACCCTTATCAATCCGAGCTCGAAAGTCTGCATTTAAAAGGATTCACACTATCATTAGACTCATCGTAGTATACTTGTGCTAATATTTCAAGTTAAACTGTTCTATAACCTGCCGAAAATCTGGCAGCATCTCCCTTGTTTATATAACTAGCCCGAAATCTCAATTCAGCAACCAACAACAACAACAACAATACCAACATTAATAACATCTTTTGTAACACCAATATGTAGCATAAAATATCCCTTACAGCGTTTTCCAATTTTCACAGCTAACAACTTTTTTATACGACCGTTTAACAACTTCATCTTCGTGAATAAACCAACATAATATTAATAAAGAGAGATTCATACCTTATTCTTGTTGAAATAGCAATATCTTCAATATCCTCTTTGAATCCAAGTCAAAATCCACTGCACAACAATACTAGAATTATGATTATGCTCTACCCGAGCCTCCACTAATAAAAATCACTCCAATTCCTCTCTTTCTTTATGACATAAATACCCCTATATGTTCCTGAGCTTTACCATCTGATTTTTGATGAAGTTAAAGGGGTTTTGACACTTTTATAGGGTGTTGAAGTCAAAGGAAACCGACTTAATCACTGACCTTCACGAACGCGAGGGTCTGTTGTGAATGCGATGGTCTAGAATATTTTTGGCCATCGCGAACACGAGCCCCTTGTCGCGAACGCCTACGGTAAATCTGCCCCTTTCGACCAGATTTTAGTTCTTCACCCGTTCGAACTCCACCCTTTTCGATACTTCTCATACATAATCAAACCCTCATAACCATAAGATAGGCGCATATCACTCCAGATCGTAATTAAAACAACTAACACCTATGAACCTCAGCATCCAAAACGACGAGGTGTAACATCTTTCCCCCCTTTAAAATATTCATCCTCGAATGTTGTAATTTGCAAACCCACAATATCTTTGTTGGTTCGTTGCCTTCTTCTTAGAATCCGATCGCTATACCTTTATGCCATAAATTGATCAGTCTCTTCCCGTTCTCTCTTAACTCTTTCATTAGACTCATCTATGCGTTCCATCATTTTTTTGTTCTTATGTACATAATCAGGTATCAACTCGTATCCCACTTTCGTTCTGTTTCCATTACTGTATTCTTGACTTCCATGCCCTAAATTCTCGTCGTCTTGCAAGTACTCCCTTTTTGTCACTCCTTGTTTCCCTATTAGTGGGCAGCTCCCTTGCTTAAATATGGTGCCCTTTTTGCGTTTACTTTTTTGGTGCCATCTCAGGTTATCCCTTCTTGTACCCTTTGATCTTGGATACACACTATATTGCCTCCGTATTGTTCATCAGCCAGGCTCTCTAATCCTTTACATCCTCATCACAACCGCTCACCCCTCGACTGTTTGTTCAATATCACTTTATTGCTAGTAATTATAATGGTTATGTTCCTCAAACTATCCTCCCCAATTCTTTTCCAAAATCAGTTATAACAATGTCCAAAATGCGTATATACATAATGCTTCCTCACCATTTTTATTATTCTTTGGTGCGTATCACTTGGAACAATCTATAAACCCAGCTCAAACTAATTTCATAGCTCATCGCATCTTCGAGCTCCTACCAAAACTTTTCCCTTAACTTCCTCCCCTCAAATCTCGTGATACAAATCCAGAAGCATAAGGCTATGGAAATTCTTACTTCATTACGACTTTCTTGCAACGTAAGAATATTTACCCTCGATTTCCTTGTACCAGCAATTACCTCGTCAGCCATTATTCTCTGTTAGCCTTCCAGTGTGGCCTTCTGCCTATTTTAGTTGGGCATAACTTCACGTTGATGGTTCCTATAATTCCAATAGTATATGCTCTCATATTCAGTATACCTGATGATCCGTGAGGTGCTTCTTAATATATGGTGATACAGCCGGACAATGCTCTTCCTTCCCTTGGAAATTGCCAAACTGCCCACCGTTGCTCCTTTTGCTACAATCGTCATCTCTTCCTGGTGCTAAAATTCCCTCTTGTCGTCATCCTAAGTGTCCTTTGGGTTCGTCATCTTTTCCATAATTCTCTGTGAAATTATCTTGAAGACCTTTCTTACTCTCTTTATTACTCTTTAAGATGTGTTGCCTATTTAGGTGCGACACAAACTTCCCTGGTCTAGAAATATCATACCTCACGTCCGCATGAAGTATTCTCTTGATACATTTTAATTTCTTGCCTTACCTGCTTGTGGTATGCCTATCGTTAATTCGTTTCTGCTCCCTCTTAATGCTTTCTTGATATGTCATTACATCCTGAATTTTGGCCTCTTTAAGCTAATATCTTTCTTTCTTTAGAATTTTGACAATGCTATACCTCATTTCAGGACTAGATCTGCTCTTCCCCCATTTTTAAGGGTGTTCTTATACACTAGTAACTTCCGAATATCAGTAGTCATCGGCCAACCCTAACGATCTTCCAACTCATTTGGTCTCTTATAATACCATAGTTCTCTCATCGTATAGCTTGACTTATTTTCCTTTCTGCTAATCGAGGGCTTTGCATTTAAACGAAATGATTATGCATTACCGATCCATTCTCTCTACCTTCTTTAAGGCCCTTCTACTTCGACCTTTTGTGACTGAACATTTTCCCGAATCAACAGGTTAATGGGGACATTGGAATCCATCAAAAACATTTATGGAACGTTTGGTCACACTTTGCTCTTTTTATCACTCGTCTTCCTCCACAAATATTATCACTGAAATTCTTCTTACTCTGAGTTTCCAGTTTCACCTTACTACAATGCATCATTGAGAGTTAATATGCTACACTCTTCCACTTCCACTATCAATCCTTTTTCTCACTTAGCTCAATTATCCGAGATTTTCCTTGACTACTTATTTGCATCCCATCTATGCGTTGTAGTTCTTCCAGTATTCTGCCACTTCCTGTTCGTATCATGAAATCCTTACAAATATACTCTCTTCTTTCTTCTCCTTCCTGCCGCCAAGGCTAGTCCATATTCATGAATAATTCCCATACATCCTTCTATTTCCCTTATAATCGAATCTCAGTATTCCTTATCCTCATCCCATGTCATTGATGTACTACCTCCTGGTTAGCTTTGTTAGTTCATTATCCTCTCGCTTGTCCTTGATAATTGCTCAATTTTTTTCGTTCCTCTTCTCTCCTCTCCGTTTGATCAGCCCATTAGTATACCTTTCCTACTTTCATCCTCAAACCTTATTTGAGTTCCTTCCTCCTTGAGCGCCCTTCTCCACTTGTTATTTTATAGTATCGACCCTGAAGTTCATGAAATATTCCTTTAAATGTACAAATCCGTTCTATTGTTAAATCATCTTTTAGGAAAGCTACTCCGTTTCTGAGACAACCATGTCAGTATGACTACACATTTATCCCCTTTATATACCTCTCGAGAGCTGGAAATCTCTTAGTATCTTTCACGACCCGATTAGGGGGCCATAACGAGTACCTGGAGCTGACTACTGAGCACCACTCATTACGCTAATCATCATACCCATCCTGGACACACAAAATCTCCAAGGCAATACATAAATATACATAAGCCCTCACAGCTGCAAAAATGATATACAAAAATATACACTGATGTATCCATGAGACAACTGCTACCCACGCATACGTGTCTACGAGCCTCTACATGAGTACTGAGACATAAGGACGGTACAGGACCCCGTCGTACCAAAATATGTATACACAAGAAGGTATCAACAAATGGCCCCTCCGAAGTAGTGGAGTGCTCCTGTGAATCTGCTAAGTAACTCCTAAGAATCTGGGGCCCCTCCCTGCCTACCTATGGGCACGAACATAGCGTCCATAGAAATAAAAGGACGTCAGTATGAATAATGTACTTAGTATGTAAGGCATACACAATAACATAATAAAGAGATGCAAAAATATAAGGTAAAGGGGTAACCTGTAACTGATTGCCTCTTAAGGCAGGGTCATGCATGCTAACTTTTATATTAAATAACATCATATCATAGAAGCATATGTATGTAACTGCCCGACCATATAGGTATGGTGTGATCATCATTAGCCCGTATCTGGGCCTCCTGCGTCTAGGGTAAACGCCTCATGCCGCCCGCTAGTGGTGTCTGTGTTATATCTTGTATTTTCGAACGTCGGATTATTTGTAAGTTGAGGTGGGGCCCACACGTCAAGATTTTTTTTTTTGGACATATGACAAGTTATATGAATCGCATATGTAAAGTTAAACACAACTCGTGAAGGGCCCTGAGGCCAAATCAAAGTGAAAGCCCTCCAAACGGATATTTTTAAGAAGACGTTTTCAGATGACCTTACTTGGAGGGGCAAAATCGGCATTATAAGTTTGGAATTTGGGAAAACGCCCAGAAATAAAAGTTGTAGATAATTGAAATAGCTTTCCAACGGTAGGTCGTGGGCCTATAGGTGACATCGGTACAAGGAGATATGAACGTTTTAAGGTCGAAAGGTCAGTGGGCTAGGCCAAACTCGTGACCAACCGGGTTGGCCCAAAAAAAATGGAAAGAAAACAAATGAGGCCCAATTTTTTTTTGAGGGGTGGCCGGCCATGTACAGCCAAGAGCCCAAGCCCATGTTTAATTAAAAATCATGGGATATTAAATAAAGGGGCCAACTTGTTCATTTCTAGAGAATTCAAGAGACAAAAAAAAAAAAAAAAGAGAATTGAGAGCAAAAGGCAAGGGTTTCGGCCAAGAACAAAAAAGGGGAGAGAAAAAATTAGTTCATCAATCTTTGGTCCAAAAATCTTGTTCTTCTTGTATTTATAGTAAGCTCAAGACGCTCTCCGACGTGATATAATTGGTTTAGCGAGAGAGCGACGTTTGTGGAAGATTGAAGTTGGAAGAAAGGTAAGAAATCTACTCTTTTATGTTATAGAATAAGTATGTATGTTGTAATGATTGGAATTTGATGAGAATTGTGGAGTTGTGATATGTGTGTGAAGCCGTGTGTGTGTGTGTGGTGGTGGTGCATGGCCGTGTGCCATGGTGGTGGTAGAAAGTGCTGGATAAAATTTCATTTAGTTGGTTAGTTATGTCGTTGTGGCCTTTGTGATGTAAATAAAGGTTTAATAAGCTAGGTTGGTGTTAAAAATGGTTGTATGTTATTATGGGAAATTATGTGATTTTTGTATGATTTTTATGTAATTATGGAAGTAAGATTCTAGATATGGATAATGGTTGTCGTTAATGAATTTGGAAGAAAACAATGTAAGTTGGTAATGTTGTTGCATTTGTTGAAGTTCAGATGGAATATGGAATTAGTGGAAATACTTGAATTCGTGAATATTGTTCGGAATGTTATTGGAATACGTTTGAATAATCTCGAGTTAGTGAATGAATATGAGAATAATGATATTAGATTGATATGATGAAGTTGGAATGGAAAGTGTTGTTTTATGTAAAAAGAGGACTATTTGTGATAAAGTGCGTTTTATGATAATTGTTGATGTTGTTGGATTGTTGTGTTGTTGTTGTTGTTATATTAGGCCGAGCTAAGTCTCGGGGACGTTATATGTTTATGGGAAATGCTGCCGAAATTTCGGTAGATAAATATGCCCTTAAGTTGAACTCTTAGAAACTATAACTTACAATTGGTAAAAATGACCATTTGTAGATTTTAGGCGAAACGGGAATTAAATTTGAGCGAGCATAAGGCGCAGCCAAGGTATGTAAAGTCTTCCCCTTCATTCTTTGGCATGTTCTAAGTATGATAGGCTCGAACGGGAGTCTTAAATACGACTCTGTCCTTCGAAATCCGAGATTGAAATTGGCTCCATTTCGTTCAGTAAGATTGAACTAGTTTCTTGCAATTTGTCGTTAAAGTAACTAATATGTATGCAACTTTCACAAACGAAGTCGGAATGCCCTAAAACTCTCATGGGTGACTCCATAAGACCTATAATCCATAATTTACGTTCGCCACCTCAGTTCGGCCAAGGTGGGCCCACAAAAAATTCTGACACTCTCTGTACGACTCAAAATAGCTCATTTCTGTCCGGAAATCTCAGGTAATTTTTTATTGTTAGTCTGTCTGCCATATGACCAGTGTTATGACTACAGTTATGAGTCTTATAATATATTTTGACGTCTGGAGCAGTTCTGGACATTTTGTTCTGATGTAGTCTGTCGTGCCATCCCAAATGACATATATGCGTATTTTATGAACATTGTCCGATTACTCTGATTTGACCCACCGTTTGGTTTACTTCCGTTTCATTGAGTCTGTATAACGATCTGTATGTATATGGTTTCTCATTAATCTGTTCGTGGATGTCTCAATGCTTCCTTCACTGCGCCTGGGCCAGGTTCTGTTATTCGTGCATATTCCACTACATTGTTCACCGTGTCCCTCGGTGTGCGGGCCGGGTTCTGTTTACATCTGTATATGATTTGATGATGTGATAGTATGGGGATGGCGTCCAGGATGGCATATGATCTGATCTGTCTGTCCACCGCGTCCCGTACTAAGAGGGCCGGGTTCTGTTACCGCGTCCCGTACTAAGAGGGCCGGGTTCTGTTACCGCGTCCCTCGTTAGAGGGCCGGGATCTAATATATATGCTATTTGTATCTGTATATTCTTATGACTCTGCATGCATGATTCTGTCTGGTACACATCTGTATATCTGATCTGGACTATGACTCTGTCTGTTGCACTTCTGAAAGTCTGATTCGGATACTGATTCCGTCTGCTTTACTATTGTACGTCTCCTTCAGGTTATGACTTAGTCAGTCACGCTTTGTACTTCTGACTCAGATTACGGCCTTGTTAGCCATACTCTGTACTCCTAATCCGTGTTACGATCCGGTCAGCCATACTCTGTACCTCTGATTCAGATTACTGCTCTGTCTGTTATACCCGGTACTCTGTATATATTTATACTCTGTATTTCTGATTCGGATTCGGGTTCGACTCTATCCACTATATTTTGTATCTCGGGTTTGGATTATGATTATATATGTTACATTTCCGCTTTACATACTCGGTACATTTTTTGTACTGACCCCCTGTTCTTCGGGGGCTACGCTACATGCCCGCAGGTACAGACGCACCTTTTGATACGCCGCCAGCTTAGGATACCTGTTCCGCTACTTGGGAATTGCTCCCCTTGATCCGGAGCTTATACTTTTGGTATATATCTTTTGCTGTTGTATATTCTATACATATGTTTATCTGGGGTACGGCGGGGCCCTGTCCCGTCATATGATTCTGTCGGTCTGTTTAGAGGTCTGTGGACATGTTTGTGGGTTGGGGTCTTTCTGTATGAATATGTGTATATGTTGTGTGTGGGCGATCCCATTCGCCGCGGCGGCCGGTCCGCATATGTTTAAATGTTGCCTTGTTGGCCCTGTGTGGCCCCTGTTGGTATTTTCTGTGTGTAGGGTTATATTGGATAGTCCGTAAAACAAAGGAAACTCTGCCGAAATATTTCTGGAAATTATCAAAAATTGAAATATAGCCTTGTCGGCTTCTGCTACATACTTGAATGCGTTTAATAAAAATTTGAGATAACATTTGATAGGTGTGCTTGGGTGCCCAGATCGGGCACTAGGCACGGCCTACGGGGTTGGGTCGTGACAGAAGTGGTATCAGAGCGGTCCGTCCTCGGAGTGTCCACAGACCGTGTCTAGTAGAGTCTTGTTTATCGGTGTGTTGTGCACCACATCTATAAACAGGAGGCTACAGGGCATTTAGGATGTTACCCTTTCTTTGGATCTTAGATCGTGCGATAGAGCTGTGCTATTAGGATAACTCTTTTCTGATCGGTTGTTGTATTTTTCAGCGATGCCTCCAAAGAAGGCAACGGCCGCCCAGAAGGGCAAGTCTACAGTGACAGGTGAGACCAGCCGAGCTCAGGTGTTTACTAGGGCTCGTGCCCAGATTGAGCCAAATGTTGTGCCTTCGACGACCAGTTCTGTTACGCCACCAGTATCGGAGGGATTTGGAGCAGCCACGGCTGCAGCACAGGGGGCGGCTCCACCGCCAGCTCCAGCAGCACCAGTACCTGTACCTCCAGCCCCCCAGCCAGGGGCGGATGATGGGACCCTGCGAGAGGCAGTCCAGTTATTGACTCAATTGGTAGCAGGGCAGGTTTACAGACAGGGAGCAGGGGATGATCGCGTAGACAGGCGCGATAGCCAGAGGGCCCGTGATTTTCTGCTTTGTCGCCCACCAGAGTTTTCCGGGTCAAAGCCCGCAGAAGACCCTCAGGAGTTCATCCGACAAGTGCAGCGTACCCTGCGATTGATTAGTGCCTCCGAGACAGAGTCGGTTGAGTTGGCGTCGTACCGGTTGCACGATGTAGCAACAAATTGGTACGAGTCTTGGATGTTGTCCAGAGGCGAGGGTGCCCCTCCAGCCGTATGGGGAGAGTTTACAGAGGCCTTCCTGGCCCACTTTTTACCTCCGGAGGTGAGGCAGGCCAGAGTAGACAGATTCCTGCTATTGAGACAGAGGGGCAGGAGCGTCAGAGAGTATAGCCTGGAGTTCGATTCGCTGGCCAGATATGCCCCCGCTTATGTCGCTGATATGACTGATCGGGTGCACCGGTATGTGATAGGGCTAGATGATTATTTGGTTGACAGCTGCACGGTGATGGCGGCCCAGACAGGGATGGACATTGCCCGTATACAGGCCCACGCCCAGAGCATGGAGGACCAGCGCAGAGGACGCCAGCCGGATAGTGATCATGATAGGAGATGGCCCAAAAGGGCCAGATTCGCGGGATATTCCGGAGATTCCCGAGGCGGATGGCCTCAGCAGCAGCAGTCCGGTAGATCCCTCCCTCCGTCAGGCCGGGGTACGCAGTCCTCCGGTAGACGTTTCGATGGCGCAGGTCCGTCTGGGGCCGGCCAGACTTCTAGAGTGCCAGGCTCGCAGATGAGTAGGGGTTCTGAGTAGTCTAGGCCACCTATGCCCCGATGTACTTATTGTGGGAGGTCCCATCCGGGAGAGTGTTATCGCGCTACGGGCGCCTGCTATCATTGTGGCAGTCAAGATCATATGGTGAGAGAGTGCCCGTATAAGGGTGGTTCAGGTTCAGCCCAGCCTACTGGGTCAGTTGCTGGCTCATCTTCTCCTTCAGTAGCCATGCGCCCCACGGGGCGAGATATGCAGGCACCAGTGAGTCGTGGCAGAGGTCGCGGCGGAGCTTCCAATTCTGGCGGTCCCTTGAACCGTGTATATGCTTTGACCGGCCGGCAGGACCCTGGAGCGTCACCAAGTGCAGACCCAGGTATATTATTACTCTTTCCTTGAGATATATGTATATGGATAAATCTATACTCTGTTATATTACGTGATCTCCTTCTTCTGGGTATTAGTAAAAATAAGGTAATTTTCAACCAAATAGAACCATTTGAGACAGCTATAAATAAACATACAGATGGGAATGGACATTGAGGATTCAGAAGGGCAAAATGATAATTGTATGGTTTAAACCAGGGTGGGACCCGCTACGAAATCTTTTCGAAAATTTACTAAGACCCCGATCGGCCATAAATTACGTGACAAAGGTCGTGTGGGGCGATCGACACAATTATATTAGCATTAACGCATCAAAACGCATGAAAGTTTCGAGGTTAAGCGTGCTGGGGCCAGAGCAATTCTGGGATGGGTGACCTCCTGGGAAGGATACAAAAATTTTCACAAGTGTAAGTATAAGATATAAATGGAAATATAGGGTAACCCAAAGGAAATTAGAATACGTAGAAGGGGTCTGATCCTAGTCATAATTCTATGTGTTATGCGTTTGCGCCTCTAACTTTGATGAGGCTCTGTCTATTATGCCTCTGTACTTCTGAATCTGATTACGTTTCTGTCTGATATGTCTCTGTACGTTCGACTCTGATTACGAATCTGTCTGATACATCTCTGTACGTCTAACTCTGATCACGGATCTGCCTGACATACTTCCATACGTCTAACTCTGACTACGGATCTGTCCGACATAGTTCAGTACATCTGACTCTGATTACGGATTTGTCTGATATGCTTCTGTGCGTCTAGCTCTAGTTATGGATATGTTTGATATGATGTGGGAGTATGATAACGTTGTAAGGAACCGAGAAGTGTGACAAGAAGTGAAAGGTGTGATGGCTAGACCGAAAAAGAAAGGACAATAGCATTGTTGAATATAGAAGCGAAAGATATGTTAGAAAAGAAAAAGCAGGAGTTAGGAAATGAATGCCCCCATAAGTGAACTGTTTAAATACAAGTACATAGTTGGTAAGAGGACCTCCCCGAAATATGATGAAACTTCATAAGGACAGTCGAACATTCGAGGACGAATGTTTTAAAGGGGGGGAGGATGTTATATCCTGTATTTTTGGAACGTCGGATTATTTGTAAGTTGAGGTGGGGCCCACACGTCAAGATTTTTTTTTGGGACATGTGACAAGTTATATGAATCGCATATGTAAAGTTAAACACAACTCGTGAAGGGCCCTGGGGCCAAATCAATGTGAAAGCCCTCCAAACGGATATTTTTAAGAAGACGTTTTCGGATGACCTTACTTGGAGGGGAAAAATCGGCATTATAAGTTTGGCATTTGGAAAAACGCCCAGAAATAAAAGTTGTAGATAATTGAAATAGCTTTCCAACGGTAGGTCGTGGGCCTATAGGTGACATCGGTACAAGGAGATATGAACGTTTTAAGGTCGAACGGTCAGTGGGCTAGGCCAAACTCGTGACCAACCGGGTTGGCCCAAAAAAAAATGGAAAGAAAACAAATGAGGCCCAAATTTTTTTTGAGGGGTGGCCGGCCATGTAGAGCCAAGAGCCCAAGCCCATGTTTAATTAAAAATCATGGGATATTAAATAAAGGGGCCCACTTGTTCATTTCTAGAGAATTCAAGAAACAAAAAAAAAAAAGAGAATTGAGAGCAAAAGGCAAGGGTTTCGGCCAAGAACAAAAAAGGGGAGAAAAAAAATTAGTTCATCAATCTTTGGTCCAAAAATCTTGTTCTTCTTGTATTTATAGTAAGCTGAAGACGCTCTCCGACGTGATATAATTGGTTTAGCGAGAGAGCGACGTTTGTGGAAGATTGAAGTTGGAAGAAAGGTAAGAAATCTACTCTTTTATGTTATAGAATAAGTATGTATGTTGTAATGATTGGAATTTGATGAGAATTGTGGAGTTGTGATATGTGTGTGAAGCCGTGTGTGTGTGTGTGGTGGTGGTGCATGGCCGTGTGCCATGGTGGTGGTAGAAAGTGCTGGATCAAATTTCATTTAGTTGGTTAGTTATGTCGTTGTGGCCTTTGTGATGTAAATAAAGGTTTAATAAGCTAGGTTGGTGTTAAAAATGGTTGTATGTTATTATGGGAAATTATGTGATTTTTGTATGATTTTTATGTAATTATGGAAGTAAGATTCTAGATATGGATAATGGTTGTCGTTAATGAATTTGGAAAAAAACAATGTAAGTTGGTAATGTTGTTGCATTTGTTGAAGTTCGGATGGAATATGGAATTAGTGGAAATACTTGAATTCGTGAATATTGTTCGGAATGTTATTGGAATACGTTTGAATAATCTCGAGTTAGTGAATGAATATGAGAATAATGATATTAGCTTGATATGATGAAGTTGGAATGGAAAGTGTTGTTTTATGTAAAAAGAGGACTATTTGTGATAAAGTGCGTTTTAAGATAATTGTTGATGTTGTTGGATTGTTGGGTTGTTGTTGTTGTTGTTGTTATATTAGGCCGAGCTAAGTCTCGGGGACGTTATATGTTTATGGGAAATGCTGCCGAAATTTCGGTAGATAAATATGCCCTTAAGTTGAACTCTTAGAAACTATAACTTACAATTGGTAAAAATGACCATTTGTAGATTTTGGGCGAAACGGGAATTAAATTTGAGCGAGCATAAGGCGCAACCAAGGTATGTAAAGTCTTCCCCTTCATTCTTTGGCATGTTCTAAGTATGATAGGCTCGAACAGGAGTCTTAAATACGACTCTGTCTTTCGAAATCCGAGATTGAAATTGGCTCCATTTCGTTCAGTAAGATTGAACTAGTATCTTGCAATTTGTCGTTAAAGTAACTAATATGTATGCAACTTTCACAAACGAAGTCGGAATGCCCTAAAACTCTCATGGGTGACCCCATAAGACCTATAATCCATAATTTACGTACGCCACATCAGTTCGGCCAAGGTGGGCCCACAAAAAATTCTGACACTCTCTGTACGACTCAAAATAGCTCATTTCTGTCCGGAAATCTCAGGTAATTTTTTATTGTTAGTCTGTCTGCCATATGACCAGTGTTATGACTACAGTTATGAGTCTTATAATATATTTTGACGTCTGGAGCAGTTCTGGACATTTTATTCCGATGTAGTCTGTCGTGCCATCCCAAGTGACATATATGCGTATTTTATGAACATTGTCCGATTACTCTGATTTGACCCACCGTTTGGTTTACTTCCGTTTCATTGAGTCTGTATAACGATCTGTATGTATATGGTTTCTCATTAATCTGTTCGTGGATGTCTCAATGCTTCCTTCACTGCGCCCGGGCCAGGTTCTGTTATTCGTGCATATTCCACTGCATTGTTCACCGCGTCCGTCGGTGTGCGGGCCGGGTTCTGTTTACATCTGTATATGATTTGATGATGTGATAGTATGGGGATGGCGGCCAGGATGGCATATGATCTGATCTGTCTGTCCACCGCGTCCCGTACTAAGAGGGCCGGGTTCTGTTACCGCGTCCCTCGTTAGAGGGCCGGGATCTAATATATATGCTATTTGTATCTGTATATTCTTATCACTCTGCATGCATGATTCTGTCTGGTACACATCTGTATATCTGATCTGGACTATGACTCTGTCTGTTGCACTTCTGAAAGTCTGATTCGGATACTGATTCCGTCTGTTTTACTATTGTACGTCTCCTTCAGGTTATGACTTAGTCAGTCACGCTTTGTACTTCTGACTCAGATTACGGCCTTGTCAGCCATACTCTGTACTCCTAATCCGTGTTACGATCCGGTCAGCCATACTTTGTACCTCTGATTCAGATTACTGCTCTGTCTGTTATACCCGGTACTCTGTATATATTTATACTCTGTATTTCTGATTCGGATTCGGGTTCGACTCTATCCACTATATTTTGTATCTCGGGTTTGGATTATGATTATATTTGTTACATTTCCGCTTTACATACTCGGTACATTTTTCGTACTGACCCCCTGTTCTTCGGGGGCTGCGCTACATGCCCGCAGGTACAGACGCACCTTTTGATACGCCGCCAGCTTAGGATACCTGTTCCGCTACTTGGGAATTGCTCCCCTTGATCCGGAGCTTATACTTTTGGTATATATCTTTTGCTGTTGTATATTCTGTACATATGTTTATCTGGGGTACGGCGGGGCCCTGTCCCGTCATATGATTCTGTCGGTCTGTTTAGAGGTCTGTGGACATGTTTGTGGGTTGGGGTCTTTCTGTATGAATATGTGTATATGTTGTGTGTGGGCGATCCCATTCGCCGCGGCGGCCGGTCCGCATATGTTTAAATGTTGCCTTGTTGGCCCTGTGTGGCCCCTGTTGGTATTTTCTGTGTGCAGGGTTATATTGGATAGTCCGTAAAACAAAGGAAACTCTGCCGAAAGTTTTCTGGAAATTATCAAAAATTGAAATATAGCCTTGTCGGCTTCTGCTACATACTTGAATGCGTTTAATAAAAATTTGAGATAACATTTGATAGGTGTGCTTGGGTGCCCAGATCGGGCACTAGTCACGGCCTACGGGGTTGGGTCGTGACAGTCTGCCCATGCCATCTAGACATGGTGTATATGCCGCCCGCCTTAGCGGTGTCTGCCCAGGCATATAGGAACAGTGTAATCTCATTATCATATGCTTATCACAAAGCATGCATAAGAACTCAAGTAAAGCTACGACTCTATCAGGGTGACGTAAGGTCGAGAACCCCCCCCCCCCCCCACCCCCGATGCCATTATGGAGTAATCATGATCATCATGTCTCACCTTGAAGGAATTAGCGTCATAATGTGAGTCTAACAAAAATGAATAACATCAAGGAATCATATAAGAATCATTCCTTAATACGAATATCATATCGAGCTTTAGGGTCTCTATATTTAAATACATCATCATCATTATCACATTCATAACATGTCTCTTATCATTATCTTATGAGTAGCTCTTAATGACCATAGACTTATAATTTTCGGAATATGAGAAGGTCATGGAAAAATAAAGGAAGTCATATTATAGGAATCATGCCTTAGAAAAAAAAAAGTAGGGACTAGCCTCACGCACCTTTATGTCGCTCTAACTTTATCGACTAAGTGCTCCCATCCGATACTCACAATTCTACATTCAAGAGAATTCGTACTAAAATTAGATAACCGGAAACATACTAGAAGCTAAACTAAGGCAATAAGGGCTAACGAAAATTGGGCAGCACTTCCTTTGTTTCTATAATTTTCTCCATATAATAAAACAAATCCCAGACATCAACAATAACATCCACAATATCATGATCAATAAACTTGTTAAGCTAGATATCATTCAATTCTTAAAATTCCCTCTTCAAGTCATCCCTAACCATGGTTATCACCCAACGTCGTATTCATTCACATATAATGGTTCTTCGACACTCTTAATATCATTCATAACAAGATTATACTCATAACATGTCAAGAACTATGATTCAAATAAAATTACCACTCAAGAATTCCACTATTCTCATATTTGTACTCCATTTTCTACTTCCTTCCATAATCCAAGTCTTTCAACCATTCAATACTCTTAATAGCATGAAATGAACATAAAACTCACTTTGATGATGTAGAAATGGGTTTTGGATGGTAGTGCTTCACTTGGAGATAACACCCTAACTTCAATTCCAAAGATATTTCTAGCTTCCATCAACCCTAGTTAGCATTCTTGCACTTGATTCTACTAGTTTTTGGTATTTGATCTTCGATTTCCCTTTAATTTATGTTAATATGAGGTATAGAGAGTTCTAGAGGTTTCAAGAAGTGAGGAGGAGGTGAGAAATGAAAATAATAACTTTGGGTCTTAAATTTATAAAATAGACAAAGCTGCCCGATGTGAATTATAAGGACACTTATACGGTCGTATGATTTTATACGGTCCGTATAAGTGACTGTATAATGCTTCTAGTGATCACCCCTCACTGTGACTGTTATACTGACCATTATACGGACCACATAAAGTTATACGGACCATATAATGAGTTGTATAACTCACCCCTTTTCCGAACTTGTTCTCGTCGTTTTGTTTGATCTCCAATCCTTATGGAACCTTCTTTGTACTTGTTTAACACTTCATTAACAATCTAAGGAGCGTTATAACGCTTCCTCAAGACATTATTAAATCAAAATTAGCTCGGTACTTTGCAAAATCCTTCCGAAACACGACTTATCCCTTGCCTTCCTCAACGAACTTTCTTCTCTTGCCTCTTGCCTCAAATGTCTTTGGAATCTTAATTAGAATCGCCAAGTAACCTTTCTTACTTGTAGGGACATCGTATACATCTCACCCTGCGTTAGTCTATCTATCACATAACGACATGAAATTTTCGAGGTGTAACACTCTTCCCCCCTTTAAAAACATTCGTCCGCGAATGTTAAGTTCTCAGGAATTTTACAAAATTTCGCCAGAATTTCCCCTGTAATATGGCACTACCACCCTGTCATAACAACCCACAATAACATCACCCCACAGGGTTAGAACACAATGGCAAGAAAAATATGGCCATACACGACCAAAACATTAAAAGAAAGCATTACATACCTTATGATAACGGTGTCTCATCTTGGACCTCTTCCGGGGGTTCAAACAATTGCGGGTACTTGGAATTCATGTCTTCTTTGGCTTCCCAAGTCATTTCCTCTCGGTTGTTGTTTCGCCAGAAGACCTTAACTGAGGCTACCTCTTTATTTCTAAGTTTCCATACTTGTCTATCTAGTATGGCAATGGCTACCTCTTCATAGGCCAACTTCTCCGTAACTTGAACATCATCCACAGGCACGATTCTAGTAGGATCTTTGACACACTTATGGAGCATTGATACATGGAAAACTGGATGGACTGATTCATGTTTTGGAGGTAAGTCCAGTTCATAAGCCACTTATCCTATCTTGCGGACTACCTTACAAGTTCCAATATACCGGGGACTCAATTTTCCCTTCTTAACAAATCTCATCACGCCTGTGATCAGTGATAGCTTCAAGAATATCCAATTATTAACTTGGAATTCTAAGTCTCGCCGACGGTTGTCCGCACAAGATTTCTAGCGACTTTGGGCTGTCCACAATCGATCTCGGATAACCTTGATCTTTTCCACTGCTTGTTGAATCAATTTTGGACCTATCAGTTGTGTCTCCCCGACTTCAAACCATCCAATTGGCGACCTACACTTCCTTCCATACAGAGCTTCATACGGAGCCATCTGGATACCAGAATGATAACTATTATTATAAGCACATTCGATAAGTGGCAAATGTTCATCCCAATTTTCTTCGAAGTCTAATATACACGCCCGTAACTTGTCCTCCAAGGTCTGAATAGTCCGTTCGGCTTGCCCATCAGTTTGTGGATGAAAACTGCGTCTTATTTGAGTTCCCAAACCTTTTTGGAATGACTTCCAGAATTTAGCAGTAAATTGTGCTCCTCGGTCTGTGATAATAGACACTGGGACACCATGGAGTCACACTATCTCCTTAAGATAAAACCTTGAATAATCATCTGCTGAATATGTGATTCTGATTGGAAGAAAATGAGTTGATTTCATGAGTTTATCAACAATCACCCATATGGAGTCATACTTACACCGGGAACGAGGAAAACCTACAATGAAATCCATGTTGATCACTTCCCATTTCTAGGCTGCAATTTCCATGGCTTGTAACAATCCTCCTGGCTTTTGATGCTCAATTTTCACTTGTTAACAATTTGGACATTGAGCTACAAATTCTGCTATGTCCTTCTTCATTCCATCCCACCAATATATTAGCTTAAGATCGTGATACATTTTTGTCGCTCCTGGGTGAATGGAATACCGAGAGTAATGAGCTTCTTCTAGAATCCGATGACGTAGTCCTACAACATCTAGAACACATAACCTGTCTCGGTACCTAGGAACTCCATCTATAGAAACTACAAATGGCGACCTCTCTTTCTCAGGAAATGTATCTCTATAGTGACTCAACTGGGGATCTTCATATTGGCGCTCTCTCACCTCCATATCTAAGGATGAAACAGCTGGGTTATGAATACCAACTCCTGCATTGCCTGAATCAATTAGACAAACTTCGAGGTTAGCTAGCTGGTAGAACACATAGACTAGTTCTTTCTTCTCCAGAGGGACCTCAAATAGGCTACCCATTGATTTGCCGCTAAGTGCATCAGCTACTACATATGTCTTCCCGGGGTGGTATAAAATACTCACATCATAATCTTTTAGTAGTTCGAACCACCGCCTCTGCCGAAGTTTCAACTCCTTTGGTTTCAAAATATATTGGAAACTCTTGTGATCTGTATAAATATCAACATGTACATATTGGCTTATTGGCTTTCTGATATGACCTTTTTCTAATGATAGTGGGGCATAGCTTCATGTTGACGGTTCATATAATTCCATAGCATATACGTTCATGTTCAGTATAATTAGCGATCCATGAAGTGTTTTCTAATATCCGGTGAACTCTTTTATTTCCATCCACAACAGCAGTGTTCCTCCTTGCCTTAGAAAAAAATTACCAAACTACCAATCTTTGTTGCTTTTGTTACAATAGTCGTTGGTGTCCTTTGAGTTCGTCATTCTCTCTATCACCCTTGGTGAATTTAACTAGAAAACCTTTCTTGCTCTCTTTATTACTCTTTAGGACATGTCGTTGCATACTTAGGTATGGTGCAATTCTTGCCTGATACGGGGGTTTCAAACCACGGTCTAGAAATGTCGTAGCTCATGTCGGCATGAAGCATTCCCTTGAGTTGTCTTCCGTACCTTTTTTCTATGTCTGCCACATGCCACACTTATTTTCCGTTCGTTTCTGCTTCTTTCTGATATCTTCCTGATATGCCGATATGTTTCGAACTCTGGCACCGAGCTAATAGATTTCTCCTTCTGGAGCTTAATAGCGTCATAATTCCATTCAAGTCCAATATGTTCTTCCCCCCTTATTAAGGAGGTCCTAATACACCAACAGCTTTCGAATATCCATCGTCTTTGGCAATTATCTGCCGCCCTTCACAAACTTCTCAAGGTCGGGGTTCTGTCATTGTATGGTCTGCCTTATTTACCCTTCTTGCTAGTTACAGTCTTGTATCCAATCGGAATGCTTATAAGGGTTAGATCCAATTTCGATGCCTTCTTTTCCATCTTTTCACACCTCTGTCTTTTTATGACTAACGGTTTTCCAGACCTGCAAGTTAATGGGGACATCGAGTGTTATGTCCCACGTTTTCGCATAATTGCAAATCGGGAGATAGCTATGACTCGGGTGTTAGAAGGACATAAATTAATTTGTGGGAATATGACTATGTTGGTTATGTAATCTTTAATGTTAAGACACCGGGAAGGTCCGAGGATAAACTTGGAACTTCGAAGATTAGTTTCGGGAATTACAAAACGGGACTTTTTAAGCATTGGGCCAAGAAACCAAAAATGCTATTGAGGCCCAACAATGGAAGAGGGGATCCGGCCATGTCATTGGCCCAAACCCATTTTTAAAAGGGTCATGTGCTATGCACATGACCCCTAAATAGATATATATGAGAGTACACTTAGTTGTATTCAAAAAAAAAAAATCATAAGTCAAGAACACCCAAAAGGGCATTCGGCCGAACCACTTAGGAGAAAGAACAGAAAATTCCCAAGTTTGATCAGTGACCAACAATCCAAAGTTTTCACATATTTGTGAAGTACTCAAGACGCTCTCCGAAGTGGTATAATTAGTTTAGCACGGGGACGACGTTTTCGACAAGTCGGGGTTTCAAGAAAAGGTATGAATTCTTACCCTTTTATGTTATAGAATTGCTATGAATGTGTTAAGGATTGGAAGTAGACGAGAATCCCGTAATTTAGACGTAAATAGAAAGTCGTGGGTGTGTGTTTGTAGTGTGTTTGGCCGTGAGCCATAGATAGGGAAATTGGTGTGAATTAATCTTGTTTAAGTTGGTAGAATGTGTTGTTGTGGCCCTTATATCGTAAATGATTAATTGGTGAATGAAATTGGCATTGAAAAATGATTTTGAATATTATCGGAAAGCGTATACCTTCGGTATCTTTATGTATATCTTGGGTGTTATAGACTTTAGATATGAATCTATATCGATGTTGATGAATTCGGAATGAAACGACGTGAGTTAGAATGTTCGTAGTGCATTTTAGATGTTTTGAAGAATTTGGGAAAATAATGGATTTTTATGCAATTTCGTGTATGGCATGGTTTGTAATTAGAATGGGATTATACAAGATTGAATGTGGGAATGCATACCATTATGTAGATATAGAATTGGAGTTGTGAAGGTTTGAACGAAAAGTTGCCAACTTAAGAAATCATGTAAAACTTTGAAACTAGAATGGTGTTATTGTTGTTTGTTTTGGTTGTTGATATGTGGGCTGTTGTAGTGGATGAAATAGGAGCCGAGCTACGCCTCGGGGATGTTAGATTTATAGGGGAAGTGCTGCCGAAATTTCGGTAGGCAATTATGGAGTTAAAGGCATTTCAAAGCCTAAGGATCTCATTTGGTAACTTTGACCATTTGCAGATTTTTGACGAAACGGGACGAGACATTTGGAAGAGCTTACGACGCCTGTGAGGTATGTAAAGCCTCCCACTCTTTCATTTGGCATATCTTAGTGTGTCAGTCGAATATGAGACCTTTCGGAGCATTTCTGCTCCTCGAAACCCGATCCACAGAAAAGTTACTATTCATTCAATTCTATTGAAGCCTAAAGGCTCCAATTTGGCTAGAATGCCACTATTCGTCCGAAACCTATCGAAATGTGGTCGGGTAATCTAGAAATGATAATGTATGACCTTTGGCATATAAATGCTCGTAGAAACACGTTCGCCACCTCACTTCGACTCGAGGTGGGCCCGCTACCCCAAAATGCCCGATTTGCCCTTCGGGCCACCTTTGATAATAAATTTGTACATACTACTTCGGATCTTTGGAACATCCTCCTACGGGGTAGGTTTGGACAATTCGATACGCTAACCTATGCTTTGAATTATATGGACCATTTTGGAAACATGTTACGAAATGAAACTTTATGTCGACTAAGTATTCGACTATTTTGTAATATGATATGATTTATGAATTTACTTTGTTTTGAAACACTATTTTGAAAGACGATTTGCATTTGTTTGCTCACGACTCCGTTCGTGCCTTATTATGACTTCGTTCGCCGGTTCCCGGGCCGGTTTTGATTCGTGCGCCTTGTGATAATTCGGTCGTATGCTGTGTTACGGTTCCCAAGGCTTCGCCATAGGGCCGGGTTCCGTTTGGAGTTATGCTGTGATATGGCTCGGGATGCGATACGCTCACCGATGATTATGATTATGTTCGGGGATGTATGGAGATTTGAAACCTTCTGGTGTTATGCTGTGTGTGGCGCCAGCGTCGGAGTGGCGACCACGTTCTTAAGCGTTTGCATGATTTTACTTGCATAATATATATGTATATGATTTCGATACAGACTTTGACATCTGATTTGCTTTCGATTTTGATTCATAATTCTGTACTCCGTGCTTTACATACTCAGTACATATTTCGTACTGACCCCCTTTCTTCGGGGGCTGCGTTTTATGCCCGCAGGTGCAGATATCGGTGATCCTCCGCAGTAGGCTTCACTTCTTGCTATTCCGGAGTACTCTTATCCGATCCGGAGTCCACTTTTGGTACAGACTCTTTTGCTTTGTATATATTTGGTATACTTGACAGTTTGGGTACGGCGGGGCCCTGTCTCGCCATATGTTATGTCTTGAATTCGTAGAGGCCTGTAGTCATATTTGTGGGGCGAGGGTCCTATGTGTATGTTGTCTGATTTTGCTTTCGGGTCTTAAGGCGGTCTGTTTGATATGATGGCCCCAAATGGCCCTTTTGTATATATTTGTATTTTGACCGGCGATGTCTATCCCGCCGCTTTGTCTGAGTTTGATTTGATATGACCGCTTAAGACATATTTTCGATATAAATTATGTTTGATATAACTTCTTGAAAATTCTGAAATAAGTTCGAGTTCGGAAATGAATATGCGGCTTGGTCTGGGTACCCAGGTAGGGTGCCAGTCGCGGCCCACGGGGCTGGGTCGTGACAAAAGTGGTATCAGAGCGGTTTGTCCTCGGAATGTCTACAGGCCGTGTCTCGTAGAGTCTTGTTTATCGATGTGTTGTGCACCACATCTATAAACGGGAAGCTACAGGGCATTTAGGACGTTACTTTCTTTGTAATCTTAGATCGTGCGATAGAGCTGAGCTATTAGGATTATTTTGGTCTGACTCGCCCTTGTGTTTGCAGTGATGCCTCCGAAGAAGGCTACGGCGGCCCAGAAGGGCAAGGCGAGGATTGGAGAGACTAGCCAGGCACAGCGAGGTACCCGGGCTCGTGTTTATGATTTGCCTGAGGATGTGCCACAGTCTGAGGGGTCTGCTACACCCCCACCAGTACAGCCTGGAGTAGGACCTTCAGCAGCTCCAGAGGTCCGTGTACCCGCACCTGAGACTCCAGCTCCTCAGCCAGGGGCGGAGGATAGGACCCTGAGGGAGGCTGTACAGCTGTTGACTACACTGGTAGCAGGTCAGGCTCGCAGGCGCGGGCGGAGGGACGACGATGATGATGACAGACGGGACAGTCTGAGAGTTCGGGAGTTTTTGCTATGTGGCCCTCCAGAGTTCTTCGGGTCTAAGCCCGACGAGGACCCCCACGACTTTATTCGGGGGATGCGACGCTCACTGGACTTGGTCAGGGCTTCAGAGACTGAGTCAGTTGAGCTGGCTTCGCACCGGCTTCGAGATGTGGCCACCCACTGGTACGAGACTTGGGAGCTGTCTAGGGGAGTGGGAGCCCCTCCAGCCACTTGGGATTAGTTTGTGACAGCATTCACCCGCCACTTTTTGCCACCAGAGTTACGGCGGGCACGGGCTGATCGGTTTTTACGTCTGCAGCAGAAGGGTCGGAGTGTTCGCGAGTATAGCCTTGAGTTTGATTCTCTGGCCCGATATGCACCGGCCGTGGTAGCAGATATGTCCGATCGGATGCACCGCTATGTTATGGGATTGGACCGGTATTTGGTAGACAGCTGTATGGCCGTATCACTGCAGGCAGACATGGATATTTCCCGGCTTCAGGCCTATGCGATGGGTATGGAGGACCGTCGCAGATCTGATCCTGCTGGCAGAGATAGAGATAGGAGGCCGCCCAAGAGGGCTAGATCCGCAGGTTATTCAGGGGATTCTCGAGGCGGACAGCAGCAGCAGCAGCAGTCTGATAGATATTTTCCTCCTTCCGATCGGGGTACTCAGTCAGGTAGCCGGAGATTCGACAGTACGGGACCGTCTGGGGCCGGTCAGGGCTCCAGAGTGGCAGGATCGCAGATATCCAGGGGTCCCAGTCAGACCAGACCACCTAGACCCCGTTGTCCACATTGCGGGAAGTCTCATCCCGGGGAGTGTTACCGAGCGACGGGAGCTTGTTTTACTTGTGGCGGTCAGGGCCACTTTATGAGAGACTGCCCATTGGCCAGTGGTTCGGGTAATGCGGCTCAGCAGACAGGGTCAGCCGCCGGTTCTTCCTCTGTTCCATCTGTTGCACGCCCTGGAGGGCGGGGTATTCCAGCACCGGCAGGACGCGGTCGAGGCCGCGGTGGCGCTTCAGGTTCTAGCGGTCCCTCAAACCGCATATATGCTTTGGCCAGCCGCCAGGATCAGGAGGCTTCGCCAAACGTCGTCACAGGTACATTACTGGTTTTCTCCAGATCTGTATATGCATTGATTGACCCTGGCTCTACGTTATCATATATTTCCCCGCTCGTTGCTAGTAAGATTGGGATCGTGTCTGAGCCTATAGAGCCTTTCGAGGTAGCTACGCCAGTTGGGGATTTTATTGTAGCGAGGCAGGTCTATAGGGATTGTTCTGTGACCATTTATGATCGTAGCACTAAGGCTGATTTGGTAGAGTTAGACATGCTCGAGTTTGACGTCATTATGGGTATGGACTGGTTGTCTTCCTGCTATGCTAATGTCGACTGCCAGAAAAAGGTAGTCCGTTTTCAGTTTCCAGGGGAACCAGTCATAGAGTGGTTCGGATCTACTGCATCGCCGAGGGGTAAGTTTATCTCATACCTCAAGGCTAAGAAGATGATTCAGAGGGGTTATATCTATCATTTGGTTCGTGTGCATGATACTGCCGCGGAGGTACCTACCCTTCAGTCTGTCCCGGTCGTCAGTGAATTTCCAGATGTTTTTCCTGACGAGCTTCCTGGCCTTCCTCCGGAGCGGGAGATTGATTTTTCTATTGAGTTAATGCCGGATACGCAGCCTATATCTATTCCTCCCTACAGGATGGCACCAGCTGAGTTGAAGGAGTTGAAGGAGCAGCTGAAAGATTTGCTGGATAAGGGTTTTATCAGGCCCAGCACATCACCCTGGGGAGCGCCGGTATTGTTTGTCAGAAAGAAGGATGGGTCGTTGCGGATGTGTATAGACTACCGGCAGCTGAATAGGGTGACTATTAAGAATAAATATCCCCTTCCCCGGATTGATGACTTGTTTGATCAGCTGCAGGGCGCTAGACACTTCTCCAAGATAGATCTGCGCTCAGGCTATCACCAGGTGCGAGTACGGGAGTCTGATATCCCGAAGACTGCTTTCAGGACCCGGTACGGGCATTATGAGTTCAGAGTTATGTCTTTCGGGTTGACTAATGCTCCAGCGGTGTTTATGGATCTGATGAACCGGGTATTTCGGCCTTTCCTGGACATGTTTGTTATTGTATTTATTGATGATATCCTGATTTACTCGCGATCAGCCGAGGAGCATTCAGATCACTTGCGGACGGTACTTGGCATTCTCCGTCAGCAGAAGTTATATGCTAAATTCTCTAAATGCGAGTTCTGGTTGACTTCTGTGGCATTCTTGGGTCATATTGTCGGCGCAGACGGTATTCGGGTCGACACGCAGAAGATTGAGGCTGTGCAGAATTGGCCCAGGCCTACTACTCCGACGGAGGTGCGCAGTTTTCTGGGATTGGCTGGGTATTATCGCAGGTTTGTGGAGGATTTCTCTTCTATTGCAGCACCACTGACGAGGCTTACCCAGAAAGCAGTAAAATTCCAGTGGTCAGATGCCTGCGAGCGCAGCTTTCAGATGCTGAAGGAGAGATTGATTACAGCGCCAGTTTTGGCTCTGCCAGAGGGATCTGATGGGTACGTTGTATATTGTGACGCCTCTGGTATTGGGATAGGGTGTGTATTGATGCAACACGGTCGAGTTATAGCCTATGCTTCCCGGCAGCTCAGACCGCACGAGAAGAACTATCCCACTCATGATCTTGAGTTGGCCGCGGTGATTCATGCCTTGAAGATTTGGCGGCATTATTTATATGGGGTCCACGTTGATATCTATACGGACCACAAGAGTCTCCAGTATATTTTTAAGCAGAAGGAGCTAAATTTGCGGCAGCGGAGATGGCTTGAGCTACTAAAGGATTATGACGTTGATATTCTGTACCATCCAGGGAAAGCCAATGTGGTAGCTGATGCGCTTAGCCGCAAGTCCGTAGGCAGTCTGGCTGATGTTCGATCTAATAAGAGAGATCTGGTTCGTGATATTCATCAGTTGGCCAGCCTCGGAGTTCGTTTGATAGATTCTGGGGATTCTGGGATTTCTGTTCGCCCGATTGCTGAATCATCTATTATTCAGGAGGTAAAGCAGCGCCAGTTTGAGGATCCTCTTTTGATTCAGTACAGAGATGTGGCCCTTAGTAAATCAAAGACTCAGTTTGAGATCTCGCCTGACGGAGTATTATTATATGACGGCAGATTCTGTGTACCGGACGTTGCGGGCTTACGGCGGCAGATTTTGGGCGAGGCCCATAATGCACGGTATTCTGTTCATCCTGGTTCCACTAAAATGTATCGGGACCTCAGGTGTTTGTATTGGTGGGACGGCATGAAGAAAGATATTGCTGAGTTTGTTAGTCAGTGCCCGAACTGCCAGCAAGTTAAGATCGAGCATCAGAAACCCGGTGGATTATTACAGGAGATGGAAATTCCAGCCTGGAAATGGGAGATGATTAATATGGATTTTGTTGTTGGATTACCGCGCACTCCACGCAGGTACGACTCTATCTGGGTTGTTGTTGACAGGCTGACGAAATCAGCCCATTTCCTTCCGGTTCGGACTACTTATTCGGCTGAGGACTATGCCAGATTGTACATCAGAGAGATAGTCAGACTTCACGGGGTCCCGATATCTATTATTACTGACCGAGGTACCCAGTTTACAGCAAATTTCTGGAGGTCATTTCAGGAGGGATTAGGGACTCAGGTGAGTCTCAGTACAGCTTTTCACCCTCAGTCCGACGGGCAGGCCGAGCGCACTATTCAGACGCTCGAAGATATGTTGCGGGCCTGCGTTATTGATTTCAGGGGCAGCTGGGATGATCATTTGCCGCTTATTGAGTTTGCCTATAATAACAGTTATCACTCCAGCATCCAGATGGCTCCGTACGAAGCCCTGTATGGCAGGAAATGCAGATCTCCTATTGGTTGGTTTGACGTGGGCGAAACTAAGCTGATTGGGCCAGATGTGATCCAGGAAGCTGTAGATAAGGTAAAGCTTATTCGAGAGCGATTATTGGCTGCTCAGAGTCGACAGAAAGCTTATGCAGATAGACGACGTCGACCGTTAGAGTTCCGGATTGGCGACTGGGTATTCCTGAAGGTGTCGCCCATGAAGGGTATCATGAGATTCGGTAAAAAGGGTAAGTTGAGCCCCCGGTACATTGGACCGTATCAGATCGTGCGAAAGATAGGCGAGGTAGCCTATGAGCTAGACTTACCATCCGACTTGGAGGTCGTACACCCGGTGTTTCATGTGTCTATGTTGCGGAAATGTATTGGTGATCCTGCCAGGATATTCCCAGTAGATGACATTCAGGTGACGGAGCAGTTATCTTATGACGAGCAGCCTATATCTATTCTGGATCGACAGGTGCGGAGACTACGCACTAAAGAAGTGCCCTCCGTCAAAGTCCTATGGCGCAACAATAATCGGGAGGAGATGACTTGGGAGGCGGAGGACGAGATGAAGAAGAAATATCCCCACCTGTTTCCGACATCCACAGGTAATCTAATTTCTTTTTCAGTTTGTTGTGTTGATTGATAAAATGAACTATGTATGTCATTAATAAAAAAGGGGCACTCCTGCCTTGATCAAAAGACCTTATAAGATTAACTTAACATTCGGGGACGAATGTTCTTAAGGGGGGGAGAATGTTATGTCCCACGTTTTCGCATAATTGCAAATCGGGAGATAGCTATGACTCGGGTGTTAGAAGGACATAAATTAATTTGTGGGAATATGACTATGTTGGTTATGTAATCTTTAATGTTAAGACACCGGGAAGGTCCGAGGATAAACTTGGAACTTCGAAGATTAGTTTCGGGAATTACAAAACGGGACTTTTTAAGCATTGGGCCAAGAAACCAAAAATGCTATTGAGGCCCAACAATGGAAGAGGGGATCCGGCCATGTCATTGGCCCAAACCCATTTTTAAAAGGGTCATGTGCTATGCACATGACCCCTAAATAGATATATATGAGAGTACACTTAGTTGTATTCAAAAAAAAAAAATCATAAGTCAAGAACACCCAAAAGGGCATTCGGCCGAACCACTTAGGAGAAAGAAAAGAAAATTCCCAAGTTTGATCAGTGACCAACAATCCAAAGTTTTCACATATTTGTGAAGTACTCAAGACGCTCTCCGAAGTGGTATAATTAGTTTAGCACGGGGACGACGTTTTCGACAAGTCGGGGTTTCAAGAAAAGGTATGAATTCTTACCCTTTTATGTTATAGAATTGCTATGAATGTGTTAAGGATTGGAAGTAGACGAGAATCCCGTAATTTAGACGTAAATAGAAAGTCGTGGGTGTGTGTTTGTAGTGTGTTTGGCCGTGAGCCATAGATAGGGAAATTGGTGTGAATTAATCTTGTTTAAGTTGGTAGAATGTGTTGTTGTGGCCCTTATATCGTAAATGATTAATTGGTGAATGAAATTGGCATTGAAAAATGATTTTGAATATTATCGGAAAGCGTATACCTTCGGTATCTTTATGTATATCTTGGGTGTTATAGACTTTAGATATGAATCTATATCGATGTTGATGAATTCGGAATGAAACGACGTGAGTTAGAATGTTCGTAGTGCATTTTAGATGTTTTGAAGAATTTGGGAAAATAATGGATTTTTATGCAATTTCGTGTATGGCATGGTTTGTAATTAGAATGGGATTATACAAGATTGAATGTGGGAATGCATACCATTATGTAGATATAGAATTGGAGTTGTGAAGGTTTGAACGAAAAGTTGCCAACTTAAGAAATCATGTAAAACTTTGAAACTAGAATGGTGTTATTGTTGTTTGTTTTGGTTGTTGATATGTGGGCTGTTGTAGTGGATGAAATAGGAGCCGAGCTACGCCTCGGGGATGTTAGATTTATAGGGGAAGTGCTGCCGAAATTTCGGTAGGCAATTATGGAGTTAAAGGCATTTCAAAGCCTAAGGATCTCATTTGGTAACTTTGACCATTTGCAGATTTTTGACGAAACGGGACGAGACATTTGGAAGAGCTTACGACGCCTGTGAGGTATGTAAAGCCTCCCACTCTTTCATTTGGCATATCTTAGTGTGTCAGTCGAATATGAGACCTTTCGGAGCATTTCTGCTCCTCGAAACCCGATCCACAGAAAAGTTACTATTCATTCAATTCTATTGAAGCCTAAAGGCTCCAATTTGGCTAGAATGCCACTATTCGTCCGAAACCTATCGAAATGTGGTCGGGTAATCTAGAAATGATAATGTATGACCTTTGGCATATAAATGCTCGTAGAAACACGTTCGCCACCTCACTTCGACTCGAGGTGGGCCCGCTACCCCAAAATGCCCGATTTGCCCTTCGGGCCACCTTTGATAATAAATTTGTACATACTACTTCGGATCTTTGGAACATCCTCCTACGGGGTAGGTTTGGACAATTCGATACGCTAACCTATGCTTTGAATTATATGGACCATTTTGGAAACATGTTACGAAATGAAACTTTATGTCGACTAAGTATTCGACTATTTTGTAATATGATATGATTTATGAATTTACTTTGTTTTGAAACACTATTTTGAAAGACGATTTGCATTTGTTTGCTCACGACGCCGTTCGTGCCTTATTATGACTTCGTTCGCCGGTTCCCGGGCCGGTTTTGATTCGTGCGCCTTGTGATAATTCGGTCGTATGCTGTGTTACGGTTCCCAAGGCTTCGCCATAGGGCCGGGTTCCGTTTGGAGTTATGCTGTGATATGGCTCGGGATGCGATACGCTCACCGATGATTATGATTATGTTCGGGGATGTATGGAGATTTGAAACCTTCTGGTGTTATGCTGTGTGTGGCGCCAGCGTCGGAGTGGCGACCACGTTCTTAAGCGTTTGCATGATTTTACTTGCATAATATATATGTATATGATTTCGATACAGACTTTGACATCTGATTTGCTTTCGATTTTGATTCATAATTCTGTACTCCGTGCTTTACATACTCAGTACATATTTCGTACTGACCCCCTTTCTTCGGGGGCTGCGTTTTATGCCCGCAGGTGCAGATATCGGTGATCCTCCGCAGTAGGCTTCACTTCTTGCTATTCCGGAGTACTCTTATCCGATCCGGAGTCCACTTTTGGTACAGACTCTTTTGCTTTGTATATATTTGGTATACTTGACAGTTTGGGTACGGCGGGGCCCTGTCTCGCCATATGTTATGTCTTGAATTCGTAGAGGCCTGTAGTCATATTTGTGGGGCGAGGGTCCTATGTGTATGTTGTCTGATTTTGCTTTCGGGTCTTAAGGCGGTCTGTTTGATATGATGGCCCCAAATGGCCCTTTTGTATATATTTGTATTTTGACCGGCGATGTCTATCCCGCCGCTTTGTCTGAGTTTGATTTGATATGACCGCTTAAGACATATTTTCGATATAAATTATGTTTGATATAACTTCTTGAAAATTCTGAAATAAGTTCGAGTTCGGAAATGAATATGCGGCTTGGTCTGGGTACCCAGGTAGGGTGCCAGTCGCGGCCCACGGGGCTGGGTCGTGACATCGAGATTCACCACGTCCTTTATGAAGTCTTCGATTATACCTTACTCCTTGTTTTTCTATTCCCAACTTTACTTATAACATATCTAGAGTTCTTCTTATCTTGAGTTCTTCTTCTATTTATGTCTATATCATCATTTTTTGTCAATATTTCCATACCCTTCCATCCACTACTAGTTATTTCGCCCGTTTAGCTCACTTACTCATACTTCTTCTTAACTATGCGTTTGTGTTGCAGCTGTGCGTCTAAGTTATCCAAGTTTTTCGAGTGTCCTGCTACTTCTTGCTCTTAGAATAAAATTCTTGCAATGTATACTCTCTCCATCCTCGTTCATCGAGCCTTCATCCGTCTTTCTGATGCCACGGCCAGGTTGTCCTCCATGCACGTTCTTTACATTATACTCTATTTCCTTTATAATCGAATCTCTCGGTCTTTATAGGAATTCTTGCCTCATGTCATTAATTTTCTAATCATATGGGTCACCCCATCATCCTCGTTCTTATCTCAATGGTTGATCGGTTCCTTACCGCCAACTCGTTAAAGTATCCTTCTTACTCTCATAGTTAAAGATTTCCAGTTACTTTGCTGCTAAATGCTCTCCTCTTTTTTTTGATCAACTCATTAGTATACCTTCCCTATTTTCATCCTTAACCTTTCTTAGGTTCCTTCCTTCCCGAGCGCCCTTCTTCTCTTGTTATTTACAGTATCGACCCTAAAGTTCGTGAGACATTCCTTTAAACGTGCAAATATGTTTTTTTCTTAAGTCATCTTTTTATTAAAGATTTTTCATGTCCAAGGCAACCATATCAATATGGCTACACATTTATCCCTTTATAAATATATCTTTCGAGAGTTGAAAATCTCTTAGCATCGTTGCAAGGCCTAATCATTCTTTCTCTTACTTCACATTCCTTCTCATGGTCACACTATCCTTTTAGCCCCACTTATCGAAATTTGTTTTCTGACCCCACACATTCCTCCTTTGTTCCATACTACCACACTTTAATCCCTTTCACATACCTATCTTCGAATTTACCCAAATAGTCCCGTGCTTCGCCCGTCGTCTCTCTTGGAGGCCTCACTCACTCATGTTTCTTACTTCTTACTTTTTTGACATTTTGATCTCCTTACCTTCCATATACTCACTTTCTTTCCTTTCCAGATGTCATTACATTAGAACTCTCCAAACCTAATCTGTAGTGAAAGTAACATCAGCTTACCTGGTAACGTTCTTCTATCACTTGAACTTTATTACCCTGTTCGATCAATGCCTTCCATATACCGCAACGTCGGTTGCTGGGATACACATACCCATTGCTACAACCAGATATGGGATATCATACACATTTATATATATATATATATATATATATATATATATATATATATATATATATATATATATATTCTAACGCCTCTCTTACAAAGTGTCTCCAAATACTACTCAAACTCATCCTAGTTCCAGGGATTTGATGCACCTTCTTTCTCTTCACCGGTCTAGTCCGCCTCGTCCTACGCGACCTCTTAAGGTTTCCAACCATTCGGTATACTCTAATTTCTCGTAGGATACACTAGCTTCTCATTTGTCTCTTATGTCTAAATTTATAGGACTTTTTAGTACACTTCCCAGGGGGTCACTCATCCTAATATTTCTCTCACTCCAGCATGCTTAACCTCGAAACTCTGATGAAATACGGTGCGTTAATGCTGGTATAATCGCATCCACCTCACTGCATGACCTTCATCACATAATCTAGAGCAAGTTGAAGTCTTAACAGATTCAAAAACATTCTCGTAACGTGGCTCCCTCCGAATTACAAAGGGTCTCTTACTCTTCCGATTACACAATTAATATTTTGCCCTTTTCAATCCTCAATATTCTCCTCTCATCCTAGATTTCCAGAGTCCCAATGGTGGAAAAAACACCTTGGTTGCCGTTACTTATAAATACTTGGTTATCGGCCCCTTTTGGATTTTTGTTCGCCGTTGTTAAGTGTTAGTCTACAGTAATTAGACATACAAAGAAAATTCCAATAAAGGCTCATATACCTGTAGCCGATCGGTCTATAGTCTGATTTGGTGGACTATAAGGTAAAGTGTGCTCCTCGTCATCGTCTACCCACCAGCCGCTCGTCTGGCCTTCATCATCTCTCTTATCTGAGTTCGAGGATATAAATAACCGGGCAACTACTGGTTTATCGACGGCCAGGATAGAGGGCTAGAGTTGTTACACCTTGGAAAACTCCCCGTTAACGCATAGTGAATAGGCTAGCAGAGAGAACGATGTATGTGATGTTTTGATAAGTAAGAAATGGCGTTGGATGACCCTAATCGAGACTCAAAAACAATTAACTAAAAGGAAGAAGGATTATTAAGGAAGGCAGAGGATGTGTCGTGCGTCAGGTAAGAATTATGAGCGACGAATTAGTGATAGCATAATGACGTCTTAGAAAAGAGTGATAACGTCCGTTAATTTGGTATTGAGGTGCTAAACAAGTGTCAAGAAGGTTTAATAAGGATTGGAGATCAAACGAGTCGACGAGAATAAAATCGGAATAACTGGGCACTATACGGCCTATAATACGGACCGTATAAAATATACTGGCCGTATGTTAGGCCGTATACTTAGCCAAGGGGGGCATCACCTACTGGACCAAACATACGGCCCGTATAAAATGTACGGACCGTATGTTGGTCCCTATGTCTCGGTCGGGACAGGTTTCATGATTTAATATAAAGACCTTCCCTTCATTTTATTTCATTTCATCTCACTCCTCCACACACCAAGAAACCTCTAGAACCTTCTCCATCATTCATCCACAAGGATGCAAGGAAAAACTAAGATCAACTACACCAAATCTATGAAAACAAGTGTGTGAAACATAGCAAAAGTTCATCTACACCAAAAAATCTCAAGGGAAGTAAGTTAGGATTTTAGTGCAAGAAGAGAAGTTATACTCAACGGTTATTCATACATCATCTAAGGTGACTTTTATGGTTATTCCATATTGTTTAAGGTATTGGAAGGTTATGACACTTGAATGGTAGAAAGACATAGGAAATGGGTCATGAATGAGTGAATAGTATCATTGTTGAACAATAATTTGGGGTGAATTATGAATGTTGGTATGTTGTGGTTGTGAATATGTTATAAATGACATTTAGACCATGGAATAGGTATGATATATAAGAAAACACGATAAGGATCTATAACCATAATTGTGGAGAAATTGAAGGGAAATGGTGAATTGTGGTAAATGTAGATAAATGATGATTGTTGTTTGCGATATTGTGAATGTTGTTATGAATGTTTGGGAGTTGATATAGAACATGGGAAAAGTAGTAGAAACATAGGAAATGCTGCCCAAGTTTCCCTAGAAATACTAACACGTTCTTACAGCCGATTAACTAATGTTAATGCGAATTCTCTCGAAGGTAGAAACGTGGGCGTTGAAGGAGAGCAAGCAAGTGATAAACTAGTTAAACGGAAAAGGCATGTAAGGCTAATCCCTTCCTTCAAAGGCATGAATTTTAAAGTTTTCCATGATCATCCTATACAATGGAGACTATGAGTCCGTAAATACACCAAACTACGTATGCACATGATTAAGAAAGGATATACGATACGAGCATGAGAATAATGATGATGAACATAAGTATGAGATATCGTAGTGTATAATTAGGTGTCCACGAAGCTAATAATTCTAAGTATGGTTTCATCGATGCCTCTCTTTGCGCACACTCACCTTAAATTGTTAGTTCCTACAAGGTGAGATATGATGTTGATGATTACTCCATAATATAATCAGGGTCTCACGACCTTATGTCACCCCAACATAGCCATAGTTGCCTTCAAGCTCTAATGTATGTTTTGATGATAAATGTATAATGATGTTATGTTATGATAAGATCATGATATGCCTATGAGATACGTAATCACGATAATTTTATGTTGACTATATGACGATATGATTCCACCGTGCCCAAAAGGCCGGACATGTAACCGCTAAAGCAGGCTGCTTATAATTCCACCGCGCTTAGAAGGCCGGACATGATCACCACTAGTGGGCTGCATATGATGGTTACTCGGACGCGGGTTAACGATGAGGGTATATATACGATATGGTAATGTATGTGCTATGACGATGTACGTATTACGAATATATGTATATATATATATATATATATATATATATATATATATGTATATATATATATATATATATATATGTATATATATATATATATATATATATATATATATATATATATATGTGTGTGTGTGTGTGTGTGTGTGTGTGTGTGTGTGTGTGTGTGTGTGTATGATATATGTATGAAATGCAACCACTCTAAAAAGTCAAGCAGGTTATATCTTCATCCTACGCCTTATGATTTCTCTATTATATTCATATCATTCATGCCTTACATATTCAGTACAATGTTCGTACTAACGTCCGTTTTCTTTGGATGCTGTGTTCATGCCCACAGGTAGACAGGGAGGTGATTCAGACTCGTAGGCGCTATTAGCTGACTTGAGGGAACTCCATTGTTCCGGAGGTGCGATTGACTTATTCTTTTGTGTATATATATATGTATTTTGGGCACGACGGGGTCTTGTCCCGTCCCTATGTCTAGCATTCTAGTAGAGGCTCGTAGATACGCATGTGTGGGTAGTATGGTCTCACGATGTTATTATTGTAATTATATTATTATTTTGATAGCCGAAGGTCTTATGTATATATATAAAAGTAATTATGTTTCCAAATGAAAAAAAAATGATTTTCTTATGATATGAGTATGATAAGTAAGGGAATGAGTGGTTGTCACACCCCGACCTTACTAGGGTGTGATGGGCACCCGACCCTTACTTAGGGCCGAGCGAACCCTCAGACTCTTGCCGCACATAAAATTACGTCAAACTTTTTAAATCAAATCAGGCAAAATACGCAGTAAATTTTTTTTTTTTTTTGAAATATTCTTTTCAGAAATATTCCTTCTCGAATCTTCCAAGCGAACAAATCTGTAGTCATACACAATTCAATACACAACACATACCAACATATCGGCTGACGGAGCCGTTTACAGACTGACACACCATACCCACGACGCTGTCTGCAAAGTCTCTACCATATATCAGACATCACAGCACACATACTCTGACTCGGCAGCACTCCAGGAGCAAATGGGGTTTTCCATCTTCGCTGGAACATCTTCTATAATATCTTCAACTCATCTGGGAGTACCTGCGCGGCATGAAACGCAGCCCCCGAAGAACAGGGGGTCAGTACGGAATATGTACTGAGTATGTAAGTGTCACGACCCAACTAGGGGCCGTGACGAGTACCCGATACTTGTACCGAGCACCCCCTTATCTCGCATCATATTCTTATTACTAAGTGGGCCATATGAAGTATACCATACATTTTTTTTGTTACTCGACATTAACATTAACAGCATAATCATAAACGTACGCTTTTAAACTTTACTAGCACCTTATACAGTGACGAAGGCCCTCAAAAGTACAAAACATCTAACTGTACATGTCTGTCTACGAGCCTCTAAACATAATACATAGCATCACAAAAAGGACCGGATACTGCCGAGTCCGGACATGTACACAAAAGTAGTACCAATAAGCTGGAGCCCCGAAAGAACTGGAGCACTCTCAATATACCGCTGGTGGAGCTCCTAAGGATCAAGTCCGCCAACCTGCTTACCTGCGCGGCATGAAACGCAGCGTCCGCAAGAAGGGACGTCAGTACGAATGATGTACCGAGTATGTAAGGCATGAATAGTAAAATAAGATCATACTAGAAAGCATAAAACATAGCATAGAGAAGGAGGGATATAATCTGTACCTCTGTTTGCCTCTTAAGGCAGATACTTATGCAATTTAACTTTATCTCTAGAAATAACATATAGTCATCTCAAGTACACTTCCCGACCGCGTAGGTACGGTGTAATACTGCCTGACCATAGAGGTACGGTGTAACTTTATCTGAGCATATCATGGGGTAAAGGAATAAGCTGTTCATCTGAATGCCCCTTTGGGCGGATGCCATGCATGCTAGCTTTAAAAATAATATGTAAAAATCTGTAAGTAAACTGCCCGACCATATAGGTGCGGTGTAATGTTGCCCGTCCCAATAGGAATGGTGTATATACTGCCCGTCCGTGTAGGAACGGTGTGTGAGCCCGCGTCTAGGCCTCCCGCGTCCGGGGTATAAGCTGCCCACTATAGTGGTGTGTATATCTGCCCGGCCGCCCGTTGGACGACACGGTGTCATAAAATAACTCATACATAAGTATAAAGCATGCATGAGAGCCCAAGTGAAAGCTACAACTCTATCGGAGTGACATAAGGTCGGAAACCTCCGATTGCGTTATGGAATAATCATCATGACTTTGCCTCGCCTTGAAAGGACTAGTATTATAAGGCGAGACTATCAAAGAAGAATAGCGTTAAGGGAAAACATAGGACAAGGTCATCAACATCATAAATCACTCACTTGAAGTCTTTAGAAACTCGGGTCATAACCATGAAGTAGCATTAAAGATCAATAACTAGCTTGACACTTTCACCCTCGTATTGAGTCCTTAGCTCAAGACTCTTAGTCGTGGAATCACTCTTGTCATACTCATCATAGATATACTCTCTTCCTTAACATCATCGTTATCATTATTATCATAGAAATACTATCCTTAGAATAGTTGTAACACTTATCGGGTAATAACTGAACAGTAGGGAAGAATCCGGGAACAATGGGCCCACCTCGGGTCAAATGAGGCGGCGTACTAAATTTTCATATATTACATCTCATGGCGTTACTTGTGAGGGTTTTAAAGTAATCGGGTCCTCTTTATGAAAGTTCTAGAGGTTTAGTAAGGTTTTTCAACATTTTGCACAACTTCTAGTTCAATTCCATTGACTGAAAAAAGGGAAACTTTAGGTGCGGGTTCCGGAGAATAGGGTTATCCCCGAGGCTCGTATCCAACTTATTACGTCTAAGACATGCCATAGAAGGAAGGATGAAGCCTTACATACCTCTTTCCGCCCCTTTTCCTACTCCAAATTCAAGTCGCAAACCCGCCAAAATCTACAAATTGGTCACATTTACCAAACTTTGGTTAGAGCATTTGGAATTGGAATCTTAAAGTAACATTTGTCTACCGAAATTTCGGCAGCACTTCCCCTGTAAATACTCCATCCCACCAAGTTCAACTTGGCCAATTTCAATCATCAACAATCCCGGGAATTCAAACCGGCCAAATTATCAATAACAAAGCCAACAACCATACTAACAATTTCGATAACCGACCCAAAGTACATTCTAAGAATTCAATCAATATACAATTCCCTTCAAGACCTTCCAACTTTAATAAAACAATAACGACCTAATAGTTCATACACCAACAACATCATACTAGTCTCATTATCTTCCATGCATTCAAGAACAATATTTTCAATTTATATAATCTCTAACGCAAGTCTGCAACTACCATAATTTCTCTAAGATCATTAAGCTTTTCATTAGCAATCTAGAATCCACAACCAACACAATTTCACTCCTTAACCATTAAATCCTTATTTTACATCATGGAACTTACCATAACAACAATTACAATACTAAGTAAAATGAATTCACCACACCTTTCCACAACCTACACCATTCGGCCAACACACCCCATATACATATTTTCATGAATCTCCATATTTTCTATACTTTATAACAATAACCAACACACAACATAACACAACACAACACACAACACATACACACTCACGGCTTGGCTATGAAAGTCACGGCCACACACACACACCTTCATAACACATACATTTCATCCATCTTTATACTCTACAACACACTTAAGCATCTATAATATATAAGAAAAAGCTCAAATCTTACCTCTTTTACTTTGAATCTTCACTTGGCTACACTTGCAAACTTGCCAAGATTTGTGTTTCCCTTGCTCCAAAGAACTCTTCACTAGGTTAAGAACCCTTCAAGGAATTGTTTAGCTAGGAGAGGTAAATTGTTGATGAAAAAAATTCCCAAAGTTCTTATTGCTCTTGCTATGGCCGAAATGGCCTAGGATTTTCTCTCCTCTTCCTTTTATTCTTTGCCCTCTCTTGAACTTTCTAGAGAATTAATGAAATAAGATGACTTAGTCAACTTTTAAATTGTTTCATTAAATTCATATGTGGGCTTAAGCCCACCACCATGTTGGACGGCCAAGCATGGCCCAACACCACAAGCCCACTTTTTTTTTGTTCTAGTTTTGTACTTCATGAAATTTTTTTTTTTTTTCCAAATTCCAAATTTTCCCTTCGTCTTCCTCCATGTTCTCCACGAATCATATTGGGAATTTCCCTTTATGCCCTTGACCTTTCTTAATATTCCCACTCCCAAATTCTTCATAGCAACTCATATGCTTAACAAAATAAAAGTAAGGCCTTGCTTGTCATCTCCCCGCAATTACCTTGAATTACCCGATTGTACAAAAATACGGGATATAACATCCTCCCCCCCTTTAGAACATTCGTCCTCGAATGTTAAACTAGCCTCATAGTGTATTGTAATACTTCGGGGAGGTCTCCTTTGTAGATACCTCACATATCACTTAACATATCCATTTTAGGGGCTTAGGTTGCCTTTAAGTCGTAGGTCAATTGATTTAGCTCCGAACGCTGGCTCTGCGTTAACAAGTCCCTATTATTGGATCTTGAATCGTCATAATCCATTTTAAGTCCAACATGTCCTCCCCCCCCCCCCCTTTGTTAAGAGGGTCTGCACACGCCTATGCCCTTTTTAAGTAATCGTCGCTTCCCGCGATATTTTACCATTATAATTCCTTCTTCGTAGAGTTTGTCACGTTTATTCACTTGTTAGATATGTTCCCGTGTATCACCGTATTAGGCCTTTTTAGCCTTGTGGGTTCGGGATCGGTCTTACCCTGTGACATCCATACTCATACCTTTCATTGCGTCCTCTGAATTTCATTCAGCTTGCACATGCTATGTATCGCGACACTGATTGTTAGGGTTCTTCAGTCACCGATAAGATGTCACGGATATATATATACATTTCCACCACTAATTTACTTACAGCCATTCCCAAAAGCTAATCAAACTTTCCCTGATCTTGGATACCCTTTCTGTCATGCTTTCTCCCCTTCTGCTAGTCTAGTCCGCCTCTGCCTGCAGGACTTCTGTAGGATTCCTAACCACTCCACACACTCTAATTTACATTGGGCTACCTAATCTCACATTCGTCTGCTGTTCCCATATTTATGAAAATTTCAGCACATTTCCTAGGGGGTCACCCATCATGGAATTGCTCCCACCTGAGCACGCTTAACCTCGAAACTTTAACGTATTTTTGTGTCTTAGTATTAGTATTTTACCCCCATTCTCCCGGACTATCTTTATCACATCACTAGGGGCGGTTTGGCGTTTTGACAACTTCCGAGACGCCCTCGTAACATATTTTTCTTTTTCAATTGCTATTTTAGCCTCCGTAGTCACTATTACTCACCTTTTTCCTACGTATACAGCTACTCTTCGTTCCGAATTCCCAATTTCCCATAAGTTCAGTAATATAAGAGCGGTACATGATAAGGTAGAGTCTAGATCAATTTACACACGCGTATAATAGAAAAATATCAATAGTGTACCTTTAGCCGCGTCTGGGGAAGGTTGAGGGTCCTGCCGTCCTGTCAATGCATATATACGGTGCGGGGGACCGGCTGAACTGGTTATCTCTCCTCTACCTCGGCCACGGCCTGCTGGGGCCTGGGAAGATTGTCCAGGAGGGCGCACGGACGATGATGAACCTGCTACCGATCCCATGGGCTGACTCGCACCTCTACCTCGCATCGAGGGGCAGTCACGCATCATATGCCCCGTCTGTCCACGAGAATAACAAGCATTCGAACCCAGACGGCACTGTCCCGAATGCATCCTACCACACCGGTTACACTGTGGTGGGGGCGGCCTCGTCTGACCAGATCCACTGCCGTACTGGGGGCTCGAAATCCTGGACTGCTCCTATGTCTGACCCCCTCTATACTCACTGCTGGCTCCAAAAGATCTGGCCCTTTCTCTGGAACTCCTATCCACATGACGCTCGCTCTTCTGCAACGGATGTTGTTCCTCCAGGTTCTGGGCGTGGGCCTGAATACGAGCAACGGTCATCCCGTCCTGGAGTGAAACTGTCAAACATTCCTTAATTAAGTGTGGCCCCAATCCACTCACAAACTGGTGTACGTGATCCCCCATATCAGCTATCATGGCTGGGGCGTACCTGGCCAACGAGTTAAAGTGAAGGCTATATTCTCGGACACTCATATTTCCCTGTTTAAGATTCAAAAACATATCAGCTCGAGCCCGTCGAACCTCCGGCGGTAAGAAATGTCGTAGAAATGCCTCCGTAAACTCCTGCCAGACTGGGGGAGGGGCATTTGCTCCCCTAGAGGATATCCAGCTGTTATACCATAACACTGCCACGTCCCGCAACCTGTAAGATGCCAATTCCACTGACTCTGTATCTGAAGCATGTATTATTCTCAGTGTCCTTAACATCTCATCTATGAAATTCTGCGGGTCTTCCTCTGGTTTCGAGCTATAGAACTCCGGAGGTTTCAGGGTGATAAAGTCGCGGGCCCTTGCACTCACCGCCCTATCCCCCAGGTTTACATCTTGCCGCTGAGCCTGTGCGGCAACTAGCTGGGTCAATAACTGGATGGCCTCTGCCATCTGGTTTGCCCGGGGCCGCTGGCGGTGGGACTGGAGGTGCGGGAGCTGGAGCTGGAACTCTTTCCTGCTCTGCTGGTGCAGGGGGAGCAGGAAAGGTTTGAGGGGGAGCTTCATTATGAGACTCGTCTCATTCTAGCTCCCGTTCAACTCTATTTCCGACCACCTTTTTGCCCTTCTGGGCCCCCGTAGCTTTCCTCTTCATCGGCATCACTGAAACCATAACATAGCATTAGGAAAAGGGTACGGAAACCTGGTAGCATAGCTCTATCGCACGATCTAGAATAGAAATAAGGTCAGACTTCCTAAATGCCCTGCAGCCTCCTGTTTATAAGTGTGGCGCGCTACACACCCATAAATAGGACTCTACAAGACACGGCTCGTAGACAAACCCTAGGACCGAACTGCTCTGATACCACTTCTGTCACGACCCAACTAGGGGCCGTGACGAGTACCCGATACTTGTACCGAGCACCCCCTTATCTCACATCATATTCTTATTACTAAGTGGGCCATATGAAGTATACCATACATTTTTTTTTGTTACTCGACATTAACATTAACAGCATAATCATAAACGTACGCTTTTAAACTTTACTAGCACCTTATACAGTGACGAAGGCCCTCAAAACTACAAAACATCTAACTGTACATGTCTGTCTACGAGCCTCTAAACATAATACATAGCATCACAAAAAGGACCGGATACTGCCGAGTCCGGACATGTACACAAAAGTAGTACCAATAAGCTGGAGCCCCGAAAGAACTGGAGCACTCTCAATATACCGTTGGTGGAGCTCCTAAGGATCAAGTCCGCCAACCTGCTTACCTGCACGGCATGAAACGCAGAGTCCGCAAGAAGGGACGTCAGTACGAATGATGTACCGAGTATGTAAGGCATGAATAGTAAAATAAGATCATACTAGAAAGCATAAAACATAGCATAGAGAAGGAGGGATAAAATCTGTACCTCTGTTTGCCTCTTAAGGCAGATACTTATGCAATTTAACTTTATCTCTAGAAATAACATATAGTCATCTCAAGTACACTGCCCGACCGCGTAGGTATGGTGTAATACTGCCCGACCATAGAGGTACGGTGTAACTTTATCTGAGCATACCATGGGGTAAAGGAATAAGCTGTTCATCTGAATGCCCCTTTGGGCGGATGCCATGCATGCTAGCTTTAAAAATAATATGTAAAAATCTGTAAGTAAACTGCCCGACCATATAGGTGTGGTGTAATTTTGCCCGTCCCAATAGGAACGGTGTATATACTGCCCGTCCGTGTAGGAACGGTGTGTGAGCCCGCGTCTAGGCCTCCCGCGTCCGGGGTACAAGCTGCCCACTATAGTGGTGTGTATATCTGCCCGGCCGCCCGTTGGATGGCACGGTGTCATAAAATAACTCATACATAAGTATAAAAGCATGCATGAGAGCCCAAGTGAAAGCTACAACTCTATCGGAGTCATATAAGGTCGGAAACCTCCGATTGCGTTATGGAATAATCATCATGACTTTGCCTCGCCTTGAAGGGACTAGTATTATAAGGCGAGACTATCAACGAAGAATAGCGTTAAGGGAAAACATAGGACAAGGTCATCAACATCATAAATCACTCACTTGAAGTCTTTAGAAACTCGGGTCATAACCAAGAAGTAGCATTAAAGATCAATAACTAGCTTGACACTTTCACCCTCGTATTGAGTCCTTAGCTCAAGACTCTTAGTCGTGGAATCACTCTTGTCATACTCATCATAGATATACTCTCTTCCTTAGCATCATCGTTATCATTATTATCATAGAAATACTATCCTTAGAATAGTTGTAACACTTATCGGGTAATAACTGAACAGTAGGGAAGAATCCGGGAACAATGGGCCCACCTCGGGTCAAATGAGGCGGCGTACTAAATTTTCATATATTACATGTCATGGCGTTACTTGTGAGGGTTTTAAAGTAATCGGGTCCTCTTTATGCAAGTTCTAGAGGTTTAGGAAGGTTTTTCAACATTTTGCACAACTTCTAGTTCAATTCCATTGAATGAAAAAGGGGCAACTTTAGGTGCGGGTTCCGGAGAATAGGGTTATCCCCGAGGCTCGTATCCAACTTATTACGTCTAAGACATGCCATAGAAGGAAGGATGAAGCCTTACATACCTCTTTCCGCCCCTTTTGCTACTCCAAATTCAAGTCGCAAATCCGCCAAAATCTACAAATTGGTCACATTTACCAAACTTTGGTTAGAGCATTTGGAATTGGAATCTTAAAGTGACATTTGTCTACCGAAATTTCGGCAGCACTTCCCCTGTAAATACTCCATCCCACCAAGTTCAACTTGGCCAATTTCAATCATCAACAATCTCGGGAATTCAACCCGGCCAAATTATCAATAACAAAGCCAACAACCATACTAACAATTTCGATAACCGACCCAAAGTACATTCTAACAATTCAATCAATATACAATTACCTTCAAGACCTTCCAACTTTAATAAAACAATAACGACCTAATAGTTCATACACCAACAACATCATACTAGTCTCATTATCTTCCATGCATTCAAGAACAATATTTTCAATTTACATAATCTCTAAAGCAAGTCTCCAACTACCATAATTTCTCTAAGATCATTAAGCTTTTCATTAGCAATCTAGAATCCACAATCAACACAATTTCACTCCTTAACCATTAAATCCTTATTTTACATCATGGAACTTACCATAACAACAATTACAATACTAAGTAAAATTAATTCACCACACCTTTCCACAACCTACACCATTCGGCCAACACACCCCATATACATATTTTCATGAATCTTCATATTTTCTATACTTTATAACAATAACCAACACACAACATAACACAACACAACACACAACACATACACACTCACGGCTTGGCTATGAAAGTCACGGCCACACACACACACCTTCATAACACATACATTTCATCCATCTTTGTACTCTACAACACACTTAAGCATCTATAATATATAAGAAAAAGCTCAAATCTTACCTCTTTTACTTTGAATCTTCACTTGGCTACACTTGCAAACTTGCCAAGATTTGTGTTTCCCTTGCTCCAAAGAACTCTTCACTAGGTTAAGAACCCTTCAAGGAATTGTTTAGCTAGGAGAGGTAAATTGTTGATGAAAAAAATTCCCAAAGTTCTTATTGCTCTTGCTATGGCCGAAATGGCCTAGGAGTTTCTCTCCTCTTCCTTTTATTCTTTGCCCTCTATTGAACTTTCTAGAGAATTAATGAAATAAGATGACTTAGTCATCTTTTAAATTGTTTCATTAAATTCATATGTGGGCTTAAGCCCACCACCATGTTGGACGGCCAAGCATGGCCCAACACCACAAGCCCACTTTTTTTTTTGTTCTATTTTTGTACTTCATGAATTTTTTTATTTTTTTTTCCAAATTCCAAATTTTCCCTTCGTCTTCCTCCATGTTCTCCATGAATCATATTGCGAATTTCCATTTATGCCCTTCACCTTTCTTAATATTCCCACTCCCAAATTCTTCATAGCAACTCATATGCTTAACAAAATAAAAGTAAGGCCTTGCTTGTCATCTCCCCGCAATTACCTTGAATTACCCGATTGTACAAAAATGCGGGATATAACAGTAAGGCATGAAATACAGAAAGCAGAACCATAATCGAAACAAATAGTACAAAGGGTAAGCATATTATCCTGATTGCCGAATTACTTACTTCTCAGACACAGATCATACAGACCAATACAGATCATACAGGCCGACACAGATCGTACAGACCAATACAGATCATACAGACCGTACAAATCATACAGAGCATATAGAATGCTGACATACTCACTTTCCAGACACATATCGTACATACCGTTGTCAGATATCAGAAGGAGTGTGGCACGTACAGAACACACAGATAATGTCATACGTCGGACGGAGTTCAGAACGTACCGATTGCTCCGATAATGTCATATATCGGAAGGAATACAGAACGTACAGTATACTCGGATAATGCCATATATCGGACGGGATTCAGAACGTACAGATTACTCAGAGGATGTCATATAACAAACGGAATACAGGATATACGGAAGGTCAGAATGCTTACTCTCTAACACAAGTCATGCATATCGGAATCAGATATCATATCACATACGCGGTAACCCCGGGGACATATACCACGCCGGGACAAATACCATATCATACATACGGTAACCTCGGGGACAAATAACACGCCGAGGGACCGGTCACATCCTATCATATACATGGTAACCTCGGGGACAGGTAACACGCCGAGGAACCGGTGAACAATGCCAAGGGATGCGCACGATAACATAGGAACGTGGTCGCCACTCCTACCTTTGGCGCCACAACACATCATATTTCAGAAAATTTGCTCCGATCTCCGTCACACATCATAACATAACCACGGTACCCGGGGGCGGGCAGATAACACGGCACCCCGAGCCCGGACACATCATACTTCATAATATATCCTCGGTAACCGGGGACGGACATATAACACAGTACCCCGGAACCGGACTCATCACACTTCGGAATTCGTATATGGAACCCGGCCCTCAACAGAGGACTCGGCGAACCATCCACACGATACATACCGGCCCGGGACTCGGTGAAGGAAACCATAACATATGCACGAGCAGAATAGTGAGAAATTATATGCATAGAATTCAAGACTCGACAGACCAGTGTACTTACCGATACCTGGAGGCTCGGAACAAATTTCAGGTCAATCCGGCGTAGTATGAGAAAGTTACAAGCGTTCAAAGTACAGAATGCTTTATAAGCATTTTAGAAGCCTTTTTCGGGAAATCAGAATCATAGTCATATCAGACACCTTCAGATGTCCTTACGAATCAGATCAAATAGAGATTTTGGAACCATACTTACGTATAAGAAAATTATAGACGTCTTGATACAGAAATCTCTTCGAACATTTCAGAGCAATCCGAGATCGTATACGGAAGTTAGGGACATTAAATCTTACAGAAGTTCTCGAACCAGAATAAACATATCAGAATGCTCTTATCAGGATACTGATTTCGGAATTCTCATATCAGGATACTTGTATCGGAATACTTATATCAGCATACTTACATCAGAATACTTATATCAAAATACTCATATCGACACACTTATATCAGAAGACTCATATCAAAAATGCTTATATCAAGACACTTATATCAAAATACTTATATCAGAATACGTATATCAAAATACGTATATCGGAATACTTGTACCAAAATACTTATATCAAAATACTTATATCAAAATACTTATATCAAGGGATGAATTAGGATCACAAACTCAGGTCAAGAAGTGAATTAGAATCATAATCAGACTCAGCATCACAGAACAGAGTTACCCTAAGGCAGCATATCACATTATACCTTACTTGGCTCTAGGACATGCCAAAGAAAGAAAGGGTAAGCCTTACATACCTGCGCCGTGACCAACTAGTTACGCTTGTGCCTCCAACTTGTTAATCTACATTCAAGAGGATTCATCCATTCATTAGATTCGTTGTCACATACTTGCCCTAATCTTTCAAACACATTCTCTTATATTCTGCCGGAATTTCGGCAGCATCTCCCCTGTAAATGTACCAACCCCGAGAATATGGCTCGGCCCAATTCAACAACAACCCAACCAAGAACCAAGCTATGGCATCAATAATCTATTCAAGAATACATTCTAACATTAGTAACTCTTTTCTACATAGTTCATCAACATACCATTCACTAGATGTCTCAAGCTAATTCCAATGCTCATACATTCATTACTAACTCAAGATCAACCAAACACCATTCAAAAGCATTTTATACCATTCTACAACATATACAAATTTTCCACCAAGACCACAATCCATCCGAAACCTCCAAATTTTTAGCATATACTTTCACAACACATTTTCATCTTCCAAATTCATAAACCACATTAGCAACTAGCATGTTAACTACATCATTTGCACAAATACAAGAAATGACACTATAATCTCATTAGCTTCCAAATCAGTCCATAATCATTCCAACATCAATTTAAACCACCAAGTTCCCATTCCCATCATAGAATACATATCAACAACAATCAAATTGCTACATAGAAATTTATTCATTTTTCCTACACAACACACATACCACGCGGCCAAGACTCCAACACCTATAACCTAATGAGTTTCATCCACTTTCATTGTCAACATAGAACTTACAACAACTGAAACACCAAACAAAATAATTACACCATTATTCCTACATACCACATGCATGCACGGCCAACACCCAATTTCCATGCTTTCATGAATTTCATCCATTCCTATATACAACAACATACACAAGCCTCCTATAACGTACAAAGGAACATGAATTCTTACCTTTTCCTCCCAACTTCTTTACTCAACCAAAGTGCGGAAAACAATGAAACGGATGGCCTATCTTCCGAAACAATTACACCACGTTGTAGAGGGCCCTTGAATTACTAGGAATACATGAAGAAAATAATTTTTGGAATTAAAATTGAAGACTTGGATTTCCATGGTCATGGCCGAAACCATGGCCTTCTTGCTCTCTTATTTCTTTCTTGAATTGTCTAGAATGCAAGTGATAGATTTTTGTCTTCTTTTTCAAGACTTTTGTCCTATATATACATATAGTTTTAGTGGCATGTGAGGGGCACATGCTCCTCTCTAGAGTTTTCTTGAAATTCCATAAAAAGAAGACTAATTTGTCATCCTTTTTAATTCTTTTTCTTTTTCATTTCATATATATATTTTTTGTCACATGGCCAATATGGCCCTTTTTAAATTCTCATGAACCTCTTGGTGAAATTCCTGTTTTGCCCCTATTCTTTCCGCAATATTTCCATAAGCCATTTTGCGAATTTCTCTTCTTGCCCTTAGCCTCTTACCATATTTCCATACTAATAATAGTCACAAATAATATTCATGACAACTTGTGCATTAATATAACTTTTGAAAATGGTTTCGCCCTTAACTTTCCACGACGACTTTAGAATTTCCAAACGTACAATATACGCGCTATAACATCCTCCCCCCCTTTAGAACATTCGTCCTCGAATGTTCAACTGACCTCTTGGGGACTCATAGCACTGCGGGAGGGGGTTTCTTTTATAGTTGCCCGTTTCTCCATGCCCATTTCATATAATCGAGTCTCTCCATCCTTGTAGGTCCTTATTCCATGCCTTAAGTTTTCTAATACGTTGGGCCGACATATCTTCCTTGTCCTTCTCAGGTCATCTCCTTTCTGTTACTGTTTCGTGACCGTATCTTAACAAAAGTCACACTCTTAGATTCTTACTACAACTCTTCTTTAGTCCCTTTTTGTATTTCTCGATACAGGCATACTTGTCTTTGACTTCATATGGGGGTGCCCATTTCGTTCATCATTATTCCTCGTAAGCCTAATATGGCCTCCCCCCCTTTAAGGGGCTCCTTATAAGCCAACGGTTCTTTTTTTCGACTCCGTGCACAACATAGCAAAATTCCTTATCATAAGTTTTCCTTTCATCTTCCGTCGATATCCTGACATATGAGATATCATACATGTTCATATACATATGCACATATAATTAGTATCAACTGACCCACAAAATACCTTCAGACGCTATTCAAGCCTATCTAATTTCCAAAACTGCACTGCACTTTCTGTCTCTTTTCTAGTCTAGCCTGTCGCATTCTATGTAACCTCTTATGGTTCCCCAACCATTCCGTATACATTAAATTTCTCTTGGACTACTCCAGCTCCTGATCGGCTGCTCACATTTGAATTTCAATTTTTTTTTTTTTTGAAAACTTCCCAGGGGGTCACCCATCACGAAATTGCTCCCGCCTAAGCACGCTTAACCTCAAAACTTTGATGGATTTCGGTGCCTTAGGACTGATATAATCGCGTCCACTTTCCCTTATAACCTTTATTACCTGATCCGGAGACATTTCTGTAACCCGTTCTATCCTTGCAATTACCATTTTACCCTTTTCCAACCCTTACTATTCAGAATTCACTCACACATAACAAATATCAACAACATCTCACGGATCGTACATATATATAACATATTCCAGCCGGCCACGGCCTTTATATGTTGTTTCACACCGTATCATATCATATTACCTCATATCAGACCATATCATGTCATATTGTGTCATATCATATCTTGTCATATCATATCGTATCGTGTCATTTCATATGGGATCATATCATATCGTACCAGGCCACAGCCGTACAGGGCTTCTGGTTTCTGATAACAGAATGAACATATCAAAACTTGCCTTCGTGGCCTTCCGTATCATTATTCGCCTTTTCAACGTATGTAAGGCTTATATTTGGGATCTCGTTTTCCCAACGTCTGGGCCCTATCGCACGATCTATGACAAAAAGAAGGTCAACAATCCCTAGATGCCCCGTAGCCTCCTGTTTATAGATGTGGCGCGCAATACACCATAAACAGGACTCTACTGGACACGACTTTGCAGACAACCCCTAGGGCAGACCTGCTCTGATACCACTTTGTCACACCCCGACCTTACTAGGGTGTAATGGGCACCCGGCCCTTACTTAGGGCCGAGCGAACCCTCAGACTCTTGCCGCACATAAAATTACGTCAAACTTTTTAAATCAAATCAGGAAAAATACGCAGTAAAATATATATATTTTTTTTGAAATATTCTTTTCAGAAATATTCCTTCTCGAATCTTCCAAGCGAACAAATCTGTAGTCATACACAATTCAATACACAACATAGACCAACATATCGGCTGACGGAGCCGCTTACAGACTGACACACCATACCCACGACGCTGTCTGCAAAGTCTCTACCATATATCAGACATCACAGCAGACATACTCGGACTCGGCAACACTCCAGGAGCAAATGGAGTTTGCCATCTTCGCTGGAACATCTTCTATAATATCTTCAACTCATCTGGGAGTACCTGCGCGGCATGAAACGCAGCCCCCGAAGAACAGGGGGTCAGTACGGAATATGTACTGAGTATGTAAGTGTCACGACCCAACTAGGGGCCGTGACGAGTACCCGATACTTGTACCGAGCACCCTCTTATCTCGCATCATATTCTTATTACTAAGTGGGCCATATGAAGTATACCATACATTTTTTTTTGTTACTCGACATTAACATTAACAGCCCCCGAAGAACAGGGGGTCAGTACGGAATATGTACTGAGTATGTAAGGCATGAAATACAGAAAGCAGAACCATAATCGAAACAAATAGTACAAAGGGTAAGCATATTATCCAGATTGCCGAATTACTTACTTCTCAGACACAGATCATACAGACCAATACAGATCATACAGGCCGACACAGATCGTACAGACCAATACAGATCATACAGACCGTACAAATCATACAGAGCATATAGAATGCTGACATACTCACTTTCCAGACACAGATCGTACATACCGTTGTCAGATATCAGAAGGAGTGTGGCACGTACAGAACGCACAGATAATGTCATACGTCGGACGGAGTTCAGAACGTACCGATTGCTCCGATGATGTCATATATCGGACGGAATACAGAACGTACAGTATACTCGGATAATGCCATATATCGGACGGGATTCAGAACGTACAGATTACTCAGAGGATGTTATATAGCAAACGGAATACAGGATATACGGAAGGTCAAAATGCTTACTCTCCAACACAAGTCATGCATATCGAAATCGGATATCATATCACATACGCGGTAACCCCGGGGACATATACCACGCCGGGACAAATACCATATCATACATACGGTAACCTCGGGGACAAATAACACGCCGAGGGACAGGTAACATCCTATCATATACATGGTAACCTCGGGGACAGGTAACACGCCGAGGAACCGGTGAACAATGCCAAGGGATGCGCACGATAACATAGGAACGTGGTCGCCACTCCTACCTTTGGCGCCACAACACATCATATTTCAGAAAATTTGCTCCGATCTCCGTCACACATCATAACATAACCACGGTACCCGGGGGCGGACAGATAACACGGCAACCCGAGCCCGAACACATCATACTTCATAATATATCCTCGGTAACCGGGGACGGACATATAACACAGTACCCCGGAACCAGACTCATCACACTTCGGAATTCGTATATGGAACCCGGCCCTCAACAGAGGACTCGGCGAACCATCCTCACGATACATACCGGCCCGGGACTCGGTGAAGGAAACCATAACATATGCACGAGCAGAATAGTGAGAAACCACATGCATAGAAATCAAGACTCGACGGACCAGTGTACTTACCAATACCTGGAGGCTGGGAACAGATTTCAGGTCAATCCGGCGTAGTATGAGAAAGTTACAAGCGTTCAAAGTACAGAATGCTTTATAAGCATTTTAGAAGCCTTTTTCGGGAAAACAGAATAATAGTCATATCAGACACCTTCAGATGTCCTTACGAATCAGATCAAATAGAGATTTTGGAACCATACTTACGTATAAGAAAATTATAGACGTCTTGATACAGAAACCTCTTCGACCATTTCAGAGCAATCCGAGATCGTATACGGAAGTTAGGGACATTAAATCTTACAGAAGTTCTCGAACCAGAATAATCATATCAGAATGCTCTTATCAGGATACTGATTTCGGAATTCTCATATCAGGATACATGTATCGGAATACTTATATCAGCATACTTACATCAGAATACTTATATCAAAATACTCATATCGACACACTTATATCAGAAGACTCATATCAAAAATGCTTATATCAAGACACTTATATCAAAATACTTATATCAGAATACCTATATCAAAATACGTATATCAGAATACTTGTACCAAAATACTTATATCAAAATACTTATATCAAGGGATGAATTAGGATCACAAACTCAGGTCAAGAAGTGAATTAGAATCATAATCAGACTCAGCATCACAGAACAGAGTTACCCCAAGGCAGCATATCACATTATACCTTACTTGGCTCTAGGACATGCCAAAGAAAGAAAGGGTAAGCCTTACATACCTGCGCCGTGACCAACTAGTTACGCTTGTGCCTCCAACTTGTTAATCTACATTCAAGAGGATTCATCCATTCATTAGATTCGTTGTCACATACTTGCCCTAATCTTTCAAACACATTCTCTTATATTCTGCCGGAATTTCGGCAGCATCTCCCCTGTAAATGTACCAACCCCGAGAATATGGCTCGGCCCAATTCAACAACAACCCAACCAAGAACCAAGCTATGGCATCAATAATCAATTCAAGAATACATTCTAACATTAGTAACTCTTTTCTACATAGTTCATCAACATACCATTCACTAGATGTCTCAAGCTAATTCCAATGCTCATACATTCATTACTAACTCAAGATCAACCAAACACCATTCAAAAGCATTTTATACCATTCTACAACATATACAAATTTTCCACCAAGACCACAATCCATCTGAAACCTCCAAATTTTTAGCATATACTTTCAGAACACATTTTCATCTTCCAAATTCATAAACCACATTAGCAACTAGCATGTTAACTACATCATTTGCACAAATACAAGAAATGAAACTATAATCTCATTAGCTTCCAAATCAGTCCATAATCATTCCAACATCAATTTAAACCACCAAGTTCCCATTGCCATCATAGAATACATATCAACAACAATCAAATTGCTACATAGAAATTTATTCATTTTTCCAACACAACACACATACCACGCGGACAAGACTCCAACACCTATAACCTAATGAGTTTCATCCACTTTCATTGTCAACATAGAACTTACAACAACTAAAACACCAAACAAAATAATTACACCATTATTCCTACATACCACAAGCATGCACGGCCAACACCCAATTTCCATGCTTTCATGAATTTCATCCATTCCTATATACAACAACATACACAAGCCTCCTATAACACACAAAATAACATGAATTCTTACCTTTTCCTCCCAACTTCTTTACTCAACCAAAGTGCGGAAAACAATGAAACGGATGGCCTATCTTCCGAAACAATTACACCACGTTGTAGAGGGCCCTTGAATTAGTAGGAATACATGAAGAAAATAATTTTTGGAATTAAAATTGAAGACTTGGATTTCCATGGTCATGGCCGAAACCATGGCCTTCTTGCTCTCTTATTTCTTTCTTGAATTGTCTAGAATGCAAGTGATAGATTTTTGTCTTCTTTTTCAAGACTTTAGTCCTATATATACATATAGTTTTAGTGGCATGTGAGGGGCACATGCCCCTCTCTAGAGTTTTCTTGAAATTCCATAAAAAGAAGACTAATTTGTCATCCTTTTTAATTCTTTTTCTTTTTCATTTCATATATATATTTTTTGTCACATGGCCAATATGGCCCTTTTTAAATTCTCATGAACCTCTTGGTGAAATTCCCATTTTGCCCCTATTCTTTCCGCAATATTTCCATAAGCCATTTTGCGAATTTCTCTTCTTGCCCTTAGCCTCTTACCATATGTCCATACTAATAATAGTCACAAATAATATTCATGACAACTTGTGCATTAATATAACTTTTGAAAATGGTTTCGCCCTTAACTTTCCACGACGACTTTAGAATTTCCAAACGTACAATATACGGGCTATAACAGTGGTGCTCGGTGGTTAGCCCCGGGTACCCGTCACGGCTCCTAGTCGGGTCGTGACAAAAGTGGTATCCGAGCAGTTCAGTTCTAGGAAGTGTCTACGAGCCGTGTCTAGTAGAGTCGGGTTTATGGTGTGTTGCGCGCCACACAAATAAACAGTAGGCTATAGGACTTTGAGGGAAAATGACCATCTTTCATCTTAAGAGATCGTGCGATAGAGCTCTGCTATAAGATTATCCCCTCCCTAATTCTGCATTATACTTTCAGCAAAGCTGATGAAAGGAAAAGCTACGGCAACCCAGAAGGGCCAGATAGTGGTTGAAGAAGGGCTTGAACGGGACCCGTCTATGAATATAAAAGAGAGCGAACCCCAAAATAAGGCCCTACCTCGGTTTTCCCATACTTCGCCCACTTTAGAGGATCAAAGGGGAGCCTTAACTTTAGCTCCAGCACCCCCAGTTCCTCCACCAGATGCCTCGGGCCTAGAGATAAGACAGGTCATTCTTTTGCTGACTCAATTAGTAGCCGCTCAATCCCAGCGGCAGCATTTGGGCCACGGTAAAAGGGGTTGGAGAAAGAAGGTTAGTTCTTCAGGATTTGATCATGAGTTTAGGGGCGCTCCGAGGCAACAATTCTCGAGGCACTCAGTTCGTTCAACAACTAGTGCTCCTCCACAGTTTTCTAGAACCAGGTTTGATGGATCTACTTATTCTAGGTCACCCCAGAGTCTCAGAGTTTCTAGTTCTCAGATTCGGAGTGGTTCTAGTCAGCCGAGATCCCCGGTACCACGATGTACTCAGTGTTCTAGGCTACATTGGGGACCGTGCCGCTTGGGCTCAGATGTTTGTTATGCCTGTGCCCGGCCAGGCCATTTAAAGTGCGACTGCCCATCGCTACGTGGTAAAGATAAGGTTCGGACTACGGGAGTGGTAGCTAGCTCTTCGTCATCGGTACGCCTTCCAAGGCCAAGGCCACAGAAGTTAGTAGATGGTGATAGAGACCGAGGAAGAATACGCGGTCCAGGTGGATCCCAGCATCATATCCATGCGTTAACTGAGCGATAGGATCTCGAGTCTTCCCCCGATATTGTCCCAGGTATATTGCTAGTATCCTCTTATGATATGTGTGCGTCGATTGATTTGGATTCTATGATGTCATGTATCACTCCCGATGTGATGATTGTGTTGTGGTGAAAAATCTGAGCCAATCCAACAATTTGAGATGACTATATTTGTTAGTGACCTAGTGATAGCCAGAATCGTGATTTACGAGTAAGTTGATTGACAGTGAGTGAACTGTAATATGTGTATTTATATATATTGAAATTCTAGACCGAGTGTGCAGGCACAACTTATGAGACAAGCTCTATTATTTATATCCTTTAATGGTAAGTGATCTTGTGTTGCTGAGTTGCATATTAGGTGTGTCCCGATATATGTCCTATTGAGGCATCAGACGTGTTTTCTGGACTATGTGCAGGTTTGGGATTGTTATGCTAGAATCTAAAGGAGATAAGATATAAGCTTGTAAAATGTCCTAACGGGAAAAGATGTTGTGTCAAAAAGTAATGGTAGGAGGAGATTAAGTTAGGAGTATCGTTAACAACTACAAGAGATGAGTTAAATACTATTAAATTGATAGTAATGGCAATTATAAGATAGACGTTAATACGGTAAAGAGAAATGCTAGAGTAAATTAGGGAGACTCGTAGTGCTAAACACGGCATAGGAGAGGAAAGATAACTCTAATGGAGTGCGATACTGGAGTATTGATTGGACGGATAAGCACGAGTAAGATACGATAAGTTTATTAGCAAAATAAAGTAACAACATGACTGAGGCAGGGGTATGAAATACGAAGGGGTATAATGAATGTGAATCCATTGGTAAAACAACGTATATGGTAAGTGTAATAGGGCTGATTAGAAAGAATAACAGGTTGAGTATGCTTACTTCGCAAGGTTTATCCTATTTTACGAGAAGGCTTGCGAACAAGTTAAAGAAGTGGCACTCTATAGCGTTGATTATGATCAAGATATAATGAGAGCGTGGGAATAACTATAATACAATGTAATTAAAGTATAGTGAGGAAACGACTAAAGATGTAACATGTTCTATAAGAATAAAGAATGAATGCAAGTGTGAAACCAACAAGCGAGCCATGGGACAGTACATGAGAAAGCTTATAAGACCTTGTTAAGGGAAAGTCCAGCATAGAGGTTCCTCAATGACAGAAATGATAGCAAGCAATGGCAAAAACGGAAGACAACTTGAAAAAGAAATTAGGGAAGAGTGATATGGCACAGTTGGTGATTTGTATAATCGAGATCACGAGTGATATCTTTGGCTGAATGTAAAAGACCAAGACTATGGAAAGGTGAATAACGAAATAGAACAATTGTTAGGAGAAGGATTAACATAATAAGGATGAGAGGGGATGATCAGAGTGAACAGAATAAGTTTTGGAAGCGAAGAACGAATTGTATAAAATGTATGGACCGTATGTTGGTCTGTATGTCTCGGTCGGGACAACTTTCATGATTTAATATAAGGACCTTCCCTTCATTTTATTTCATTTCATCTCACTCCTCCACACACCAAGAAACCTCAAGAACCTTTTCCATTATTCATCCACAAGGATTTAAGGGAAAACCAAGATCAACTACACCAAATCTATGAAAACATGTGTGTGAAACCTAGCAAAAGTTCATCTACACCAAGAAATCTCAAGGGAAGTGAGTTAGGGTTTTAGTGCAATGTCACGACCCAACCCCGTAGGCCGTGACTAGTGCTCGAGTTGGACACTCATATCCCCTGTAAACTATAATCTTTTATACCCAGCATATCATGAACGTATTTGTATAAAAAGGCAAGGCGTTATTTTAAAGTTGTCACGATTCTATATGTCATAAGCACCTATCTCCTGAGGAGTTACCATTTTCAACAACAACATATTTATATCTACGCAAGCCGACAAGGCTGCCACTACACGCAACATCCCAAACATATATATATATGCAAGCCGACAAGGCTGCCATTACGAGTGGGTATGCCCCAAACATAACTCATATTCATACAACGCAACAACAACTATATATAGACCCACACGAATGTCCACAGACCTCTAAGAGTAATGACAGTATCATGTGACGGGACAGGGCCCCGCCGTACCCCGAATAAACACATACACATACAGCAAAAGGGAGTTATACCGCAAGCTAGGCTCCGGAACAAAGGAGCACTCCAAAGTAGCTGAATAGATATCCTAAGCTGGCGGATCTCCAAAACGAGCGTCTGTACTTGCGGGCATGAACGCAGCCCCCCGAAGAAAGGGGGTCAGTACGGAATATGTACTGAGCATGTAAAGCATGAAACATAGTAATAGAATCATACTGAGACAAGGTGTACAGGACTCAATGCAACAAACAGAATTTCATAAAACTTTTCTTTGAACATATTTCATCTGTATCGTTCTCATATCAATGTCAATATAGTGTTTTGAAATCAAAGCTGCATAATCATTCTGTATATAACATATATAACGTGTCCCGGCCCTTTAATGAGGGGCTCGGTAATTATAATCATAGCATCATAACATAAACATATACGTGTCCCGACCCTTTAATGAGGGACTCGGTAATAAGGAATATATGCCATCCTGGCCACCATCTCCATATCATCATATCATCATATCATCATATATATATAGCGTGTCCCGGCCCTCTAGTGAGGGACTCGGTGAGTAATATAGTAAATATGCGCACGAAAACGTGTCCTGGCCCGGGACTCAGTGAAGGATATAGCGGTAAGCACGAGCAGAATAATAAGCAACCACATATATGCAATTCATCTTTTGAGACTCAATAGATAAGTGACTAACCAGCTCTAAAGTGTCAGGACAATAATCATATTCAGTTCTTTTTAAATCTCATTACAAGTTATAGCAAGGAACGTTTCCGATTTCATGTACATGTATCAATTTGATATGGTGTAACTTTTGATAGTCAAGTATGCCTCTAATTATGCAATTCTTTAAAAATAGGAACTTCTATACATCATTCATTAGTCAATCATATAGTAGGCTCGTGACCATAACATTACCGAATGAATAGAATCATAAGTCATGCTTGGAACTAGAGAGTCGAATTTACCCCAAGGTTCATATCATTTCTTACTTACGTCTAGGACATGCCAAAAGAAAGAAGGAATGGGCTTTACATACCTTTAGCGTTTAGTCGTATTATAACTTGTACTTGCTGCCCAATAGCACTTATCCTATATCAAGATATCAATAGCTACAATTAGTCTACGAGGGAATTCAATACGTATTTTAACGTTAATAATCCCTTTCTAACATTTAAACGACGTTTCGTTCGCATTCAAACCAACTAGTGCTACAAGCTAACATTGCTAGTCATACTTTCAAGTACCAATCCGAACTTGTTTAAACATGACTTAAGGGAACTTTGGACAGTCCGTACATCATTCAAAACAGTCCCATCTCACGGCCAAACAACACACACAACATTACCATTCTCATTTAGCAATTTTCCAGCTTTAACTTACAACGACAACAACACGTTTAACAACATTACCTTTACGATTCTTGGAACTGTTTTAGCATCATTTTCATTCTTACAACATCCCACAAACCATTTCAATTTCAACTTGAATCATTAAACTTCACTTTCACTATACGTTCATAACAACATTCAACATTCAGAACGCACAAATTTACTCCTATCATCAAAACAGTCCACGGTTTGGACTGTTTTCCCCCTTCAACATGATTCGTTTCTTTAACACCTCAATTCACATATTCAATATGCATACAATACACCATAATGTCCATAACAACAACAATCAAAATATGACACAAAACAGTCCATAAATTCCCCTAAAATAGTCCCCCTACACGGCTTCAACACAACTACAACATCTTCATGATTTTCATCCATTTATCCATACTACAACACATTCAATCCATTTCCAATACATGTACAAGAAGATTAAGCATGATTCCATTTAACTCTACAACACACGGCTCATTTCAAATTCAAGAAAAATAGTCCAATACCAATGTGCAACATCATAAACAAACTTCTACAATCTTTGTTCATTCACATATGTTGACACACATTCAATCCATCAACAATACATGCAAAATGAGACCAACCGTGACTTCACCAAGCTCACGGCTCACCCCAAACTTCAACCACAATAACAATCCAACAACAACATGCACGAATTGTACATTCAAATTATCATACAACACAAGAAAAATGATCATTCTTACCTTACAATTTGTTCTTCAACCTTGGCCGAATCTTCAACCTTATTGACATGCTACACCTCCTTGTTTCTTTCCAACAACTACTACACGTTCTTATGCACTTGGTAAGGAGTTGAATTGATGGAGAAAACTGAAATTTGGAATCAACATCACCTCACCATTCTCGGCTAGCTCTAGCCGAGAGCTTCTCTTTCTAACTCTAAGTTTCTTAACTTTGGAAATGTTGAAATGATGTAGTGAGTTAATGAATAATCAGAATTTTACTATATATATTCACTACAAGACTTGGACATGTGTCCCACTCAAATTATTGGGTCAAAAACCATTGACCATTCCACTATAATACACGGCCAAACATGGCTTATAATAATGGGCTGATTTTTGTTCCCAATCCCACTTAATAATCTAACCATTGTTAATTTAATCCCAATTTTCCATTAATGCTTCTATACCAAACGAAATTTGTAGGTAAATTGTGACTTGAAACGAAATCGGAAGTTAAAGTCTCTACTTCGTACCTTAAAATAGTCTTATCTTTAACTTGTCGCGTTTAGTTTAAAACGTCCCAATGTATGAAAATATGGGATATAACATGCAAGAAGAGAAGTTCTACTCAAGGGTTGTTCATCCATCATCTAAGGTGAGTTTTATGGTTATTCCATGTTGTTTAAGGTATTGGAATGTTAAGAAACTTGAATGGTAGAAAGACATAGGAAATGGGTCATGAATGAGTGAATAGTATCATTGTTGAACAATAGTTTAGGGTGAATTATGAATGTTGGTATGTTGTGGTTGTGAATATGTTATAAATGATATTTATACCATGGAATAGGTATGATATATGAGAAAACGCGATAAGGATCTATAACCATAATTGTGGAGAAATTGAAGAGAAATGGTGAATTGTGGTAAATGTAGATAAATGATGATTGTTGTTTACGATATTGTGAATGTTGTTATGAATGTTAGGGAGTTGATATAGAACATGGGAAAAGTAGTTGAAACAGAGGAAATGCTGCCCAATTTCCCCTAGAAATAGTAACACGTTCTTATAGCTGATTAACTAATGTTAATGAGAATTTTCTTGAAGGTAGAAATGTGGGCGTTAAAGGAGAGCAAGCAAGCGATAAACTAGTTAAACGGAAACGTTTTGTAAGGCTAATCTCTTCCTTCAAAGGCATGAATCTTTCAAGTTTTCCATGATCATCCTATACGATGGAGACTATGAGTCCGTAAATACACCAAACTACATACGCACATGATTGAGAAAGGAAATACGATACGTGCATGAGAATAATGATGATGAACATAAGTATGAGAAGTCCTAGTGTATAATAAGGTGTCCATGAAGCTAATAATTCTAAGTATGGTTTCATCGATGCTTCTCTTTGCGCACACTCACCTTAAATTCTTAGTTCCTTCAAGGTGAGATATGATGTTGATGATTACTCCATAATATAATCGGGAGCTCACGACCTTATGTCACCCCGACATAGCCATACTTGCCTTCAAGCTCTAATGTATGTTTTGATGATAAATGTATAATGATGCAAAGTTATGATAAGATCATGATATTCCTATGAGATACGTAATCACGATAATTTTATGTTGAATATATGACGATATGATTCCACCGTGCCCAAAAGGCCGGACATGTCACCGCTAACGCGGGCTGCTTATGATTCCACCATGCCCAAAAGGCCGGACATGTCACCGCTAACGCGGGCTGCTTATGATTCAACCAGAGGGCGATGACAGGTACACAGTATTGGCTACCGAGCACCCCTTATCATACTATCTATCGTTCAACTTGTACTGTCACGACTCAACCAGATGGACACTTATCATACTTGCGTTTAGCATATTAAGGGCTTTTATAAATGCAAGACAAAACGTTGTCCAAAACTATTGCGTATACTATCACATACAAGCCGGCCAGGCTGTCGTAATGTAGGGAAATGCCAAACGTAAACCATACAAACATAACTGGACAATAACGACCCATGACCCACATACATGTCTACAGGTCTCTAAGAGTAACAACAGTGTCATATGGCGGGACAGGGCCCCACCGTACCCTAATTAGACATATATATATATATATATACATATTCACAACAGAAGGATCTGTACCAAAAGTATAGGCTCCGGGACAAGGGAGCACTTCAAATAGCCGAATGGATGTCCTAGGCTGGCGGGTCACCACAACGAGCGTCTGTACCTGCGGGCATGAAACGCAGCCCCCGAAAAAAAAGGGGGTCAGTACGGAATATGCACTGAGCATGTAAGGCATGAAATGCAATTAGGTAGATCGTAACTGAAATAGAGACTCCAGGAGACAAGTATGATAATCAAGAAGTCGTTGTACCTGTGCATTACGAACAAAATCATGCATATCATTATCACATATCGTACCCGGCCCATTATGGGACTCGGTGGATAAAATCATGTCATCATGTCAGCATACTATCATATCATCATGTATATATATACCGTACCCGGCCCTCTAGTGAGGGACTCGGTGAATAAAGTCATCATATGCCCTCCTGGCCGCCATAACATATCATCATCTCATCATATCATCATATCATCATGTCATCATAAATATATATATACCGTACCCGACCCTCTAGTGAGGGACTCGTTGAATAATGCAGTGACACTGTGCACAATAACATACCCGGCCCGGGACTCAGTGAAAGATGTACCAACAGTATGCACGAGCAGAGTAGTGAGAAACCATATGCATATAAATCAATTTTTGGGACTCAATAGGTAAGTACACTAATCAATACTTGAAGGATCATAAACACGTTTCGAGTCAATCCGAGTTTGCATAAGAAAGTTATGGACATTATTTATTACGGAAACGTCTACGAACGTTTCAAAGCAATCCGAGACCGCCTATGAAAGTTAGGGACATTAATCCTTATAGAACCCTTTTAGGAACAGGGACTCTTTATGCTTTGCTCGCTATTCAATCATACAACAGACTCGACAATACCAAGTATGCTCGTGTCAAGAAGTGAATAAGAATCGTAAACAAGCTCGGAATTAAAGAATAGAGTTACCCCAAGATGCGTGTCATACCTTACTTAGCTCTAGGACATGCCAAAAGAGAGAAAGGGTAAGTCTTACATAACTTGCCCGCTTCCTAAGCTAATCCGAACTTAAGTCTCGGCTTTCGCAAGATCTACAACAACGTCAAAAGATATCAAACAATAGCTATAAGTATTTAGGAATCCGGTTCTAAGCTAGCAATCCACCTACAGAAATTTGGGCAGCATTTCCCCTACAAATTCAACCAACTCCGAGAATTCAACTCGGCCAAATCACCAACAACAATACCAACAATCATATTTTCAACTTCAACAATTTCTTCAAAATGCATTCTTAACGTTAGCAACCCTTTCTACATAATTCGACGGCATTTCATTTACATTCAAATTAACCACAACAACCCAACTTACAATCTTCCAAACTCAATAAGAACAACAACAACACATTCCTCGCTTCCAAGTTCATGAATTATACCAACAACCACAAATTAACAACATCATTCCTACAAATATAAGAAACCATGCAAAGGTCACATTAACTTCTTCAACAATCCCACAACGATTACAACTTCATTTCAAGTCATCAAACCTTCATTTTCATCATGGAATCCACAACAACAACAACCAAAATACTAAATAAAATCAATTCATCACATCTTACCAACCCAACCCCTATTCAGCCACAACCTATACACACATATTTCATGAATTTCATCCATCTCTACATACTACAACACTCACAATTCATCCCTAACACATAGAAAAGGAGAATAAATCTCACATTTATCCTTTAACTTCTCAAATTGGCTAGGGTTTATGAGTTGCACAAATGAATGCTTTGCTTGCTCCAACAAATACTCCACGTTAATAAGGGCCTTCCAATTGGTTGGAATACTAGAAGAAAATTATTATTTTTTTGATCAATTTCTATGGCACCATATTCGGCTAGCCATGGTCGAATGGTTCTCCATCTTCTTCTCCAAGTTTCTTGAGTTGTGTAAATGATAAATAAGTCTTGCTTTGTCATCACTCATCTATATATATATAAATACATATCCCATAAAAGGTGGACACATGCCCCCACTCATGGCTCAAGGCAATTGGCCAAGCCATGGGTGGGAGCCCACCCAAGCCACACGGCCACTTGTGACCTTTTTTCATTTCATGAAATAATTAACATGAATAAATTAACTTCTAATTACCCTTAATATTTCCACACCAATAAAATTTATAAGCAACTTGTGCATTAAAACAAAATCGAAAAAAAATAGTCTTGTCCTTAACTTATCGTGGTTGGCTTAAAATGTCCCAATGCACAAAATACGGGATATAACATCCTCCCCCCCTTTTGAACATTCGTTCTCGAATGTTGAACTAGTCTTATCAACACTTCGGGGGAATCTCTTTTATAGCTACCACATACAGTTTATTCATCCATCAACGTAACCAATTTAGGAGTTTAGATTACCTGTAGGTATAGGAAACAAGTGAGGATACTTCTTCTTCATCTCTTCTTCGGCTTCCCAGGTCATCTCTTCCCGGTTATTGTTTCGCCACAATACCTTGACGGAAACTACATCTTTCGTACGTAATCTTCTCACCTGACGATCCAGTATGGCTATAGGCTGCTCTTCATAGGATAACTCCTCTGTCACTTGGATATCCTCTAGGGGAAATATTCTGGAAGGATCGCCTATACATTTGCGAAGCATTGACACGTGGAAGACTGGATGCACTGCTCCCAAATCAGATGGTAGGTCCAATTCATAGGCAACCTTTCCTACCTTATGGATGATCTGATAAGGTCTAATATACCTTAGACTGAGCTTTCCCTTCCTGCCGAATCTCATTATACTTTTCATGGGTGACACTTTCAGAAATACCCAATCGCCAACCTGGAACTCTAAGTGTCGACGTCGATTATCGGCATATGATTTCTGTCGACACTGGGCTGCCAGTAACCGTTCCTGAATGAGTTTCACTTTATCAACTGCCTGTTGAATTATATTTGGGCCGATTAGCTTAGTTTCGCCAACATCGAACCAACCGATCGGTGACCTGCACTTCCGGCCATACAGGGCCTCATACGGCGCCATCTGGATGCTAGTATGGTAACTATTATTATAAGCAAACTCAATGAGTGGTAAATGATCATCCCAGCTACCCTTGAAGTCAATAACACAGGCCCGCAGCATATCTTCTAGCGTCTGAATAGTACGCTCGGCCTGTCCATCAGACTGCGGGTGGAATGCGGTACTAAGACTTACCTGGGTCCCCAATCCTTCTTGAAATGATCTCCAGAAGTTAGCTGTAAACTGAGCACCTCTGTCGGATATAATAGTTGTGGGAACTCCGTGAAGTCTTACTATCTCCTTAGTATATAACCTTGCATAGTCTTCAGCTGAGTAGGTAGTCTTGAGTGGAAGAAAATGGGATGATTTTCTCAGCCTATCAACAATAACCCATATGGAGTCATACTTCCGTGGAGTGCGTGGTAAACCTGTGATGAAATCCATGTTAATTGCTTCCCACTTCCAAGTCGGAATCTCCATCTCCTGTAACAACCCACCAGGCTTCTGATGCTCGATCTTAACCTGTTAGCAATTTGGGCACTGAGCAACAAACTCTGTTATGTCCCTTTTCATACCATCCCACCAATATAAGCATCTGAGGTCATGATACATCTTTGTTGATCCCGGATGGACGGAATAACGGGCATAATGTGCTTCTCCCATAATTTGTCGCCGCATCCCCGCAACCTCAGGTACACATATTCTGCCTTAATGTAGTAGCACTCCATCAGGTGTAATCTCGAATGGAGTTTCTCCTTTTCAAGGGCTGTGTCTCTATACTGTGGCAGAACAAGATCCTCATATTGGCGTCACTTTATTTCTTCCATAATAGAGGATTCAGCAACTTCTCGGACAGAAACCCAGTGTCTCCAGAATCAGCTAAACGGACTCCAAGACTAGCTAGCTGGTAAATCTCACGAACCATTTCTTTCTTTCCGGGCTGCACGTCCGTCAGGCTGCCCATAGACTTACGGCTGAGTGCATCTGTTACTACGTTGGCTTTTCCAGGGTGATATAGAATATCAACATCGTAGTCTTTCAGCAATTCTAGCCACCTCCTTTGTCGCAAATTCAGCTCCTTCTGCTTAAAGATGTACTGAAGGCTCTTGTGGTCCGTATAAATATCAACATGGATGCCATATAGATAATGTCTCCTTATTTTTAAAGCATGAATTACTCCTGCTAGCTCAAGATCATGAGTAGGATAATTTCTTTTGTGCTTCTTGAGCTGCCGGGAGGTGTAGGCTATAACCCTGCCATGCTGCATTAATACACGACCTATCCTAACACCGGATGCATCGCAATAAATGGCATAACCGTCTGGTCCCTCAGGGAGAGTCAGAACTGGAGCTGTAGTCAACTTTTCTTTTAGCAACTGGAAGCTTCGTTCACAAGCATCAGTCCACTGGAACTTAGCTGCCTTCTGAGTCAGCTTCGTTAATGGCACTGCAATCGAAGCAAACTTCTTCACAAATCTCCTATAATATCCTGCCAATCCTATAAAACTACGTACCTCAGTAGGGGTCGTCGGTCTCGGCCAAGCCTTTACGACCTCAATTTTTTGTGTATCCACTCGAAGGACATCCGCTCCAATGATATGCCCCAAAAATGCCACTGAAGTCAACCAGAATTCACATTTAGAGAATTTAGCATACAATTTCTGGTGCCGGAGTACCCTAAGTACCGCCCTCAGGTGATCTGCATGCTCTTTTTCTTATCGCGAATAGACCAGGATATCATCAATAAATACAATTACGAATATATCTAAGAACGGCTTGAATACTCGGTTCATCAGATCCATAAACACTGTTGGGGCGTTGGTCAACCCAAAAGACATTACCCTGAACTCGTAGTGTCTGTATCGGGTCCTGAACGCGGCCTTTGGAATATCTGCCTCTCTTATCTGCACCTGATGGTAGCCTGACCGCAGGTCTATCTTCAAGAAACACTTAGCACCTTGCAATTGGTCAAATAAATCATCGATCCAGGGGAGGGGATATTTATTCTTTATAGTCACCTTGTTCAGTTGCCTATAATCAATACACATCCGTAGCTACCCATCTTTCTTCCTCACGAATAGTACCGGCGCTCCCCAAGGTGATGTACTGGGCCTGATGAAGCCCTTTTCTAACAAATTCTTCAACTGCTCCTTCAATTCTTTCAGTTCAGCAGGTGACATTCTGTAGGGAGGAATAGATATAGGTTGAGTATCTGGCAGCACATCTATCGTGAACTCTATCTCCCGCTCAGGAGGAAGACCTGGAAGCTCGTCTGGAATACATCTGGAAATTCATTGACTACCGGAACCGACTGAAGAGTGGGTGCCTCTGCTTTCATATCATGCACACGAACCAGAAGAAGGGGTATATGTGGCATATATGTGGTTCGAAGGACCGCTAGAACCGGGAGCTCCGCCTCAGCCTGCGCGACTCCTTTAAGGTTTTTAACCACTCCGCATACTCCAATTTCCTTTAGACTTCCCTAACTTCTTATTTGTCTCTTATGTTTACATTTATGGAACCTTTAGTGCACTTCCCAGGGAGTCACCCATCCTAAAATTTCCCTCACTCCAGCACGCTTAACCTCGAAATTCTGATGAAATTCGGTGCGTTAATGCTGGTATGATTGCATCCACCTCACCGCATGACCTCCATCACGTAATCTGGAGCAAGTCGGTGTCTTAACAACTTCCAAAATATTCTCGTAACGTGTCTCCCTCCGAACTAGAGAGGGTCTTTTACTTTTCTGACTATACAATTATCGTGTTAGCCTTTTAAATCCTCAATATTCACTTTTCATCTGTATGTATGACTACCTTTCATCTGGGGTTTCTAGATTCCCACTGGTGGCGGAGACACCTTAGTCGTCGTTACTTATAAATACTGGGTCATCGGGCTCTTTGGGTTTCAGCTCGCCACCATTAAATAATACTTTACAGAAATTGCACATACATAAAAAAAAAAGTTCCAAAGAGGACTCATATACCTGTAGCCGACCGGTCTCTAGTCTGATCTGGTGGGCTGTCATGTGAAGTGTGCTCCTCATCATTGTCTACCCGCCATCTGCTCGTCTGACTTTCGTCATCGCTCGCATCTAAATATGAGGAGTATAGATAACCGGGCAATTCCTGGTTCACTGACGGCCAGGATATGGGACTAGAGTAGTCCATAACACTCACTGGGGAGGCCTATCTAATGTAGTGCTCCGCCATAAGAGCAGCTGGCATGGCCCCGGAAACCTCCTCCTCCGGTGTCCCAGTGGAATACTCAGATGGATCTATATCGTAACTGTCCTCTGCGGGGTCCTCCTCCCTGGGATCCAAAAACTCTGGAGGAATCGTCGCCGGATCCTTCGAAGGATCAGTCTCAATAGAATAGCTAAGGCTCCTCTTACTCGATCCTGGAGATACTCTAGGGGCCTTCTTAGCACCCCCACTATCTGAAGCTGACCTTTTCATCTTTCGTCAATCTACAATCACCTGCAGGAAAAAGAATCAGAAGCGATCTTCCTAGACACTGACGCTATCGCTATCTTTGGGGCATCGCTGTAGACACAGCAATTCGTTAGAGAGGAACCATCCTGATAATACAACTCTATCGCACGATCTAGAGTAAGAAGGAAAGATAATATCCTAAATGTCCCGTAGCATCCTGTTTATAGATGTGGTGCACCACACACCGATAAACAAGACTCTACTAGACACGACCTGTAGACATTCCGAGGATGAACCGCAGGTACCCAGTATTTGCTACCGAGCACCCCTCATCATACTATCTATCGTTCAACCTGTACTGGCACGACTCAACAAGATGGACACTTATCATACTTGCATTTAGCATATTAAAGGCTTTTATAAATGCAGGACAAAACGTTGTCAAAAACTATTGTGTATACTATCACATACAAGCCGGCCAGGCTGTCGTAATGTAGGGAAATGCAAAACGTAAACTATACTAACATAACTGGACAATAACGACCCATGACCCACATACATGTCTACAGGTCTCTAAGAGTAACAACAGTGTCATATGGCGGGACAGGGCCTCACAGTACCCTAATTAGACATATATATATATATATATACATATTCACAACAGAAGGATCTGTACCAAAAGTATAGGCTCCGGGACAAGGGAGCACTTCAAATAGCCGAATAGATGTCCTAGGCTGGCAGGTCACCACAACGAGCGTCTGTACCTGCGGGCATGAAACGCAACCCCCGAAAAAAAAGGGGGTAAGTACGGAATATGTACTGAGCATGTAAGGCATGAAATGCAATTAGGTAGATCGTAACTGAAATAGAGACTCCAGGAGACAAGTATGATAATCAAGAAGTCGTTGTACCTGTGCATTACGAACAAAATCATGCATATCATTATCACATATCGTACCCGGCCCATTATGGGACTCGGTGGATAAAATCATGTCATCATGTCAGCATACTATCATATCATCATGTATATATATACCGTACCCGGCCCTCTAGTGAGGGACTCGGTGAATAAAGTCATCATATGCCCTCCTGGCCGCCATAACATATCATCATCTCATCATATCATCATATCATCATGTCATCATATATATATATATATATACCGTACCCGGCCCTCTAGTGAGGGACTCGGTGAATAATGCAGTGACACTGTGCACGATAACATACCCGGCCCGGGACTCGGTGAAAGATGTAACAACAGTATGCACGAGCAGAGTAGTCAGAAACTATATGCATATAAATCAATTTTTGGGACTCAATAGGTAAGTACACTAATCGACACTTGAAGGATCATAAACACGTTTCGAGTCAATCCGAGTTTGCATAAGAAAGTTATGGACATTATTCATTACGGAAACGTCTACGAACATTTCAAAGCAATCCGAGACCGCCTATGAAAGTTAGGGACATTAATCCTTATAGAACCCTTTTAGGAACAGGGACTCTTTATGCTTTGCTCGCTATTCAATCATACAACAGACTCTACTATACCAAGTATCCTCGTGTCAAGAAGTGAATAAGAATCGTAAACAAGCTCGGAATTAAAGAATAGAGTTACCCCAAGATGCGTGTCATACCTTACTTAGCTCTAGGACATGCCAAAAGAAAGAAAGGGTAAGCCTTACATACCTTGCCCGCTTCCTAAGCTAATCCGAACTTAAGTCTCGGCTTTCGCAAGATCTACAACAACGTCAAAAGATATCAAACATTAGCTATAGGTTTTTAGGAATCCGGTTCTAAGCTAGCAATCCACCTACAGAAATTTGGGCAGCATTTCCCCTACAAATTCAACCAACTCCGGGAATTCAACTCGGCCAAATCACCAACAACAATACCAACAATCATATTTTCAACTTCAACAATTACTTCAAAATGCATTCTTAACGTTAGCAACCCTTTCTACATAATTCGACGGCATTTCATTTACATTCAAATTAACCACAACAACCCAACTTACAATCTTCCAAACTCAATAAGAACAACAACAACACATTCCTCGCTTCCAAGTTCATGAATTATACCAACAGCCACACATTAACAACATCATTCCTACAAATATAAGAAACCATGCTAACGTCACATTAACTTCTTCAACTATCCCACAACAATTACAACTTCATTTCAAGCCATCAAACCTTCATTTTCATCATGGAATCCACAACAAAAACAACCAAAATACTAAATAAAATCAATTCATCACATCTTACCAACCCAACCCCTATTCGGCCACAACCTACACACACATATTTCATGAATTTCATCCATCTCTACATACTACAACACTCACAATTCATCCCTAACACATAGAAAAGGAGAATAAATCTTACCTTTATCCTTTAACTTCTCAACTTGGCTAGGGTTTATGAGTTGCACAAATGAATGCTTTGCTTTCTCCAACAACTACTCCACGTTAATAAGGGCCTTCAAATTAGTTGGAATACTAGAAGCAAAATTATTAATTTTTTGATCAATTTCTATGGCACCATATTCGGCTAGCCATGGCCGAGTGGTTCTCCATCTTCTTCTCCAAGTTTCTTGTGTTGTGTAAATGATAAATAAGTCTTGCTTTGTCATCACTCATCTATATATATATAAATACATATCCCATAAAAGGTGGACACATGCCCCCACTCATGGCTCAAGGCAATTGGCCAAGCCATGGGTGGGAGCCCACCCCAAACCACACGGCCACTTGTGGCCTTTTTCGTTTCATGAAATATTTAACATGAATAAATTAACTTCTAATTTCCCTTAATATTTCCACACCAATAAAATTTATAAGCAACTTGTGCATTAAAACAAAATCGTAAAACAAAGTCTTGCCCTTAACTTATCGCGGTTGGCTTAAAATGTCTCAATGCACAAAATACGGGATATAACAAAGTGGTGCTTGGTGGTTAGCCCCGAGTACCCATCACGGCCCCTAGTCGGGTCGTGACAAAAGTGGTATCAGAGCAGTTCAGTCCTAGGAAGTGTCTACGAGCCGTGTCTAGTAGAGTGTTGTTTATGGTGTGTTGCGCACCACACTAATAAACAGGAGGCTACAGGGCATTTAGGAAAAATGACCATCTTTCAACTTAAGAGATCGTGCGATAGAGCTCTGTTTTAAGATTTTCTCCTCCCTAATTCGGCATTATAAATTTAGCAAAACTGATGAAAGGAAAAGCTACGGCAGCCCAAAAGGGCAAGATAATGGTTTAAGAAGGGCTTGATCGGGAGCCGTCTATGAATGTGGAGGAGAGCGAACCCTAGAAGAAGGCCCTACCTCGGTTTTCCCATACTTTGCCCACTCTAGAGGATCAAAGGGGAGCCTTAACTTTAGCTCCAGCACCCCCAGTTCCTCCACCAGATGCCTCGGGCCAAGAGATGCGACAGGACATTCTTTTGCTGACTCAATTAGTAGCCGGTCAATCCCAGCGGCAGGATGTGGGCCACGGTAACAGGGGTTGGAGAAAGGGAGTTAGTTCTTCAGGATTTGATCATGAGTTTAGGGGCGCTCCGAGGCAAGAATTCTCGAGGCACTCAGTTCGTTCAACAAGTAGTGCTCCTCCACAGTTTCCTAGAACCAGGTTTGATGGATCTACTTATTCTAGGTCACCCTAGAGTCTCAGAGTTTCCAATTCTCAGATTCGGAGTGGTTCTAGTCAGCCGAAATCCCCGGTACCACGATGTACTCAGTGTTCTAGGCTACATTGGGGAGTGTTCCGCTTGGGCTCGGATGTTTGTTATGCCTGTGCTCGGCCAGGACATTTAAAGCGCGACTGCCAATCACTACGTGGTAAAGATAATGTTCGAACTACGGGAGTGGTAGCTGGCTCTTCATCATCGGTACGTCCTCCAAGGCCAAAGCCACAGATGTAGTCGTATTATGAGAAAAGGAAGATGCATCTCCTACGAATATCCTATACCAAGTTAGAACAAGTAAAGTATATGCCGTAATGAGTTGAGAGAAAAAATAAATGTGGCCATGAATTACGAGTTTACGGTACGATGATAAAGCGATAGAGCAAAGCTATCATCAACGACAAATACAATATGATTAGGATTGGCTTTGAAATCAATGTTGAGTGCGACACAAGAGTAAAAGAGTATGAGGCATAAGGGGTATTAGTTGCGCATGTGACATAGGCCCTGGGAAACAAAGATGACGTTACAAGTGAATTTTGAGCACAGGAGAAGAGAGCAAGTGACATTGCATGTATGGTATGGATAACTAGGCATACTACTATGGTGAGCATCCCCATGGGAACAAATAACTTGGGGAATATTGTAAAGGATAGCGATGCTATACTGGAATAAAGGCGAGGGAATTGACAGTAGAGTCGTTTGTTAATGATATTGCGAGTTATAAGTGATAAATAAGAAGAGACATAAAGTTTTCTATAATAAAATATAAGATGTGATAATCAGAGGACTAATAAAGGAGAGAAAAGAGTATGACGGGATAAGTTATATCAGATAGACAAAAGAGTTTTGGCATATGTGAGATACGAAAAATAGAACGGACCAAAGGAAGGGAAGTTTACGAATAAGATTATATGTTCGTACACGAATCACACAAGAACGGTGATGTAACCTGTAAGTATTTACATATCAAGAATGGAACCTATGGGGTACGTAGAAGAGGAGTAGGGGGTAAACAATAATAGTGTGTTTGAGATACTACGGGTCTGTTGAGGGAGAATATATGGTAAATTAAGTCGAAATGTTGAGTCGGAATTATCATTAAGGACAAATAGGACAATTACTCTGGATATGATATAAGTATATGCTATATGTTTCCTACGATAGCACTGAGGTAGGTTGGATTGCTTACGAATTCTAAAGGATCATTGAATAAAGGGGGTTTTACCAGAAGAATATTGCGCCATGGAGCTTTCATTTTTATATCATTGTGGTTATAGCGAATTTCCAACAGGTTACCAAAGGGTTATGAAATTCTCAAAAATTATGAAGTCTTGAATGAGTCGAGGAGGGACACCTACGATAAGACATCTCAGATTTAATTTATCTAAAACTCTACAGATGTAAATCAATACCATTATTATGGTCACATGGAAGAAAGAAACTGGGATAGATTTGCAAACCATGTAAGGCTTAATTTCATTATTGAGCAAGAAAGAGGATCGACGAGACTTAGAATTTCAAGTGAAATATTGGGTATTCTTGAAGGTGTTGCCAATGAAGGGCGTCATGAGATTTGGCAAAAAGGGCAAGCTTAGTCCCCGGTACATTGGACTTTTCGAGATTATACGCAAGATAGGCCTAGTGGCTTATGAATTAGACCTACCTGCGGATTTGAAGTCAGTCCATCCAGTTTTCCATGTATCGATGCTTCGTAAGTGTATTGGAGATTCTTCCAGAATTGTGCCAATAGATGATGTCCAAGTTACTAAAAAATTGTCTTATGAAGAAGTCCCCATTGCCATTTTAGATAGGCAAGTCCGAAAGCTCAGAACTAAAGAGGTAGTTTCAGTTAAAGTTTTATGGAAGAATAATAATAGAGAGGAAATGACTTAGGAAGCTGAAGAGGACGTGGAGTCCAAGTACCCGTATTTATTTTCACCTTCAGAAGAGATTCAGGCAGAAACGCCATTAACCTCAGGTATGTATGCTTACTTTTCATGCTTTTGGTCGCGTGTGGCCAATTTACATTACTATCGCGTTGTGGCCCTGTAAGGCAATATTATCATTATGGGTTGTTGTGACAGGATGGTAGTGCCATATTGCAGGGGAAACTCTGGCGAAATTTACGTAGAATTCCCGAGTGTATAACATTCGAGGACGAATGTTCCAAAAATGGGGGAATAATGTTACAATTGTGAAAACTCCCCGTTAACGTATAGTGAATAGGCTAGCAGAGATAATGATATATGCGATGTTTCAATAAGTAAGAAATGGCGTTGGATGAACCTAATCGATACTCAAAAACAATTAACGAAAAGGAAGAAGGATTATCAAGGAAGGCAGAGGATGTGTCGTGCGTCGGGTAAGAATTATGCATGATGAATTAGTGATGGAGTAATGAAGTCTTAGAGAAGAGTGATAACGTCCCTTATATTGGTATTTAGGTGATAAAAAAGTGTCAACAAGGTTCAATAAGGTTTGGAGATCAAACGAGTCGACAAGAACGAAATCAGAACAACTGGGCACTATACGGCCCAACATACGGACCGTATAAAATATACTGGCCGTATGTTAGGCCGTATATTTATCCAAGGGGGGCATCACCTACTGGACCAAACTTACGGCCACACATACGGCCCGTATAAAATGTACGGACCATATGTTGGTCCGTATGTCTCGGTCGGGACAGCTTTCATGATTTAATATAAGGACCTTCCCTTCATTTTATTTCATTTCATCTCACTCCTCCACACACCAAGAAACCTCTAGAACCTTCTCTATCATTCATCCATAAGGATTCAGGGGAAAACAAAGAGCAACTACACCAAGAAATCTCAAGGGAAGTGAGTTGGGGTTTTAGTGCAAGAAGAGAAGTTTTACTCAAGGGTTGTTCATCCATCATCTAAGGTGATTTTTATGGTTATTCAATGTTGTTTGAGGTATTGGAAGGTTAAGACACTTGAATGGTAGAAAGACATAGGAAATGGGTCATGAATGAGTGAATAATATCATTGTTGAACAATAGTTTGGGGTGAATTATGAATGTTGGTATGTTGTGGTTGTGAATATGTTATAAATGACATTTAGACCATGGAATAGGTACGATATATGAGAAAACGCGATAAGGAGCTATAACCATAATTGTGGAGAAATTGAAGGGAAATGGTGAATTGTGGTAAATGTAGATAAATGATGATTGTTGTTTGTGATGTTGTGAATGTTGTTATGAATGTTTGGGAGTTGATATAGAACATGGTAAAAGTAGTAGAAATAGAGGAAATGCTGCCCAATTTTCCCTAGAAATAGTAACACGTTCTTATAGCCGATTAACTAATGTTAATGCAAATTCTCTTGAAGGTAGAAACGTGGGCGTTGATGGAGAGAAAGCAAGCGATAAACTAGTTAAACGGAAAAGGTATATAAGTCTAATCCCTTCCTTCAAAGGCATGAATCTTTCAACTTTTCCATGGTTATATGATGGAGACTATGAGTCCGTAAATACACCAAACTACATACGCACATGATTAAGAAAGGAAATACGATACGAGCATGAGAATAATGATGATGAACATAAGTATGAGAAATCCTAGTGTATAATAAGGTGTCCACGAGGCTAATAATTCTAAGTATGGTTTCATCGATGCTTCTCTTTGCGCACACTCACCTTAAATTGTTAGTTCCTTCAAGGTGAGATATGATGTTGATGATTACACCATTATATAATCGGGGGCTCACTACCTTATGTCACCCCGACATAGCCATAGTTTCCTTCAAGGTCTAATGTATGTTTTGATGATAAATGTATAGTGATGCTAAGTTATGATAAGATCATGATATGCCTATAAGATACGTAATCACGGTAATTTTATGTTGACTATATGACGATATGATTCCACCGTGCCCAAAAGGCCGGACATGTCACCGCTAAAGCGGGCTGCTTATGATTCCAGCGTGCCTAAAAGGCCGGACATGTCATCGCTAAGGTAGGCTGCTTATGATTCCACCGCGCCTAGAAAGCCGGACATGATCACCAATATTGGGCTGCATATGATGGTTACGCGGACGCGGGTTAACGATGAGGGTATATATACGATATGGTAATGTATGTGCTATGACGATATACATATTACGAATATATATATATATATATATATATATATATATATATATATATATATATATATATATATATATATATATATATATATATATATATCTATGTATGAAATGCAACCACTCTATAAAGTCAAGCAGGTTATATCTTTATCTTACGTCTCATGATTTCTGTGTTATATTCATTTCATTCATGCCTTAAATATTCAATACAATGTTCGTACTGACGTCCGTTTTCTTTGGACGCTGTGTTCATTCCCACATGTAGACAGGGATGTGATCTAGACTCGTGGGAGCTATTAGCTGACTTGAGGGCACTCCATCGTTCCGGAGGTGCCATTGACTTATTCTTTTGTGTATATATATATATATATGTATTTTGGGCACGACGAGGTCCTGTCCCATCCCTATGTCTAGCATTCTAGTAGAGGCTCGTAGATACGCATGTGTGGATAGTATGGTCTCACGATGTTACTATTGTAATTATATTATTATTTTGTAGCCGAATGACTTATGTATATAAAAGTAATTATGTTTCCAAATGAAAAAAAAATGATTTTCTTATGATATGAGTATGATAAGTAAGGGAATGAGTGGTGCTTGGTGCTTAGCCCCGGGTACCCGTCACGGCCCCTAGTCGGGTCGTGACAAGAGTAATCCATAACACTTACCGGGGAGGCTGGTCTGACGTAGTGCTCTGTCATAGGAGCAGCTAGTACGGCCTCGGGAATCTCCTCCTCCAGTGTCCCAGACGAATACTCGGACGAATTTGTGTCATAGCTGTCCTCCGGGGGGGTCCTCCTCCCTGGGAGCCAAGAACTCTGGAGGAATCGTCGCTGGGTCCTCCGAGGGATCAGTCTCAATAGAATAACTGAGTCTCCTTCTGCTCGGTCCTGGAGCCTAGGGTCCTGGAGATACTCTACGGGCCTTCTTAGCACCCCCACTATCTGAAGCTGATATCTTCATCTCTCGTCAGTTTGTACTTACCTACAGGAAAAAGGATCAGAAGCGATCTTTCCTAGACTCTGGCTCTATCGCACGATCTAAGACAGAAGGAAGGTCAATGACTCCTAAATGCCCTGCAGCTTCCTGTTTATAAGTGTGGCCGGCTTCACACCCATAAACAGGACTCTACCGGTCTGTAGACAATCCCTAGGAAGAACTGCTCTGATACAACTTTTGTCACGACCCAAACCAATGGGCCGTAACAAGTGCCCGACCACTACTGGCCAAGCACTCCTATGCTTGCATTTACTTCTCACTGACTATCCTGGGCCCATATACAATCTGTGACTGAGCTGTACTGTCTCCCGAGCAATCAACATAAGAGACACTGCACCGGGAACTCACGGCCAACACATACATATGAATGTAAACACTAAAAGTAACAGTGTGAGCCGATTTGGCCGCTACATATATACTGTACAACAAAATAAGTGTCGACGAGGCTGTATAACAACAAGACTACATATCACTGTCTACAGACCTCTATAGAATACAAACTGTAGAAAGGACAGGACAAGGCCCTGCCGTACCCATATATGTACGTAACATGATGGTATACCAAACGGACGGAAGCTCCGGATCAATGGAGTGTACCGACTTCCACTGAGGGGAGGTCCTACTGCTGTGAACCGTCCGACTGGCTACCTGATCCCGCGGGCATGAACGCAGCATCCACAAGAAGGGACGTCAGTACGAGTAATGTACCGAGTATGTAAGGCATGAACGAAAATATAATAAGGGATACAAGTAAGGATAATAACAGAATGGAAATATAGAGCATATCGTAATGAAATAAGAGTAACTTGTACATATGAGTGCCTTTTTGGTGGGTACCATGCATGCTTAGTGCTGCGGAACGTGCAGCCTGATCCACATATATACATATATACATATATCCATAGTAATGCTTTCTTTGAAAAACATTTCTTGTTCATGTACATAGAAAATAGAACATATCATATTGTCGAGGAACGCCGGCACCGATCCATTTAGCCACATATGTCCCGCGTCCGGGCATCCCGTGTCCTGGATGATATCATGTCGTATAATACCAACTGATCAGGTGGATACGCGTCTATAGCGCTCTGGCCCTCTTTCCCATATTCATATACATGTATCATGTTCATGTATCATGTACATATATCATATTCATGTATCATATACATATATCATATAAGCAGCATGCAGGAGAGCCCAAGGAAAGTTATGCTTCTATCGGAGTGACGTAAGGTCGGTAACCTCCGATTATATTATGGAATAATCATCATCGCTTTGTCTCACCTTGAAGGAACAATTATCATAAGGTGAGACTATAAATAAAGAAAAACATCAAGAGACAACATAGAATAAGATCATAAATCTCATAAGGCATCAATTCATATACTTTGGAATCTTTAAAAAATGGATTCATTCAATGAATAAAATCGAGGGTCAAGAAATGGTTCATCATTCTCATATTCACATAGAAACCAAGGGATTTGAACACTTGAACATCAAATCACCGTTATTAGTGTAACCATAAAATCATCATCATCATAACATGATAGAAAATGTTCCCATCTTTGATATCATCATCATCGTTGTGAAAATATGTTCATCGTTGTTATCGTAAGAGCTCACATAATCATAGACCTTTTGTTTGGGAAAATACGGGCAGTTTGGAAAGACATTTATGGACCATCAGGAAAGGAGTCATGTCTTTGGAATCATAAGATTTTAACTTTTGAAAACAAGAGGTTATGGAAGAATTTATGAAATTGTGACATAGGATTCATGCCTTTGAAAGAAAGGGGCAAGCGTTAACATACCTGTTCGACCTCTTATTAGCTACGCATATTTGTCCAAGCTCACAAGTCTACATTTAAGAGGATTCACACTAACGTTAGCCTCTTCATCGCACACTTGTTCCAAGTTTCAAATCAAACTTTTTTATATTCTGCCGAAAATCGGGCAGCATCTCCCCTATTTATATGCCCAGCCCGAATTCTCAATTCAACAACCAACACAACAATAACAATACCAACATCAATAACATCATTTCCCATATCCAATTATTTCATAGAATATCCCATATGGTGTTTGTTCCATATTTCCACCAACAGAATTAATTTACAACAATTTAACAACTCCTTCTTCGTAAATAAACCAAGATTAACGTTAATAACAAGAGATTCATACCTTTATCTCGATAATAATGATATATATTCACTCCTCCTGTTATATCCCGCATTTTTGTACAATCGGATAATTCGAGGTAATCGCGGGAAGACAATAAGCAAGGCCATATTTTTATTTTGTTAAGCATATGAGTTGCTTATGAAGAATTTAGAAGTGGGATAATTAAGAAAGATTAGGGGCAAAAAGGTAAATATGCAATATGATTCGTGGAAATATGGAGGAAGGCGAAGGGCAAATTTGGAAATTGAAAAAATTAAAATTTGTCATGAAGTGCAAAAACAAAATGGCCTAGATCACTTTGGGCCAAGGTTGGCTATCCAACTTCCTTCTTAATGGGCCAAGCCCATATGGGAATTAAGTGAATGATTTAAAAGAAGACCAAGTCTTCATAAAATTCATAGAATTCTCTAGACATTTCAAGAAACCAAGAACACACAAAAAAAAAAAAAAAGGGAAGCTTCAAGGGCCATTTCGGCCAAGTGCAAAAATTGCCAAGGAAATTGACAAAAGTTTCTTCAAAAATCATTTCCTACCAATTCAAGGGTCCCTAGCAAGGTGGAGTGGTCTTTGGAGCAAGAAGAATCCATATTCTAGCAAAGTTGCAAGTGTTAGCTAAGTGAAGAAGTGAAGAAAAGGGTAAGGTGAAACTCTTTTCTCATATGTTATGGATATGTTTGCATGTTGTAGTGTACAAAGATGGATGAAATTCATGAGGAATATGGAAGTGGGGGTGGTGGCCGTGAGGTAGCATGTGTGTGTGTAGAAATCATGTTTTAATCATTTTATCTAGTAATTGGTTGTTATTGTTGTGAATGTTATGTTGATAATGGAAGTTGAATGATTTTGGAGAGGTTGTAGTTGTATATGCATGATGTATAGCCGTGTATATTTGGTGAATCATGAAGGAATGTGAGCAAGTTTTATTTGGTATGTTGGTTGTTGTGTTGTGGATTTTATATTGCAAATAAAAGCCTAATGATCTTAGTGAAGTATTAGTAGTCGGAGGCTTGTCTTGGAAGATTATGTAAATTGAATATTATGTTCTTACATGTATGAAAGATAATGATATTAGTATGGTGTTGTTGGAATATATATTATAAGGTTGTTATTGTTTTCATTGGGGTTGGAAGGTTTTGAAAGAAGTAGTAAATTGATTAAGTTGTTATAATGTATCTTGGATTGAATATGGAAATTGTTAGTGTGGTTGTTGAAATTATGTTGATAGTTTGGCCGGGTTGAATTCCCGGATTGTTGTTGATAAAAATTGGCTAAGTTGAATTTTGGGGATGGTGTATTTACAAGGGAAGTGCGGCCGAAATTTCGGTAGACAAGTGTTATCTTAAGATTCCAATTCTAAATGCTCTAATCAAGTTTGGTAAATGTGACCAATTTGTAAATTTTGGCGGATTTGCAACTTGAATTAGGAATAGCATAAGGAGCGGAAAGAAGTATGTAAGGCTTCACCCTTCCTTCTGTGGCATGTCTTAGACGTAATATGTTGGATATGAGCCTTGGGGACAACCCTATTCTCCGGAATCCGTACCTAAAGTTTCCCCTTTTTCATTCAGTACAATTGAATTAAAATTGTGTAAAATGTTGGAAGAACTTCCTAAACCTCTAGAACTCGCATAAATAGGACCCGACTACCCTAAAAACCTCACAAGTAACGCCATGACATGTAACATAAGTAAATTTGGTACGCCGCCTCATTTGACCCGAGGTGGGCCCATTGTTCCCGGATTTTCCTTATTGTTCCGCTTGACTTACTTTGAAGTTGAATCCGAAAGAAACCTTTGATCCTTATTCCGTTATCAAATGACAAGTACTATAGATATTCCAACGAGAATACTTCTATGACGATAATGATATTGATGATGTTAGAAAAGAGAATATGCCTATGATAAGTATGACCAGAATGAATCCACGACCAAGATTTCTAAGCAAATGATTCAATGTGAATACGAAGGTGACAAACTGGTTCTTGATTCTTATCTCTATTTCTTAGCTATGACACTATGTTCTAAGGATTTCAAAGCCTATGAATTGACGTCTATGATGCTTATGATTTCATACTAAGTTTTCTTCTAGTATTATTCTCCGTTGGTAGTCTCGCCTTAAAATACTCGTTCCTTCAAGGTGAGACAAAGCGATCACGGTTGTTCCATAATGCAATCGGAGGTCACCGACCTTACGTCACTCCGATGGATACATGATTTTCCTTAGGCTCTCTTGCATACTTATATGACATATATATATAAGACATGTATATGAACATGGGGTGGGGGAAGGGATACATGGGGATGGGAAGGGAAACATGTTTCACTGCCACCTGGTCAGCTGGCTTATCATCCCGGACGCGGGATGCCCGGACGCGGGATATATATATATATATTTGGGCGAGCCGATGTACTTTGGCGCAATGTGGGCGAGCCGACATTGTTCGGTGCTATGATATTACATAATATACTATGATATGCTATGACATGATACAATGTGAAATAAGCTCTATTTTCTATGAATATGAAAAAGAAATGTTTTCAAAGACAGCCAAGCATGCATGGTATCCGGCCTGAAAAGGCAGTCCTATGTACAGGTTACTTTCTTGTCTCATTATATGTCTATGACCCCATGATATTGGCAATCATAATCTATGTTCCTGTTTTTATTAATTTCCATGCCTTACATACTCGGTACACTATTCGTACTAACGTCCCTTCTTGTGGACGCTGCATTTCATGCCGCGCAGGTCAGTAGGTAGACGGACCTGATTCCTAGGAGTTCTATCAGCAGTAGTGACAGCGCTCCAGTTGTCCCGGAGCCTCAGTCCCTTGGTACTATTTTGTGTATATATTCGGGCACAGCAGTATTCGGCCCTTCCTATGTATATGTGTACTATGTTTAGAGGCTCGTAGACAGATATGTATAGTTAGATGTTTTGTACTTTTGATGGTCCTCGTCGTTGTATAAGGTGCTAGTAAAATTTGTTAGCCTATGTTTATAAGTATGCTACTAATGTTAATGTTTAGTAACAAAAAAAAAATATGTGGTATAGTTCATGCGGCCCGCTCAGTAATAGAGGTAAGATGAAAGATAAGGGGTGCTCGGTACAAGTATCGGGTACCCGTCGCGGCCCTAGTTGGGTCGTGACACCTCCACCTTGAGCTTAAGCCACAACGCCTCCGAGTATGTGGTATAGCCCCGGGTACCCGTCACGGCCCCTAGTCGGGTCGTGACAAGAGTAATCCATAACATTTACCGGGGAGGCTGGTCTGACGTAGTGCTCTGTCATAGGAGCAGCTAGTACGGCCTCGGGAATCTCCTCCTCCAGTGTCCCAGACGAATACTCGGACGAATCTGTGTCATAGCTGTCCTCTGGGGGGGTCCTCCTCCCTGGGAGCCAAGAACTCTGGAGGAATCGTCGCTGGGTCCTCCGAGGGATCAGTCTCAATAGAATAACTGAGTCTCCTTCTGCTCGGTCCTGGAGATACTCTACGGGCCTTCTCAGCACCCCCACTATCTGAAGCTGATATCTTCATCTCTCGTCAGTCTGTACTTACCTACAGGAAAAAGGATCAGAAGCGATCTTTCCTAGACTCTGGCTCTATCGCACGATCTAAGACAGAAGGAAGGTCAATGACTCCTAAATGCCCTGCAGCTTCCTGTTTATAAGTGTGGCCGGCTTCACACCCATAAACAGGACTCTACCGGTCTGTACACAATCCCTAGGAAGAACTGCTCTGATACAACTTTCGTCACGACCCAAACCAATGGGCCGTAACAAGTGCCCGACCACTAATGGCCAAGCACTCCTATGCTTGCATTTACTTCTCACTGACTATCCTGGGCCCATATACAATCTGTAACTGAGTTGTACTGTCTCCCGAGCAATCAACATAAGAGACACTGCACCGGGAACTCACGGCCAACACATACATATGAATGTAAACACTAAAAGTAACAGTGTGAGCCGATTTGGCCGCTACATATATACTGTACAACAAAATAAGTGCCGACGAGGCTGTATAACAACAAGACTACATATCACTGTCTACAGACCTCTATAGAATACAAACTGTAGAAAGGACTGGACAAGGCCCTGCCGTACCCATATATGTACGTAACAAGATGGTATACCAAACGGACGGAAGCTCCGGATCAATGGAGTGTACCGACTTCCACTGAGGGGAGGTCCTACTGCTGTGAACCGTCCGACTGGCTACCTGATCCCGCGGGCATGAACGCAGCATCCACAAGAAGGGACGTCAGTACGAGTAATGTACCGAGTATGTAAGGCATGAACGAAAATATAATAAGGGATACAAGTAAGGATAATAACAGAATGGAAATATAGAGCATATCGTAATGAAATAAGAGTAACCTGTACATATGAGTGCCTTTTTGGTGGGTACCATGCATGCTTAGTGCTGCGGAACGTGCAGCCTGATCCACATATATACATATATACATATATCCATAGTAATGCTTTCTTTGAAAAACATTTCTTGTTCATGTACATAGAAAATAGAACATATCATATTGTCGAGGAACGCCGGCACCGATCCATTTAGCCACATATGTCCCGCGTCCGGGCATCCCGTGTCCTGGATGATATCATGTCGTATAATACCAACTGATCAGGTGGATACGCGTCTATAGCGCTCTGGCCCTCTTTCCCATATTCATATACATGTATCATGTTCATGTATCATGTACATATATCATATTCATGTATCATATACATATATCATATAAGCAGCATGCAGGAGAGCCCAAGGAAAGTTATGCCTCTATCGGAGTGACGTAAGGTCGGTAACCTCCGATTATATTATGGAATAATCATCATCGCTTTGTCTCACCTTGAAGGAACAATTATTATAAGGTGAGACTATAAATAAAGAAAAACATCAAGATACAACATAGAATAAGATCATAAATCTCATAAGGCATCAATTCATATACTTTGGAATCTTTAAAAAATGGATTCATTCAATGAATAAAATCGAGGGTCAAGAAATGGTTCATCATTCTCATATTCACATAGAAACCAAGGGATTTGAACACTTGAACATCAAATCACCGTTATCAGTGTAACCATAAAATCATCATCATCATAACATGATAGAAAATGTTCCCATCTTTTATATCATCATCATCGTTGTGAAAACATGTTCATCGTTGTTATCGTAAGAGCTCACATAATCATAGACCTTTTGTTTGGGAAAATACGGGCAGTTTGGAAATACATTTATGGACCATCAGGAAAGGAGTCATGTCTTTGGAATCATAAGATTTTAACTTTTGAAAACAAGAGGTTATGGAAGAATTTATGAAATTGTGACATAGGATTCATGCCTTTGAAAGAAAGGGGCAAGCGTTAACATACCTGTTCGACCTCTTATTAGCTACGCATATTTGTCCAAGCTCACAAGTCTACATTTAAGAGGATTCACACTAACGTTAGCCTCTTCATCGCACACTTGTTCCAAGTTTAAAATCAAACTATTTTATATTCTGCCGAAAATCGGGCAGCATCTCCCCTATTTATATTCCCAGCCCGAATTCTCAATTCAACAACCAACACAACAATAACAATACCAACATCAATAACATCATTTCCCATATCCAATTATTTCATAGAATATCCCATATGGTGTTTGTTCCATATTTCCACCAACAGAATTAATTTACAACAATTTAACAACTCCTTCTTCGTAAATAAACCAAGATTAACGTTAATAACAAGAGATTCATACCTTTATCTCGATAATAATGATATATATTCACTCCTTCTGTTATATCCCGCATTTTTGTACAATCGGATAATTCGAGGTAATCGCGGGAAGACAACAAGCAAGGCCATATTTTTATTTTGTTAAGCATATGAGTTGCTTATGAAGAATTTAGAAGTGGGATTATTAAGAAAGATTAGGGGCAAAAAGGTAAATTTGCAATATGATTCGTGGAAATATGGAGGAAGGCGAAGGGCAAATTTGGAAATTAGAAAAAATTAAAATTTGTCATGAAGTGCAAAAAAAAAATGGCCTAGATCACTTTGGGCCAAGGTTGGCCATCCAACTTCCTTCTTAATGGGCCAAGCCCATATGGGAATTAAGTGAATAATTTAAAAGAAGACCAAGTCTTCATAAAATTCATAGAATTCTCTAGACATTTCAAGAAACCAAGAACACAAAAAAACAAAAAACAAAACGGAAGCTTCAAGGGCCATTTCGGCCAAGTGCAATAATTTCAAAGGAAATTGACAAAAAGTTCTTCAAAAATCATTTCCTACCAATTCAAGGGTCCCTAGCAAGGTGGAGTGGTCTTTGGAGCAAGAAGAATCCATATTCTAGCAAAGTTGCAAGTCTTAGCTAAGTGAAGAAGTGAAGAAAAAGGTAAGGTGAAACTCTTTTCTTATATGTTATGGATATTTTTGCATGTTGTAGTGTACAAAGATGGATGACATTCATGAGGAATATGGAAGTGGGGGTGGTGGCCGTGAGGTAGCATGTGTGTGTGTAGAAATCATGTTTTAATCATTTTATCTAGTAATTGGTTGTTATTGTTGTGAATGTTATGTTGATAATGGAAGTTGAATGATTTTGGAGAGGTTGTAGTTGTATATGCATGATGTATAGCCGTGTATATTTGGTGAATCATGAAGGAATGTGAGCAAGTTTTATTTGGTATGTTGGTTGTTGTGTTGTGGATTTTATATTGCAAATAAAATCCAAATGATCTTAGTGAAGTATTAGTAGTTGGAGGCTTGTCTTGGAAGATTATGTAAATTGAATATTATGTTCTTACATGTATGGAAGATAATGATATTAGTATGGTGTTGTTGGAATATATATTATAAGGTTGTTATTGTTTTTTTTGGAGTTGGAAGGTTTTGAAAGAAGTAGTAAATTGATTAAGTTGTTATAATGTATCTTGGATTGAATATGGAAATTGGTAGTGTGGTTGTTGAAATTATGTTGATAGTTTGGCCGGGTTGAATTCCCGGATTGTTGTTGATAAAAATTGGCTAAGTTGAATTTTGGGGATGGTGTATTTACACGGGAAGTGCTGCCGAAATTTCGGTAGACAAGTGTTATCTTAAGATTCCAATTCTAAATGCTCTAATCAAGTTTGGTTAAAGTGACCAATTTGTAGATTTTGGCGGATTTGCAACTTGAATTTGGAATAGCATAAGGAGCGGAAAGAAGTATGTAAGGCTTCACCCTTCCTTCTGTGGCATGTCTTAGACGTAATATATTGGATATGAGCCTTGGGGACAACCCTATTCTCCGGAATCCGTACCTAAAGTTTCCTCTTTTTCATTCAGTAGAATTGAATTAAAATTGTGTAAAATGTTGGAAGAACTTCCTAAACCTCTAGAACTCGCATAAATAGGACCCGACTACCCTAAAACCCTCACAAGTAACGCCATGACATGTAACATATGTAAATTTGGTACGCCGCCTCATTTGACCCGAGGTGGACCCATTGTTCCCGGATTTTCCTTATTGTTCCGCTTGACTTACTTTGAAGTTGAATCCGAAAGAAACCTTTGATCCTTATTCCGTTATCAAATGACAAGTACTATACCTATTCCAACGAGAATACTTCTATGATGATAATGATAACGATGATGTTAGAAAAGAGAATATGCCTATGATAAGTATGACCAGAATGATTCCACGACCAAGATTTCTAAGCAAAGGATTCAATGTGAATACGAAGGTGACAAACTAGTTCTTGATTCTTATCTCTATTTCTTAGCTATGACACTATGTTCTAAGGATTTCAAAGCCTATGAATTGACGTCTATGATGCCTATGATTTCATACTACGTTTTCTTCTAGTATTATTCTCCGTTGGTAGTATCGCCTTAAAATACTCATTCCTTCAAGGTGAGACAAAGCTATCACGGTTGTTCCATAATGCAATCGGAGGTCACCGACCTTACATCACTCCGATGGATACATGATTTTCCTTGGGCTCTCTTGCATGCTTATATGACATATATATATATATATATATATATATATATATATATATATATATATATATATATATATATATATATATATATATATATATATAAGACATGTATATGAACGTGGGGTGGGGGAAGGGATACATGGGGATGGGAAGGGAAACATGTTTCACTGCCACCTGGTCAGCTGGCTTATCATCCCGGACGCGGGATGCCCGGACGCGGGATATATATATATATATATTTGGGCGAGCCGATGTACTTCGGCGCAATGTGGGCGAGCCGACATTGTTCGGTGCTATGATATTACATAATATACTATGATATGCTATGACATGATACAATGTGAAATAACCTCTATTTTCTATGAATATGAAAAAGAAATGTTTTCAAAGACAGCCAAGCATGCATGGTATCCGGCCTGAAAAGGCAGTCCTATGTACAGGTTACTTTCTTGTCTCATTATATGTCTATGACCCCATGATATTGGTAATCATAATCTATGTTCCTGTTTTTATTAATTTCCATGCCTTACATACTCGGTACACTATTCGTACTGACGTCCCTTCTTGTGGACGCTGCGTTTCATGCCGCGCAGGTCAGCAGGTAGACGGACCTGATTCCTAGGAGTTCTATCAGCAGTAGTGACAGCGCTCCAGTTGTCCCGGAGCCTCAGTCCCTTGGTACTATTTTGTGTATATATTCGGGCACAGCAGTATTCGGCCCTTCCTATGTATATGTGTACTATGTTTAGAGGCTCGTAGACAGATATGTACAGTTAGATGTTTTGTACTTTTGATGGTCCTCGTCGTTGTATAAGGTGCTAGTAAAATTTGTTAGCCTATGTTTATAAGTATGCTACTAATGTTAATGTTTAGTAACAAAAAAAAATATGTGGTATAGTTCATGCGGCCCGCTCTGTAATAGAGGTAAGATGATAGATAAGGGGTGCTCGGTACAAGTATCGGGTACCCGTCGCGGCCCTAGTTGGGTCGTGACAGAAGTGGTATCAGAGCAGTTCGGTCCTAGGGGATTGTCTACGAGCCGTGTCCAGTAGAGTCCTGTTTATGGGTGTGTAGCGCGCCACACTTATAAGCAAGAGGCTGCAGGGCATTTAGGAAATATGACCTTCTTTGTATTCTAGATCGTGCGATAGAGCTATAATAAGAGGTTTTCCTTCTTCCTAACCCAGTGTTACATTTTCAGCGATGCCTAAGAAGATGAAAGTTACAGTCCCCGAGGAAGGCAAGATGGCAACAGAAAGGCGAACTGGACGGGAGCCACTGGTAAACATTGAGGAGGGTGAATCCCATAATAAGGCTTCCTCTCTTGCTGTTCGCACTCCGCCGATATTAGGGGAGCAAGAAGGAGTTTCCACTTCAGCTCCAGCACCCCCAATTCCCTCACCTGATGCTCCAACTCAAGAGATGAGACAGGCCATCCTTTTGTTAACCCAACTAGTAGCCGGTCAAGCTCAACAACAGGGCGTGGGATCTGGTGATAGGGGTCGCAGAAAAAGGGCTAGATCTTTCGGAATTAGAAGTAAGTATAGAGGGAGACAGGCACAGGAGCATTCCGGGTATTCAGGACCAGATCAGAGTGCCAGGGTTTCGGGATCCCGGCGTTGAGCCGACTTTAGCAGTACCGGGCTACCCCCACCGCGGTGTGCATGATGTGGCAGGCCACACTCGGGACAGTGTTACTTAGATACAAATGCTTGTTTTGCCTGCGGTCGGATTGGCCATTTGATGCGTGATTGCCCACGGAGGTACGACAGAGACCAAACTCAGCCTGCCGGGTCAGGTCAGGGCTACGGAGTCTTGGGTTCCCAGTGTAGCGGTGAGCTTAGTCAGCAGAGACCATCCGTACCACGATGCCCCCAGTGCCGTAAATTACATGCGGGGCTGTGTCGCGCGGGTTCGGGTATTTGTTATACCTGTGCTAAGTCAGGTCATTATATGCGCGACTGCCCATTTCGCCGTGGCAGAGGAAGGGTTCGGCCCACGGGGGTAGCAGTCGACTCACAATCATTGGCGCACCCTCCAATGCAAAGGTCCCAGATAGCAGTAGGCTGCGATAAAGACCGAGAAGGAATACTCAGTTCGAGTGGACCCCAGCATCATACCTATGCACTAGCTGGCCGACAAGATCCTGAGCCATCCCCTGATGTCGTTCCAGGTATATTATCAGTATTTTTCTACAATGTACAAGTATCGATTGATCCAGGTTCTACGTATCAGATATTGCGCCCTAAATCGCTGAACATATTAGGGGGGCGGACCCGAGCTTGATCAAACGAGCTGGGATGTCTATGCCTGTTGCGACTAAGGTGTTTTCGCCACTACTGGGAATGTGGAAATTTAGGACAAAAGTAGCCATATACATAGGTAAAAGGACGAATACTGGGGATTGCGGAGGTTAGAATTGTAATTAAAAGAAAAGATGTGTTACGCGGGCGTTTCGAAAACTGCTAAGACCCCAACTTGTCCCATATTATGTGATATAGGTAGTGCAGGGCAGACGATATAATTACACCAGCATTCACGCACTAAAATGCACCAAAGCTTCAAGGTTAAGCGTGCTAGAGTGAGAGCAATATCAAGATGGGTGACCCCCTGGGAAATATGCTGAAAATTTCATAAATGTGGGAACAAGAGACGAATGTGAAATTAGGTAGCCTAATGTAAATTAGAGTGTGTGGAGTGAGGCTGAGACGGACTAGACTAGCAAAAGGGGAGAAAGCATGACAGAAAAGGTATTCAAGACTAGAGGAAGTTTGATTAGCTTTTGGGAGTGTTTGTAAGTAAAGTAGTGGTGGAAATGCATATATGTACATGACATATTATCTGTGATGGTAGAACCCTAACAAACAGTGTCGCGATACATGGAATATGCTAGTTCAATTAAATTCAAAAGACGTGACGAGGGGAATAAGTACGGATGTCACAAGGTAAGACCGATGCCGAACCCATGCTAGCTAAGGCTAGAAAGCCCTAATGCGGTGATATACGGGAACATATCTGGCAAGGGAATAGATGCACAAACTCCGCGAAGGAGGAATTATAATTGTAAAAGATCGCGGAAGGCGACGATTATTTAAAAGGCATAGGCGTGTGCAGACCCTCTTAATAAAGGAGGGGAGAACATGTTAGACCTAAAATGGACTATGACAATTCAAGATCCAATAAAGGGGACATATTAACGCAGGGCCAGCGTTTGGAGCTAACTCAATTGGCCTACAACATAAAGGCAATCTATGCTCCTAAAATGGATATGTTAAGCTACATGTGAGATATCTACGAAGGAGACCTCCCCGAAGTATTATAATACACTATGAGGCCAGTTTAACATTCGAGGACGACTGTTCTAAAGGGGGGGAGGATGTTATATCCCGCATTTTTGTACAAACGGATAATTCGAGGTAATCGCGGGAAGACAATAAGCAAGGCCATATTTTTTTTTTGTTAAGCATATGAGTTGCTTATGAAGAATAGAAGTGGATTTATTAAGAAAGATTAGGGGCAAAAAGGTAAATTTGCAATATGATTCGTGGAAATATGGAGGAAGGCGAAGGGCAAATTTGGAAATTGGAAAAATTAAAATTTGTCATGAAGTGCAAAAACAAATGGGCTAGATCACTTTGGGCCAAGGTTGGCCATCCAACTTCCTTCTTAATGGGCCAAGCCCATATGGGAATTAAGTGAATGATTTAAAAGAAGACCAAGTCTTCATAAAATTCATAGAATTCTCTAGACATTTCAAGAAACCAAGAACACAAAAAAAAAAAAAAAAAAAAAAAAAGGGAAGCTTCAAGGGCCATTTCGGCCAAGTGCAAATATTGCCAAGGAAATTGACAAAAATTTCTTCAAAAATCATTTCCTACCAATTCAAGGGTCCCTAGCAAGGTGGAGTGGTCTTTGGAGCAAGAAGAATCCATATTCTAGCAAAGTTGCAAGTCTTAGTTAAGTGAAGAAGTGAAGAAAAGGGTAAGGTGAAACTCTTTTCTTATATGTTATGGATATTTTTGCATGTTGTAGTGTACAAAGATGGATGAAATTCATGAGGAATATGGAAGTGGGGGTGGTGGCCGTGAGGTAGCATGTGTGTGTGTAGAAATCATGTTTTAATCATTTTATCTAGTAATTGGTTGTTATTGTTGTGAATGTTATGTTGATAATGGAAGTTGAATGATTTTGGAGAGGTTGTAGTTGTATATGCATGATGTATAGCCGTGTATATTTGGTGAATCATGAAGGAATGTGAGCAAGTTTTATTTGGTATGTTGGTTGTTGTGTTGTGGATTTTATATTGCAAATAAAAGCCTAATGATCTTAGTGAAGTATTAATAGTCGGAGGCTTGTCTTGGAAGATTATGTAAATTGAATATTATGTTCTTACATGTATGGAAGATAATGATATTAGTATGGTGTTGTTGGAATATAAATTATAAGGTTGTTATTGTTTTTATTGGGGTTGGAAGGTTTTGAAAGAAGTAGTAAATTGATTAAGTTGTTATAATGTATCTTGGATTGAATATGGAAATTGTTAGTGTGGTTATTGAAATTATGTTGATAGTTTGGCCGGGTTGAATTCCCGGATTGTTGTTGATAAAAATTGGCTAAGTTGAATTTTGGGGATGGTGTATTTACAGGGGAAGTGCTGCCGAAATTTCAGTAGACAAGTGTTATCTTAAGATTCCAATTCTAAATGCTCTAATCAAGTTTGGTAAATGTGACCAATTTGTAGATTTTGGCGGATTTGCAACTTGAATTAGGAATAGCATAAGGAGCGGAAAGAAGTATGTAAGGCTGAACCCTTCCTTCTGTGGCATGTCTTAGACGTAATATGTTGGATATGAGCCTTGGGGACAACTCTATTCTCCGGAATCCGTACCTAAAGTTTCCCCTTTTTCATTCAGTAGAATTGAATTAAAATTGTGTAAAATGTTGGAAGAACTTCCTAAACCTCTAGAACTCGCATAAATAGGACCCGACTACCCTAAAAACCTCACAAGTAACGCCATGACATGTAACATATGTAAATTTGGTACGCCGCCTCATTTGACCTGAGGTGGGCCCATTGTTCCCGGATTTTCCTTATTGTTCCGCTTGACTTACTTTGAAGTTGAATCCGAAAGAAACCTTTGATCCTTATTCCGTTATCAAATGACAAGTACTATACCTATTCCAACGAGAATACTTCTATGACGATAATGATAAGGATGATGTTAGAAAAGAGAATATGCCTATGATAAGTATGACCAGAATGAATCCACGACCAAGATTTCTAAGCAAATGATTCAATGTGAATACGAAGGTGACAAACTAGTTCTTGATTCTTATCTCTATTTCTTAGCTATGACACTATGTTCTAAGGATTTCAAAGCCTATGAATTGACGTCTATGATGCCTATGATTTCATACTACGTTTTCTTCTAGTATTATTCTCCGTTGGTAGTCTCGCCTTAAAATACTCGTTCCTTCAAGGTGAGACAAAGCGATCACGGTTGTTCCATAATGCAATCGGAGGTCACCGACCTTACGTCACTCCGATGGATACATGATTTTCCTTAGGCTCTCTTGCATACTTATATGACATATATATATAAGACATGTATATGAACATGGGGTGGGGGAAGGGATACATGGGGATGGGAAGGGAAACATGTTTCACTGCCACCTGGTCAGCTGGCTTATCATCCCGGACGCGGGATGCCCAGACGCGGGATATATATATATATATTTGGGCGAGCCGATGTACTTTGGCGCAATGTGGGCGAGCCGACATTGTTCGGTGCTATGATATTACATAATATACTATGATATGCTATGACATGATACAATGTGAAATAAGCTCTATTTTCTATGAATATGAAAAAGAAATGTTTTCAAAGACAGCCAAGCATGCATGGTATCCGGCCTGAAAAGGCAGTCCTATGTACAGGTTACTTTCTTGTCTCATTATATGTCTATGACCCCATGATATTGGCAATCATAATCTATGTTCCTGTTTTTATTAATTTCCATGCCTTACATACTCGGTACACTATTCGTACTAACGTCCCTTCTTGTGGACGCTGCATTTCATGCCGCGCAGGTCAGTAGGTAGACGGACCTGATTCCTAGGAGTTCTATCAGCAGTAGTGACAGTGCTCCAGTTGTCCCGGAGCCTCAGTCCCTTGGTACTATTTTGTGTATATATTCGGGCACAGCAGTATTCGGCCCTTCCTATGTATATGTGTACTATGTTTAGAGGCTCGTAGACAGATATGTACAGTTAGATGTTTTGTACTTTTGATGGTCCTCGTCGTTGTATAAGGTGCTAGTAAAATTTGTTAGCCTATGTTTATAAGTATGCTACTAATGTTAATGTTTAGTAACAAAAAAAAATATGTGGTATAGTTCATGCGGCCCGCTCAGTAATAGAGGTAAGATGATAGATAAGGGGTGCTCGGTACAAGTATCGGGTACCCGTCACGGCCCTAGTTGGGTCGTGACACCTCCACCTTGAGCTTAAGCCACAACGCCTCAATACACAATTTTGTAGTTGCAACTATACGCCGTCTGGACCTGGATTTGGGAATTATACCTAGTTTCGGGCTAAAAAGTTGATGATGGAAAGTTGGGGAATATTCTGGAAGATTAGAGAGAGTTTGGGGTGGTTTGGGACGAAAATGAGGGGGTCTCCCCCTTTAAATAGCGGTCCAGGTTCTGCCTGGACCGATTTAATTTTCGTTCAGCGCGTTCGCGCCCCCTTTTGGGCGTGTTCGCGCAGCCTTAGTTTTTCTGCCTGCGCCTTTGTTCAGTAAAAAGGTCATAACCCTTGATCCCGATATCGTGTGAGGGTCCACGACCTATGGTTTGAAAGCTAATTAAATTATCTACAACTTTCATTGTTTCTATTCGTCCAAATTACAAACATATAATGGCGTTTTGGCCCCTCCACGTCAGACCATCCGAAAATGTTTCCTTAAATCGTCCTTTTGGAGGGCTTATGCCCATATTTGGCTTATGGGTCCTTCTTAGGACTTGCTCAACTTTTCATGTACTATTGATATGTATCTTCATATGTCCTTTATAAAACTTTGACATGTGGGCCCCACTTAGCCCCCATCTACGAGGGCTTTTCGTTAAGCAATGCACTACCTGATTTACACCATATGGTCTCTAAATGTCATATGCATATTATTCTTGCACTCTTATACTATAACCTTCATCCCTAACCCGGGCCTCACAAAAGGTCAGCGCGTTCGCGCTGTGTTGGCCCTTGGCCTTCTGCGCATTCGCGCCACTCCCTGGCGCGTTCGCACAGACCATTTTCCTAGTCTGCCAGCTCGACTTGTAACGTCCATATCTCCTTACCCCGATGTCCTATTGAGGAGCGGTTTGTTGAGTTGGAAACTAGACTTTCCGAACTTCACTTTAGACGTTTTTTCACTTCAAAACTCTTAATATACTAAAACATATTCTTTCTTCCATTTAGGCAAAAACTTTCGTACCAAACCTTGCCTAAATTTCCTTCAAAGCCTCGAAAGCTTAATCTCCTTAGTTCACTGGTTTTCCAATCCTCCTATAACCTATAACGTGCACTCGGACTCTTATAATCGTAACACAAGCACCTATGATCCTGCATCTTCTCGACAATAACTCCGATGTCTGTAATAGAATAGCTAATACCAAACGAATCTCAACGTACGGAAACTACGGGGTGTAACATAATGTGTCGTATAATGGTCACAAAAGAGAGATGTTGAAGCGGCGATTTCACGAACACTTATACGGACCATATAAGTGTCCGTATATTTTCTCGGCGGATCAGATTTTTAAGTTATTAAAAAGGGGACCAAGTTCATTATTTCATTTCATTTTCACCCAACAATTCAAGAACTCTCTAGAACCCTCTCCACTTTTCATCCATAAGAACTCAAGAGAAATTTAAGATCAACTTCATCAAACTAAGAAAACCAAGTGTAAGAAACTCATTAGAGATCATCCAAGACAAGAAATTTCATTGGAGGTGAACTAGGGTTTTGGCTAAAGTGAAGTATTTCCACCCAAGGCTTACTCCTACACCATCTAATGTAAGATTTGTGGTCTTTCCATGTTATTTAAGGTATTGAGAGGTTGAAAGACTTGGATTGTAGAAGGAGATAGAAAATGGGTCATGAATGTGAGAATAGTGTCATTTTTGAGTAGTAGCTTGGATTGAGTCATGAGTGTTGATATGTTATGATTATAAATCACATTATAAATGATATTAAGAACATGGGATAAACATTGTATATGAGTGAATGTAATAGTGTGCTATGACCATGGATATTGATGACTCAAAGTGAATTGAGGAATATCGATAATGTAGGTGAATAAAGACTATTGTTATGATGTTGTGAATGTTATTACTGATGTTTGGGAGTTGATATATGATATGGAGGAAGTCGTATAAATAAAGGAGATGATGTCCAATTTTCTCTAAGCTTTAGTCTTGTACGCTAAGCTACCGATTTTCTAATGATAGTATTACTCTAATGAAGGTAGAAACGTGAGCATTAAAGGAGAACTTGCAAGTGATAGAATAGTTGAACGAAAAGGTATGTAAGGCTAACCCTTCTTTCATAAAGCATGTTTCCTTGGCCAAATATCTAATCTTATATAAGCCTATGATGTCCTCCAAATGATTCTATCTTTAAAAGCTACTAAGCTCATGATTATCGAGATGTTAAGATTGTACTAAATTCCTCCTATGATGAGTAATCCTCTAGGGATAGATGTAATGAACGACGATAGAAATGATGCTAAAGACGCTTATGGGCTTTTATGTATATGTGCCTATGTATGGCTATTATGAAACCCTGAGCTTATATGGCCAGGTAGAATATTTATATATTGCGCGCGCACCACTGCAGTTGGGTACGGACAAACCTGAGCCTTGGTAGGGCCAGGTATGTATAACCCTGAGCCTTGGTAAGGTCAGGTATGTGAAACACCGAACCTTCATGGTCGGGTATGCTATGTAAATGATATGTTTATGAATAGGAATATGTATATGAATACGAAAATGGATACGAATGTAAATGAGTACGGATATGAATACGAATATAGATATGGATGTATGTACACAATCACGCATTAGAAATGGAAAGTCCCTATGAAAAGCGAGTAAGTGTTTATGACGATGATAATACTATCTCCCATCCTATGCTATTCTTATGTTGTCTATTATGCTTTCATAATGATATTGTCAGGACCCAACCCCGTGGGCCATGACTAGTGCCCGACCTGGACACTCGTATACATACCTGTTGGATATAGTCAAACTGAATCTAAGAACAATATGGAAACTTGTAAAAGAACTCTAAGGTTCATAACGTCGTCATGTATATATGTCCAGATAAACTGTCTCATAAGGATTCACAGCTAGTCAAATCATAAAATGATACGCAAGCCGACAAGGCTACCAATACAGACGAACACCATATCATATGCAAGCCGACAAGCCTGCCACTACAGACGAACATATCCATAGCACATTGTATAGACACAGCTGAACTGAACTTATACACAACCCACACATATATCTACAGACCTCTAAGAATATTGATAGCGAAATATGACGGGATAGGGCCCCGCAGTACCCCTGGGTAAACATATATATATACACCATAACATCTGTACCAAAAGTCTAGGCTACGGAACAACGGAGCTCTCCAAGACAGATGAGTAGAAGTCCTATGCTGAAGGGTCACCAAACCGACTATCTGTACCTGCGGGCATGAAACGCAGCCCCCCGAAGAAAGGGGGGGGGGGTCAGTACGGAATATGTACAGAGTATATAAAGCATGAAATACAATAAAGAGGATCATAACTGAAATAGAGATTACCAGAAACAAGTATGACTTTTAAAATATCAATACACTTGCCTTGTGAAAAGAAAATCATGCATATCAATATTATATATCATATCCGGCCCGTTATGGGACTCGGTGAATAAGGTCACCACATACCATCCTTGGCGCCATAATCACATCATAACACCATCACATCATCACATCATAACACCATCATATACATATATATATATATATATATATATATATATATATATATATATATATATATATACCGTACCCGGCCCTCTAGTGAGGGACTCGGTGAACAATGCAGTGAAACTGTGCACAAAAACGTATCCTGGCCCGCGACTCAGTGAAAGATATATTGAGGCATGCACGATCAGAGTAGTGAGCAACCATATGCAAACTAAATCATATCTGAGACTCAATAGAATAATCAAAATGAACCATCATTTGAAAATCAGGACAATAGTCATATCAAGTATCTTTCGAGTGTCACTAGGGAATATATCAAATAGAACTTCAAAAATCATAAATACGTATCAAAACATAATAAAGTAAGTTCTGGGAGTCAAGAACATTAGACATCCTAGTGGCTCTAAGAATAGGAGCTTCTTTGGAATCATATACACGTCGTCTGTTTGTTTCATAAAGATCATGCCAAAAAGAAGAAAGGGTTAGCTTTACATACCTTTAATGCTTATTTAAATGTCCAACGTCTACTTCTCGAGCTCGTAGGTCTAAAATTAAGACAACATAAGCCACAGTTAGATCATCCACATCACTTACTAACCAATCCAAGTCCGAATGAAACTTAACGAAATTCGGGCAGCATTTCCCCTGAAAACTTAACAATCCTCGAGATTCCAATTTAGCCAAACATTAATCAAAATACCAACAACAACAACACCAACAATTTCATATCAAACTAGAATTAAATCCATTCTTTAATCACTTCCAAAACAGCCCAATATACATTCGTATACCAATGCTTGTATACACTTCTTTATTTTCGTATATCTATAGTATAACAACAAACACAACAACAAAAACAACTACAGCCAATCCCACGATATTGAAGCCCATAAAACAATTCTTAACAACCACCAAACAGCCCCAAAATATTGTCACAAAACAGCCATGAAAATCATATAAAAACAGCCCGGTATACACTATGTATATGATATCTTCATACACTTTATTCTCCAAAATTCAAGAACAGAAACTTGTCAACAACATCAAAAATTATTTTACATCATAACTCAGCTAATTCCATCCATTTAATCCAACTAAAACAGCCTCCGATCCATAAATCTCAACAAAACAACAAACGAGTTTATAATGCTATTTTCTCCGTTCTAATCCGTTAAAACTCTAAATAAACACTTTAATAACATAAAGGGAATCTTATACATACCTTAGCAGCAGCTCAACCACGAAAATATCCTCCCCCAGGATCATTATTTAGCTTAAAACGACGATGATAACTCGTACTACACTTTATCCTTCACGAGCCTCGGGATTCGAGGCCTCGAACTTGATCGATTCTCCACTTTCTCTCTCTAACTCTCCTCTCTCTCTCTCTCTCTCTCTCTCTCTCTCAAATATTCTGGATTTTTCTAGTGTAAAAATGAGGCTAAAGGCTGAAAATGTCCCTTAAATAGCAAGGGAAATGGGCGTGACCCGACTTGGAATCGGGTTGGGCCCATTTCACTGCCCAGCTTGACCTTTCTGCCTTAAAACGTCCATAACTCTTTATCCCGATGTCACATACAGGCCCAAGACCTATGGTTGGAAATATAATTCAATTATCTACAACTTTCATTTTAGGACTTTTCCCAAATTCCAAAATAATGATGGGGTTATGGTCTCCCGAAGTCAGATCACCCGAAAACGAAACTTAAAAATATCTTTTCGGAGGGCTTATACTTGGATTTGGCTCAAGGGTCCTTCTTGAGTTGTGTTTAACTTCACATATATTGTCCATATAACTTATCATATGTCTTTATAAAAATCCCATCATATGGGCCCCACCTCAACTTACGGTTACGAGGGCTATATATCTTTTAACATATTATTCCAATCATATTGTACGAATTCCAAATATCATACTCATGCTACTACAGTAGAATTGCATTCTTTATACTTGTGATATTTGCTCCTCCTCGAGCTCACATTAAGCTGCCTGTAGCCTTAGTAACACGAAATTTTCTGGGGTGTAACAGATATTGATCATGCTTTACATATTCAGTACATTCTTGGTACTGACGTCCTTTTGTTTGTGGACGCTGCGTCATGCCCGCAGGTGGCCAGGGAGACAAGCTTGATCCATAGCTTTATTACTCAGGGACTAGATAGCGGAGCTCCATTTCGTTCGGAGCTACAACTTTTGGTACTTATTCTTTTGTGTGCATATTTATGGGCATAGAGGGGTCCTGTCCCGTCTATATGATATGAAATACTCTCCTTAGAGGCTCGTAGACATGTGTATCTGGTTAGATGTGTTTGGCCTTGTTGGCCTATATTTTGGATATCATTTTATTAGCCTCGTCGACTTATGTACATCTATATGGGCATTGTTATTGATGATGATATATATGTATTGTTGCCCAATGGAATTAGTATGAATAATGGACGAAAAGTATGATTTAGCTATGTGGCTCACCGAGATATAAATGTGAAAGTGTGATGAGAGGTGCCCGGGTGGGTTAGCACCGGGTGCGTCGCGGCCTTCCGGTTGGATCGTGACAAAAGTGGTATCAAAGCAGTTATGTACTAGGGTGTGTCTACGAGCCGTGTCCATTAGAGTCTTGGTTATGGGTGTGTTGCGCGCCACACTTATAAGCAAGAGGCTGCGGGCATTTTAGGAATGAATGACCTTCTCTCTTCACAAGATCGTGCGATAGAGCTATGATATAAGGACTTCTTTATCCTTAATCGTGTGTTATGTATTTCAGAGATCCTTGTAAAGAGAAAGGCTACGGCATCCCAAAAGGGCAAGACAGTGGTAGAAAAGTAGGCTAAAAGAGCACTGCCAACGGTTGTAGAGGAAAGTGAGTCCCAGAATGCGGCTCAATCTCAGTTCTCCCATTCAGTGCCTATTTATGAGGAGTGTAAGGGAGCCTCAGCCCCAGCTCCAGCACCTCCGGCTCCTCCACCGGATTCTTTAGGCCAAGTTGTAAAAGAGGCCATTCATTTGCTTACTCAATTGGTTGCCACCCAGATTCTGCGGCAAAGTACAAGGCAAGGTGATAGGGCTGTTAGTGCAAGGGCTCGTGATTTTGTTAGCTTGAGCCCTCCGGAATTATTTGGATCAAAGACGGATGAGGACCCTACGAATTTTATTGATGGAATGTTGAGGACACTTCGGTTGATACATTCTTCGGACACCGAATTGGTGGAGTTAGCATCCTATAGATTGACGGATGTTGCGGTTCATTGGTACACGGTTTGGATGGCTTCACGGGGAGCCAATGCGCCACCCCCGGTTTGGCAAGAATTTGTAGATGCCTTCCTCCGACATTATTTGCCTCCAGAAGTTCAGCGAGCTAGAGCTGATAAGTTCCTGAATTTAAGGCAAGGAAGCATGAGTGCTTTAGAGTATAGTCTCCGCTTCAATTCTTTGGCTAGGTATGCTTCGGCCATGGTAGCGGATATTGGTGACCGAGTGCTTCGATTTGTGAGAGGCCTAGGGCCATATTTGATGGATAGGTGCTTGACTGCGTCCCTTCAGGACAACATGGATATTTCACGTATTCAAGCCCATGCTCAAAATTTAGAAGAAATCCTACAACAACAAAAAAGTGAGCGCGAGCGTGATAGAGGGTATAACAAGAGGGCTAGATCTTCGGGTCCGATGAGTGAGTATAGAGGCGGGCACAAACAACAGTTTTCGAGGCATTCAGGCCATTCTATGACTAGTGCACCTCCACGGTTTGCAGGCCAGAGATTTGATAGATCTACTCATTCTGGGCCAAGTCAGAGTTTTTTCGGTTCTTAGTTTAGAGGCGACTCCGGTCAGGTGAGGCCACCCATGCCACGATGTTCCCAGTGTGGGAAGTTACATTGGAGTCAGTTCCAATTGGGTTCAGAAGTTGCTATTCATGTGGTTGGCCAGGCCATATTATGCGTGATTTCCCCTAAGTTGGTGGTAGAGGTAGGACCCAGCCTTAAGGGTCGGTAGCCGGATCTTTATCATTTGTCCACCCTATAGGGCCAGGTTCACATGCGCCAGTCGTCCATGGTAGAGGCAGAGGGATAGTCCCCAGTTCTAGTGGTCCTCAGCACCGTATTTATGCTTTGGCTGGACGCCTAGATCTTGAGTCTTCTCCTGATGTTGTCACAGGTGTATTAACGGTATGTTATCATGATGTATATGCTTTGATAGATCCGGGCTGCACATTGTCATATGTTACTCCATATATTGCGGGTCGGTTTAGAGTCAAACCGAAGTCGATCAAACCTTTTGAGGTGTCTACACCTGTTGGTAAATCGGTAATAGCCAGCCGAGTGTATAGAAATTGTGAATTTGTGACCATCATACTATGGTTGACTTACATGAGTTAAAAATGGTGGATTTGGATGTTATTATGAGCATGTATTGGTTGGCTTCTTGCTATGCCAATGTGGATTGTAGAACGAAAATGGTTCATTTCCAATTTCTGGTAGAACCAGTTTTAGAATGGAAAGGGAATACTGCTTCGCCAAAAGGTAGGTTTATTTCCTATCTAAAGGCAAGGAAAATGATCAAAAAAGGTTTCATTTATCATCTAGTTGGGGTTCAAGAAGTAGAAGATGAACCGCTGACTCTTTAGTCAGTTCCCGTAGTGAATGAGTTTCTGGATGTATTCCCGGAAGAGCTTCCAGGCCTCCCTCCCGAGCGGAAGATTGATTTTGCTATTGATGTGTTGCCAGACACCAAGATTATATCTATTCCTCCTTATAGAATGGCTCCCGTAGAATTGAAAGAGTTGAAGGAGCAATTGAAAGACTTGCTTGAGAAAGGCTTTATTAGGCCTAGTTCATCCCCGTGGGGAGCACCCATATTGTTTGTCCGAAAGAAAGATGGCTCCTTGCGAATGTGCATTGACTATCGGCAACTGAATAAGGTGACGATTAAGAACAAATATCCTCTTCCAAGGATTAATGACCTATTTGACCAATTACAATGCGCCAAATGGTTTTCAATGATAGATTTGAGGTCCGGGTATCATCAAGGTAGAGTTAGGGAGAAAGATAACCCTAAGACAACCTTCAGAACAAGATATGTCCATTTTGAGTTCCGCGTAATGTCATTTGGGCTAACTAATGCACCGACAGTATTTATGGATTTGATGAACGATGTGTTCAGGCCCTTCCTAGATTTATTTGTGATTGTATTCATCGACGATATCTTGGTGTATTCTAGATCCTAGGCGGAACATACGGATCATTTGCGTACAGTCCTTAGAGTTCTTCAAACTCGAAAGTTGTTTGCAAAATTTTCTAAATGTGAGTTTTGGTTGAACTCAGTGACATTTCTGGGGCACATTGTTTCAGCCGATGGTATTCGGGTAGATAGCCAAAAGATTGAGGCTGTGAAGACTTGGCCAAAGCCCACAACTCCTAAGGAGATTTGTAGAAGGCTTTTCTTCTATTTCGGCACCACTCACAAAGCTGACTCAGAAATCAGCAAAGTTTCAATGGACAGATGCTTGTGAACTTAGTTTCCAAGAGCTAAAATATAGATTGACTTATGCCCTATGTCACGACCCGTCTAGAGGGCCGCGACGAGCACCCGGTGCTAGCCCACCCGGGCACCCCTTATCTTACACTTATGCTTACATCTAGGTGAGCCATATAATTAAACATATAAATCTATTCATTCATCATACCAGTCCCATTGGACGACAATGCCTTTATATCATAATTGGCATCTATGCCACGTCAACATAAATGAGCCGACGAAGCTATCAAAATGATATACAAAATATAGGCCGACAAGGCCAGACATATCTAACCATATACACGTGGCTACGAGCCTCTAAGAAGAGTATAACATATCACATGAGCGGGACAGGACCCCTCTATGCCCATAATTATGTACACAAAAGAATGAGTACCCAAAAGCTATGGCTCCGAATGAACTGGAGCGCTGCTATGTAATCTCTGAGAAAGCAGCTATGGATCAAGTCTGTCTCCCTGTGCACCTGCGGGCATGACGCATCATCCACAAACAAAAGGATGTCAGTACGAAGAATGTACTGAGTATGTAAAGCATGATCAATATCAATATAAAAGCATAAATAACAACATAAGAAATAGCATAGAATGGGAGATAACAGTGTCATCGTCATATGCACTTACTTGGCTTTCATAGGAACTTTCCATTGCTAATACGTATTTGTGCACATACATCATTATCCGTATTAATAATAGTACCCGTACCATAATTGAGCTTGTATTCGTATACATGCCCTTATTCACATTCCTATACATAGTCATATCAAATACATAACATTTACATAGCATACCCGACTATGTAGGATCGGTGTTTCATACGTACTTGGCCAACCAAGGCTCAAGGTTACACATACCTTGCCCTACCAAGGCTTCAGGATTACATCTACCTGGCCCTACCAAGGCGTCAGCGTTATCCGTACCATCTGCAGAGGTGTGCGCGCATTTCGTAATCGTATACATACTTATTTACATATCATACCCGGCCTCATAAGCTCGGGGTCCCACAATAGTCATACATAGATACATACACATAATAGCTCATAAGCATCTTTGCTATTAACATCATTATCATAATCGTCATCGTTATCGTCATCATTATTACCAATATAGTCGTCATCAATATCGTTATCCGTATTATCGTCATTTCTCTCATCTACCTCAATAGGCCAACTTGTCATACGAGGAACTTAGTACAATCGTGGCGCATCAAGAGTCATGAGCTTACTAGCTCGGAAGATCAAATAATTTGAAGGATATCATAGTCTCATAGAAGATTTAGACGTTTGCCAAAGAAACATGCCTTATGAAAGAAGGGTTAGCCTTACATACCTTTCCGTTGCACTATTCTACACTTGCGCGTTCTCCTCCAACGTTCGTGTTTCTACCTTCATTAAAGTCATACTATCAGTAGAGTCGATAGCTAGCATACATGACTAATGCTGGAGAAAATCGGACAACATCTCCTCTATTTATACGACATTCCTCCATAACATATATCAACACCCAACATTAATAATACATTCACAATACCATAACAATAGTCATTATTCATCCACATTATCCATATTTCTAGACTTACTTTCAATCACCAATATCCATGGTCATATCTCATAATGACGTCCATTCACATGCATTACTCATCTCATGTTCTCAACATCATTTATAACGCATTTACATCACAATACATCATGAACCATAACTCAATTCAAACCATTTATCAAAATGACACTATTCCCTATTCATGACCCATTTTGCCATACCTTTCTACAATCCAAGTATTTCAACTCTTAAATAACTTAAACAACATAGAAATATCATGAATATTACCTTAGATGTTGTAGGAACAAGCTTTAGTTGAAAATACTCCACTTGAGCAAAAACCCTAGTTTTTCTCCATGAGATTTCTTGACTTTGAATGATCTTTGATGGTTTCTTACACTTGATTCACTTGGTTTATGTTGTTGATCACCAAATATCATTGAATTCTTGTGGAATATATGTAGAGGGATGTTTTAGAGAGAAGGGGTGTGAAGTAGAAATGAAATGAAATAACCTTGGTCCCTTTATTTAATGCACCAAAAATCTGCCCCGACCACTTATACGGACCAACATACGGTCCGTATAATTTATATGGACCGTATGTCTGGCCATACATTTGGTCCAGAAAATTTTTCCTCTCTGGGCTAATTATACGGTCCCAAAAATATGGACCGTATAATTTATACGGCCAGTGTGTTTGGCCGTATAACCCCCAGTGGTTCAGAAGTTCGTTTCGTCGATTCGTTTGATCTCCAATCCTTATGGAACCTTCTTACCACTTGTTCAAAACCTTAATACCAATCTAAGGGACGTTATCACTCGTCCCCAAGTCTTCATTAAGGCCTTGCTAACTCGTTACCCGTATTTCCTTTCCGATACCTATCGTATGCCTTGCCTCATCTTAGCCAACTTTCTCGTCTAACATCGGATGCCCTGGAAATCTCACTTAGGGTCATCAAACGTTGTCTCTTACTTATGGAAATATCGTATACTCATACTCCTCACTAGTTTATTCACTTGCGTACCAACGGAAGATTTTCCGAGGTGTAACATTCTTCCCCCCCCCCCCCCCCCCCCCTTAAGATCATTCGTCCTCGAATGTTAAAGTCTTCGGGGATTCTATAAAAATTTCGCCAGAGTCTCACCTATAATATGACACTAAAATCCTGTCACAACAACCCACAATAACAATGCCTCACAGGGCCATAACATAATAGCAATATAATTTGGCCACACACGACCCTAAAGCATAAAAGGAAAACAGACAGACCTTAAAATCTTGACGTCTCATCTTGGACTTCTTCCAAGGGCTGAAATAAATGTGGGTATCTGGATCGCATACTCTCTTCCGCTTCCCATGTCATCTCTTCTCGTGTACTGCTTCTCCATAGGACCTTAACTGAGCCCACTTCTTTGTTTCTAATCCTCCGTACTTGCCTGTCAAGTATGGAAATGGGTACCTCTTCGTAAGATAACTTTTCTGTCACTTGCACATCATTTATTGGCACAATCTTAGTAGGATCTCCAACACATTTTCGAAGCATCGAGACATAGAAAACTGGATGAACTGACTCCAAATCCAGAGGTAAATCTAACTCATAGGCCACTTTGCCTATCTTTTGTACAATCTCATAAGGCCCAATGAACCGGGGGCTAAGCTTCCCCTTCTTGCCAAACCTCATAACACCCTTCATCGGTGAGACTTTCAAGAATACCCAATCTTTCACTTTGAACTCCAAGTCTCTTCGACGATTATCCGCATAGGACTTTGGACGACTTTGGGCTGCTAACAACTGATCTTATATGAGCTTGACTTTCTCTATAGCTTGTTGGACCAAGTCTGGCCCTATTAATTTAGTCTCTCCGATTTCAAACCACCCAATCAGGGATCTATACTTTCGCCCATATAAATCTTCATACGGTGCCATTTAAATGCTGGAATGGTAACTGTTATTGTGGAAAATGATCATCCCAATTTCCTCCAAAATCTAGCATACATGCTCGCAACATATCTTCAAGAGTCTGAATGGTGCGCCTCAGCTTGTCCATCGGTCTGCGGGTGAAATGTCGTGCTAAGGCTCACTTGAGTCCCTAGACCCTCTTGGAAAGACTTCCAAAAATTGGTTGTGAACTGAGTTCCTCTATCTGAGATAATAGATACTGGAACACCATGGAGTCTCACTATCTCTTTAAGATAAAGCTTTGCATAATCTTCTGCCACATACGTCGTTCTAACTGGCAAGAAATGAGCTGACTTTGTGAGTCTATCCACGATCACCCATATGGAATCATACTTACGTCGAGAACGGGGTAAGCCTGAAATGAAGTCCATGTTAATCACTTCCCATTTCCAAGTTGGGATTTCTATAGCTTGCAACAATCTGCCAAGCATTTGGTGCTCGATTTTCACTCGTTGACAATTAGGACATTGAGCTACGAATTCCGCTATATCTTTCTTCATCCCATTCCACCAATAAATAGGCTTGAGGTCATGATACATTTTCGTCGCTCCGGGGTGAACAGAATAACGGGAACAATGAGCTTCCCTCAATATCTGGTGGCGTAAACCTGCCACATCAGGAACACATAATCTGCCTCGGCATCGGAGAACTCCATCTCTTGAAATATCAAATGGTGACTCCTCCTTCTGAGGGAGTGTGCCTCTGTACTGCATTAGCATGGGATCTTCGTATTGTCGCTCTTTCACTTCTGCTACTAGTGACGAGACTGCTGAATTATGAATAGTAGCTCCCCTGCTACCTGAGTCCACCACTCGAACTCCTAGGCTAGCTAACTGTTGGAGCTCACGGGCCATTTCCCTCTTCTCTGGTCGTACATCACATAAACTTCCCATCGATCTGTGGCTAAGAACACCAGCTACAACATTTGCCTTTCCAGGGTGATATAAGATATCAACGTCGTAATCTTTTAGCAATTCTAACCATCGTCGTTGCCGCAAATTCAACTCTTTCTGCTTGAAGATATACTGAAGGCTCTTATGATCTGTATAAATATCCATATGGACACCATATAAATAATGTCTCCATATCTTTAGTGCATGAACCACTGCGGCTAATTCTAGATCATGGGTTGGATAATTCTTCTCATGTTTCCGCAATTGCCTTGAAGCATACGCAATCACTTTACCATGTTGCATCAATACACAGCCTAGCCCAACGCCTGAAGCATCACAATAAACAACATATCCTTCCAATCCCTCTGGAAGTGTCAAAACTGGGGAAGAAGTCAATCTACCTTTCAACTCTTGGAAGCTACGTTCACAAGCGTCTGTCCATTGAAACTTTGCCGATTTCTGGGTCAACTTTGTGAGCGGTGCAGAAATAGAAGAAAAACCTTCAACGAATCTCCTGTAATAACCTGCTAAGCCCAGAAAGCTACGAACCTTCGTAGGAGTTGTGGGCCTTGGCCAAGTCTTCATGGCCTCAATCTTTTGACTATCCACTCAAATACCATCGGCTGCAACAATATGCCCCAGAAATGCCACTGAGTTCAACCAAAACTCACATTTGGAAAACTTTGCAAACAACTCTCGAGTTCGAAGAACTCCAAGGATAGTAAGAAAATGATCCGCATGTTCTGCCTCGGATCTAGAATACACCAAGATATCATCGATGAGTACAATCACAAATAGATCTAGGAAAGGCCTGAACACATTATTCATCAAATCCATAAACACTGCCGGTGCATTAGTTAGCCCAAATGACATTACTCGGAACTCAAAATGACCATATCTTGTTCTGAAGGCTGTCTTAGGGATATCTTTCTCACTAACTCTCACTTGATGATACCCGGACCTCAAATCGATCTTTGAGAACCATTTGGCACCTTGCAATTGGTCAAATAAGTCATCGATCCTCGGGAGAGGATATCTATTCTTAATCGTTACCTTATTCAATTGCTGATAATCAATGCACATTCTCAGGGGGCTATCTTTCTTGCGGACAAACAGCACGGGTGCTCCCTACGGGGACGAACTAGGTGTAATAAAGCCTTTATCAAGGAAGTCTTTTAACTGCTCCTCCAACTCTTTCAATTCTGCGGGCGCCATTATATAAGGAGGAATAGATATAGGCTTAGTGCCTGGAAACACATCAATGGCAAAACCTATCTCCCGCTCTGGAGGAGGCCTGGAAGCTCTTCCAGGAACACATCCGGAAATTCATTCACTACGAGAACTGACTGAAGAGTCGGCGATTCAGCTTCTACATCTTGAACCAGAACTAGATGATAAATTCAACCTTTCGTGATCATTTTCCTTACCTTTAGATAGGAAATAAACCTACCCTTTGGTGACGCCGTGTTCCCTTTCCATTCTAAAACTGGTTCTCCCGGAAATTGGAAACGAACCATTTTCATTCTGCAATTAACATTGGCATAACAGGTAGGCAACCAATCCATGCCCATAATGTCACGACCCAACCCCGTGGGCCATGACTAGTGCCCGAGCTGGACACTCGTATACGTAGTTGTTAAATATAGACAACTGATTCTTAAGAACAATATGGAAACTTTGCAAAAGAACCTCAAAGTTTCATAACGTCATCATATATAGGTATCCAGATAACCTGTCTCCTGAGAAGCCCAACTAATCAAAATATAATATGATACGCAAGCCGACAAGGCTTCCACAACATATCAATACCACACGCAAGCCGACAAGGCTTCCACTACAGACGAACATATCCATAGCACATCGTATAGACACAGCTGAACAAAACTTATACACAACCCACACATATGTATACAGACCTCTAAGAGTATCGATAGCGAAATATGACGGGACAGGGCCCTGCCGTACCCCTGGGCAAACATACACATACATCATAAGATTTGTACCAAAAGTCTAGGCTCCGGAACAACAGAGCTCTCCAAGACAGCTGAGTGGAGGTCCTATGCTGAAGGGTCACCAAACCGACTATCTGTACCTGCGAGCATGAAACAGCCCCCCGAAGAAAGGGGGTCAGTACGAGATATGTACTAAGTATATAAAGCATGAAATGCAATAAAGAGGATCATAACTGAAATAGAGATTACCGGAAACAAGTATGACTTTCAAAATATCAATACACTTGCTTTATGAAATGAAAATCATGCATATCAATATCATATATCATATCCGAACCATTATGGGACTCGATGAATAAGGTCTCCACATACCATCCTTGGCGCCATAATCACATCATCACATCATTACATCATCACACCATCACATCATCACACACACACACACACACACACACACACACACACATATATATATATATATCCCTGCCCTCTAGTGAGGAACTCGGTGAACAATGCAGTGAAACTATGCGCGAGAACGTATCCTGGCCCAGGACTCAGTGATAGATGTATTGAGTCATGCACGAGTAGAGTAGCGAGCAACCATATGCAAATTAAATCATATCTGAGACTGAATAAGATAATCAAAATGAACCATCATTTGAAAATTTAGACGATAGTCATATCAAGTACTTTTCGAATGTCACTACGGATTATATTAAAATAGAAATTCTGGAATCATATACACGTATCAAGACATAATGAAATAGCTTCTGGAAGTCAAGAACATTAGTCATCCCAGTGGCGCTAAGAATAGGATCTTCTTTGGAGTCATATATATACGTCGTCTGTTTGTTTCATAAAGATCATGCCAAAAAGAAAGAAGGGTTAGCTTTACATACCTTGTCCGCTTCTTAAGCTAATCCAAACTTAAGTCCGGGCTTCCCAAGATCTACAACAATGTCAGTAGATACAAAATATTAGCTACAGGTACTTAGGAATCCAACTTTAGGCTAGCACGTCATTTATAGAAATTCTGACAGCATTTCCTTTATAAATTCAACAAACCCCGAGAATTCAACTCGGCCAAATCATCAACAACAATACCAACAACCATATTAAAAACATCAAAAATTAATCCCATCGATCCAGCCCCTCAACAATATAAAAATAGTTTCAATAATTCAAACAATAATGTGACGAGCGGCAAGCTCGGCTTGTCAATTAAACAATAGCTTTAAACCCCATCTTCATTTCGAAATTTCTCAACAATATTAACAACAACAACAACACAACCTCCAGGTTATTGAATTAATTTCCATTCATATAATTTCATAAGAACAACCTCCCAAAATAATCCACCGAACAACAACACTAATTTTTCCGATTTCCGATATAATTTTCATATTTCTTTCGTCTAGCAATGTAGATACGACTTAGATAAATCAAATACATCCAGGAGAGAGGATTTCTTACCTTATATGCAAAGAAGTACTCTTCTTCCACCTTACTTCACTTTGAAGAAATGTCTGATTAGCTATCACCCGGAGGAAACCGACATAAGTATAACCTCTAGATCGTTCTTCGTGTTTCTGCTCCAATTCATAGACCTTTGCATCACATTTGAGAATAAAATATCTCATCTCCACGAACTAAAATATACACTAGCTATGTATGTATTTTGCTGCTGCCCATCCTTCTATTTTTAACAAATATTTCCCTTTTGTTCTCATCTCTCACGAGCTGAAAAATACATTAGCTATGTATGTATGTTGCTACTACCCATCCTTTCCATTTATAGCAAATATATCTCTTTTTGTTAGACAAAAGAATTTGACTTCTTATAGTGGGCAGTGGGCCCCTCCTACCATAACTCCCTTAATAAAATTAAATACCTCCAAAAGAGGACACCTAAACACCTCAAATGCTTATTCACTACTTGCTCTCACACGTGGATAACATCCAATATCTGATTTTCCACAAACCACTTGTCAATTTAATTATCTACTACTAAAATTCAATCCAACCAATTGCACGCATAATTAATTTCTTGATCTCAATTAACTTAAACATGAACCACTTTTAACACACTTCATATACTCATTATCATAATCGTGTGGTAGAACTCTAGTCCATAGCCTCTTTATACCTACACAAATATTATTCCCAATCTCCGTCGTCACACTTTTTAAGGCCTAAATTATTTTTGGACTTCATTCCTCATATACACCAAGTTCTTGATTTTCATGCTTCAATATGACTAAATTCTCCAGGCTTGGGTAAATTTGCTCATGTTTGACGGTTCAATTTCCCGGTCCAAAATACAGGTTATTATAGCTTGGGCCGTATTTCATTCAAATAAATTTCAAACCTCGACGAAACTTATTTTCTTCGATTTATTTAACTTCTAATATTTACGACACATCTGTACCATCACTCTAAGCACCTATAAGTTTGGGGGATAACCTTGTTTTCGTTACTAGTGTCATTTAACTCACACACTTTCCAACGCATGAAATCACGAGATGTAACATCCTTCCCCTCTTTAGAACATTCGTCGTCGAATGTTAAATTAGTTTCGATATTTCCTCAAGTGTTCTTTTATTAAATTGTGATGCCTTCCACATGACGTTTTCATTGGTCAATTCCCTTCAATTTATTATAACGCATTCCAGATCTCTAAGTAGCCATTCCCGTAATATTTCCTCTTTTTGTTGCTTCTCAAGGTAATAATTCCACGTCGTTATCTTTACTCTCCTTCTTATATCGCAGTTGGTTGACAGTTTTACTCTCTCCCTAGTGCACTTAGTCATAACTCAACTCTTTATTCTTCTAAAGTTACTCCCTTAAGATGTATCATTCACTTCATCTTACCTCTTAATCTTTGAATAAGATTTTATACCGCGCAGACGTCCCTCGTCGATTTATTAGATTTTTCAATCCCTGGAGTATTTCATGCCTTTGGTAACCTGTAGACCCTTCGTAGACTCTACGAAAAAGACGAAATTTCCTGGGGTGTAACATTATTTTACTTCAATAACCTTACATTTCTCTACCATACAGTCCATATTCTGGAATCTTCGGCCTCATGTATTACTCCTCGACTTCTTAAAAGGGCTTTAACTGTCACTCTACTTTTTAGCTCTTAATCTCAATCCTTAGAGTTGGTTATCAAGTAGCGCGGGAGTTTCCTCATACAATAACTTTACATAGCTGCTCTGTGATCTGACTATCGTTAACTGGTATAATTCTGAAAGAAGTTTTGATTTGACATATAAATTCACTGTCATCCCGTAACCCGCTTGTTCTGTTCGTCTCGCTTAAACCATTACACAATTTCCCTTAATCCAACTTGTAACACTTTAGGCATATCATCTGTGTCATTTCTTTATCTTTAATTCAAACTCTTCTATTGCCTCTTCATTCAGATTTTGCTACTGTTTTCCTATCACGCATCACGTTGCAATCTTACATGAATATACGTGGGTTCTCAAATTAGCCTATGAAATAACTTAGCGTCGTCTTACTAGTGTTCATGCTTAACCTCGCCTTCTCCTCTCGTATCTTTCAATCAGTATCGGGGCTCAACTATGGCCATGTCCTATATGCCCTCCGTACTAATTCTATAATGGTAATTTAGCTTAAACCATCTTTACATCCTTCCTTAATGTACCCCAAATATCACAATCGCATTTATATTACTGAATCCTTACTCTTCTTATCAAGTACTCACTTGGTCTCATTCTTAGCATACAAACATCCGTAAGTTGTATAACTTTTCTTGTACAACTTGTATATAAAATATATCCAATCTTAGTTGTAGCCTTTCCTTCTCTTGGTTAATTCTGCTTTACATATCTCATCCGTACTAAAACTCGCTCGTAGCCTATCTTGTCATACTTCTTTCCCTTGATTCATCCTTTGATTTTTCTCATATCGTATTATAGGAGATTTTTTGTCCCTTCCTTTTGCTACTTATAAGTCGCAACATCATTAGCGCACAACTCTATTGCCAACATCTTAGCCTTTAATCTAGTATAGCATTTCTATCCTTTATAATATCTCTTAAGTTACTCGTTACCATTCTTATGTCGTACTATTTCTTTTTATAAGCACCCACTTGTAATGCCACATCATTCAGGATCTTTACAGATTCTTCTCCGCACCATCTCAAATACCATCCTGTCTTCTATCCATTCATTGCTGGCTTTCAGATCTTACTAACTTGTCCCAACGAGGGATCTCACTTAAAGCTAAAACATTCATATCAAATGTGTTGTAGTGTCAATTGTTTCCATCTTACACTCGCATTGCTCTCACCTGCTTCCCCCCTTTCAGGGTGTACTTATACCATTATCCGTTTATATTCTACTCTATGTCCCCATTTCCAATCTCAAATTCATCTGATCCTCTTTCCAATTTAGTTGGTATACTGTACTATATCCATGTCTTTTCTTTATAATTTATAACTTTGATTATCCACATACGAAACCTTAACAGAATCGTGAAGCGATGATAACCTTTCCATATATAGTATAAAATATCATCTGATACTCGGTACTTGAGTAATGCAACTAATGTAACAACTCATCCAAGGCCACATTCCACTTACTTTTAATTAGTACTTGTAGTCGTTCCAAATTCTCCATTAGGTAGCATTTATATTCCGATGATAAGTGTCCCAAATTCTCTTGTAACTTTATCTTTCTCCCAACCTATATCATTTGTTTCCTTTAATAAATTTGCAATACATTATTTGTTTCTCAAGCCTACAATCCTTGTCCTTTAAGGGCTCCACTATTTCCGAGGTGAAGTCATATACATGTAGTACTCCTTTATGCCTTATGCTATTTTACCCTTGTTGTGTGCCCAGTACCGACTTCTAACTTACTCAAAATCATTTCAAGTTCGTCTTAATAATTGTCTTATCTTATCACCTTGTCATCATACTACACCTTTAAGTTCGTAGCTATATGTTTCCCTTTCATTTTACACTCGTACTCAATTAATTACGTTTATCTTGGGCGCTTTCTTTAGTATTCCTTTCCATCTCTCCAGTCTATGTCCACCTTTTATTTTGTGCACGAGGAATCTCATGCTACCCCTCTATCCTTCGGAAAACACTACTCCTGCATAATCCCTTTCTCTTTCTCAACGTGTATTCTGTTCATCCTTATTTATTCTTATCATCCTAGTCATTTTCTGGCACTCATTCTGCTTCGTTGCGCATCTTTCTGTAGTTTGGTCTTTCACAACTCTGTCACTTATATTACTCGTGCTCTCGGCTATACATGTCATAACCTATTACTGCACTGTTATCTCGCTCGCTTCCTTCTTATTTCCTTCTTTCAATTAACTTGTTCTTTTTTTTGTGCTCGCTTTCATTTCCGTTATCACATAATCTGTATTCTGAACCTTCCCTATAAATGAACTTTATACGTCTTTCTTATTCGTTATATACCTTGCCTTTCCATTTCACATTTGCCTTTATACTTTAGTCACACAGATCACGTCATATCTTTTAGTCACTTCCTCACTTGGCTATACTTATTTTCATAACAATCCTCATTATATTCATATCATATCCTGTTTCTAATGAATCCTATAGCGTAACACTTCTTAACCTTATTCACGATTCTTGCTGTGGTTTAATTACACTCTGTGGAGTAGGCGTACTTAACCTTTTATCCTTTCGGGTCAATCATAACCTTAACACCTCACAAGCTGTCTTATCAATACATTCATATTCGTCACAGTTCTTCTTCCTCTGTACTCTTGTCTCAATCATAATATTACTTCTTCTAACTATAAACTAGTCATAATGTATCCCTGCTTATCAATTCAGTTGATACCTCAATATAACATTCAATTAAAATTTGCCAGCCTTTTCGAAATCATCTTTTATTATCACCAGCCCTTCCAAATTGTCCTAGAATTCCCTTTGTACTATATTGATATGGACCTCCTAATTACTATTACCATCAATTCAATGGTTAACTTATTTCTCAAAGTCAGCCATACTCACAACTTAGCCAAATCTTATCATTACTGTTGACATGACCCTTCAAGACTTTTTACGGACTTATATCTCATTCTCGTTTTATTCCTAGGAAAATTTTGGCAGAGTCTCCTCTGTATTTCCTACTATCCCCAAACCTGCACACAGGAAATACCAACAATGCCTCACAGAGCCGACATATATATGTATATATATATCATATGATAGCCACACAGGGCTCCCAATATCAACAACCATATGAAATTGATGAACTTACCGCGTATATCCAACTCAAACTATACTTGTTATACTTTCCCTTTTAATCTTTGGCTGCATTTCAATCATACATGTAACATTCATACCATATCTAACATATACCATGCTTACCGTTACTTATCTTTTTACTGATTTCTTCAGCTCCTGCAGTTCACACCTTATAACTGAACTTATCAACAATATATATACATTCAATCCATTTTCCTACTATACTTCAATAACTTACCTTGATGATGGCCAGTTTGCCATTCTGTATATACAATTTCTAATAACGTAACCTCGATGAAATATCTTACCTCTGTAACTCCCAGTAGCATTATTCACCCTCTCTTGTCGACACCATTCTCCTGCTGAAATCAAAGGTCAATATATAAGGGATATCATTTCCTATCGCTTGGCTCTATCGCACGATCTAGAGTAAGAAGGAAAGGTAACATCCTAAATGTCCTGTAGCTTCGTATTTATAGATGTGATGCACAACACACCGATAAACAAGACTCTACTAGACACGGTCTGTAGACACTCCGAGGATGAACTGCTCTGATACCACTTTTGTCACGACCCAACCCCGTGGGCCATGACTAGTGTCCGAGCTGGACACTCGTATACGTACCTATTAAATATAGACAACTGATTCTTATGAACAATATGGAAACATTGCAAAAGAACCTCAAAGGTTCATAACGTCATCATATATAGGTATCCAGATAACCTGTCTCCTGAGGAGCCACAACTAATCAAAGTATAATATGATACGCAAGCCGACAAGGCTGCCACTACATGTCAATATGATACGCAAGCCGATAAGGCTGCCACAAAATATCAATACCACACGCAAGCCGACAAGGCTGCCACTATAGACGAACATATCCATAGCACATCGTATAGACACAGCTGAACAAAAATTATACACAACCCATACATATGTCTACAGACCTCTAAGAGTATCGATAGCGAAATATGACGGGACAGGGCCCCGCCGTACCCCTGGGCAAACATATACATACATCATAAGATCTGTACCAAAAGTATAGGCTCCGGAACAACAGAGCTCTCAAAGACAGCTGAGTGGAGGTCCTATGCTGAAGGGTCACCAAACCGACTGTCTGTACCTGTTGGCATGAAACGCAGCTCCCCGAAGAAAGGGGGTCAGTACGAGATATGTACTGAGTATATAAAGCATGAAATACAATAAAGAGGATCATAACTGAAATAGAGATTACCGGAAACAAGTATGACTTTTAAAATATCAATACACTTGCCTTATGAAATGAAAATCATGCATATCAATATCATATATCATATCCGGCCAGTTATGGGACTCGGTGAATAAGGTCGCCACATACCATCCTTGGTGCCATAATCACATCATCACATCATTACATCATCACACCATCACATCATCACACACACACACACACACACACATATATATATATATATGTATATATATATATATATATATATATATATATATATATATATATATATATATATATATATATATATATCCCGGCCCTCTAGTGAGGAACTCGGTGAACAATGCAGTGAAACTATGCGCGAGAACGTATCCTGGCCCAGGACTCAGTGATAGATGTATTGAGTCATGCACGAGTAGAGTAGCGAGCAACCATATGCAAATTAAATCATATCTGAGACTCAATAAGATAATCAAAATGAACCATCATTTGAAAATTTAGACGATAGTCATATCAAGTACTTTTCGAGTGTCACTACGGATTATATTAAAATAGAACTTCTGGAATCATATACACGTATCAAGACATAATGAAATAGCTTCTGGAAGTCAAGAACATTAGTTATCCTAGTGGGGCTAAGAATAGGAGCTTCTTTGGAGTCATATATATACGTCGTCTGTTTGTTTCATAAAGATCATGCCAAAAAGAAAGAAGGGTTAGCTTTACATACCTTGTCCGCTTCTTAAGCTAATCCAAACTTAAGTCCGGGCATCCCAAGATCTACAACAACGTCAGTAGATACCAAATATTAGCTACAAGTACTTAGGAATCCAACCTTAGGCTAGCACATCATTTATTGAAATTCTGACAGCATTTCCTTTATAAATTCAACAAACCCCGAGAATTCAACTCGACCAAATCATCGACAACAATACCAACAACCATATTAAAAACATCAACAATTAATCCCATCGATCCAGCCCCTCAACAATATAAAAATAGTTTCAATAATTCAAACAATAATGTGACGAGCGGCAAGCTCGGCTTGTCAATTAAAGAATAGTTTTAAACCCCATCTTCATTTCAAAATTTCTCAACAATATTAACAACAACAACACAACCTACAGGTATTGAATTAATTCCCATTCATATAATTTCATAAGAACAACCTCCCAAAATAATCCACCGAACTACAACACTAATTTTTCCGATTTCCGATATAATTTTCGTATTTCTTTCATCTAGCAATGTAGATACGACTTAGATAACTCAAATACATCCAGGTGAGACGATTTCTTACCTTATATGCAAAGAAGTACTCTTCTTCCACCTTACTTCACTTTGAAGAAATGTCTGATTAGCTATCACCCGGAGGAAACCGACATAAGTATAACCTCTAGATCGTTCTTCGTGTTTCTGCTCCAATTCATAGACTTTGCATCACATTTGAGAATAAAATATCTTATCTCCACGAACTGAAATATACACTAGCTATGTATGTATTTTGCTGCTGCCCATCCTTCTATTTTTAACAAATATTTCCCTTTTGTTCTCATCTCTCACGAGCTGAAATATACATTAGCTATGTATGTATGTTGCTACTGCCCATCCTTTCCATTTATAGCAAATATATCCCTTTTTGTTAGACAAAAGAATTTGACTTCTTATAGTGGGCAGTGGGCCCCTCCTACCATAATTCCCTTAATAAAATTAAATACCTCCAATAGAGGACACCTAAACACCCCAAATGCTTATTCACTACTTGCTCTCACACGTGGATAACATCCAATATCTGATTTTCCACAAACCACTTGTCAATTTAATTATCTACTACTAAAATTCAATCCAACCAATTGCACGCATAATTAATTTCTTGATCTCAATTCACTTAAACATGAACCACTTCTAACACACTTCATATACTCATTGTCATAATCGTGTGGTAGAACTCTAGTCCATAGCCTCTTTATACCTACACAAATATTATTCTCAATCACCGTCGTCACACTTTTTAAGGCCTAAATTATTTTTGGACTTCATTCCTCATATACACCAAGTTCTTGATTTTCATGCTTCAATATGACTAAATTCTCCAGGCTTGGGTAAATTTGCTCATGTTGGACAGTTCAATTTCCCGGTCCAAAATACAGGATATTATAGCTTGGGCCGTATTTCATTCAAATAAATTTCAAACCTCGACGAAATTTATTTTCTTTGATTTGTTTAACTTCTAATATTTACGACACATCTGTACCATCACTCTAACCACCTATAAGCTTGAGGGATAACCTCGTTTTCGTTACTAGTGTCATTTAACTCACACGCTTTCCAACGAATGAAAGCACGGGATGTAACACATAATAACATCAAAATCCACCATTTCTAATTCATGCAAGTCAATCATGGTACGACGATCAAAAATCACAATCACACAATTTCTATATACTCGGCTCGCTATTACCGATTCACCCACGGGTGTAGACACCGCAAAAGGTTTGATCGACTCCGGTTCTACTCTAAATCGACCCGCAATATATGGAGTAACATATGACAATGTGCAGCCCGGATCAATCAAAGCATATACGTCATGAGAGAATACCGATAATATACCCGTAACCACGTCAGGAGAAGACTCATGATCTTGGCGTCCAGCCAAAGCATAAACCCGGTGCTGAGGACCGCTAGCACTGGGAACTCTCCCTCTACCTCTACCATGGCCGACTAGCGCATGTGGACCTGGCCCCATAGGGCGCACAAATGCTGAAGATCCGGCTATCGACCCTGAAGGCTGTGTCCTACCTCTACCATGGACTGAGGGGAAATCACGCATGATATGGTCGGGTCGACCATATGAATAGCAAGCATCTGAACCCAATCGGCGTCGACCCCAATGTAACTTCCCACACTGGGAATATCGTAGTGCGGGTGGCCTTGCCTGACCCGAATCATCTCTGAACTGAGACCCTGAATAACTCTGACTCGGCTCGGAACGAGTAGATCTATAGAATCTATGGCCTGAAAACCGTGGAGGTGCAGTAGTCATAGAATAGCCCGAATGCCTGGGAAACTGTTGCCTGTGCCCACCTCTGAACTCACTCACCGGACCCGAAAATCTGGCCCTGTTACTATGACCCCTATCCTACTCGCGTTCACTTCTCTGCTGATGTAGGCTTTCTTCTAAGTTCTGAGCATGGAACTGAATACGTGCAATATCCATATTGTCCTGAAGCGATGCAGTCAAACATCTATCCATCATATGTGGCCCGAGGCCTTTAATAAATCGGTGCACCCGATCACCCATATCCGCTACCATGGCCGAAGCATATCTAGCCAAAGAATTGAAGCGAAGGCTATACTCTAGAGCACTCATGCTACCTTGCGTCAAATTTAGGAACTTATCGGCTCTAGCTCGCTGAACTTCTGGAGGCATATAATGTCGGAGGAAAGCATCAACAAACTCTTGCCATACCGGGGGAGGTGCATTGACTCCCCGTGAAGCCATCCAAACCATATACCATTGGATCAAGACATCTCTCAATCTATATGACGCTAGCTCCACCGATTCGGTGTCCGAAGCATGTATCAAACGAAGCGTCCTCAACATACCATCAATAAAATCCTAAGGGTCCTCCTCCGGCTTTGACCCAAAGAATTCCGGAGGGTTCAAAGTAATGAAGTCGCGGGCCCTTGCACTAACAACCCTATCACCTTGCCCTGAACTTTGCCTCTGAGTCTGGGCCGCAACCAGTTGAGTCAGAAAATTAATGGCCACTTTCACATCTTGGCCCGAAGCTTCCGGTGGAGGAGCTGGAGGTGCTGGAGTTGGGGCTGAGGCTCCCTCATGCTCTTCTAATATAGGCACTGAACGGGAGGACTGAGATTGAGCCGCAATCTGGGACTCACATTCCTCTACTACCGGTGGCGGTGCTCTTTTAGCTCGCTTTTCTGCCCCCGTCTTGCCCTTTTGAGCTGTTGTAGCCTTCCTCTTTACAGGCATTTCTGAAATGCACAACACACAATTAAGGAACAAGAATTTCTTACATCATAGCTCTATCGCATGATTCTTATAAAGAAAGAAGGTCATTCATTCCTATAATGTCTGCAGCTTCTTGTTTAAAAGTGTGGCGTGCAACACAAACATAACCAAGACTCTACTAGACACGGCTCGTAGACACACCCTAGGACTGAACTGCTCTGATACCACCTTTGTCAAGACCTGTCTAGAGGGCCGCGACGAGCACCCGGTGCTAGCTGACCGGGGCACCCCTTATCTTACACTTATGCTTACAAATAGGTGAGCCATACAATTAAACATATAAATCTATTCATTCATCATACTAGTCCTATTGGAAAACAATGCCTTTATATCATAATTGGCATCTATGCCACGTCAACATACATGACCCGACGAGGCTATCAAAATGATATACAAAATATAGGCCGACAAGGCCAGACATATCTAACCATATACACGTGGCTACGAGCCTCTAAGAAGAGTATAACATCTCACATGAGCGGGACAGGACCCCGTTATGCCCATAATTATGTACACAAAAGAATGAGTACCTAAAAGCTATGGCTCCGAATGAATTGGAGCGCTGCTATGTAATCTCTGAGAATGCAGCTATGGATCAAGTCTGTCTCCCTATGCACCTGTGGGCATAGCGTCCACAAACAAAAGGACGTCAGTACGAAGAATGTACTGAGTATGTAACGCATGATCAATATCAATATAGAAGCATAAATAGCAACATAAGAAATAGCATAGAATGGGAGATAGCAGTGTCATCGTCATATGCACTTGCTTTCCTTTCATAGGAACTTTCCATTGCTAATACGTATTTGTGTACATACATCATTATTCGTATTCATAATAGTACCCGTACCATAATTGTGCTCGTATTCGTATACATGCCCTTATTCACATTCCTATACATAGTCATATCATATACATAGCATTTACAGAGCAAACCCGACCACGTATAATCGGTGTTTCATACGTACTTGGCCAACCAAGGCTCAAGGTTACACATACCTGGCCCTACCAAGGCTTCAGGGTTACATCTACCTGGCTCTACCAAGGCGTTAGGGTTATTCGTACGATCTGCAGAGGTGTGCGCGCGTTTCGTAATCGTATACATACTTATTTACATATCATACCCAGCCTCATAAGTTCGGGGTCCCACAATAGTCATACATAGATACATACGCATAATAGCTCATAAGCATCTTTGCTATTAGAATCAATATCATAATCGTCATCGTTATCGTTATCATTATTACCATTATAGTCATCATCAATATCGTTATCACTATTATCGTCATTTCTCTCATCTACCTCAATAGGCCTACTCGTCATACGAGGAACTTAGTACAATCGTGGCGCATCAAGAGTCGTGAGCTTACTAGCTCGGAAGATCAAATCATTTGAAGGATATCATAGTCTCATAGAAGATTTAGATGTTTTCCAAAGAAACATGCCTTATGAAAGAAGGGTTAGCCTTACATACCTTTCCGTTGCACTATTCTACACTTGCTCATTCTCCTCCAACGTTCGCGTTTCTACCTTCATTAAAGTCATACTATCATTAGAGTCGATAGCTAGCATACATGACTAAAGGTGGAGAAAATCGAACATCATCTCCTCTATTTATACGACATTCTTCCATAACATATATCAACTCCCAACATTAATAATACATTCACAATACCATAACAATAGTCGTTATTCATCCACATTATCCATATTTCTAGACTTACTTTCAATCACCCATATCCATGGTCATATTGCATAACGACGTCCATTCACATGCATTGCTCATCTCATGTTCTCAACATCATTTATTACATCACAATACATCAAGAACCATAACTCAATTCAAACAATTTCTCAAAATGACACTATTCCTTATTCATGAGCCATTTTGCCATACCTTTCTACAATCCAAGTATTTCAACTCTTAAATACCTTAACCAACATAGAAATATCATGAATCTTACCTTAGATATTGTAGGAACAAGCTTTAGTTGATAATACTCCACTTGAGGAAAAACCCTAGTTTTTCTCCATGAGATTTCTTGACTTTGAATGATCTTTGATGGTTTTCTTACACTTGATTCACTTGGTTTATGTTGTTGATAAAAAAATATCGTTGAATTCTTGTGGAATATATGTAGAGAGATGTTTTAGATAGAAGGGGTGTGAAGTAGAAATGAAATGAAATAACCTTGGTCCCTTTATTTAATGCACCAAAAATCTGCCCCGACCCCTTATACGGACCAACATACGGTCCGTATAATTTATATGGACCGTATGTCTGGCCGTATATTTGGTCCAGAAACTTTGTTCTTTCCGAACTGATTATACGGTCCCAAACATAAGGACCGTATAATTTATACGGCCAGTATGTTTGGCCGTATAACCCCCAGTGGTTCCGAAGTTCATTTCGTCGATTCGTTTGATCTCCAATCCTTATGGAACCTTCTTAACACTTGTTCAACACCTCAATACCAATGTAAGGGACGTTATCACTCTTCCCCAAGTCATCATTAAGGCCTTGCTAACTCATTACCCGTATTTCCTTTCTGATACCTATCGTATGCCTTGCCTCATCTTAGCCAACTTTCTCATCTAACATCGGATGCCCTAGAAATCTCAGTTAGGGTCATCAAACGTTGTCTCTTACTTATGGAAATATCGTATACTCATACTCCTCACTAGTTTATTCACTTGCGTACCAACGGAAGATTTTTTGAGGTGTAACACCCTAGTCCTGAAACTTCCAGAGGGATTGGAAGGTTATGTTATTTATTGTGATGCTTCAGGAATTGGGCTAGGCTGTGTGGATGCAACATGGTTAGGTGGTTGCGTATGCTTCAAGGAAATTAGGAAAACATGAGAAAAATTATCCAACCCATGACCTTGAATTGGCTGTAGTGATTCATGCATTAAAGTTGTGGAGACATTACTTGTATCGTGTTCATGTGGATATTTACACAGATCATAAGAGCCTTCAGTATATCTTCAAGCAAAAAGAGTTGAATTTGCGACAACGACGATGGTTGGAATTGCTAAGAGATTACGATGTTGATATCCTATATCACCCCGGAAAGGCAAATGTTGTGGCTGATGCTCTTAGCCGTAGATCCATGGGAAGTTTGTGTGATGTATGACCAGAGAAAAGAGGAATGGCTCGTGAGCTCTAGCAGTTAGCTAGCCTAGGAGTTCGAGATATTATCTCTTATTAAGTGGAATTGGATACAAGGAATGAAGTTTCGAAATTATATATGTCACGACCCAAACCCCGTGGGCCGCGACTGGTACCCTAACTGGGTACCCATACGTACCTACCCGACCGAAATCGAATCATACAGATTTTTTTTTTTTTTTTTTTTTTAAAACAGAAGTACAGAAATAGGCCGGTACAAATACGGCACGCACGCTAGCATACATATATATACGTACATATACCTGAACACACAGACATTTACAAGTAAGCCGATAAGGCTAACATACAGACGAAACCCGTAACCCACACATCTATCTACAGGCCTCTACAGACATACAGAATCATATGACGGGACAGGGCCCCGCCGTACCCAGAATATACAGACATGCGGAGTACACAAAGACAGAAGGTATATACCAAAGATATATGCTCCGAGTAAAAGGAGCTCTTCAAGTAGCAGAGTCGGAAACCTACGCGGGCGGCGTATCACCTGGTGCGTCTGTACCTGCGGGCATGTAGCGCAGCCCCCGACGAACGGGGGTCAGTACGAAAAATGTACCGAGTATGTAAAGCAGAAACGTAACAGATATAAACATAGTCCGAACTAGAATCACAGAAATATAACGGGCAAAATCATAAGTCAAACTAACGGACAGAGTTATGATCCAGACAGACATACAGAATCGTGTTACACACAAATGAACAGAATTATAGTTCGGACAGACAGACGGAGTCATAATACGGACAGACGAGCAGAATCTGAATCCATACGGACATACAGAAGCAGAAGCCATACGGACATACAGAAATAGTTGTAACACAGACGGACAGACAGTAGTATGACGGACAGAATTATGCATGCAGAGTAGCACAGAGTCATACAAAATCATACAAAGGCGTGTGCTTTATAAATACAGATGGCACACGCATATATTCATACAGATCCCGGCCCTGTCTGGGGGCGCGGTAACAGAACCCGGCCCTCTTAGTACGGGACGCGGTGGACAGACAGAATCATATCAGATCATATGCCATCCTGGCCGCCATCCCCATACACAGATCATACAGACATACAGATCCCGGCCCGTACGCCGAGGGACGCGGTGAACAATGCAGAGAAAATATGCACGATAACAGAACCTGGCCCGGGTCGCAGTGAAAGAATGCATTGAGACAGACACGAATCGATAAATGAGAAACCACCTACCTACAGACTCAACATACAGACTCGATCAATCAGAAGGGTGCCCAACGGCGAGCCAAAACCAGAATATCCAGATAGTATGCATAGCACGCGCTCATATCCTAGTTAGGAAGGCACGACAGATTTTCAGAATGGGATGCTCGGATGTTCAGAAATCATATTGTATAAATTACACAAAACTATCCATAATATTCACAAAATAATAGTTCAGAAGTTTTTGGAGAAGTTCGGACCAAAACAGAAGTATTTTAAAAATCGTACCGGAAGTATCGGGCCTTGTGGGCCCACCTCGGACCAACCCGAGGCTACATACGTAAATTACTGATGATTGACCTTATGAGGTCACCCATACTCATTCGGAAGTGTTCCGACTCCGTTTGGGGAAGTTTTGTGCAAAATCTCACTTTAAGGACAATTTGTAAGAAAATAGGTTCAATTGAACTGAAGGAATTAGAGCGGTTTTCCGTCTCGAATTCCGGGGAACGGAGTCGGACCTAAGGCTCGCGGCCGAGCCTACCACATCCAGAACATGCCTAGGAACGTAGAGAAGTGCTTCACATACCTCGATGGCGCCTTATGCTCGCTCGGCGTCAATCCAAATTTCGTCCAAAATCTGGAAATGGTCAAGTTTACCATTTGGTTAGTTTCATTCTTTCAATACCCCAAGCTTACACATACTTGCCTACCGAAATTTCGGCAGCATTTCCTCTGTATATACGACATCCCCAAAAGTTAAAACACAGCCAACAACCAACACAACAACCCAGAGAATGATATCAAAACAACAACAAACATCAAGACATACATTAAGGCATCATTAGCCAGCTTCCAACATAACGAAACATTTTTCGTTTCAAACTTACATTTCCAAACCAAACTTATTATTTTCGCATCTATTATCCATCAAGATCATTATAGCATACGTCGGAGGCATATCATACCATTTCCACACACTATACACACGATATACAAACATACAAACTTTCCATTAAAGCCACTACTTATCCAATTTTTCCAACCTTCCACATACAAGTTCATCAACACATTTTTACATTCCAAATTCATTATCCTTAATCATATTTTCAAGAAATCACGATAACGCGACATACTTTCCGACGACAACTTAATCAACAATTTCTTCGTTTTAGCTTAACCATTATCCTTTCGTCTACTTCATAAGGCCATAACAACACAATTAACATGCTAACAAGATTTAACTCACCTTCCAACATCAACACACACACACGGCCACACCCCAAAATTCTCAATTTTCCTTAATTCATTCAACTTTCATTTCTAATACAATCCCCACCATCCTACAACTAACTTACACAAGAATTCAAGCCATTAAAAGCATGCAATACATATATATGCATTCGGCCATCACCCAAGTTGTTCAACACACAAAATTTCCATGTTTTTCCTTCATTCACACATACTACAACATACATACATCATTTTTAACACAACAAAAGCATGAAATCCTTACCTTTCTTCAAGTTCTTCACTTGGGGTTGAAGTTGTTTTCTTGCCACAATCTTTATATCAACTTGAAGAGCACCTTGTGCTTAGTACAAATCTCACAAGAGATGAATTTTTGAACCAAGGAATGGGCTCCAATTTTTTTCTTTCTTTTCTTCCTTTCTTTCTCTCCCACCCGAAACATCTCTCTCTTTTTTTTTCTTGTTCTTTCTTTATGTTTCTTGAATGTTCTTGATAATTATCCCACTATAATATACCACATAATTAAATTGTGGGCTTGGGCTATTTTTAACCCACTATGGCCGGTTGGGCCTTCCCAAATGGGCCTTGTCTTATTATTTTTTTTTTGAGCCCAAAATTGTTGGTTACATATTGATCCATAAGGCAAATTTCCAAAATTCCGATTTTGCCCTTGGCCACCTTTCGTAATTCTATACCATTGACTTCATAACTCACACATTCACACCAAGTAGTGTCCAATTGTGGCCTTATTCATCACAAGTCCATTTATCTTGAATTTTTCGAATAAACAAAAATGTCGGATGTAACATTCTCCCCCCCTTTAGAACATTCGTCCTCGAATGTTAAATTGACCTTATGGGGCGCCATACTACTCCGGGAGGGTTCTCTTTATAGTCGTCCTTTGCTGACTTTCCGACATGGCTTCTTTACCAACATTATGAGGTAATTTTTTTCACATCACAGATTTAGATGCTGTCATAATATATCTTCTCGTACCCCACGCAATCGTCGAACCATAAGCTATATTCTTGTAACTGACGAACGCTTTCCAGACGTCATAGTTCGTATCATTTCTTGTTACACTCCGGAGATCTCTACCACATCGATATAATCCCACTTCATTCCAGACACTTCTTACCAACAGATTCAGGACTGGAACCGGACGCGTAGAAGTATATCGGACAGATTCGTAGTCAAAGTCAGGGGCACGGAAGTATGTCAGACAGACCTGAGATCGGAGTCAGACGTATAAAAAGGTATCGGACGGGTTTCGAAATCGGAATCAGGCTTACAGAAATGTATCATACAGAGCCGCACTTAGAATCAGTCATGCGGAGATGTATCAGACAGACATGCGATCGAAATTAGACGTACAGAGGCACACCAGACGGATTTATATCCGGAGTCAGAAATACAGATGTGTGTCAGACAGATTCGTAATCGGAGTTAATCGTACAGAGATATGTCAATCAGGAACGTATTCAGAATCAATCATACAAATCGTCTTGGGTGTCGCTTATCGACTTTTTCAAAGATTCTGCTTACTCGCCCTTCTTATCTCTCTCCTTCCCTACTATCTATACTCTTTTTCCTTTTTACAACTATCGTCATACCAGACTAACTTATGATGTACTTGGGCGTTTTCTATTCCCCTGACAACATTCGGGTCGTCGCTGACTGTTCTCCAGATTCGCTGAATTTTCCGAGTGGTATCGCACCTTTTGCTTTTTGCCCATTTAATCCGCGTCGGACTATGTGGTGTCTGTAAAGGCACTAATTACCCCACACATTCTCCTTTACTTTAGATTACCCCAAATTTTCATTTATGTCCATCATACCTACACTTGTGCAAAACTTTGCATTACTTCCCAGGGGGTCACCCATCCCAGAATTGCTATGGCCTGAGCACGCTTAACTCCGAAACTTTCATGCATTTCGACACGTTAGGGCTAATATAATTTCGTCGATTGCCCCTCACGACCTTTGTCACGTAATTTTAGAGTACATCGGGGTCTTCGCAGATTTTCTGAAAAATTTTGGTAGCGGGTCCCACCCCCGGCTAAGTCATACCATTACCATATTGCCTTTCTGAATCTCGGTATCTACCAAATTAACATTTATCTTACTATTTCTAATACCCAGAAGTATGAGATCACGTGATTCAACAAAATACAAAATTATTCATACATACATTCCTCAAAAAGGATTGGCTGGCGTACCTGGGCGTGCACTCGAAGACGCTCCTGGATCCTGCCGGCCGGTTAAAGCAAACACGCGGTTCGAAGGACCGCTGTAACCAGAAGCTGCACCACGTCCTCTGCCACGACCCGCTGGCACTGGTGCTGGTGCTGGTGCTCCTCGCCCCGCAGGGCGCATGGCTGCTGAAGGAGAAGATGAGCCTGCAACGGACCCAGCAGGTCGGGCTGAACCCGAACTGCCCTTAAGTGGGCACTCTCTGACTCGATGGTCTGGGCTCCCACAAAAATAACAAGCGCCCGTAGCGCGGTAACACTCCCCCGGGTGGGGCCTCCCACAATAAGAACACGGGGGTATGGGTGGCCTCGACTGACCGGGACCTCTGGAGCTCTGTCCTGCGAACTGTGGGGGCGTACTGTAGGCTGGCTGGGACGAATACCTGTTTCTCTGCCGCTGGGAAGGCTCGCTCTGAAATCCCTCTGAATACCCAGCCGATCTGGCTCTCTTCGGCTGGCCCCTGTCGTAACCCCTATCAGGCCGACGTTCCCTACGTCGGTCCTCCATGCCCTGGGCGTGTGCCTGTACCCGGGCTACATGCATCCCTGGCTGAGCAGCCACGGCCAAACAACCATCAATCAGATAAGAGTCCAGTCCCATCACATACCTGTGCACCCTGTCGGCCATCTCAGCTACTATGGTGGGTGCATACCTAGCCAGTGAATCGAACTCTAGGCTGTACTCGCGAACACTTCTACCATTCTGTCTCAAGTTCAAGAACCGATCAACCCTAGCTCTTCGTAGCTCTGGTGGTAGAAAATGGTCAAGAAAGGCCTTAGTAAATTCGGCCCATACCGCTGCGGGCGCGTCGGCACCCCTGGAGAGCTGCCAAGACTCATACCAATTTGCTGCCACCTCATACAGTCGATACGAAGCCAACTCCACAGACTCAGTCGGCGAAGCCTTAATCAATCGCAGTGTGCTCTCCATCTTTCTGATGAACTCCTGGGGGTCCTCCTCAGATTTTGTCCCGGAGAATTCTGGAGGACTACATGTCAAAAACTCGCGAGCCCTGGAGCTCTCATACCTGTCCGCACGACCACCCCCAAATCCATGCCTACGAACCTGCTCCGCCATTAGTGTGGTCAATAACTGAACCGCATCTCGCATGGCCCTACTCTCCGCCCCTGCCGGTGGAGCTGGAGGCTCGGGCGCTGGAACCTCAGGAGCTTGCGGTGGAGCCGTCTCCCGATTAGCAGCCCCTGCTGTTCTGATATCCTCTCGCGAAGGGGGTGTAACAGACCCAGACGACGGGGGCACATCCTCAAGTGCAGGCTGAACACTGGCCCTGGTAACCCTCGGGGCCTGGCTAGTCTCTCCTGCTTCAATCCTCGCCTTGCCCTTCTGGGCGGCTGTTGCCTTCCTCGGAGGCATCGCTGAAACATAGCAGATCGTTAGGAGAGGATCATCCTACTAATACAGTTCTATCGCACGATCTAAGAATCCAAAGAAGGGTAACATCCTAAATGCCCTGTAGCTTCCCGTTTATAGATGTGGTGCACAACACATCGATAAACAAGCCTCTACTAGACACGGCCTGTAGACATTCCGAGGACTAACCGCTCTGATACCACTTTTGTCACGACCCAAACCCCGTGGGCCGCGACTGGTACCCTAACTGGGTACCCATACGTACCTACCCGACCGAAATCGAATCATACAGATTTTTTTTTTTTTTTTTTTAAAACAGAAGTACAGAAATAGGCCGGTACAAATACGGCACGCACGCTAGCATACATATATATACGTACATATACCTGAACACACAGACATTTACAAGTAAGCCGATAAGGCTAACATACAGACGAAACCCGTAACCCACACATCTATCTACAGGCCTCTACAGACATACAGAATCATATGACGGGACAGGGCCCCGCCGTACCCAGAATATACAGACATGCGGAGTACACAAAGACAGAAGGTATATACCAAAGATATATGCTCCGAGTCAAAGGAGCTCTTCAAGTAGCAGAGTCGGAAACCTACGCGGGCGGCGTATCACCTGGTGCGTCTGTACCTGCGGGCATGTAGCGCAGCCCCCGACGAACGGGGGTCAGTACGAAAAATGTACCGAGTATGTAAAGCAGAAACGTAACAGATATAAACATAGTCCGAACTAGAATCACAGAAATATAACGGGCAAAATCATAAGTCAAACTAACGGACAGAGTTATGATCCAGACAGACATACAGAATCGTGTTACACACAAATGAACAGAATTATAGTTCGGACAGACAGACGGAGTCATAATACGGACAGACGAGCAGAATCTGAATCCATACGGACATACAGAAGCAGAAGCCATACGGACATACAGAAATAGTTGTAACACAGACGGACAGACAGTAGTATGACGGACAGAATTATGCATGCAGAGTAGCACAGAGTCATACAAAATCATACAAAGGCGTGTGCTTTATAAATACAGATGGCACACGCATATATTCATACAGATCCCGGCCCTGTCTGGGGGCGCGGTAACAGAACCCGGCCCTCTTAGTACGGGACGCGGTGGACAGACAGAATCATATCAGATCATATGCCATCCTGGCCGCCATCCCCATACACAGATCATACAGACATACAGATCCCGGCCCGTACGCCGAGGGACGCGGTGAACAATGCAGAGAAAATATGCACGATAACAGAACCTGGCCCGGGTCGCAGTGAAAGAATGCATTGAGACAGACACGAATCGATAAATGAGAAACCACCTACCTACAGACTCAACATACAGACTCGATCAATCAGAAGGGTGCCCAACGGCGAGCCAAAACCAGAATATCCAGATAGTATGCATAGCACGCGCTCATATCCTAGTTAGGAAGGCACGACAGATTTTCAGAATGGGATGCTCGGATGTTCAGAAATCATATTGTATAAATTACACAAAACTATCCATAATATTCACAAAATAATAGTTCAGAAGTTTTTGGAGAAGTTCGGACCAAAACAGAAGTATTTTAAAAATCGTACCGGAAGTATCGGGCCTTGTGGGCCCACCTCGGACCAACCCGAGGCTACATACGTAAATTACTGATGATTGACCTTATGAGGTCACCCATACTCATTCGGAAGTGTTCCGACTCCGTTTGGGGAAGTTTTGTGCAAAATCTCACTTTAAGGACAATTTGTAAGAAAATAGGTTCAATTGAACTGAAGGAATTAGAGCGGTTTTCCGTCTCGAATTCCGGGGAACGGAGTCGGACCTAAGGCTCGCGGCCGAGCCTACCACATCCAGAACATGCCTAGGAACGTAGAGAAGTGCTTCACATACCTCGATGGCGCCTTATGCTCGCTCGGCGTCAATCCAAATTTCGTCCAAAATCTGGAAATGGTCAAGTTTACCATTTGGTTAGTTTCATTCTTTCAATACCCCAAGCTTACACATACTTGCCTACCGAAATTTCGGCAGCATTTCCTCTGTATATACGACATCCCCAAAAGTTAAAACACAGCCAACAACCAACACAACAACCCAGAGAATGATATCAAAACAACAACAAACATCAAGACATACATTAAGGCATCATTAGCCAGCTTCCAACATAACGAAACATTTTTCGTTTCAAACTTACATTTCCAAACCAAACTTATTATTTTCGCATCTATTATCCATCAAGATCATTATAGCATACGTCGGAGGCATATCATACCATTTCCACACACTATACACACGATATACAAACATACAAACTTTCCATTAAAGCCACTACTTATCCAATTTTTCCAACCTTCCACATACAAGTTCATCAACACATTTTTACATTCCAAATTCATTATCCTTAATCATATTTTCAAGAAATCACGATAACGCGACATACTTTCCGACGACAACTTAATCAACAATTTCTTCGTTTTAGCTTAACCATTATCCTTCCGTCTACTTCATAAGGCCATAACAACACAATTAACATGCTAACAAGATTTAACTCACCTTCCAACATCAACACACACACACGGCCACACCCCAAAATTCTCAATTTTCCTTAATTCATTCAACTTTCATTTCTAATACAATCCCCACCATCCTACAACTAACTTACACAAGAATTCAAGCCATTAAAAACATGCAATACATATATATGCATTCGGCCATCACCCAAGTTGTTCAACACACAAAATTTCCATGTTTTTCCTTCATTCACACATACTACAACATACATACATCATTTTTAACACAACAAAAGCATGAAATCCTTACCTTTCTTCAAGTTCTTCACTTGGGGTTGAAGTTGTTTTCTTGCCACAATCTTTATATCAACTTGAAGAGCACCTTGTGCTTAGTACAAATCTCACAAGAGATGAATTTTTGAACCAAGGAATGGGCTCCAATTTTTTTCTTTCTTTTCTTCCTTTCTTTCTCTCCCACCCGAAACCTCTCTCTCTTTTTTTTTCTTGTTCTTTCTTTATGTTTCTTGAATGTTCTTGATAATTATCCCACTATAATATACCACATAATTAAATTGTGGGCTTGGGCTATTTTTAACCCACTATGGCCGGTTGGGCCTTCCCAAATGGGCCTTGTCTTATTATTTTTTTTTTGAGCCCAAAATTGTTGGTTACATATTGATCCATAAGGCAAATTTCCAAAATTCCGATTTTGCCCTTGGCCACCTTTCGTAATTCTATACCATTGACTTCATAACTCACACATTCACACCAAGTAGTGTCCAATTGTGGCCTTATTCATCACAAGTCCATTTATCTTGAATTTTTCGAATAAACAAAAATGTCGGATGTAACAATATAAGACTCGAAAGTGTGACGATGATGATTGAGAATAATATTTTATGTGTGGAAAATGAGGCTATGGCCTAGTGTTATATCACATGGTCATGGTAATGGGTATATGAAGTATATCAAAAATGATTACTATTTAAGTGAATTGAGATCAAGAAATTAATTATGTGTGTAATTAGTTAAATTTTTAGGGTGTAGGGGAACAACAAACCGGAGGAAAGTAATGTTGCTAGATTATTAGTGGAGACAAGCTTTACACGTGGATACACTATAGAAAAGTGAGGACATGAGTCACCTTATACATTAAGTGATCTGTTTTCTTATTCTTAGGAGGTCTCCAATTCACAATTCCTAGAAAAAAGAATGGACCCCACGGTCCATTAAGTACATAGACATTTGATGTTTCATTTTTTTCTAAATGACTTCTCTTGATAAAAACGTGAATAGCAGCAACCTATAGAGCTTCTTCATCTAGCTTAGGAATTTTTCGTGAACTTTGCAGCAACATTATTCAATGAACATATATACAACACCGTTATTAAATTTTATTACGGGTTTTACTCACTGCTTTGATCTCGTGTTTCGTCTTATCGTGTTGTTAAAATGCGAGCTTTCTTCAATAGGAATTAAAGTGGAAGAAGAGGATTTCTTGGCATATAAGGTAATAATTCTCCTCTACTAGATATATTTAAATTCGCCCAGGTCATAGTTAAATTGAGAAACGGGAACTACGAAAGTAATTGCGGGAAATCGGATAAATTGTTATTGTCGTCATGTGGACTATTTGGTGGTTGTTATAAATTGTTTGGTGTGCTGGAATATCGTGGGATTGGCTGTAGTTGTTGTTATTGTGTTTGTTGTCATACTATATATATACGAAAATAAAGAAGTGTATACAAGTATCGGTATAGGAATATATATTGGGTTGTTTTGGAGGTAATTTAAGAATGGATTTGATCCTATTCGGAGATGTATTTATTGATATTGTTGTTGGTATAGTGATTGATATTTTGGCTAAGTTGGAATCACGAGGATTATTGTGTTTTAGAGAAGATGCTGCCCAAATATCGTTAGATTTCTAAGTAATTAAGGATTGATTTGAAAGATGTCCTAATTTGGTTATTGGCATATTTGGTATTGTTTGTAGATTGGCGAAACCCGAGACCTAAGTTATGGTTAACTTGAGAAGCGACAAGGTATGTAAAGCTATCCCTTCGTTCTTTTAGTATGATCTATGTGAGACAACTGATGACAAAAGTATAAATCCCAAAGAAACTCTTATTCTTAGAGGAACTAGGATGGCTAATGTTCTTGATTTCCAGAAGCTATTTCATTATGTCTTGATACGTATCTATGATTCCAGAAGTTCTATATTGATATAATCCATAGTGACATTCGAAGGGTACTTGATATGACTATTGTCTTGATTATCAAACGATGGTTCATTTTGATTACTCTATTGAGTCTCAGATACGACTTAGTTTGCATATGGTTGCTCACTACTCTGCTTATGCATGCCTCAATATATCTTTCACCGAGTCCCGGGCCAGGGTACGTTTTCGTGCACAGTTTCACTGCATTGTTCACCGAGTCCCTCACTAGAGGGCCCGGATACGGTATATATATATATATATATATGACGATATGATTATATGATGATATGATGATGTGATTATGGCGCCAAGGATGGTATGTGATGACTTTATTCACCGAGTCCCATAATGGGCCGGGTATGATATATGATATGGATATGCATGATTTACATTTCATAAGGCAAGTGTTTTGGTATTTGAATGTCATACTTGTCTCCTGTAATCTCTATTTCAGTCATGATCCTCTTTATTGTATTTCATGCTTTATATACTCAGTACATATCTCCTACTGACCCCCTTTCTTCGGGGGGCTGCATTTCATGCCCGTAGGTACGGATAGTCGACTTAGTGATCCTCCAGCCTAGGATTTCCACTCAGCTGTTTGGAGAGCTCCATTGTTCCGGAGCCTATCTTACTTTGGTACAGATCTTTTGGTATAAACTTATGTATATCTAGGGGTACGGCGGGGCCCTGTCCCGTCATATTTCACTATTGATGCTCTTAGAGGTCTGTAGACATATGTGTGGGTTGTGTATAAGTTTTGTTCAGCTGTGTCTATGGCTTACGTATGGTATTGACATGTTGTGGCAACCTTGTCGGCTTGCGTATGGTATTGATATGTTGTGGCAGCCTTATCGGCTTGCGTATCATATTATATTTTGATTAGTTGTAACTCCTCAGGAGACAGGTTATCTGGACACCTATATATGATGACGTTGTGAACCTTTGAGGTTCTTTTGCAAAGTTTCCATATTGTCTTAAGAATCAGTTTGTCTATATTTAATAGGTACGTATACGAGTGTCCAGCTCGAGCACTAGTCATGGCCCACGGGGTTGGGTCGTGACAGAGGGACTCAGTTTACGGCTAATTTTTGAAAGTCCTTCTAAGAGGGTTTTGGGACTCAAGTGAGCCTTAGCACGACATTTCACCCGCAGAATGATGGACAGGTTGAACGTACCATTCAGACTCTTGAGGATATGTTACGGGCATGTATGATAGATTTTGGAGGTAATTGGGATGATCACTTACCACTCATTGAATTTGCTTATAAGAATAATTATCATTCTAGAATCCAAATGGCATCGTATGAGGCTTTATATGGGAGAAAGTGTAGATCCCCAATCGGGTAGTTCGAGGTAGGAGAGACTAAATTGATAGGGCCAGACTTGGTCCAGCAAGCCATAGAGAAAGTTAAGCTCATACGGATAATCGTCGAAGGGACTTAGAGTTCCAAGTGAAAGATTGGGTATTCTTAAAAGTGTCACCAATGAAGAGTGTAATGAGATTTAGCAAAAAGGGGAGGCTTAGTCCCCGGTACATTGGGCCTTATGAGATTGTGCGCAAGGTAGGCAAAGTGGCTTACGAATTAGATCTACCTCCTTATTTGGAGTCAGTTCACCCAGATTTTCATGTCCCGATGCTTCGTAAATGTGTTGGAGATCCTACTAGGATCGTGCCAGTAAATGATGTTCAAGTGACAGAAAAGTTGACTTATGAAGAGGTACCCATTGCCATATTAGATAGGCAAGTACGGAGGCTTAGAAACAAAGAAGTGGCCTTAGTTAAGGTTTTATGGAGAAATAATAACCGAGAAGAAATGACATGGGAAGCAGAAGAAAATATGAAATCCAAGTACCAGCACTTATTTCAGCCCCTGGAGGAGATCCAAGATGAGACATCAAGGTCATGAGGTATGTATGTTTCCTTTTTATGCATTTGGGTCGTGTGTGGCCAAACTCTATTGCTATTATGTTGTGGCTTGTGAGGCATTATTATTATGGGTTGTTGTGACAGGATGGTAGTGCGCTATTACAGGGGAAACTCTGGAGAAATGTTTATAGAACCCCCGAGATCTTAACATTGGAGGACGAATGTTCTTAAGGGGGGAATAATGTTACACCTCGGAAAATTCCCCGTTGATGCACATTGAATAGACTAACGAAGGGTACGAAGTATACGGTATTGCAATAAGTGAGAAATGACATTTGATGACCCTAATTGAGATTTGCAAAGTCATTCGGATTAAGAGAAGAAAGTTTACCACGAGAGGGCAAGTCATACGATGTGTATCAGAAGGGATTTACGAGTAATAAGTTAATGATGATTTAATAGTGTCTTGGAGAAGAATTATAACGTCCCTTAGATCGTTAATGAGGTGTTAACAAAGTATCAAGAAGGTTCCATAAGGATTGGAGATCAAACGAAGTGACGAGAACAAGATCAGAGAAAAGGTGGGTTACACGGCCGATTATACGGTCCGTATAATGGTCCGCAAAATCATCACAGTGAAGGTCCCTCACCGATGGGATTATACGGTCACTTATACGGACCGTATAATGTGTCGTATAATGATCACAGAAGCGAGATGTTGAAGCAGCGATTTCACGGTCACTTATACGGACCGTATAAGTTTATACGGACCATATAAGTGTCCGTATATTTTCCCGATGGATCAGATTTTTAAGTTATTAAAAAGGGGACCAAGTTCATTATTTCATTTCATTTACACCCAAAAATTCAAGAACTCTCTAGAAACATCTCCACTCTTCATCCATAAGAACTCAAGAGAAATTTATGATCAACTTCATCAAACTAAGAAAACCAAGTGTAAGAAACTCATTAGAGATCATCCAAGACAAGAAATTTCATTGGAGGTGATCTAGGTTTTTGGCTCAAGTGAATTATTTCAACCAAAGGCTTATTCCTACACCATCTAAGGTAAGTTTTATGGTCTTTCCATGTTATTTAAGGTATTGAGAGGTTGAAAGACTTGGATTGTAGAGGGAGATAGAAAATGGGTCATGAATGTGGGAATAGTGTCATTTTAGAGTAGTAGCTTGGATTGAGTCATGATTCTTGATATGTGATGATTATAATCACGTTATAAATGATATTAAGAACATGGGATAAACATTGTATATGAGTGAATGTAATAGTGTGCTATGACCATGGATATGGATTACTCGAAGTGAATTGAGGAATATGGATAATGTAGGTGAATAAAGACCATTGTTATGATGTTGTGAATGTTATTACTTATGTTTGGGAGTTGATATATGATATGGAGGAAGTCGTACAAATAAAGGAGATGCTGTCCAATTTTCTCTAAGCTTTAGTCTTGTACACTAAGCTACTGATTTTCTAATGATAGTATAACTCTAATGAAGGTAGAAACGTGAGCATTGAAGGAGAACGTGCAAGTGATAGAATAGTTGAACAGAAAGGTATGTAAGGCTAACCCTTCTTTCATAACGCATTGTTCCTTGGCCAAATATCTAATCTTCTATAAACCTATGATGTCCTCCAAATGAGTCTATCTTTAAAAGCTACTAAGCTCATGATTCTCGATATGTTATGATTGTACTAAATTCCTCCTGTGATAAGTAATCCTCTTAGGATAGATGTAATGAACGACGATAGAAATGATGCTAAAGATGCTTATGGGCTTTTATGTATATGTGCCTATGTATGGCTATTATGAAACCCCGAGCTTATATGGCCGGGTAGAATATTTATATGTTGCGCGCTCACCAATGCAGTTAGGTACGGACAACCCTGAACCTTGGTAGGGCCAGGTATGTATGACCCTGAGCCTTGGTAGGGCCAGGTATGTGAAACACCGAACCTTCATGGTCAGGCATGTTATGTAAATGATATATATATGAATACGAATATGTATATGAATATGAATATGTATATAAATACGAAAATGGATACGAATGTAAATGAGTATAGATACGAATATGGATGTATGTACACAATCACGCATTAGAAATGGAAAGTCCCTATGAAAAGCAAGTAAGTGTTTATGACGATGATACTACTATCTCCCATCCTATGCTATTCTTATGTTGTCTATTATGCTTTCATAATGATGTTGATCATGCTTTACATACTAAGTACATTCTTCGTACTGACGTCCTTTTGTTTGTGGACGCTGAGTCATGCCCGCAGGTGGCCAGGGAGACAGGCTTGATCCGTAGCTTTATTACTCAGGGACTACATAGCGGAGCTCCATTTCATTCGGAGCTACAACTTTTGGTATTTATTCTTTTGTGTGCATATTTATGGGCATAGAGGGGTCCTGTCCCGCCTATATGATGACATACTCTCCTTAGAAGCTCATAGACATGTGTATATGGTTTGATGTATTTAGCCTTGTCGGCCTACATTTTGGGTATCATTTTGTTAGCCTCGTCGGCATATGGACATCTATGTGGGCATTGTTATTGATGATGACATATATGTATTCTTGCCCAATGGAATTAGTATGAATAATGGACAGAAATTATGATTTAGCTATGTGGCTCACCGGGATATAAATGTGAAAGTGTGATGAGAGGTGCCCGGGTGGGTTAGCACTAGGTGCCCGTCGCGGCCCTCCGGTTGGGTCGTGACAAAAGTGGTACCAGAGCAGTTCTGTACTAGGGTGTGTCTATGAGCCTTGTCCAGTAGAGTCTTGGTTATGGGTGTGTTGCATGTCACACTTATAAACAAGAGGCTGCGGGCATTTTAGGAATGAATGACCTTCTTTCTTCATAAGATCGTGCGCCACATTGGTCATGTGACAAAAAAAAAGAAGGAAAAGATGATGACAAAATAATTAGTCATCTTTGATAAAAATTCAAAAAAAAAGGAAGGAAATCTCTAGAAAAATAAAGAAGATGGATGACAAATAAGTCATCCTTGCTATAAATTGAAGAAATTTCTAGAAAAGAAGAAAGAAAAATAAAATAAGATAGGCATGTGCCATGCACATGATCTCTTAATAAATATGGCATATGGAAGAAAATTCATCATATGCCTTGAGAAAGTTCATGAAAACTTGAGAGAAAGGAAAGAACAAGGAGAGAAACAAAGGGCCAATTTCGGCCATGGTCTCCAATTTTTTGTCTCTTGAAAGTTTGTCCCAAAAATTATTTTCTTGTTGTATTCCTACCAATTCAAGGGTCCTCTACAACATGGTGGAGTTTTGTTTGGAAGATGGAGGGCTTGTTTCATCAATTTGACACCTTAGCCAAGTGAAGGAGTTTGGAAGAAAAGGTAAGAATTCAATCTTCTTTTATGTATTATGGATGCTTGTGGATGTTGTGGTGTGTAGAAATGCATGGAAATCATGAAAATAATGTGTGTTGTAAGTAAGGTCGTGTGGTGGTGTTGGGCCGTGTGTATGTTGTGATGAAAGTCATGAATTAATGTTAATTAGCATGTTTTGAATGTTGTAGTGTGAAGAAAAGAATGAAAATTTTCCTTAGGTGTGTGTTGGGTGTGGGCCGAATGGCCCCTCTTGGTGTGTTGAAAAATAAACAAATTGTCGTTAGCGTTTTAGTTGCCGTCGTTACGAATTCTATGATGAGAAGTGCAAGTTTAGTGACTCAAAATAATGTTATGTTGGTTGTGGGATGATTTGGGAATTTATGTGAATTTTATGTAATTTTTGTATTTAGGAGAATTGTATTGTTAATGTGTGGGGTAATGGTATAAGTTATGAATTTGGAAGAGAAGAATGTGTTTGGTGTAGTTCTCGGATTTGGAGGCAATTTCGGGAGAGTTGGAGCCTTGTTTGAGTTGTTTGAAATACTGTGTGAATTGAATTTGATATTGAAGTGTTGCTAGGATAATTGTTGGTATTGTTGATAGATTGGCCGGGTTGTATTCCCGGATTACTGTTGGTGTTGATTTGGGCCGAGCCATATTCTCGGGTTGGTACATTTACAGGGGAGATGCTGCCGAAATTTCGGCAGAATATAAATGAATATATTGAAAGGGTGAGGCAAGTACTTGACGAACGAACTAATTAATGGATGAACTCTCTTGCATGTAGGCAAACAAGTTGGATGCACAAGCGTAACTAGTTGGTCGCGGCACAGGTATGTAAGGCTTACCCTTTCTTTCTTTGGCATGTCCTAGAGCCAAGTAAGGTATAATGTGATATGCTGCCTTGGGGTAACTTTGTTCTGTGATGCTGAGTCTGATTATGATTCTAATTCACTTCTTGACCTGAGATTGTGATCCTAGTTCATCCCTTGATATAAGTATTTGATATAAGTATTTTGATATAAGTATTTTGGTACAAGTATTCTGATATACGTATGTTGATATAAGTATTCTGATATAAGTATTTTGATATAAGTGTTTTGATATAAGCATTTTGATATCAGTCTTCTGACATAAGTGTGTCGATATGAGTATTTTGATATAAGTATTCTGATGTAAGTATGCTGATATAAGTATTCCGATATAAGTATCCTGATATGAGAATTCCGAAATCAGTATCCTGATAAGAGCATTCTGATATGTTTATTCTGGTTTGAGAACTTTTGTAAGATTTAATGTCCCTAACTTCCGTATACGATCTCGGATTGCTCTGAAATGTTCGAAGAGGTTTCTGTATCAAGACGTCTATAATTTTCTTATACGTAAGTATGGTTCCAAAATCTCTATTTGATCTGATTCGTAAGGACATCTGAAGGTGTCTGATATGACTATGAATCTGATTCCCCGAAAAAGGCTTCTGAAACGCTTATAAAGCGTTCTGTACTTCGAACGCACGTAACTTTCTCATACTACGTCGGATTGACCTGAAATCTGTTCCGAGCCCCCAAGTATCGGTAAGTATACTGGTCTGTCGAGTCTTGATTCCTATGCATGTGGTTTCTCACGACTCTGCTCGTGCATGACTCAATGTATCTTTCACTGCGTCCCGGGCCAGGTTCTGTTATGTCCTCGTGTGTCCGCTACGATATGATTCACTGCGTCCCGGGCCAGCATCTGTTATTGTGCGCATTCCTCTGCATTGTTCACCGCGTCCCTCATAGGTGGGCCGGGCTCTGTTATATGGTATGATGATATGATGATATGGGGTGGTGGCCAGGATGGCATATGATCTGTCTGTTCACCGCGTCCCGTACTAGAGGGCCGGGCTCTGTTACCGCACCCCTCACTGGAGGGTCGGGTTCTGATATATGCATACATGATACATGAATTTGATATATGATGATTCTATTTACCGCGTCCCTTATCACGGGGCCGGGTTCTGTTATACGCATATGTTACATACGATTTTGAGTATTCTGCATGTTCTGGCATCATCTGAGTATTCTGTATGTTCTGCATTCCGTCCGATATATGACATCATCTATACGTTCTGTATTCCGTCCGATATATGGCATCATCTGAGTATTCTGTATGTTCTGCATTCCGTCCGATATATGACATCATCTGTACGTTCTGTATTCCGTCCGATATATGACATCATCTGAGTAATCTGTACGTTCTGTATTCCTTCCGATATATGACATCATCTGAGTAATCTGTACGTTCTGTATACCGTCCGATATATGACATCATCTGAGTGTTCAGTACGTTCTGTACTCCTTCTGACTTATCTGTGCGTTCTGTACGTGCCACACTCCTTCTGACATCTGGTATCGGTATGTGCGATCTGTGTCTGGAAAGTAAGTATGTCGGCATTCTGTATGCTCTGTATGATTTTGTTATGCTTGTATGATTTGTACGGTCTGTATTGGTCGGTATGGTCTGTGTCGGTATGTATGGTCGGTATTGGTCTGTATGAACTGTGTCTGAGAAGTAAGTAATTCGGCAATCTGGATAATATGCTCACCCTTGGTACTGTTTGTTTCGATTATGGTTCTGCTTTCTGTATTCTATGTCTTACATACTCAGTACATATTCTGTACTGACCCCCAGTTCTTTGGGGGCTGCGTTTCATGCCGCGCAGGTACTCCCAGACGAGATGAGGACACTATAAAAGATATTTCAGCAGTGGTGGCGAACTCCAATTGCTCCTGGAGGACTGCCGAGTCAGGGTTTGGTATGCGTGTTTTGGTTTCTGTATGATGTTAGAGACTTTGCAGACAGCGTCGTGGGTATGGTGTGTCAGTCTGTAAGCGGCTCCATCAGCCAATATGTTGGTCCGAGTTGCGTATTGAATTATGTATGACTACAGATTTGTTCGGCTTGGAAGCTACGAGAAAGAATATTTCTGAAAAAAATTGCTATGTATTTTATCTTATTTGATTTAAAAAGTTTGACATGATTTTATGTGCAGCAAGAGTCTGAGGGTTCGCTCGGCCCTAAGTAAGGGTCGGGTGCCCATCACACCCTAGTAAGGTCGGGGTGTGACAGGTACTCAGTTAGGGATAGGGTTCCTCAAACGAAGAATAAATGATTGATTATAAAACGGGAGAAAACAAGATAAATTGAGGAGGAAGGAATAAGAACGAGAATAGAGAGAGAAGGAAATACACGAAGTACGCGTGCTTAAGAAGTAGTTGCGCTATAATTAATGGGAGATGCATTCCCTACGAATATCCTGTACCAAGTTAGAACGATTAAAGTGTATGAAGTAAAGAGTCGAAAAGAAAAAGATGATCATGAGTTTACTGTACGACGACAAAGCGATAGAATAAAGCCATCGTCAACGACAAATACAATAGGATTATGATTGGTTTTGAAATCAGTATTGAGTGCAAAACATAAAGAATAAGATGCATGAGGGGTATGTCCCAACCCAACCCTGTAGGCCGTGACTGGTGCCCGAGCTGGACACCCGTATACACACCTGTTAGCTATATGATCAATCAACACAAACATAACATGGAACTTATGAAGGCCAAAGCATAGTCTCGGAGCTGTCACATAAAAGTATAAATATGTGCCACAACCTGTGTTATATCCCGCATTTTTGTGCAATCGGATAATTCAAGACAATCGCGGGAAGACAACAAGCAAGGCCTTATTTTTGTTTTGTTTGGCATATGAGTTGCTTATGAAGAATTTAGAAGCAGAAATATTAAGAAAGGTTAGGGGCAAAAAGGAAAATTTGCAATATGACTCGTGGAAATATGGAGGAAGGCGAAGGGCAAATTTGGAAATTTGGAAAAATTAAAATTTGTCATGAGGTGCAAAACAAAACAAAAAAAAATGGGCTAGATCACTTTGGGCCAAGGTTGGCCGTCCAACTCCCTTCTTGATGGGCCAAGCCCATATGGGAATTAAGTGAATGATTTAAAAGATGACTTAATAGTCATCTTATCACATAATTCTCTAGAGACTTCAAGAACACTTGAGAAAAGGAAAAGAAGGAGAAAGCTTCAAAGGCCATTCGGCCAAGACCAAACCCACAAGAACTTTGGAAAATTCTTCACCAAAAATTATTCTCTCCCATCCAAATACTCCATTGAAGGGTCCTTAGCAAAGTGGAGTGGTTATTGAAGCAAGAAAAACACATATTTACATAAGTTGCAAATTCTAATCAAGTGGAGAATCAAGGAACAAGGTAAGAATTCATCCTTCCTTATATGTTATGGATGTTTTTGCATGTTATAGTGTATGAAAACGAATGAAATTGTGAAAACTATGGATGTAGGGTTGAGGCCGTGTGGTGGCCATGATTGTGTATCATGTGTGTGGCCGTGTATATTTGGTGAATTATGAAGGAATGGTGAGCAAGTTTTATTTAGTATTTTGGTTGTTGTGTTGTGGATTTTATGTTGCAAGAAAAAGCTTAACGAGCTTAGTGAAGTTTAGTAGTTGGAGGCTTGCCTTGGAAGTGTATGTAAATTGAATATGATGTTCTTGCATGTGTGGAATATAATGTTGTTAGTATGATGTTGTTAGTACCTAAATTATTAGGTTTTTATTGGAGTTCGAAGGTCTTGAAGAAAGTAGTATATTGATTGAGATGTTAGAATGTATCTTGGGTTGATTATTGAAATTATTAGTATGATTGTTGACATTGTTGTTGATAGTTTGGCCGGGTTGAATTCCCGGATTGTTGTTGATTAAAAATTAGCCAAGTTGAATCTTTGGGGATGGTGTATTTACAGGGGAAATGCTGCCGAAATTTCGGTAGACAAATGTTACTTTAAGATTCAATCCTAAAAGCTCTAATTAATGTTTGGTAAATGTGACCAAATTGTAGATTTTGGCGAATTTGGAACTTGAGTTTGGAGTGGCGTAAGAGGCGGAAAAGGTATGTAAGGCTTCACTCTTCCTTCTTTGGCATGTCTTAGACATAATAGGCTTGGATACGAACCTCGGGGACTACTCTATTTCTAGAAATCCGAGTTTGAATTTAACCCTTATTTATTCAATAGAATTGAATTAGATACTCTAGGTTTAGTTGGAAAAGTAGTTTGAATATATGCAACTTTCACAAACGGAATTGGAATGTACTAGCAAAGTTTATTAGTCCATGTTTATAATTATGCTATTAATGTTAGTGTTAAGTAACAAAAAAAAAAAGAAAAAAAGATACGGTATAGTTCATACAGCCCACACAGTAGTAGAGGTAAAACGATAGATAAGGGGTGCTCGGTACAAGTATCGGGTACCCGTCGCGGCCCCTAGTTGGGTCGTGACAACCTGTCTCCTGAGGAGTCACAACTATCAACAGATAACGCAGTACGTACGCCGACAAGACTGTCATAACATGTGGGAACGTCCCAACTATATATATATATATATATACGCCAGCCGACAAGGCTGCCACTACGCAACAATAACACAAGTAAGCCGACAAGGCTGCTACAACAACATGACAACATATGCAAGCCGGCAAGGCTGCTACAACGATAGAACACGTGTACTGATCATACACATAACTGATCCCATATAAATACAACCCACATACATGTCTACAGACCTCTAAGAGTTTCAACAGTAAAATATGACGGGACAGGGCCCCGTCGTACCCTTAGACAACATATACATATATTTAGATCAAAAAGGATCTATACCAAATCTGGGCTCCGGAACAACGGAGCTCTCCAAGATAGCAGAAGGGAAGTCCTAAGCTGGCGGCTCACTAAAGCGAGTATCTGTACCTGCGGGCATGAAACGCAGCCCCCAAGGAAAGGGGGTCAGTACGGAATATGTACTGAGCATGTAAAGCGGGAAATACAGTAAAAGGAGCATATCTGAAATAAGGAGTACAGGAAACAAGTACAATGTTCAGAATACCAAAACACTAGCCTTTGAAACATAATCATGCTTGTTAATATCATATATTATATACATATATACCGTACCCGGCCCTCTAGTGAGGGACTCGGTGAATAAAGTCATCATATGCCCTCCTGGCCGCCATAACATGTCATTATATCATCATATCATCATATCATCATCTCATCATCATGTCATCATATCATCATATATATATACCGTACCCGGCCCTCTAGTGAGGGACTCGGTGAACAATGCAGTGAAACTGTGCATGATAACATACCCGGCCCGGGACTCGGTGAAAGATATATTGAGGCATGCACGAGCAGAGTAGTGAGAAACCATATGCAATTTTAAACATTATCAAGACTCAATGGAATACTCAAAACGAACTATTATTTGCAAATTCAAATAATAATCATATCAAGTACCTTCGGCTGTCCCTGTGGATTTTATCAAAATGGAACCTTGAAATCATATGTACATATCAAAATAATAATAAATCAAATTCTAAGAATCAAGAACATTAGCCATCCTAGTGGCTCTAAGAATAGGAACTTCTTTGGAACCATATACATATCGTCTATTCGTTTTGTAAGGATCATGCCAAAAAAAGAAAGAAGTGTTAACTTTACATACCTTTGGCGTTTATTCGTAACACAACACGTATACGCTGCCCAAAGTTTCAACCTATATTAAGACGTCAAGAATTATGGTTAAGCTACGGGGAGATTCAAAACGTTTCCCAACGTTAGCAACTCCTTTCTAGACCATTTAGACGACGGTTTCCTTACATCCCAAACTAATTACATACTAGTCAAGCTAACGCCAATAATTATACGTTTAAGTACTATATCGAGGCTATTCAAGAAAAGATGCAAGAATCACTCCGAACAGCCCGCATAATATTCCAAACAGTCCACGCAATATTCCAAACAGCCAACGTTCACAATATTAAATAACGATTCACATACGACTACTACGTCTTCAAGTTATTCCTAATAGTCCGTAACCTTAACACTTTCATGTAACCAACTTTATAACAGCCCAACCAACATACACCACAATGCATAATCTTAATTATCATCAATCTTCCAAGCTCAATAAGAACAACAATGACACATCCAAAATAGCCCCTAACTTTTACACAAAAGATGCTCGGAATTCTTGCAAACGCTTACGAACATACTAATCAAACCACATACGATTATTACACATTATTTCATATCTTCTTTTCATATAATTTCAGTGAGATACGACCAGCAGCCACACGACAACTACATCATCAATTCATACGCAAATAAGCTACATTATTATCACTACAATCCTTACAACAACCCACAAACAATTTTAGCTCCAACTCTAACCCTTAAATACCTTCATTTCCATCATAAAATTCATGACAACAACAATCAAAATACCAAGTAAAATTAGTTCACCGCCTTCTACACAAAACAGTCCCTACACGGCTTCAACCATGCTTCAACATCAATACACATAATTTCATGGATTCAATTTATATTCATATCAACACAACTTCACCTTTAACTTTCTAATTCTTTTCATCCTTTTAATATGTAATTTATGATAGCAACAACCAAAATTACTAAATAAAATCAGTCCACTCATTTCAACTAAAACAGTCCCTACGGCCACATTAGCATTCCAACACCAACATTCATAATTTTATACATGCAATTCATGTTCACCAAGTTACAACCATACTTCAACATCAACACATATAATTCCATGGCTATTATCATGCTCCAACATCAACACACCTAATTGCATGGATTCAATTTACATTTGCACATTTACAACACGTCCAAATCCTTACTAAAAACGTGTAAAAAGATGATCAATTCATACCTTCACAATCTAACTTCTCAACTTGGCTAGAATTTGATGACTTGAACTAATACTTGTTCTTGTTGCTCCAATGGCTACTCCACGTTGCTATGCACCTTCCTAAGGGTTGAAACACCTTGGAAAATATTTTTTTTGAATCAAAATGGAGAGCTCAAATCTAGCCATGAGCTTATAAGAGCTTGCATGGCATGTTTATGGTTTCTCGTTCACTTGAAACATAATGGTGAATGTGTAGAACACTTTAGGGGTTTAATGGTAAGAAAAAAATAGAAGGGCTGACCGTGCTTGGTGGTGGAACTGCCATGGCTGGCCGTGGCTCTCTTTCCTCTTCACTTGGTGAGAGCCTCTCTCTCTAAGTTCACTTTGTGGGGTTGGGAAATGAGTTTTCGTTGAAGCATGGTCAACAAAGTATACCATTTTTCTGCTCAAGATAGTCTTACACGTTCCCCCAACTAAAGCATGGGCAAAAATCTGATTTGGTCATGTGACAGTGGGGCCCACACGGCCACTAGTGCATAATTAGTGAATATTTAAGTCTTAATCCCCACTTAATAATCCAATCATGGTTAATTAATCCCTAATCTCCATTAATATGTTTACACTATGTAAAATTTATAAACAAATTTATGTTCTAATAAAAATTGAAAAATTAAGGATTTCTATTCCGTGTCCGGGAAGGGTTCCGTCTTTAACTCACGTTGATTCCTTTGCGAATAACTCGACGTATAAAAATACGGGGTCTAACATTCTCCCCCCCTTTAGAAAATTCATCCTCGAATGTTGAATTGGTCCCGTAACGTCCTATAAGAATTTTTGGAAAGGTTTCCCTTATCGTCATAACATATAGTCTTATCTGATAATAAATATAATCAAGGTAGGAGTGTAAGTTACCTGTAGGCGTAGGGAACAAGTAAGGATACTTGTTCTTCATCTCCTCCTCAGCTTCCCAGGTCATCTCTTCCCTATTGTTGTTTCGCCATAATACTTTGACGGAAGCCACGTCCTTAGTTCGCAACCTCCTAACCTGTCGATCAAATATGGCTATAGGCTGCTCCTCGTAGGATAACTCCTCTGTCACCTGGATATCATCTACGGGAAATACTCTGGAAGGATAGCCTACACATTTGTGAAGCATTGACACGTGAAAGACTAGATGTACTGCTTCCAAATCAGCTGGTAGGTCTAACTCGTAGGCAACCTGGCCTACTCTACGGACAATCTGATAAGGCCCAATGTATCTCGGGCTTAGCTTCCCTTTCCTGCCAAATCTCATAACACCCTTCATGGGCGACACCTTCAGGAACACCCAGTCACTAACCTGAAATTCTAAGTGTCGACGTCGATTATTTACATATGATTTCTGCCAACTCTAGGCTGCGAGTAATCTCTCCTGAATAAGCTTCACTTTATCAACAGCCTGCTGAATCATATCTGGGCCTATCAACTTAGTTTCACCAACATCAAACCAGCCAATAGGTGATCTGCACATCCTCCCATACAAGGCCTCATACAGTGCCATCTGAATACTCGAATGGTAGCTGTTATTATAGGCGAACTCAATAAGTGGAAAGTGATCATCCCAGCTACCCCGGAAATCAATAACACAGGACCGTAACATATCTTGTAGCGTCTGAATGGTACGCTCGGCCTGTCCGTCAGTCTGAGGGTGAAATGTCGTGCTGAGACTCACTTGTGTCCCCAATCCCTCCTGGAAAGATCTCCAGAAGTTAGCTGTGAACTGGGCTCCTCTATTAGAGATAATAGCTATGGGAACCCTGTGAAGTCTCACTATCTCCTTAAGGTACAACCTGGCATAATCCTCAGCTGAATATGTAGTCCTGACTGGAAGAAAGTGGGTTGATTTTGTCAACCAATCAACGATGACCCAAATAGAGTCATATTTTTACGGAGTGCGAGGTAAACCTGTGACGAAGTCCATATTGATCACCTCCTATTTCCAGGTGGGAATCTCCATCTCCTGTAATAGTCCCCCAGGCTTTTGGTGCTCGATCTTAACCTGTTGACAATTCGGACACTAAGTGACAAACTCTGCTACATCCCTCTTCATGCCATCCCACCAATACAAGCATCTGAGGTCATGATACATCTTCATTGACCCAGGATGAACAGAATAACGGGCATAGTGTGCCTCTCCCATCACCTGCTGTCGTAACCCTGCAACCTCAGGTACACATAATCTACCTTTGTATCATAGCACTCCGTCAGGTGTGACCTCGAATGGGGTTTCTTCCTTTTGAAGAGATGCATCTCTATGATGTACAAGAATAGGATCCTCGTACTGGTGTCTCTTTATCTCTTCTATAATAGAGGACTCAGCATGTTACACCTCGGAAAATTTCTCGTTGGTACGCAAGTGAACGAACTAATGATGTGTGCGAGGAGTGTTAGTGTATAATGTTTCATGATCAAGGTGCGTAAATGGACGAGAATGATTAGAATGAAAAGTCGAGAAATGAGAAAAATTGAAAGTTGGCAAAACTACCCAGTGGTCGTATAGTGCAAAATACGGACCGTAAAGTGCAATACGGTCCATAAACTTGAAGTCGTAAACTGGCATGCCCAACTTCAAATTTCTGCCAGCTGAGGAAAAGGTATAATACGACCTGGTGGACAGACCGTAAAGTGATTTACGGCCCGTAAACCATGGTCGTAAATCCCATGCATGCAGGCCAAAGTCTCTGGTCCTGCTTAAGCTTAAAGACGACCACGAAGGACGGTCCGTAAAGTGGAATACGAACCGTAAACCTCCATGGACGACCACTGTTCACCCAGCACAGATTTTCCAATTCATTAAATATGAGTATCAAGACTTATTTTATTTCATTACAACATTACACCACTTCTCTCTAGAACTTCTCTCTACATTTATTAAATGAGTTTTCAAGGATTATAAGCCATCAATAACATTAAGACAAGTGAATCAAGGATAAGGGAATCATCAAGGATCATCCAAGTCAAGGAATCCAAATGGAGAAAAACTAGGGTTTTGCTCAAAGAAGAGTATTACCAACCAAAGCTTGTTCCTACAACTTCTAAGGTAAGATTCATGATTTTTACAAGATGTTTAAGGTATTGGAGAATTAAAATACATTGATGTGTGGGCTGTTGTTGTTGATGTATTTTGAGCCGAGCTAAGTCTCGGGGGTGTTAGATTTATAGGGGAAATGCTGCCGAAATTTCGGTAGACAAAAATGAAGTTAATGGCATTTTTAAGCCTAAGAATCTCAATTGGTAACTTTGACCATTTGCAGATTTCAGACGAAACGGGACTTGAATTTTGGGAGAGCATACGACGTCTGTAAGGTATGTAAAGCTTCCCACTTCTTCGTTTGGCATGTCTTAGTATGCTAGGTGAATATTGGAACCTCCGGAGCATTTCTGCTCCTCAAAACCCGATCCACAGAAAAGTTACTATTCATTCAATTCAATTGAAGCCTAAGGGCTCTATTTTGGCTAGAATGCCACCAATCGTCCGAAACCTATCGAAATGTGGTCGGGTAACTTAGAAATGATTATGTATGAATTTTTGGCCCCTAAATGTTCGTAAATTATGTTCGCCACCTCAATTCGACTCGAGGTGGGCCCGCTAACCCCGAGACGCCCTATTTGTCTTATGGGGCTGTCCTTTTGAATAAAGTTTGAAATGATACCTTCGATTTTGGAACTTCCTCCTACGGGACGTGTTTTGAATATTACGATACGCTAAGTTACGTTTTGAGCTATACGTACTATTTTGGAAACGTTTTGTGAAATGAAACCTTGTATCGACTAAGTATTCGATTATTTTGTATTATGAAATGACTTATGGGATTACTCTGGTTTGAAACACTATTTTGAAGTATGATTTGCATTTGTTTGCTCACGACTCCGCTCGTGCCTTATTATGACTTCGTTCACCGGTTCCCGGGCCGGTTATGATTCGTGCGCCTTACAATAATTCGGCCGTATGCTGTGTTACGGTTCCCGAGGCTTCGCCATAGGGCCGGGTTCCGTTTGGAGTTATGCTGTGATATGGCTCGTGATGCGATACGCTCACCTATGTTTGTGTTTGTGTTTGTGTTCGGAGAAACGGAGATTTGAAACCTTCTGGTGTTATGCTGTGTGTGGCGCCAGCGTCGGAGTGGCGACCACGTTCCTAAGTGTTTGCATGATTTCGTTTGCATTATGTATACGTATATGATTTTGATACGGATTTTGACATCCCGATTTGTACTCCACTTTGTTATCTGATTTGCTTTCAGTTTTGATCCATATTTCTGTACTCCGTGCTTTACATACTCAGTACATATTTCGTACTGACCCCCTTTCTTCGGGGGCTGCGTTTCATGCCCGCAGGTACAGATATTGGTGATCCTCCATTGTAGGCTTCACTCTTTGCTACTTCGGAGTACTCCTTCTGATCCGGAGTCCACTTTTGGTACAGACTTCTGTTGCTATGTATATGCTCTGTATATTTGACGATTTGGGTACGGCGGGGCCCTGTCTCGCCATATGTCTTTGTTTTGAGTTCGTAGAGGCCTGTAGTCATATATGTGGGGCGAGGGTCCTATATATGTTTGTTTGAGTTTGTTTTCTGGTCTTAAAGCGGTCCGTTTGTTTTGATGGCCCTAAATGGCCCTTATGCTTATGTTGCACTTTTGACCGGCGATGTCTATTCCGCCGCTCAGTTTGGATTCGATATGACATTTTGATTTGTGCGACCGCTTAAGACATATTTTGATATAAATTCTGTTGATATGACTTTTGTGAATTTTTGGAATATGCTCGGACTTGGTAAATGAATATGCGGTTTGGTCTGGGTACCCAGGTAGGGTGCCAGTCGCGGCCCACGGGGCTGGGTCGTGACAGAAGTTCTTTGGGTCAAAGCCGGAAGAGGATCCTCAGGACTCTCCGGTTGATACATGCTTCAGACACCGAGTCGGTAGAGTTAGCATCATATAGATTGAGAGATGTCTTGATCCAGTGGTATATGGTATGGATGGCTTCACGGGGGACCAATGCACCTCCCCCGATGTGGCAAGAGTTTGTTGATGCTTTTCTCCGTCATTACATGCCCCCAGAAGTTCGGCGGGCTAGGGCCGATAAATACTTGAACTTGAGGCAAGGCAGTATGAGTGCCCTAGAGTATAGTATTCGTTTTAACTCCTTGGCTAGGTATGCTTCGGCCGTGGTAGCGGATATGGGCGACCGGGTACACCGATTCGTAAAGGGCCTAGGGCCCACTTGATGGATAAATGCTTGACTGCGTCCCTTCAGGACGGTATGGATATTGCACGGATTCAGGCACATGCTTAGAACTTAGAAGAAAACCTACAGCAGCGGAGAAGTGAACGCGAGCAGGATATGGGTCATAGTAAGAGGGCTAGATCTTCAGGCCCATTGAGTGAGTCCAACGGGAGACACAGGCAGCAGTTTCCCAGACATTCAGGCTACTCTATGACCAGTGCACCTCCACGTGTTTCAGGCCAGAGATTTGATCGATCTGCTCGTTCGGGGCCGAGTCCGAGTTATTCAGGACCTCAGTTTAGAGATGATTCAGGCCAGTCAGGGCCAACTATGCCACGATGTTCCCAGTGCGGGAAGTCGCATTGGGGTCAATGTCGATTGGGTTCAGATGTTTGCTATTCATGTGGTCAACCAGGCCATATCATGCGTGATTGCCCCTCAGTACATGGTAGAGGTAGGACCCCGCCATCAGGGTCGGTAGCCGGATCCTCGGCATCTGTACGCCCTACGGGGCCAGGTTCACATGCGGCAGTCGGCCATGGTAGAGGCAGAGGGGGAGCCCCCAGTTCTAGCGGTCCTCAGCACCGCATTTATGCTTTGGCTGGACGCCAAGATCTTGAGTCTTCTCCTGACGTGATCACAGCTATATTATCGGTATTCTCTCATGATGTATATGCTTTGATTGATCCGGGCTCCACATTGTCTTATGTTACTCCTTATATTGCGGGTCGATTTATAGTTGAGCCGGAGTTGATCAAACCTTTTGAGGTGTCTACACCCGTGGGTGAATCGGTAATAGCTAGCCGAGTATATAGAGATTGTGTAGTTATGATTTGTGATCGTCGTACCTTGATTGACTTGCATAAGCTAGAAATGGTATATTTTGATGTCATTATGGGCATGGATTGGTTGGCTTCTTGTTATGCCAATGTTGATTGTAGAATGAAAATGGTTCGCTTCCAGTTTCCGGGAGAACCAGTCTTAGAATGGAAAGGGAATACGGCGTCACCAAAAGGTAGGTTTATTTCCTATCTAAAGGCAAGGAAGATGATCGCGAAAGGATGTATTTATCATCTAGTGCGAGTTCAAGATGTAGAAGCTGAGTCGCCGACTCTTCAGTCAGTTCCAGTGGTGAATGAATTTCCGGATGTATTCCCGGAAGAGCTCCCAGGCCTTCCTCCCGAGCGGGAGATTGATTTTGCTATTGATGTGTTGCCAGGCACTAAACCCATATCTATTCCTCCTTATAGGATGGCTCCCGCAGAATTGAAAGAGTTGAAGGAGCAATTGAAAGACTTGCTTGATAAAGGCTTCATTAGGCCTAGTTCATCCCCGTGGGGAGCACCCGTATTATTTGTCCGAAAGAAGTATGGCTCTTTGAGAATGTGCATTGATTATCGACAATTGAATAAGGTGACGATTAAGAATAAATATCCTCTCCCGAGGATTGATGACTTGTTTGATCAATTGCAAGGTGCTAAATGGTTTTCGAAGATTGATTTGAGGTCCGGGTATCATCAAGTGAGAGTTAGGGAGAAAGATATCCCTAAGACAGCCTTCAGAACAAGATATGGTCATTTTGAGTTCCGAGTAATGTCGTTTGGGCTAACTAACACGCCGGCGGTATTCATGGATTTGATGAATAATGTGTTCAGGCCCTTCCTGGATTTATTTGTGATACTATTTATTGATGACATCTTGGTGTATTCTAGATCCGAGGCAGAACATGCGGATCATTTGCGTATTGTCCTTGGAGTTCTCCAAACCCGAGAATTATTTGCAAAGTTTTCCAAATGCGAGTTTTGGTTGAACTCGGTGGCATTTTTATGGCACATTGTTGCAGCCGATGGTATTCGAGTGGATAGCCAAAAGATTGAGGCTGTGAAGACTTGGCCAAGGCCCATAACTCCTACAGGGGTTCGTAGCTTTCTGGGCTTAGCAGGTTATTACAGGAGATTCGTTGAAGGTTTTTCCTCTATTTCTGCACCACTCACTAAGTTGACACAGAAATCGGCAAAGTTTCAATGGACAGATGCTTGCGAGCGTAGTTTCCAAGAGTTAAAGGGGCGATTGACTTCTGCCCCAGTCTTGACACTTCCAGAGGGATTGGAGGGGTATGACGTTTATTGTGATGCTTCAGGTGTTGGGCTAGGCTGTGTATTGATGCAGCACGATAAGGTGATTGCGTATGCTTCAAGGCAGTTACGGAAACATGAGCAGAATTATCCAATACATGATTTAGAATTGGCTGCGGTGGTCCATGCATTAAAGATATGGAGACATTATTTATATGGTGTCCATGTGGATATTTATACAGATCATAAGAGTCTCCAGTATATTTTCAAGCAGAAAGAGTTGAATCTGCGGCAACGACGATGGTTGGAGTTGCTAAAAGATTATGATGTTGATATCTTGTACCACCCCGGAAAGGCCAACGTTGTGGCTGATGCTCTTAGCCGCAGATCCATGGGAAGTCTATATGAAGTGCGACAAGAGAAGAGAGAAATGACCCGTGAGCTCCAACAGCTAGCTAGCCTAGGAGTCCGAGTGATGGACTCAGGTAGCCGGGGGACCACTATTCAGAATTCAGCAGTTTTGTCGCTAGTAAAGGAAGTGAAAGCTCGGCAATATGAGGATGCTATGCTAATGCAGTTCAGAGATACACTCCCTCAGAAAGAGGAGTCATCATTTGATGTATCAGGAGACGGAGTCCTTCGATGTCGAGGCAGATTATGTGTTCCCGATGTGGCAGGTCTACGCCACCAAATATTGAGAGAAGCTCATTGCTCCAGTTATTCTATCCACCCCGGAGCGACGAAAATGTATCATGATCTTATGTCTATGTATTGGTGGAATGGGATGAAGAAAGATGTAGCAGAATTCGTAGCCCAATGCCCCAACTGTCAACAAGTGAAAATAGAGCACCAAAAGCCGGGCGGACTGTTTTAAGCTATAGAAATCCCAACTTGGAAGTGGGAAGTGATTAATATGGACTTCATTACAGGGTTACCCCGTTCTCGACGTAAACATGATTCTATATGGGTGATTGTGGATAGACTCACCAAGTCAGCCCATTTCCTACCGGTCAGGACGACCTATGTGGCAGAAGACTATGCCAAGCTTTACCTTAAGGAGATAGTGAGACTCCATGGTGTTCCAGTATCTATCATCTTCGATAGAGGGACTTAGTTTACAGCTAAATTATGGGAGTCTTTCCAAGAGGGTTTTAGCGACCCGAGTTAGCCTTAGCACAGCATTTCATCCATAGACTGATGGCAAGCTGAACACACCATCCAGACTCTCGAAGATATGTTACGGGCATGTATGATAGATTTTGGAGGAAGTTGGGATCATCATTTGCCACTCATTGAATTTGCTTACAATAATAGTTATCATTCTAGCATTCAAATGGCATGGTATGAGGCTTTATATGGGCGAAAATGTAGATCCCCAATTGGGTGGTTTGAAACTGGAGAAGCTAAATTGATAAGGCCAGACTTGGTCCAACAGGCCATAGAGAAAGTCAAGCTCATACAAGATCGGTTGTTAGTGGCTCAAAGTCGTCAAAAGTCCTATGCGGATAACCGTCGAAGAGACTTAGAGTTCGAGGTGAAAGATTGGGTATTCTTGAAAGTGTCGCTAATGAAGGGCGTCATGAGGTTCGGCAAAAAGGGGAAGCTTAGTCCCCGGTATATTGGGCCATATGAAATTGTGCGCAAAATAGGAAAAGTGGCCTATGAGTTAGATCTACCTCCCGAGCTAGAGTCAGTCCATCCAGTATTTCACGTCTCGCTGCTTCGGAAATGTATTGGAGATCCTACTAGTATCGTCCCAGTAAATGATGTGCAAGTGACAGAGAAATTGACCTATGAAGAGGTACCCATTGCCATGTTAGATAGGCAAGTACATGTTATATCCCGTGTTTTCACATAATCGGAAATCGTGAAAATAATTAAGACTTGCATGTTATAAGGAAATAATTGATTTTAGTTAAAATGTCTATGTTTTCTATGAACATATTGGTGTGGAAATGTGAAGGAAGTCCAAGGGCAAAAATTGGAATTTCGGAAATTAGTTTCGGGAATTACAAAACGAGATTTTAACGAATTGGGCCAAGAAAAATTTGATGAAAATTGGAGCCCAAGTTCTAGGGGTGGCCGGCCAAAGGCTTGGCCCAAGCCCCATTTTAAGTGGTCATGTGATTATCACATGACCCTTAATAAAGATATATATCCATATGCCCTTTAGAACTTTCAAGAAACCAAATCAAAAAAAAAATTGAAGAACACCTCCTTAGAGGCTCTCGGCCGAACCCCCTTCAAAAACAAAAAAAATAATTCCCAAGCCTTTGTTTCTAATCTAAAAATCGTGTCCTTCTTGTAGTTGTAACAAGTACAAGACGCTCTCCGACGTGATACAATTTATTTGGCGAAAGGATCACGTTTGCGACAAGTCGGATATTCAAGAAAAGGTAAGGATTTTGTCACTTTTGAGTTATGGAACTTGTATGAATGTGATAGTGATTAGAATTGCATGAAGATTATGGGATTTTGGTGTGTATATGTATGGCGTGTGTGTGTGTGAAGGGTGTAGTTGGCCGTGAGCCATGTATTGTGGAAGGCAAGATGAGTTTGATTTTGTTTAGTTTGTTAGTTGCGTCGTTGCGACATTTATGACGTAAATGAATGTTTAACGAGTTGAATTGGCATTGAAAATGGTTGCGGGTTTTTATGGGAAAGTATATGATTTTGTATATTCTTGTATAATTGTGAAAGTAAGATTTTAAAATGTGAATTATGGTTGTTGTTAACGAATTTGGAATGAAACAACGCGAGTTAGTATGTTCGTCGTAATTGTTGACATTTTGGATGCGATATGGGAAGTGACGAATCGTTTGAACTTATGTATGTTGCTTGGAACATTATTGGAATATGTTTGAATAACCTTGAATGAGGAAATGAATACGATAATGTCGACATTAGTTTGGTATTGCGAAGTTTGAATGAAAGTTGTCGATTTATATAGAAAGGAAGAATATTGACGCTATAGTGACTTTTGTTGTGGCTTATGATGATTGTGATGTTGTGGGTTGCTCTGTTGATATATATTGAGCCGAGCTAAGTCTCGGGGGTGTTATATATATAGGAGAAATGCTGCCGAAATTTCGGTAGACAAAAAATGAAGTTAAGTGAATTCTTAAGCCTTGAAATCTCTAATTGGTAACTTTGACCATTTGTAGATTCTGAGCGAAATGGGACTTAAGTTTTGGGCGAGCGTAAGTCGTATATAAGGTATGTAAGGCTACCCACTCCTTCTTTTGGCATGTCTTAGGTATGCTAGGTTGATATCGGAACCCCGGGAGCAATCCTGCTCCTCGAAATCCGAATTATAAAATGTCTACTATTCATTCCATTGAATTGAAGCTTAAAGACCTTATTTTGGCTAGAAAGGAACCAAGTGTCTGAAACTTATGCAAACGTCGTCAGATCACTTCGAAACCTTTATGTATGATCCGATAGACCCCAAATGTCCGTGATTCTTGTCTGCCACCTCGACTTGACCCGAGGTGGGCCCGCTAACCCCGAGATGCCTTGTTTGTTCTATTATGCTCTCTTTTTGTAAAAGTTTGACAAGGGACCTTTAACTGTGAAATCGTCTATTATAAAATAATGTTTTGATTAACACAATATGCTAAACTATGTTTTGGGTTATAAATACCATTTCGGGAGCACTTTTGTAAAATGAACTCCGTACTAACTAATTGTTCGACTATTTTTACTAAAGACTTGACTTATGATTTTATCAAGTTCTAAAGAATATTTTGACATACAAATTGCATTGTTTGCTCACGACTCCGCTCGTGCCCTTATTGTGATTCGTTCACCGGTTCCCGGGCCGGTTATGATTCGTGCGCGCTATGATAAATTCGGCCGTATGCTGTGTTACGGTTCCCGAGGCCTCGCCATAGGGCCGGGTTCCGTTTGGTGTTATGCTGTGATATGGCTGGTGATATGTATGATGATATGTGTGCTCGAGGATGTACGGAGATTTGAACCTTCTGGAGTTATGCTGTGTGTGGCACCAGCGTCGGAGTGGTGACCACATTCTTGAGCCTTGCATGATTTTATTTGCATTATATACATATATATATGTTTGCTACAAATTTTGATATACCATTCAATGCTTCCCTTTTGTATCTTGTTTGCTTTCAGTTGTGGCCTATAATTCTGTACTCTATGCTTTACATACTCAGTACATCTTTCGTACTGACCCCCTTTCTTCGGGGGCTGCGTTTCATGCCCGCAGGTACAGATATTGGTGATCCACCACTGTAGGTTCCACTTTCAGCTATTTCGGAGTACTCCCCTTTTGACCCGGAGTCCACTTTTGGTACATATATCTTTTGCTATGTATATATTCCTGTATATTTGACTATTTGGGTACGGCGGGGCCCTGTCCCGCCCTATGATTCTGTTGGTCTGTTTAGAGGTCTGTGGACATGTCTGTGGGTTAGGGTCTTTCTGTATGGATATGTGTATATGTTGTTTGGGCGATCCCATACGCCGAGGCGGCCGGTCCGCATATGTTTATACGTTGCTTTGCTAGCCCTGTGTGGCCTTTGTTGGTGTTTGCTGTGTACAGGGTTATTCTGGATAGTCCGAAAAACAAAGGAGACTCTGCCGAAATTTTCTGAGGATTATCTAAATTTGTAAATACAGCCTTGTCGGCTTCTGCTATATACTTGAATGTATTTGATAGATGGGTTTGGGTGTCCAGGTAGGGTGCCAGTCGCGGCCCACGGGGTTGGGTCGTGAGAAAAGTGGTATCAGAGCAGTTTGTCCTCGGAATGTCTACAGGCCGTGTCTCGTAGAGTCTTGTTTATCGGTGTGTTGTGCACCACACCTATAAACAGGAGGCTACAGGGCATTTAGGGTGTTACTTTTCTTTGGAATCTTAGATCGTGCGTTAGAGCCGTGCTATTAGGATGATTTTGATCTGATTCGTTATTGTGTTTGCAGTGATGCCTCCGAAGAAGGCAACGGCGGCCCAGAAGGGCAAGGCAGGGATGGCAGGGACTAGTCAGGCACAGCGAGTTCCCCGGGCTCGTGTTTATGATTTGCCCGAGGTTGTGCCCCATTCAGAGGGATCCGCTACACCATCGGCGGAGCCTGGAGCAGGTCCATCAGCAGCTCCAGGGGCCCGAGTACCCGCACCCGAGCCTCCAGCTCCTCAGCCAGGGGCGGAGGACAGGACACTGAGAGAGGCTGTGCAGTTATTGACCACTCTGGTAGCGGGACAGGCTCGCAGACGTGGGCGGAGAGATGATGATGATGACGACAGGCGTGACAGCCTGAGGGTTCGAGAGTTTCTATTATGTGGCCCCCCAGAGTTTTACGGGTCTAAGCCCGACGAGGACCCCCATGACTTTATTCGGGGGATGTGGCGCTCACTAGACTTGGTCAGGGCTTTAGAGACTGAGTCTGTTGAGTTGGCTTCGCATAGACTACGGGATGTTGCTGCTCACTGGTATGAGTCCTGGGAGCTATCCAGGGGTGAGAGTGCTACCCCAGCTACTTGTGACGAGTTCGTGACTGCTTTCACTCACCACTTTTTGCCCCTAGAGTTACGGCGGGCGCGGGTTGACCGAAATTTGCATCTGCCGCATAGGGATCGGAGCGTCCGTGAGTATAATATGGAGTTTGATTCTTTGTCCCGGTATGCACCTGCCATAGTAGCAGATATGGCCGATCGAATGCACAGATACGTGATGGGATTAAACCGCTATTTGATTGATGGCTGTATGGCGGTGGCATTGCAGGCAGACATGGATATTGCCCGACTACAGGCTTATGCCCTGGGTATGGAGGACCGACATAGAGCAGATTATTCCAGCAGAGATCGGGACAGGAGGCCGCCCAAGAGGGCCAGGTCAGCAGGATATTCTGGAGATTTTCGAGGCGGACAGCCTCAGCAGTAGCAGCTGTCAGGCAGACACCTTCCTTCGTCTGGCCGGAGTACACAGTCAGGCGGCAGGAGATTTGACAGTGCGGGACAGTCTGGAGCCGGTTAGAGCTCCAGGGCGTCAGGTTCACAGGTATCCAGAGGTCCCAGCTAGCCCAGACCACCCAGGCCCCGTTGTTCTCATTGCGGGAAATCACATCCTGGGAGTGTTATCGAGTTACTGGAGCCTGTTTTTCATGCGGCGGTCAGGGCCATCTTATGCGAGATTGTCCGTTGGCGAGTGGTTTAGGTAGTGTAGCTCAGCCGACGGGATCGGCCGCTGGTTCATCATCTGCTCCATCAGTGGCGCGTCCTGAAGGGCAAGGTATGCCAGCACCGGCGGGATGCCGTCGAGGTCGCGGCAGTGCTTCAGGTTCTAGCGGTCCCTCGAACCGCATATACGCATTGGCCAGCCGCCAGGATCAGGAGGCTTCGTCGAATGTCATCACTGGTACATTACTGGTTTTCTCCAGATCTGTATATGCACTGATTGATCCTGGCTCCACTTTATCATATATTTCCCCGCTCGTTGCTAGTAAAATTGGGATAGTGTCTGAGCCTATAGATCCATTTGAGGTAGCTACACCGGTTGGGGACTATATTATAGCGAGGCAGATATATAGGGATTGTTCTGTGACTATATGTGATCGTTGCACTAAAGCTGACTTGATAGAATTGGATATGCTGGAATTCGATGTCATTATGGGTATGGACTGGTTAGCTTCCTGTTATGCTAATGTTGACTGCCAGAAAAAGGTAGTCCGTTTTCAGTTTCCAGGGGAACCAGTTATAGAGTGGTTCGGGTCTACAACATCGCCGAGGGGTAAGTTTATTTCATACCTCAAGGCTAAGAAGATGATTCAGAAAGGCTATATCTATCACTTGGTTCGTGTGCACGACACTACAGCCGAGACACCTACTCTTCAGTCTGTTCCGGTTGTTAGCGAGTTCCCAGATGTGTTTCCAGATGAGCTTCCGGGTCTTCCGCCTGAACGGGAGATAGATTTCGCTATAGACTTGTTGCCAGATACGCAGCCTATATCTATCCCTCCGTACAGAATGGCACCGGCAGAATTGAAGGAATTGAAGGAGCAGCTGAAAGATTTGTTAGATAAAGGCTTTATCAGACCCAGTACATCACCCTGGGGAGCGCCGGTATTATTTGTAAGAAAGAAAGACGGGTCGCTGCGAATGTGTATTGATTATCGACAACTAAATAAGGTTGACTATAAAGAATAAATATCCCCTCCCCTGGATTGATGATTTGTTTGACCAGTTGCAGGGTTCTAAATATTTTTCAAAGATAGATTTGCGCTCGGGTTATCATCAGGTGCGAGTGCGAGAATCAGATATCCCGAAGACTGCTTTCAGGACCCGGTATGGGCATTATGAATTCAGAGTTATGTCTTTCGGGTTGACTAATGCTCCAGCAGTATTTATGGATCTGATGAATCGGGTATTTCGGCCTTTCTTGGATATGTTCGTGATTGTGTTTATTGATGATATTCTGATTTACTCGCGATCAGCAGAGGAGCATTCAGATCATTTGAGGACGGTACTTGGTATTCTTCGCCAACAGAAATTATATGCTAAATTTTCCAAATGTGAATTCTGGTTAACTTCTGTGGCATTCTTGGGGCATATTGTCGGAGCATACGGTATTCGGGTCGATATGCAGAAAATTGAAGCTGTACAGAATTGGCCCAGGCCTACTACACCGACAGAGGTGCGCAGTTTTCTGGGGTTAGCCGGATATTATCGGAGGTTCGTGGAAAAAGTTTCTTCTATTGCAGCACCACTGACGAAGCTTACTCAGAAAGCAGCGAAATTTCAGTGGACCGATGCCGGCGAGCGCAGCTTTCAGATATTGAAAGAAAAATTAATTATAGCACCAGTATTAGCTCTTCCAGAAGGATCAGACGGGTATGTTGTCTACTGTGATGCCTCTGGTTTTGGGATAGGTTGCGTGTTGATGCAGCACGGTCGAGTCATAGCCTATGCTTCCCGGCAGCTCAGACCGCACGAGAAAAATTATCCCACTCATGATCTTGAGTTAGCCGCGGTGATTCATGCTTTGAAGATTTGGCGGCATTATTTATATGGGGTCCATGTTGATATTTATACGGACCATAAGAGTCTCCAGTATATTTTTAAGCAGAAAGAACTGAATTTACGGCAGAGGAGATGGCTTGAGTTACTGAAAGATTATGACGTTGATATTCTGTACCATCCTGGGAAATCCAATGTGGTAGCGGATGCACTTAGCCGCAAGTCCATGGGCATCTTGGCTGATGTACCACCTGGTAAGAAGGACTTGGTTCGTGAAATTCATCAGTTGGCCAGCCTTGGAGTTCGTTTGGCAGATTCTGGAGATTCTGGGATTTCTGTTCGTGCAGTTGCTGAATCATCTATTATAGAAGAGGTAAAGCAGCGTCAGTTCGAGGATCCTGTTCTGGTTCAGTACAGAGATGTGGCCCTTAATAAAGAAAAGACTCCGTTTGAAATTTCGCCTGAAGGGGTATTATTATATGAAGGCAGATTCTGTGTACCGGATGTTGCAGGCTTACGGCAACAAATTATTGGCGAGGCGCATAATGCACGATATTCTATTCATCCTGGTTCCACTAAAATGTATCATGATCTCAGGTGTTTGTACTGGTGGGACGGTATGAAGAAAGATATGGCCGAGTTCGTTAGTCAGTGCCCGAATTGTCAGCAAGTAAAAATTGAGCATCAGAAGCCCGGTGGATTATTGCAGGAGATGGAAATTCCAGCCTGGAAATGGGAGATGATTAATATGGACTTCGTTGTTGGGTTACCGCGCACTCCACGCAGGTACGATTCCATTTGGGTTATTGTTCACAGATTGATGAAATCAGCCCATTTTCTTCCAGTTCGGACTACTTATTCGGCCGAGGATTATGCGAGATTATATATCAGGGAGTTAGTCAGACTTCACGGAGTCCCTGTATCTATTATTACTGACCGAGGTGCCCAGTTTACGGCAAATATCTGGAGGTCATTTCAGGAGGGATTAGGGACTCAGGTGAGCCTCAGTACAGCTTTTCATCCTCAGTCCGACGGGCAGGCCGAGCGCACTATTCAGACACTGGAAGATATGTTGCGGGCCTGCGTTATTGATTTCAGGGGCAGCTGGGATGATCACTTGCCGCTTATTGAGTTTGCTTATAATAACAGTTATCACTCCAGTATTCAGATGGCGCCGTACGAAGCCCTTTATGGTAGAAAATGCAGATCTCCTATTGGTTGGTTCGATGTGGGCGAGACTAAGTTAATTGGGCCAGATGTGATCCAGGAAGCAGTGGATAAGGTAAAACTCATCCGGGACCGATTATTGGCTGCACAGAGTCGACAGAAAGCATATGCAGACAAACGACGTCAACCGTTAGAATTCCAGATTGGCGACTGGTATTTCTGAAGGTGTCGCCTATGAAGGGTGTCATGAGATTCGGTAGAAAGGGTAAGTTGAGCCCGCGGTATATCGGGCCATATCAGATCGTGTGAAAGATAGGCGAGGTCGCCTATGAGCTTGACTTACCATCCGATTTGGAGGCAGTACACCCGGTATTTCATGTGTCCATGCTGCGAAAATGTATTGGTGATCCTTCCAGAATATTCCCAGTGGATGAAATTCAGGTAACAGAAGCTCTGTCTTATGAAGAGCAGCCTATAACTATTCTGGACCGACAGGTACGGAGACTACGCACTAAGGAAGTGCCTTCTGTTAAAGTCCTGTGGCACAACAACAATCGGGAGGACATGACCTGGGAGGCGGAAGATGAGATGAAGAAGAAATACCCCCCACTTGTTCCCGACATCCACAGGTAATCTAAACTTTTCAGTTTGTTGTGTTGATTGACAAAATGAATTACGTATGCCAATATACACAGGGACTCCCCCGTTATATTATAAGCCTAATTTAACATTCGGGGACGAATGTTCTTAAGGGGGGGAGAATGTTATATCCCGTGTTTTCGCACAATCGGAAATCGTGAAAATAATTAAGACTTGCATGTTATAAGGAAATAATTGATTTTAGTTAAAAAAAGGAGCCCAAGTTCTAGGGGTGGCCGGCCAAAGGCTTGGCCCAAGCCCCATTTTAAGTGGTCATGTGATTATCACATGACCCTTAATCAAGATATATATCCATATGCCCTTTAGAACTTTCAAGAAACCAAATCAAAAAAAAAATTAAAGAACACCTCCTTAGAGGCTCTCGGCCGAACCCCCTTCAAAAACAAAAAATAAATTCCCAAGCCTTTGTTTCTAATCTAAAAATCGTGTCCTTCTTGTAGTTGTAACAAGTACAAGACGCTCTCCGACGTGATACAATTTATTTGGCGAAAGGATCACGTTTGCGACAAGTAGGATTTTCAAGAAAAGGTAAGGATTTTGTCACTTTTGAGTTATGGAACTTGTATGAATGTGATAGTGATTAGAATTGCATGAATATTATGGGATTTTGGTGTGTATATGTATGGCGTGTGTGTGTGTGAAGGGTGTAGTTGGCCGTGAGCCATGTATTGTGGAAGGCAAGATGAGTTTGATTTTGTTTAGTTTGTTAGTTGCGTCGTTGCGACATTTATGACGTAAATGAATGTTTAACGAGTTGAATTGGCATTGGAAATGGTTGCGGGTTTTTATGGGAAAGTATATGATTTTGTATATTCTTGTATAATTGTGAAAGTGAGATTTTAAAATGTGAATTATGGTTGTTGTTAACGAATTTGGAATGAAACAACGCGAGTTAGTATGTTCGTCGTAATTGTTGACGTTTTGGATGCGATATGGGAAGTGACGAATCGTTTGAACTTATGTATGTTGCTTGGAACATTATTGGAATATGTTTGAATAACCTTGAATGAGGAAATGAATACGATAATGTGGACATTAGTTTGGTATTGCGAAGTTTGAATGAAAGTTGTCGATTTATATAGAAAGGAAGAATATTGACGCTATAGTGACTTTTGTTGTGGCTTATGATGATTGTGATGTTGTGGGTTGCTGTGTTGATATATATTGAGCCGAGCTAAGTCTCGGGGGTGTTATATATATAGGGGAAATGCTGCCGAAATTTCGGTAGACAAAAAATGAAGTTAAGTGAATTCTTAAGCCTTGAAATCTCTAATTGGTAACTTTGACCATTTGTAGATTCTGAGCCAAAACGGGACTTAAGTTTTGGGCGAGCGTAAGTCGTATATAAGGTATGTAAGGCTACCCACTCCTTCTTTTGGCATGTCTTAGGTATGCTAGGTTGATATCGGAACCCCGGGAGCAATCCTGCTCCTCGAAATCCGAATTATAAAATGTCTACTATTCATTCAATTGAATTGAAGCTTAAAGACCTAATTTTGGCTAGAAAGGAACCAAGTGTCTGAAAGTTATGCAAACGTCGTCGGATCACTTCGAAACCTTTATGTATGATCCCATAGACCCCAAATGTCCGTGATTCTTGTCTGCCACCTCGACTTGACCCGAGGTGGGCCCGCTAACCCCAAGATGCCTTGTTTGTTCTATTAGGCTCTCTTTTTGTAAAAGTTTGACAAGGGACCTTTAACTGTGAAATCGTCTATTATAAAATAATGTTTTGATTAACACAATATGCTAAACTATGTTTTGGGTTATAAATACCATTTCGGGAGCACTTTTGTAAAATGAACTCCGTACTAACTAATTGTTCGACTATTTTTACTAAAGACTTGACTTATGATTTTATCAAGTTCTAAAGAATATTTTGACATACAAATTGCATTGTTTGCGCACGACTCCGCTCGTGCCCTTATTGTGATTCGTTCACCGGTTCCCAGGCCGGTTATGATTCGTGCGCGCTATGATAAATTCGGTCGTATGCTGTGTTACGGTTCCCGAGGCCTCGCCATAGGGCCGGGTTCCGTTTGGTGTTATGCTGTGATATGGCTGGTGATATGTATGATGATATGTGTGCTCGGGGATGTACGGATATTTGAACCTTCTGGAGTTATGCTGTGTGTGGCACTAGCGTCGGAGTGGTGACCACGTTCTTGAGCCTTGCATGATTTTATTTGCATTATATATATATATATATATATATATGTTTGCTACAAATTTTGATATACCATTCAGTGCTTCCCTTTTGTATCTTGTTTGCTTTCAGTTGTCGCCTATAATTCTATACTCTATGCTTTACATACTCCGTACATCTTTCGTACTGACCCCCTTTCTTCGCGGGCTGCGTTTCATGCCCGCAGGTACAGATATTGGTGATCCACCACTGTAGGTTCCACTTTCAGCTATTTCGGAGTACTCCCCTTTTGACCCGGAGTCCATTTTTGGTATATATATCTTTTGCTATGTATATATTCCTGTATATTTGACTATTTGGGTACGGCAGGGCCCTGTCCCGTCCTATGATTCTGTTGGTCTGTTTAGAGGTCTGTGGACATGTCTGTGGGTTAGGGTCTTTCTGTATGGATATGTGTATATGTTGTTTGGGCGATCCCATACGCCGAGGCGGCCGGTCCGCATATGTTTATACGTTGCTTTGCAAGCCCTGTGTGGCCTTTGTTGGTGTTTGCTGTGTACAGGGTTATTCTGGATAGTCCGAAAAACAAAGGAGACTCTGCCGAAATTTTCTGAGGATTATCTAAATTTGTAAATACAGCCTTGTCGGCTTCTGCTATATACTTGAATGTATTTGATAGATGGGTTTGGGTGTCTAGGTAGGGTGCCAGTCGCGGCCCACGGGGTTGGGTCGTGACAGTACAGAGGCTTAGAAACAAAGAAGTAGCCTCAGTAAAAGTTTTGTGGAGAACTAACGATCGAGAGGAAATGACATGGGAAGTGGAAGAAAATATGCGATCCAAATACCCACATTTATTTCAGCCTTTGGACGAGGGCCAAGATGAGACGTCAAAATCATAAGGTATGCATGATTTCCTTTTTATGCTTTGGGTCGTGTGTGGCCAATTTTTAAATGCTATTGTGTTGTAGCCCTGTGAGGCATCGATATTATGGGTTGTTGTGACAGGTTGGTAGTGCCATATTATAGGGGAAACTCTGGCGAAATTTCTATAGAATCCCCGAGTGCTTAACATTCGAGGATGAATGTTCTTAAGGGGGAAAGAATGTTACACCTCGGAAAATCTTCCGTTGGTACGCAAGTGAATGAACTAGTGAAATACGAGTATCGGGTTAATGATGACTTAAGGGCACTTTGGGAAAGAGTTATAACGTCCCTTAGATTGGTATTGAAATGTTGAACAAGTGTTAAGAAGGTTCCGCCAGGATTGGAGATCAAACGAAGTGATGAGAATAAGTTCAGTGAACTGATGAGTTTTACGGCTCATTATACGGACCGTATAATGTTTTACGAACCGTATAATGGACCGTAAAACCATCACAGTGGAGGTTGGTTGCTGGTGGAATTTTTATGGTCAGTTATACGGACCGTATAAATTTATACGAACCGTATAACGAACTGTCAAATGGTCACAGTGAAGGGGGTGCAGGCAGACCCATTTCACGGTCTATTATACGGACCGTATAACCATTATACGGACCGTATAATGGAACCCGACAGATCAGTGGAATGTTATTAAATAAAGGACCAAGTTCATGAAATCATTTCAACATTTCATCCCTCTCTCTAAAATATCTCTCTACATTTATTATACAAGTTTTCAAGGATTATAAGCCATCAACAACATTAAATAAGTGAATCAAGAGTAAGAACCCACCAAGGATCATCTAAAGTCAAGAAATCCAAATGGAGAAAAAGTAGGGTTTTGCTCAAAGTCGAATATTATCAACTAAAGCTTGTTCCTACAGCATCTAAGGTAAGATTCATGATATTATATATTGTTTAAGGTATTTTAGAGTTAAAATGATTGGTCATTAGAAGAGAATAGCAAAATGGGTTATGAGTGATGAATAGTGACGTTTTTGAGACACAGTTTGAATTGAATCATGATTGTTGTTGTGTTGTGATATGAATGTGTTATAAATGACATTAAGATCATGAAATAGACATTGTATATAAATGGACGAAGTTGGGTGTTGTGACCATAAATAGGGATAAATGGAAGTGAATTAACAACAATGTGGATGATATAGATGACTAAAGGCTATTATTTTGATGTTGTGAATGTATTGTTGACGTTTGGAAGTTGAATTACGATATGGAGGAATGTCGTATAAATAAGGAAATGCTGTCCGATTTTCTCTAGTTTTATCCATGTGTGCTAATTGTCGATTCTAATGATGGTACGACTTTAATAAAGGTAGAAACGTGAGCATCCAAGGAGTACGTGCAAGTGTAGAATAGTTCGACGAAAAGGTATGTAAGGCTAACCCTTCTTTCATAAGGCATGGTTCTTTGGCCAATAGTCTAAATCCTCTATAAGTCTACGATTCCTTCAAATGATTGACCTTCTGAGCTAGTAAGCCTATGACCTAGATGTAACGATAACGATGAGGATAGAAATGATGCTAGAGATGCTTATGAGCTATTATATGTTCGTGTGCCTATGAAGGGCTATAATATGACCCCGAGCTTATGATGCCGGGTAAGAATATATGTATATGAATATGTATAAAGTATGTATATGATTACGTAACGCGCGCACACTTCTGCAGATGGTACGGATAACCCTGATGCCTTGGTAGGGCAAGGTATGTATGACCTTGAGCCTTGGTTGGCCAAGTATGTATGAAACACCGAACCTTCATGGTCGGGCAAGCTATGTATATGTATGTATATATGTGAATATGTTATGTATATGAGATGTAAATGATTATGAGAGTAATTAAGTACGGATGTGGATGTATGTATACGGATACGCAATAGAATTGGAATGCCCTTATGGAAAGCAAGTAAGTGCCATGATGATGATATTGTTGTCTCCCCTATTATGTTACTGCCTAAGTTGTCTATTATGCTTCTATATTGATGTTGATCATGTTTTACATACTCAGTACATTCTTCGTGCTGACGTCTTTTTGTTTGTGGATGCTGCGTCATGCCCGCAGGTGCACAGGGAGACAGACTGGACTCATAGTTGCTTATTCAGAGAGTGCATAGCAGAGCTCCATCTCATTTGGAGCCATAACTTTTGGGTACTTATTCTTTTGTGTACATAATTATGGGCATAGCGGGGTCCTGTCCCGCTTATGTGATATGCTATACTCTTAGAGGCCCGTAGTCACGTGTATGTGGTTAGTTATGTCTGGCCTTGTCGGCCTATATTTTGTATATCATTTTGTTGGCCTCGTCGGCCCATGTACATTGTTGTGGCATAGCTGCCTATGATGATTAAAGATTTTGTCGTCCAATAGGACTAGTATGATTGATGCTTAGAAATGTATGATCGATGATGTGGCTCATCTAGATGCGCGTATGAGTGTAAGCTAAGGGGTGCCCGGGTGGGCTAGCACCGGGTGCTCGTTGCGGCCCCCTAGTTGGGTCGTGACATTTTATTTCATTTCATTCCACTCCTCCACATATCAACAAACCTCTAGAACCTTCTCCATCATTCATCCACAAGAAATCAAAGGAAATCAATGATCAACTACACCAAAACCATGAAATCAAGTGTAGAAAACATAGCAATGTTCATCTAAGTCAAGAAAACTCAAGAGAGGGAAGTTAGGGTTTTGGTGCAAGAAGAGAAGTTCCACTCAAAGGTTGTTCATCCATCATCGAGTTTTATGATCATTCCATGTTGTCTAAGGTACTGAAAGTTAAAAACACTTGGATTGTAGAAGGAGGTAGGAAATGGGTCATGAATGTGTGAATAGTGTCATTGTTGAGTAGTAGTTTGGGGTGGATGATGAATATTGGTATGTTGTGATTGTAAATATGTTATGAACGACATCTAGAATATGGAATAAGTATTATTTGTGAGAAAATGCAATAATGAATTATGACCATGATTATGGAGAAATTGGAGTTAAATAGCGAAATGCAGATAATGTAGATGAATGATGATTGTTGCCTATGATATTGTAAATATTGTTATGGATGTTTGGGAGTTGATATATCATATGGGGAAAAGTTGTATAAACAAAGGAAATGTTACCCAATTTTCTTTAGCTTTAGTAAGCACGTTCAAGTAATCGATTAGCTAATGCTCGTGCGACTTCTCTTGAAGGTAGAAACATGGGCATTGAAGGAGAACAAGCAAGCGATAGATTAGTTAAATGGAAAAGGTATGTGAGGCTAGTACTTTCTTTCTATGGCATGAATCCTCTGGCTTGACTTTTCTTTCTTCTTCATGAATTTCCTACATTCCGGAAAACAAAAAGTCTATGTTCATGACTAGCCATATGAGATAAGAGATATACATTATGAGCCCAATAATGATGATGATGAATTTAAGTCTAAAGATTCTAGAGTCCATGATATGATATCCCTACAAAGTTAATGATGTTTTTTATTGTGTACACTCACCTTATATACTATTTCCTTCAAGGTGAGGTAGAATACTTATAAATGCTCCATACTGGAATCGAGGGTCCACGACCTTATGTCACCTCGATAAAGTATGGTCATCTCTGAGTTTCTATGCATGCATTATGATGAGCACATGTTGATGATATTACACCGCGCCTATATGGTCGAGTAGCACCATTAAGGCGGGCGGCTTATAGATGATTACACCGTGTCTATATGGCACGGGCAGTACCACTAGTGGGCGGCATGAGATGGTACCCCGGACGCGGGAGGCTTGGACGCAGGCTAATTATAATCACACCGATCCGGTATGGACGGGCAGCTTATACATTTATGCATATATGATATGATGATGATTATGAGTAAGACAGCATGTGTTATTTCTTTTACAAGTGACAGTCATATACAGTTGCTTCTTACTGATGCTTTCTTTATCTCATTGATGTATCTTCATTATTTATGCCTCTCATACTCAGTACAATGTTCGTACTGACGTCCGTTTTCTTTGGACGTTGTGTTCATACCAACAGGTAGATAGGGAGGTGATCTTGATCCAGACTCGTAGGAGCCAGTAGCTAACTTGATAGCACTCCATTGTTCCGGAGGTGCTACTTGGTTCATTCTTTTGTGTATATACATATATATGTATTATGGGCACGACGGGGTCTTGTCCAGTCCATATGTCTAGTACTCTAGTAGAGGCTCGTAGATACGCAGTGTGGGTTATAGGGTCTCACGAGATTACTACCGTATATATATATATATATATATATATATTATTTTGATGGCCGAAAGGTTTATGTATATAAAAGTGTTTATGTTTCAAATAAAAGATGATTATCTTATGATTTGACTATGAATTTGATAAAATAAGGCTTAATGAGCATGCTGAGTAGCAGAACGAGTGGTGCTCGGTGGTTAGCCCCGGGTACCCGTCACGGCCCCTAGGCGGGTCGTGATAGCTTGACAGCGTCCCTTCAGGACAACATGGATATTTCACGTATTCAGGCTGATGCTCAAAATTTAGAAGAAAGCCTACAACAACAAAGAAGTGTGTGCGAGTATGATAGAGGGTATAACAAGAGGGATAGATTTTCGGGTCCGATGAGTGAGTATAGAGGCAGGCACAGATAGCAATTTTTGAGGCATTCAGGCCATTTTATGACTAGTGCGCCTCCACGATTTTCAGGCCAGAGATTTGATAGATCTACTCATTCCGGGCCGAGTCAGAGTTTTTTTCGGTTCTTAGTTTAATGGAGACTCGGGTCAGGCGAGGCCACCCGTGCCATGATGTTCCCAGTGTGGGAAGTTACATTAGGGTCAGTACCGATTGGGTTCAGAGGTTTGCTATTCATGTGGTCGGCCAGGCCATATTATGCGTGATTGCCTCTCAGTTGGTGGTAGAGGTAGGACCCAGCCTTCATGGTTGGTAGCCGGAACTTTATCATCTGTACGCCCTATGGGGCCAGGTTCACATGCACCGGTCGGCCATGGTAGAGGCAGAGGGAGAGTCCCCAGTTCTAGCGGTCATCAGCACCGTATTTATGCTTTGGTTGGACGCCTAGATCTTGAGTCTTCTCCTGATGTTGTCACAGGTATATTAACGGTATTTTCTCATGATGTATATGCTTTGATAGATCCGGGCTCCACATTGTCATATGTTACTCCATATATTGCGGGTCGGTTTAGAGTCAAATCGCAGTCGATCAAACCTTTTGAGGTGTCTACACCTGTTGGTGAATCTGTAATAGCCAGCCGAGTGTATAGAAATTGTGTAGTTGTGATTTATGACCATCATAATATGGTTGACTTACATGAGTTAAAAATGGTGGATTTTGATGTTATTATGGGCATGGATTGGTTGGCTTCTTGCTATGCCAATGTTGATTGTAGAATGAAAGTGGTTCGTTTCCAATTTCCGGGAGAACCAGTTTTAGAATGGAAAGGGAATACTGTGTCACCAAAAGGTAGGTTTATTTCCTATATAAAGGCAAGGAAAATGATCAAAAAAGGTTGCATTTATCATCTAGTTCGGGTTCAAGATGTAGAAGCTGAACCGCCGACTCTTCAGTCAGTTCCCGTAGTGAATGAGTTTCCGAATGTAAGCCTGGAAGAGCTTCCAGGCCTCCCTCCCGAGCGGGAGATTGATTTTGCTATTGATGTGTTGCCAGAAACCAAGCCTATATCTATTCCTCCTTATAGAATGGCTCCCGTAGAATTGAGAGAGTTGAAGGAGCAATTGAAAGACTTGCTTCCGAAAGGCTTTATTAGGCCTAGTTCATCCCCATGGGAAGCACCCGTATTGTTTGTCCGAAAGAAAGATGGCTCCTTGCAAATGTGCATTGACTATCGGCAACTAAATGAGGAGACGATTAATATCAAATATCCTCTTCCGAGGATTGATGACTTATTTGACCAATTACAAGGCGCCAAATGGTTTTCAAAGATAGATTTTAGGTCCGGGTATCATCAAGTGAGAGGTAGGGAGAAAGATATCCCTAAGACAGCCTTCAGAACAAGATATGGCCATTTTGAGTTCGGCGTAATGTCATTTGGGCTAACTAATGCACCGGCAGTATTTATGGATTTGATGAACGATGTGTTCAGGCCCTTCCTAGATTTATTTGTGATTGTATTCATCGATGATATCTTAGTGTATTCTAGATCTGAGGCAGAACATGCGGATCATTTGCGTACTATCCTTAGAGTTCTTCAAACTCGAAAGTTGTTTGCAACATTTTCTAAGTGTGAGTTTTGGTTGAACTCAGTGACATTTCTGGGGCACATTGTTTCAGCCGATGGTATTCGGGTAGATAGCCAAAAGATTGAGGTCGTGAAGACTTTGCCAAGGCCCACAACTCCTATGGAGGTTCGTAGCTTCCTGGGCTTAGCAAGTTATTACAGGAGATTTGTAGAAGGCTTTTCTTCTATTTCTGCACCATTCACAAAGCAGACCCAGAAATCAGCAAAGTTTCAATGGACATATGCTTGTGAACGTAGTTTCCAAGAGCTAAAAGATAGATTGACTTCTGCCCCGGTCCTGACACTTCCAGAGGGATTGGAAGGTTACGTTATTTATTGCAATGCGTCAGGCATTAGGCTAGGATGTGTGTTGATGCAACATGTAAGGTGGTTGCATATGCTTCAAGGCAATTACAAAAACATGAGAAAAATTATCCAACCCATGACCTTGAATTGGCTGCAGTGATTCATGCATTAAAGATGTGGAGACATTACTTGTATGGTGTTCATGTGGATATTTACACAGATCATAAGAGCCTTCAGTATATCTTCAAGCAAGAAGAGTTGAATTTGCAGCAACGACAATGGTTGGAATTGCTAAAAGATTACGATGTTGATATCCTATATGAACCCGGAAAGGCAAATGTTGTGGCTGATGCTCTTAACCGTAGATCCATGGGAAGTTTGTGTGATGTACAACCAGAGAAAAAAGGACTGGCTCGTGAGCTCCGGCAGTTAGCTAGCCTAGGAGTTCGAGTAGTGGACTCAGGTAGCAAGGGGACTACAATTCAGAATTCAGCAGTCTCGTCGCTAGTAGTGGAAGTGAAAGAGCGCCAATACGAAGATCCCATGCTAATGCATTACAGAGATGTCACACCCTGATCTCACTAGGGTGTGATGGGCACCCGAGCCCATACTCGGAGCCGAGCGAACCCGCTGACTCATATTACATGCATAATATCTTTGGACTCTTAAATCAGTTAAGAATGAAATACATAGTAATCCTTCTGAAACATTTCTTTCATCGTACTCAAATCAAGTATAATCTGTGATCATAATGGATCTGTAACTGTTATATCCCGTGTTTTTGCGCATTGGAAAACTTGGAATAATCTTGCTTTGTAGGAAATGAAGGCTATGTTACTATTTTTTTTAATATATGTGTGACATACATGAAAAATATCGATGCGGAAGTACGAAGGAAAGCTAAGGGAGAAATTGGAATTTCGGAAATTAGTTTCGTGAATTATAAAATATGATCCTTAATTAGTTGGGCTCAAAAAAAGAGAAAGAGAATCCCAATTTAATAGGGGTGGCCGGCCATGAAGCCTTGGCCCAAGCCCAAGTTATTAAATTTATCATGTGATCAACAATTATAAGAAGGATAGACCTTCAAGAAGACTCTTGAAACAAAGCAAAAGAAATGGAAGAGCAAGAGAGGGGTTTCGGCCCCCTTCAAGAAAAGAGAGAAAAACAAATTCCAAGTCCATTAATCTTGATCCAAAAATCATAATTTTCTAGCAATATTACTAATTCAAGGGTGCTCTTCAAGATGGTATAATTTTTAAGGCAGGAAAGTACTTGTGTTGGCAAGTGGAAGTTTGAAGAAGTTGAAGAGAAAAGGTAAGGATTCATCCCATATTATTATGTTATGAAGGTTTGTTTGTTTTGTAGTGTATGGAAATGAGTAGAATTCATGAAAACATGGAAGTTTGCAAAGTGGGTATGGAATATGGTGCATGGCCGTGTATATATATACATTGTATGCTTATGGTGGATTGAATTTATGTTGTATTCTAGTTGTGTGTAGGATGGAATTCATATTGAAAATGAAAGTTGAATGAACTTGATGGAAGTTGGAAAAATAGCATGTGGCCGTGAGCCACTTTGTGGTGAAAGGGTAATGGATTAAATTCTATTTAGTTCGTTAGTTGCGTCGTTGTGACATTTACGACGTAAATGAAGGCTTAACGCCATAGGTTGGTGTCGAACTTGCATGTATGTCGTTATGGGAAATTATGCGTTTTAAGATAATTATTATGTAATCATGCAAGTAAAGGTCTAAAGTGGGAATTAATGTTGTTGCTAATGAATTTAGAAGGAAACAATGCAAGTTAGTAGGTTCGTCGTAGTTGATGATGTTTCGGATGGAATACGGAAAGTGACGAATCATTTGAACTTATGCATATTGTTTGGAACATTATTGGAATGTGTTTGAACAACCTTGAATGAGTAAATGTATGCCATAATGATGATGTTAGTTTGATGTTGTAAAGTTCGTATGAAAGTCGTCGCATTATGTAGAAAGGAAGAATGTTGACGTTAGGTTTATCTTGTTGTGATTTATGATGTGTTTGGTATTGTGGGTTGTTGCTGTGATATATTGAGCCGAGCTAAGCCTCGGAGATGCTATATGTATAGGGGAAGTGCTGCCGAAATTTCGGTAGACAACTATGAAGTTAAGAGAATTCTTAAAGTCTTGAAATTCCTAATTGGTAACTTTGACCATTTGTAGATTCTGAGCGAAACGGGATTCGATTTTGGACAAGCGTAAGGAGCGCGAAAGGTATATAAGGCTACCCCATTCCTTCTTTTGGCATGTCCTAGGTATACTAGGTCGATATCGGAGCCTTGGAGGCCATTCTGTTCTTGGAAATCCGAATTAGAAATTGGGTACTATTCATTCAATTCAATTGAAGCATAAAACTCTCATTTGTGTTAAAAAGTGATCTATTGTCCGAAACGTTTGTAAATGTATTCGAATTGCTTCGAAACTTCCACGTATGATCTCATAGACCCCAAATGTCCGTAACTCATGTCCGCCACCTCGACTTGATCCGAGGTGGGCCCGCTAACTCCGAAACTCTTTTGTTTGCCCTATAAGGCTCATTTTTGTATAGCGTCGGCAAAAGACTTTTGTTTATGAACTTGGCTGTTGTAAAATAATGTTTTGATTGCCACGATGTCCTAAATTATATTTTGAACCATAATTACCGTTTTGGAAATACTTTTGTGAGATGAACCCCGTTTTGATTAATTGTTCGAACTATTTTGACTAATGAGTCAACATGTGATTTTATCAAGTTTGCAAAAGTATTTTGACATATGAATTGCATTGTTTGCTCACGACTCCACTCATGCCCTTATTATGATTTCGTTCACCGGTTCCCGGGCCGGTTATGATTCGTGCGCCCTATGATTAATTCGGCCATATGCTGTGATACGGTTCCCGAGCCCTCGCCATAGGGCCGGGTTCCGTTTGGAGTTATGCTGTGATACGGCTGGTGATATGTTATGATGATATGTGTGTTCGGGGATATACGGAGATTTGAACCTTCTGGTGTTATGCTGTGTGTGGCACCTGCGTCGGAGGGGTGACCATGTTCCTGAGCTTTGCATGATTTTTATCCGCATTATGTACATACATTTTGGTACAGATTTTGATATGCTGGTCAGTATTCCCTTTTTTGTATCCTGTTTGGTTTCAGTTATGATTTACACTTCTGCACTCTATGCTTTACATACTCAGTACATCTTTCGTACTGACCCCCCTTTCTTCGGGGGCTGCGTTTCATGCCCGCAGGTACAGACGCCGGTGATCCACCACTGTAGGCTCCCCGTCCTGCTATTACAGAATGCTCCTTTTGATTCGGAGCCCATATGTCGGTATAAATCTTTTGTGATGTATATGTATCTGTATATTTGACTATTTGGGGTACGGCGGGGCCCTATCCCGTCATATGTTTTCGTTTTGTATTTGTAGAGGCCTGTATGTGTCTGTTTGATTACGATCTGTGTCTTAATGCGGTCCGTCTGTTATGGTGGCCAAAATGGCCCTTATGTTTATATTTGTACATATGATCGGCGATGTGCATTCCGCCGCTTCTATTTGTTCCGATATGACATTTTGGAATGCGACCGCTTAAGACAAGTTTTGTTTGAACTTATGTTTAAAATAACTATTATGAAATCTGAGTTAAGCTTTGATTTGACGGTTTGGCTCGTATGTCCGTTTGGGGTGCCCAAGTAGGGCGCCAGTCGCGGCCCACGGGGATGGGTCGTGACAAAAGTGGTATCAGAGCGGTTTGTCCTCGGAATGTCTACAGGCCGTGTCTCGTAGAGTCTTATTTATCGGCGTGTTGTGCACCACATCTATAAACAGGAGGCTACAGGACATTTAGGGTGTTACTTTTCTTTGGATCTTAGATCGTGCGATAGAGCCAGCTGTAGGAATTGAATTTCTTATTCTAACCCTTGATTGCAGCTGGATAGCGGTATCGACGTAAGACAACGACTACTGATATTGGAAGCTACACAGTACTCATGTAAGCAATGGTATGAAAGACGTATGCTGGGTAAGGTATTCTGAAGTACGATTAAAACATAAAGTCGAACATTGAAAGGAGAAATAGAGCATGAAAAGTGTAGCAGGTGCAGTTGAGTTGGGCATGTGAGGTAAGCCACGACATCTGTATACTTCTATCTGTAATTGTTAGCCCCGTGTGGCTATGATGTGATATGATATGATATGTATATACGTATATGTGTTGGCCCTGTGAGGCATGGTTGGTATTCCCTGTGTACAGGTTTTGGGGTAGCAAGAAATACAGCGGAACCTCAGCCCAAATATTTTCTAGAGACACGAAAGGGAAAATGAGATATAAATTCCCAACATATCTTAAAGGTCGATACCGATAGGATAAATCTATTATGGTGGATTAAAAGTTTAAGAGGTACCCTCCATGTCATTTGTAAGAAGCATTGCCCTTATCGGAAAAAAAAAAATTTATCTCGAGAAAGCATATACGAGTAGCAAATTCGCAATTTATTTGAAGGGACCAGAAATATGTTCCAACCCATTTTGTTTTAGCACGGCCCATGTGAAGGGCAAGAATGTCCGACGATCAAGTTTCCTCTAATTGAAAGAATACAAAACGTATGACAAGCTGTTGAGAATTGAGCGGTTCGCTCTCGGCTTAAGTATATAGATATATATAACCGTGGAGGTAATTATGTGAATTAGGCATTAGAAGATTCCGCGAAGTTCGTCGGACTCTAGCTTCGTTTTGCTGGTGGTCGGAAGATACCCTACAGTAACACTTCATTAATTTTCCTCGAACTGGTTGAAGATGGAATTTGTGGAATAAAAATTTAAACTCGTAGGCTGTCTGGAATTATACATATATGCATGAAGGTAAATATTGAGGGTTTACAGGGGGCGACACGGTGATCATAAAGTCAGAAAAGTAATAGAATTCTCATTAGGCCGGGGTGGGACCCGCTACGGGAATGTTTTGAAAAATTGTTAAGACCCCGATTGGTCTTAAATTGCGTGACAAAAGCTGTGCGGGGCAACCGGTGTAATTATACCGGTCTTAACGTGCCTAAATTCATTAAAGTCGAAAGGTTAAGCGTGTCAGGGCCAGAGCAATTCTGGGATGGGTGACCCCCTGGGAAATGTACAAAATTTTCGCAAACTTAGATATGAGAGACGAATAGGAAATTCGGGGTGACCAAAAGGGAATCAGGATGTGTGGTATGGCTAGAAACTTTATAGGGGCCACACGAGCTGAGACGGATTAGATTGCTAAAACGGGAAGAAAAAGCAGCGCAACTCTGAAACTAGGGTAAGTATGAATAAGTGATTGAAGATGTATTGTAAAAGAAATGGTAGTGATATATATGTGTATGTATAGGGCCCCATTTATGACTGTGTTGATTGATTGGCGGATCTTGATAGCCGTTATTGTAATATATGGAAAACATTAACCGAACAGAATCTATGAGATAAAGTGAAAAGTATGGTACTGATGTTACAAAATAAACTAAGATTCATTTTGCTACCGGTTGAGATTGGAAGATTCTAATACGACGATGGTTGGAAAGAAAAGAGAATGATTGAGTGGAAGGTAATCAAATGTCAGAAAAAAAGTGAACCGTAAGAAACATAATTAAGTAGAACCTCTAAAAGAGTCAGCGGGGAAAACACGAAAATTATTTGCGAAAACGGACGAAAATGAAGCAGTGCATGACAAAGGAAACCTATGGTATTGAATGATGAATCGTGTGTGTATCGAGTAATTCGAATATATATATATATATATAAAAAAAAAAATAGAACAACGGATAAGGAACGGGTGTGAAAGAAGGGATAACTTGGCCAAATCATCCAATGAGGAGGAATATAATTATTAACAGATAAATTGCTATACTAATTACGTCATTTGATTGTCAGCTATCGGATAAGATTGTGTGCTATGTAATTATGATTCTGTTAGGTTTCGTATGAAGATAATCAAGTTGTAGGTTAGAAAGAAAAGATACGAATATGATGTAAGTATAACCCCAAAAAGGGGGACCGAAGGGGAGTAAGCAAAGTAAGTATACATGGAAGTGATTGAGATACAGAAGATTGAAGCGATAAAGGACTGGCTTAGGCCTTCGACATCTACTGAAATATGTAGTTGTTTGAGGATAGTCAGATTATGGCCTATGTTCCCCGGCAGCTCAGACCGCACGAGGAAAAATTATTTCGCTCATGATCTGGAATTAGCTACGGTGATTCATGCTTTAAAGATGTGGCGACATTACTTATATGGGGTCCGCGTTGACAGTTATACCGGCCCTAAGAGCCTCCGGTATATTCTAAGCCAAAAGGAGCCGAATTTGCGGCAGAAAAGGGGTTCGAATCATTAAAAGATTATGATGTTAATATTTTGTGCCACCCTAGAAGGGCTAACGTTGTGACAAACGCACTTAGTCGTGAACCTATGGACGGCTTTGACCGGCGTACATTCAGAGACAAAGAATTGGTTTGTAAAACTTATCAGTCGGCTAGCCTTGGAGTCTGTTTGGTCGGTTCTGAAGATATCGAAATTTTTGTCTGAGAAGCTATAGAATCATCAATTATGGAAAAGGTAGAACAACGTCAGTTTGAGGAGTCTATTCTGGTATGGTAGAGAGACGACCTTGGACAATGAAAAAGCCCCAGCTCGAGGTTTTACCGGATGAGTATTGTTATACCGAGGCAGATTATGTGTGCCCGACGTCGTAGGGCTGCAACAGTCAATTCTGAGCGGAGCGCATAATATTCGGTATTCTGTTTTTCCCAAATCCGCTAAAAGGTACCATGACCTCGGATGTCTATACTGATGGAATAGCATGAAACAGGACATCACAAGGCTCGTTGCCCAGTGCCCGAATTGTCAGCAAGTCAAAATTGAGCATCAGAAACCGGGCGGACTGTTTTAGGGAATGGAAATTCTGATTTGGAAGTGGGAGATAATTAATATGAATCTCATTATGGGTTTGCCTCGCACTCCGCGGAAGTATGATTTCCATATGGGGTATGGTTAATAGGCTGACAAAAATCAGTCCATTTTCTCCCCGCCAGAACCACTTATTCAGTTGAGAATTATGCCAGACGATATATTAAAGAGATGATAAGACTTCATGGAGTCCCTGTACCTATTATAACTGACAGAGATGCTCAGTTTACGGCTGACTTATAGAGATCGTTCCAGGAAGGACTGGGGGACTGAAGTGAGTTTAGCACAGCATTTCATCCTCAGTCTGACGGACAGGCTGAGCGTACCAATCAGACACGGGAAGATATGTTGCGGGCCTGCGTTATTGATTTCAGAGGTAGCTGGGATGATCATTTGCCGCTTACTGAATTTGCTTATAATATTAGTTATCGTTCCAGCATCCTGATAACACCATACGAATATGAGGCCCTATATGGTAGAAAATGCAAATCTCCCATTGATTGGTTCGACGTGGGTGAAACAAAACTAATCGGATCAGGTACGGTTCAGCAAGCAGTCGATAAGGTAAAAAAATTCACCCGGGAATGGTTATTGATTTCCCAGAGTCGACAGAAATTACATACAGATACACGACGTCGACCGTTAGGGTTCTGGGTTGGCGACTGGGTATTTCTGGAAGTGTCTCCTATGAAGGGTGTGATGAGATTTCGGTGGGTAAGCTTAGCCCGCGGTATATCGAGCCGTATCAGATTATCCGGAAGGTAGGCAAGGTCGCCTATGAGCTAGACTTACCATCTGATCTGGAGGCAGTATATCCGGTATTCCATGTATCCATGTTTCGTAAATGTGTTGGTGATCCCTCCAGAATATTTCCAGTGGATGATATTTCAGGACGGAGGAATTGTCTTATGAAGAGCAACCTGTAGCTATTATGGATTATCAGGTGAGGAGGCCGCGTACCAGGGACATACCCTCTGTTAAGGTCTTATGTCGAAACAATAATAGGGCAGAGATGACCTGGGAAGCATAGGACGAAATGAAGAAAAGTATCCTCATTTATTCTCTACGCCTACAGGTAGTCTAAATTCCTAAATTTGTACATTGATTGGTAAGTAATTTACGTGTGCTACTCATAAGAAGAAACTCCCCCCGAAACGCTTGTGAGACCCTATAAGGCTAATTTAACATTCGAGGACGAATGTCCTAAAGGGGGGGAGAATGTTATATCCCGTGTTTTTACGCATTGGAAAACATGGAATAATCTTGCTTTGTAGGAAATGAAGGCTATGTTCCTATTTTTTTTAATATATGTGTGACATACATGAAAAATATCGATGCGGAAGTACGGAGGAAAGCTAAGGGCGAAATTGGAATTTCGAAAATTAGTTTCGTGAATTATAAAATATGATCCTTAATTAGTTGGGCTCAAAAAAAAAAAAAAGAGAAGCCCAATTTAATAGGGGTGGTCGGCCATGAAGCCTTGGCCCAAGCCCAAGTTATTAAATTTATCATGTGATCAATAATTATAAGAAGGATAGACCTTCAAGAAGACTCTTGAAACAAAGCAAAAGAAATGGAAGAGCAAGAGAGGGGTTTCGGCCCCCTTCAAGAAAAGAGAGAAAAACAAATTCCAAGTCCATTAGTCTTGATTCAAAAATCATAATTTTCTAGCAATATTACTAATTCAAGGGTGCTCTTCAAGATGGTATAATTTTTAAGGCAGGAAAGTACTTGTGTTGGCAAGTGGAAGTTTGAAGAAGTTGAAGAGAAAAGGTAAGGATTCATCCCATATTATTATGTTATGAAGGTTTGTTTGTGTTGTAGTGTATGGAAATGAGTAGAATTCATGAAAACATGGAAGTTTGCAAAGTGGGTATGGAATATGGTGCATGGCCGTGTATATATATACATTGTATGCTTATGGTGGATTGAATTTATGTTGTATTCTAGTTGTGTGTAGGATGGAATTCATATTGAAAATGAAAGTTGAATGAACTTGATGGAAGTTGGAAAAATAGCATGTGGCCGTGAGCCACTTTGTGGTGAAAGGGTAATGGATTAAATTCTATTTAGTTCGTTAGTTGCGTCGTTGTGACATTTACGACGTAAATGAAGGCTTAACGCCATAGGTTGGTGTCGAACTTGCATGTATGTCGTTATGGGAAATTATGCGTTTTAAGATAATTATTATGTAATCATGCAAGTAAAGGTCTAAAGTGGGAATTAATGTTGTTGCTAATGAATTTAGAAGGAAACGATGCAAGTTAGTAGGTTCGTCATAGTTGATGATGTTTCGGATGGAATACGGAAAGTGACGAATCATTTGAACTTATGCATATTGTTTGGAACATTATTGGAATGTGTTTGAACAACCTTGAATGAGTAAATGTATGCCATAATGATGATGTTAGTTTGATGTTGTAAAGTTCGTATGAAAGTCGTCGCATTATGTATAAAGGAAGAATGTTGCGTTAGGTTTATCTTGTTGTGATTTATGATGTCTTTGGTATTGTGGATTGTTGCTGTGATATATTGAGTCGAGCTAAGCCTCGGGGATCCTATATGTATAGGGGAAGTGCTGCCGAAAGTTCGGTAGACAACTATGAAGTTAAGAGAATTCTTAAAGTCTTGAAATTCCTAATTGGTAACTTTGACCATTTGTAGATTCTGAGCGAAACGGGATTCGATTTTGGACAAGCGTAAGGAGCGCGAAAGGTATGTAAGGCTACCCCATTCCTTCTTTTGGCATGTCCTAGGTATACTAGGTCGATATCGGAGCCTTGGAGGCCATTCTGTTCTTGGAAATCCGAATTAGAAATTGGGTACTATTCATTCAATTCAATTGAAGCATAAAACTCTCATTTGTGTTAAAAAGTGATCTATTGTCCGAAACGTTTGTAAATGTATTCGAATTGCTTCGAAACTTCCACGTATGATCTCATAGACCCCAAATGTCCGTAACTCATGTCTGCCACCTCGACTTGACCCGAGGTGGGCCCGCTAACTCCGAAACTCATTTGTTTGCCCTATAAGGCTCATTTTTGTATAGCGTCGGCAAAAGACTTTTGTTTATGAACTTGGCTGTTGTAAAATAATGTTTTGATTGCCACGATGTCCTAAATTATATTTTGAACCATAATTACCGTTTTGGAAATACTTTTGTGAGATGAACCCCGTTTTGATTAATTGTTCGAACTATTTTGACTAATGAGTCAACATGTGATTTTATCAAGTTTGCAAAAGTATTTTGACATATGAATTGCATTGTGTGCTCACGACTCCGCTCGTGCCCTTATTATGATTTCGTTCACCGGTTCTCGGGCCAGTTATGATTCGTGCGCCCTATGATTAATTCGGCCGTATGCTGTGATACGGTTCCCGAGACGTCGCCATAGGGCCGGGTTCCGTTTGGAGTTATGCTGTAATATGGCTGGTGATATGTTATGATGATATGTGTGTTCGGGGATGTACGGAGATTTGAACCTTCTGGTGTTATGCTGTGTGTGGCACCTGCGTCGGAGGGGTGACTACGTTCCTGAGCTTTGCATGATTTTTATCTGCATTATGTACATACGTTTTGGTACAGATTTTGATATGCTGGTCAGTATTCCCTTTTTTGTATCCTGTTTGGTTTCAGTTATGATTTACACTTCTGCACTCTATGCTTTACATACTCAGTACATCTTTCGTACTGACCCCCCTTTCTTCGGGGGCTGCGTTTCATGCCCGCAGGTACAGACGCCGGTGATCCACCACTGTAGGCTCCCCATCCTGCTATTACAGAATGCTCCTTTTGATTCGGAGCCCATATGTCGGTATAAATCTTTTGTGATGTATATGTATCTGTATATTTGACTATTTGGGGTACGGCGGGGCCCTGTCCCGTCATATGTTTTCGTTTTGTATTTGTAGAGGCCTGTTGTCATGTTTGTGGGTTGAGGGTCCTATATGTGTCTGTTTGATTACGATCTGTGTCTTAATGCGGTCCGTCTGTTATGGAGGCCAAAATGGCCCTTGTGTTTATATTTGTACATATGATCGGCGATGTGCATTCCGCCGTTTCTATTTGTTCCGATATGACATTTTGGTATGCGACCGCTTAAGACAAGTTTTGTTTGAAATTATGTTTAAAATAACTATTATGAAATCTGAGTTAAGCTTTGATTTGACGGTTTGGCTCGTATGTCCGTTTGGGGTGCCCAAGTAGGGCGCCAGTCGCGGCCCACGGGGATGGGTCGTGACAGTAACATAATACTATAAGACACATCGGCTGATGGAGCCGCTTACAAACTGACATTCTATGCCCACGACTCTGTCTGCAAAGTCTCTAACTTCAACCAAGACATCATAGCATAATAGTCTGACCCGACAACACTCTAGGGCCAAATGGAGCTTTCCAACTTCGCTGGAATATCTTCTATAATGGCTTCTACTCATCTGGGTGTACCTGCCCGGCATGAAACGCCGCGTCCACAAGAAGAGACGTTAGTACGAGCAATGTACTGAGTATGTAAGACATGAATAGTAACATAGTAAGGGATGTAATTATGAATAACAACAGAATAGAAATATAAGGCATATCATGGGGTAAAAGAGTAACCTGTACATCTGAGTGCCTTTTAGGCGGATACCATGCATGCTTAGTGCTGCGGAACGTGCAGCCCGATCCATATACATATATTGCTGCGGAACGTGCAACCCGATCCATACACATATATTGCTGCGGAACGTGCTGCCCGATCCATATATATATATATATTGTTGCGGAACGTGCAGCCCGATCCATTTATCCATATATCCCGCGTCCGGGCATCCCGCGTCCGGGACGATATCATATTATACCAACTGATCAGGTGGCTACGCGTATATAACGCTCTCACCTTCCCCTTACCCCATATACATATACATATATCATGTAAGCAGCATGCAGGAGAGCCCAAAGAATGTTATGTCTCTGTCGGAGTGACGTAAGGTCGGTAACCTCCGAATACATTATGGAAGACTCAATGGACAAGTATACTTACCGACACCTGAAGGCTCAGAAACAAGTTTCGGGGCAATCCGATTTAGAATAAGAAAGTTATGAGCGTTTGAAGTACAAAACCTTCTATGAACGTTTCGGTAGCTATTTTTGGACAATCAAAGCAATAATCATACCAAGTACCTTTAAACATGAAATCATTCTTATCATAGTCATCATAGAAACATTCTCATCCTTGACATCATCAATGTCATTGTAACACATATCCATCGTTATTGTCATAAGATCTTACAAAATCATAAACCTCTGTTTTGGTAGAATATGGACACTTTGGAAAAACATTTACGAGTTATCGGGAAGAGAATCATGCCTTGGAATCACAAACATCTACCTTTCGAAAACAAGGAAGATATGGAAACAATTATGAAATCATAACATCGGAATCATGCCTTTGAAAGAAAGGGGTGAGCCTTAACATACCTGTTCCACGTCCTATTAGCTACGCTCAATTGTCCAAGCTCGTTATCGCTAGTCTACACTCAAAACGATTGACACAATCATTAGACTCACCATCGTATACTTGCCTTAATCCTTCAAATGAATTCATTTATAATCTGCCGAAATTTCGGCAGCATCTCCCCTGTAAATACACCATCCCCGAGAATCTAACTCGGCCAATTTGTCAACAACAATCCGAGAATTCAACTCGGCCAAATTATCACAACAATACCAACAACATCAACAATCAATTCAAGACGCATTCTAACATTAACAACCTTTTTCATAAAATTCACATAATATTCAAAACGACTCAATCAACATACTACTTCACCCGACACCTTCCAAATTCAACAAGAACAATAACAACCTATTTCCTTCTTTCAAATTCAATCACGACAACCCAACTTAAAATCTTCCAAACACATGTCTCACTTCCAAATTCATGAATTATATTTACAACCTACATATTAACAATATCATTCCCTCAATTATAAGAAACCATACCAATGTCACACTAACTTCTTCAACAACCCCACAATGATTCCAAATTCACTTCAATTCATCAAACCTTCATTTTCATCATAGAATCCACAACTACAACAATCAAAATACTAAATAAAATTAATTCATCATTTCTACACAAACAACCACTCACACGGCCACAACCATACACATACATATTTCATGAATTCCATCCATTTCTACATACAACAACATGCATAAACCATCCATAACATATATAAAAGAAGATTGAACCTTACCTTCCTCCACTTGTCTTCTTACTTGGCTAGGGTTTATAAATCACCCAAATGAATGCTTGGCTTTCTCCAACAACTCCCTCATGTTAATGAGGACCTTCCAATTGGTGGAAATACTAGAAGAAAATAATTTTTCTTGGTCAATTTCTATGATCTCATTTCTCCTAGTCATGGCCGAATGGCCTTATTTTTCTCTCCAAGTTTCTTGTGTTGTAAAAAGATGAATAATTCTCTTGCTTTTTCATTACTCATCTCTCTCTATATATATAGCTTCTACCAACACAAGGTGGACACATGTCCCCTTTCTTGAAGTTTTTTAAATTAAACAAATATGCCAACTTGTCTTGTTATGTAAGCTTAGTCCATATATATTTATAATTAGCCTCATTAAATAAGAATGTGGACATATACTTATATGCCACACGGCCAACATGGCCCCTTCAAGAACCTTCTTGAATATTTTGTGAAATTCCCATTTTGCCCCTAGCCTTCCGCAATATTACTATGAGCCATTTTGTGAATTTCCTTTTTTACCCTTAACCCTTATCAATATTTCCATACTAATAAACAACTTGTATATTAAAATAATTTTGGAACATAGTCTTGCCCTTAACCTACCACGACCACCTTGAAATATCCGAATGTATAAAATACGGGATATAACAAGAGATACACTCCCTCAGAAGGAAAAGTCATTATTTGAGATTGCAGGAGACGGAGTTCTCCGATGCCGAGGCAGATTATGTGTTCCTGATGTGGCAGGGTTACACCACCAAATATTGAGGGAAGCCCATTGCTTTCGCTATTCTGTCCACCCCGGAGCAACGAAAATATACCATGATCTTAAATCTATATATTGGTGGAATGGGATGAAGAAAGATATAGCGGAATTCGTAACTCAATGTCCCAACTGTCAACAAGTGAAAATTGAGCACCAAAAGCCGGGCAGATTGTTGCAAGCTATAGAAATTCCAACTTGGAAGTGGGAAGTAATTAACATGGACTTCATCACAGGCTTACCCCATTCTCGACGTAAGTAGGATTCTATATTGGTGATTGTGGATAGACTCACGAAGTCAGCTCATTTCTTACCAGTAAGAACTAAATATGTGGTAGAAGATTATGCAAAGCTTTACGTTAAAGAGATAATGTGACTTCACGGTGTTCCGGTATCTATTATCTCCGATAGAGGGACTCAGTTTACTGCTAATTTTGGGAAGTCCTTCCAAGAGGGTTTGGGGACTCAAGTGAGCCTTAGCACGACATTTCACCCACAGACTGATGGACAGGCTGAACGTACCATTCAGACTCTTGAGGATATGTTACGGGCATGTATGATAGATTTTGGAGGTAATTGGGATGATCACTTACCACTCATTGAATTTGCTTATAAGAATAGTTATAATTCTAGCATCCAAATGGCACCGTATGAGGCTTTATATGGGAGAAAGTGTAGATTCCTAATTGGGTGGTTCGAGGTAGGAGAGACTAAATTGATAGGGTTATACTTGGTCCAGCAAGCCATTGAGAAAGTTAAGCTCATACAAGATCGGTTATTAGCAGCCCAAAGTCGTCAAAAGTCCTATCCGGATAATCGTCGAAGGGACTTAGAGTTCCAAGTGAAAGATTGGGTATTCTTAAAAGTGTCACCAATGAAGAGTGTAATGAGATTTAGCAAAAAGGGGAGGCTTAGTCCCCGGTACATTGGGCCTTATGAGATTATGCGCAAGGTAGGCAAAGTGGCTTACGAATTAGATCTACCTCCTTATTTGGAGTCAGTTCACCCAGCTTTTCATGTCCCGATGCTTCGTAAATGTGTTGGAGATCCTACTAGGATCGTGCCAGTAAATGATGTTAAAGTGACAAAAAAGTTGACTTATGAAGAGGTACCCATTGCCATATTAGATAGGCAAGTACGGAGGCTTAGAAACAAAGAAGTGGCCTTAGTTAAGGTTTTATGGAGAAATAATAACCGAGAAGAAATGACATGGGAAGCAGAAGAAAATATGAAATCCAAGTACCAGCACTTATTTCAGCCCCCGGAGGAGATCCAAGATGAGACATCAAGGTCATGAGGTATGTATGTTTCCTTTTTATGCATTTGGGTCGTGTGTGGCCAAACTCTATTGCTATTATGTTGTGGCTTGTGAGGCATTATTATTATGGGTTGTTGTGACAGGATGGTAGTGCGCTATTACAGGGGAAACTCTGGAGAAATGTTTATAGAACCCCCGAGATCTTAACATTGGAGGACGAATGTTCTTAAGGGGGGAATAATGTTACACCTCGGAAAATTCCCCGTTGATGCACAGTGAATAGACTAACGAAGGGTACGAAGTATACGGTATTGCAATAAGTGAGAAATGACATTTGATGACCCTAATTGAGATTTGCAAAGTCATTCGGATTAAGAGAAGAAAGTTTACCACGAGAGGGCAAGTCACACGATGTGTATCAGAAAGGATTTACGAGTAATAAGTTAATGATGATTTAATAGTGTCTTGGAGAAGAATTATAACGTCCCTTAGATCGTTAATGAGGTGTTAACAAAGTATCAAGAAGGTTCCATAAGGATTGGAGATCAAACGAAGTGACGAGAACAAGATCAGAGAAAAGATGGGTTACGCGGCCGATTATACGGTCCGTATAATGGTCCGCAGAATCATCACAGTGAAGGTCCCTCACTGATGGGATTATATGGTGACTTATACGGACCGTATAAAATTATACAGACCGTATAATGTGTCGTATAATGGTCACAGAAGAGAGATGTTGAAGCGGTGATTTCACGATCACCTATACGGACCGTATAAGTTTATACGGACGGTATAAGTGTCCGTGTATTTTCCCGATGGATCATATTTTTAAGTTATTAAAAAGGGGACCAAGTTCATTATTTCATTTCATTTTCACCCAACACTTCAAGAACTCTCTAGAACCCTCTCCACTCTTCATCCATAAGAACTCAAGAGAAATTTATGATCAACTTCATCAAACTAAGAAAACCAAGTGTAAGAAACTCATTAGAGATCATCCAAGACAAGAAATGTCATTGGAGGTGAACTAGGATTTTGGCTCAAGTGAAGTATTTCCACCCAAGGCTTATTCCTACACCATCTAAGGTAAGTTTTATGGTCTTTCCATATTATTTAAGGTATTGAGAGGTTGAAAGACTTGGATTGTAGAAGGAGATAGAAAATGGGTCATGAATGTGGGAATAGTGTCATTTTTGACTAGTAGCTTTGATTGAGTCATGATTCTTGATATGTTATGATTATAAATTACGTTATAAATGATATTAATAACATGAGATAAACATTGTATATGAATGAATGTAATAGTGTGCTATGACAATGGATATGGATGACTCGAAGTGAATTGAGGAATATGGATAATGTAGGTGAATAAAGACCATTGTTATGATGTTGTGAATGTTATTACTGATGTTTGGGAGTTGATATATGATATGGAGGAAGTCGTATAAATAAAGGATATGCTGTCCAATTTTCTCTAAGCTTTAGTCTTGTACGCTAAGCTACCGATTTTCTAATGATAGTATAACTCTAATGAAGGTAGAAACTTGAGCATTGAAGGAGAACGTGCATGGTTCCTTGGCCAAATATCTAATCTTCTATAAGCCTATGATGTCCTCCAAATGATTCTATCTTTAAAAGCTACTAAGCTCGTGATTCTCTATATGTTACGATTGAGCTAAATTCCTCCTATGATGAGTAATCCTCTATGGATAGGTGTAATGAACGACGATAAAAATGATTCTAAAGACGCTTATGGGCTTTTATGTATATGTGCCTATGTATGGATATTATGAAACCCTGAGCTTATATTGCCGGGTAGAATATTTATATATTGCGCGCGCACCACTGAAGTTGGGTACGGACAACCCTGAGCCTTGGTAGGGCCAGGTATGTGTTACACCTCGAAAAAATCCTCCATTGTTGTCCAAGTGAATGGACCCGCGAGGAGTACGAGTATCCGATGTTTTCATGAGTAAGAAATAACATTTGATGACCCTAAGTAAGATTCCGAAGGTAATTGCAATAAGAGATAGGTTATGCTCCATAATGAATAATTATAGGTTCTAAAAATGTGGAAAGTTGCAGATCTTTATTTTGGCCAGTTGCACGTAAAATGAAATACGGACCGTAAAGTGGTATACGGCCCGTAAACTGCCATGTCGTATTTTGTCTTCCAAAACTTTAACTTTCTGCCAAATGATCAAATGGTTAAATACGACCTGAAATACGGACCGTAAAGTGGTTTACGGCCCGTAAAGTGGTTTACGGCCCGTAAACTGTGTCCGTAAATAACCACGTCTCAGCTTGAGTTTCTGGTTCTGTTATGATTAAATACGACCACGAAGGACGGTCCGTAAACTGGAATACGAACCGTAAACCAAGTTTACGACCACTGTACTGTTCACTCCAGACCAGATTTTAAGTCATTAAATAAGGGATCCAAGTTTATTATTTCATTCCCACATTTCATCCCTTCTCTCTAAAATATCTCTCTACATTTATTCCACAAGATTTCAAGGATTATTAGTCATCAACAACACAAATCAAGTGAATCAAGTGTAAGGAAACCCATTAAAATTATTCAAGTCCAGAAAATCTTATTGGAGGAAAACTAGGGTTTTTGCTCAAGTGAAGTATTTCGACCAAGGCTCGTTCCTACAACCTCTAAGGTAAGATTTATGGTATTTATATGTGGTTTAAGGTAGTTGAGAGTTAAAATGCTTGGATATTAGATGAGTATAGAAAAATGGGTCATGAATGATAAATAGTGACATTTTGAGAGATAGTTTGAATTGAACCATGATTCTTGTTGTGTTGTGATATGAATGTGTTATAAATGATGTTAAGATCATGAAAATGGGCATTGTATATGAATGGACGAAGTCGGGTGATATGACCATGAATATGGGTGAATTGGGGGCGAATTGAGAAATCTGGATAATGTGGTTAATGTAAATGATTAATGGCCATTGTTATGGTATTGTGAATGTATTGTTGACGTTTGGGAGTTAAATTACGATATGGAGGAATGTTGTATAAATAAAGGAGATGCTGTCCGATTTTCTCTAGTTTTAGCCATGTGTGCTAGTTGTCGATTCTAACGATAGTATGACTTTAATGAAGGTATAAACACAACCGTTGAAAGATAACGTGCAAGTGGTAAATAGTCGAACGAAAAGGTATGTAAGGCTAACCCTTCTTTCATAAGGCATGTTTCTTTGGCCAAACGTCCAAATCTTCTATGAGACTATGATTTCTTCAAACGATTTGATCTTCCGAGCTAGTAAGCTCACGATGCTTGATTCGTTACGGTTGTACCAAGTTCCTCATATGACGAGTAGGCCTATAAGATAGATGTAATGATAACAACGAAGATAGTGATAATGATATTAATGATGATGAGAATAATATGATCTTAAAGATGCCTACGGGCTATTGTATGTATGTGTGCCAATGAAGGGCTATAATAAGACCCCGAGCTTATGATGCCGGGTAGGATGTATGTATATGAATATGTATAGAGTATGTATATGATTAAGTAACGCGCGCACACTTCTGCAGAAGGTACGGATAACCCTGAAGCCTTGGTAGGGCTAGGTATATATGACCTTGAGCCTTGGTTGGCCAAATATGTATGAAACACCGATCCCTTATGGTCGGGTATGCTATACAAAAGCTATATAAAAGCTATATATATATATATATGACATCAAAATGAGTACGAATATGTTAAGTGTCACGACCCATCCCCGTGGGCCGCGACTGGCACCCTGCCTGGGTACCCAGACCAAATCGCATATTCATTTCCGAATCCAAACTTATTTCAGAATTTTCAAGAAGTTATATCAAACATAATTTATATCGAAAATATGTCTTAAGCGGTCATATCAAATCAAACTCAAACAAAGCGGCGGAATAGACATCGCCGGTCAAAATACAAATATATACAGAAGGGCCATTTGGGGCCATAATATCAAACGGACCGCTTTAAGACCCGAAAGCAAAATCAGACAACATACACATAGGACCCTCGCCCCACAAAGATGACTACAGGCCTCTACGAATTCAAAACATAACATATGGCGAGACAGGGCCCCGCCGTACCCAAACTGTCAAATATACAAAATATATACAGAGTAGAGGAGTCTGTACCAAAAGTGGACTCCGGACCAAGTAAGAGTACTCCGAAAAGCAAGAAGTGAAGCCTACTGCGGAGGATCACCGATGTCTGCACCTGCGGGCATAAAACGCAGCCCCCGAGGAGAGGGGGTCAGTACGAAATATGTACTGAGCATGTAAAGCACGGAGTACAGAATTATGGATCAAAAACCGAAAGCAAATCAAATGTCAAAGTAGGGTACAAACTGGTATGTCAAAATCTGTATCGAAATCATATACGTATATACTATGCAAATGAAATCATGCAAACGCTTAGGAACGTGGTCGCCACTCCGACGCTGACGCCACACACAGCATAACACCAGAAGGTTTCAAATCTCCGTACATCCCCGAACATAATCATAATCATCGGTGAGCGTATCGCATCCCGAGCCATATCACAGCATAACTCCAAACGGAACCGGGCCCTATGGCGAAGCCTCGGGAACCGTAACACAGCATACAGCCGAATTTATCATACAGCGCACGAATCAAAACCTGCCCGGGAACCGGTGAACGAAGTCATAATAAGGCACGAGCGGAGTCGTGAGCAAACAAATGCAAATCGTATTTCAAAATAGTGTTTCAAAACAAAGTAAACTCATAAATCATATCCTATTACAAAATAATCGAATACTTAGTCGACATAAGGTTTCATTTTGCAAAACGATTCCAAAATGGTCTATATAGTTCAAGACATGGATTAGTGCATCGAATAGTCCAAACATACCCCGTGGAAGGATGTTCCAAAGATCAGAAGTGGTACGTTCAACTCTGTTCTCAAAGATGGCCCGAAGGGCAATTCGGGCATTTTGGGGGTAGCGGACCCACCTCGAGTCGAAGTGAGGTGGCGAACATATTTTTATGAGCAGTTATATGCCAAGGGTCATACATAATCATTTCTAGGTTACCCGACCACATTTCGATAGGTTTCGGACGAATAATGGCATTCTAGCCAAAAGGGAGCCTTTAGGCTTCAATCGAATTGAATGAATAGTAACTTCCCTGTGGATCGGGTTTCGAGGAGCAGAAATGCTCCGGAAGGTCTCATCTTCAACTAACACACTAAGATATGCCAAATAAAGAATTGGGAAGCTTTACATACCTCTCAGATGTCGTAAGCTCCTCCAAAAGTCCCGTCCCGTTTCGTCAAAAATCTGCAAATGGTCAAAGTTACCAAATGAGATCCTTAGGCTCAAAAATGCCTTTAACTCCATATTTGCCTACCGAAATTTCGGCAGCATTTCCCCTATAAATCTAACATCCCCGAGGCATGACTCGTCTCAAATTAACCAACCACAACAGCCCACACATCAACAACCAAACCAAACAACAATCAAACCATTCTAGCTTTAAAGTTCTACATGATTTCTAAAGTTGGCAACTTCCATTCAAACTTTCAAAATCCCAATTCTATATTCACATAATTGTATTCATTTACCCATCCGACACTAGTCAAACACATTCCAAATTCAATCTAAGCCATACACGAAATTGCATCAAAATCAATAAATTTCCATAGTTCTTCAAAATATCAAAATTTCACGACGAACATTCTAACTAACGTCGTTTCATTCCAAATTCACCCATATCATTAAAAGTCATATCTAAAGTCTCTAGTACCCAAAATATACATTGATATACATAAAGATACCAAGGATATACACTTTCCGATAACATCCAAATTCGTTTTCCACCGCCAATTTAATTCAACAATCAATCATTTACGATATAAGGATCACAACAACACATTATGCCAACTTAAACAAGATCAATTCAAGTCATTTCTTTCTTCCATAACTCACGGCCAAACACACTACACACACACACCCACGACTCTCTATTTACGTTAAAATTACGGGATCTCCATCTACTTCCAATGCTTAACACATTCACATCAATTCTATAACATAAAATAGTAAGAATTCTCACCTTTTCTTGAAACCCCGACTTGTCGAAAACGTCGTCCCCGTGCCAAACTAATTATACCACGTCGGAGAGCGTCTTGAGTGCTTCACAAATATGTAGAAACCAAGATTTTTGAATCACCACACAAGCTTGGAATTTTTCTCTTCTTTCCTTTTTTTTTGCACTTCGGCCGAACCCCTTTTTGATGGTGAGTTCTTGATTTTGTGATTTGTTTCTTGGATAATACTAAGTATTCCTTAATATATATCCTTTTAGGGGTCATGTGCATAGCACATGACCCTTTAAAAATGGCTTGGGCCTTAAAGACATGGCCGGCCCCCTTTGTTCTTTTTTTGGGCTTCATTGAGTTGTAATTTCTTTGGCCCAATTCTTGAAATGTCCCGATTTGTAATTCCCGAAACTAATTTCCGAAATTCCAAATTTATCCTCGGCCTTCCCCGAGGTCTTAGCATAAAAGATTCCATAACCAACATAGTCATATTCTCACAAATTAATTTATATCCTTCTAACACCCTAGTCATAATTATTTCTCGATTTCCAATTGTACGAAAACACGGGGCCTAACATTCTCCCCCCCTTAAGAACATTCGTCCCCGAATGTTAAACAAATCTTATGAAGGCTCACAAGCATAACGGGAAAACCATTTTTATATAAATAACACACATGGTCCGTCCGTTCATTGGTACAACAAATACAAAAGTCTAGATTACAGGAGGCGTAGGGAATAAATGGGGGAATCTCTTCTTCATCTCATCCTCCGCCTCCCAAGTCATCTCTTCCCGGTTGTTATTTCGCCATAGAACCTTAACCGAAGGCACTTCCTTAGTGCGCAATCGCCTCACCTGACGATCCAGAATAGATACCGGCTGCTCGTCATAAGATAACTGCTCCGTCACCTGGAGATCATCTACTGGGAATATCCTGGAAGGGTCACCAATACATTTCCGCAGCATAGACACATGAAACACCGGGTGCACGGACTCCAAATCGGATGGCAAGTCTAGCTCGTAGGCGACTGCGCCTATCCTCCGAACAATCTGGTAAGGCCCGATGTACCGCGGACTCAGCTTACCCTTCCTGCCAAATCTCATAACGCCCTTCATAGGCGACACCTTCAGGAATACCCCGTCGCCAACCTGGAACTCCAACGGTCGACGCCGTTTATCGGCATAAGCTTTCTGCCGACTCTGAGCAGCTAACAGTCGCTCCCGAATAAGCTTCACCTTATCTACAGCCTCCTGGATCACATCCGGCCCAATCAGCTTAGTCTCGCCCACGTCAAACCAGCCAATAGGAGATCTGCATCTCCTGCCATAAAGGGCCTCATACGGGGCCATCTGAATGCTGGAGTGATAACTGTTATTGTAGGCAAACTCTATAAGCGGCAAATGATCATCCCAGCTGCCCCTGAAATCAATAGCGCAAGCCCGTAACATATCCTCGAGCGTCTGGATAGTGCGCTCGGCCTGCCCGTCGGTCTGAGGATGGAAAGTTGTACTGAGGGTCACCTGGGTCCCTAATCCCTCCTGAAATGACCTCCAGAAATTAGCTGTAAACTGAGCACCTCGGTCAGTAATAATAGATACAGGGACCCCGTGAAGTCTGACTATCTCTCTGATATATAATCTGGCATAGTCCTCAGCCGAATATGTAGTCCGGACCGGAAGGAAATGGGCTGATTTCGTCAGCCTGTCCACAATAACCCAAATAGAGTCGTACCTGCGTAGAGTACGCGGCAACCCAACAACGAAGTCCATATTAATCATCTCCCATTTCCAGGCTGGAATCTCCATCTCCTGTAACAAGCCACCGGGCTTCTGGTGCTCGATCTTGACTTGCTGGCAGTTTGGGCACTGACTAATAAACTCAGCAATGTCTTTCTTCATGCCGTCCCACCAATACAAACACCTGAGGTCCCGATACATCTTGGTGGAACCAGGATGGACGGAATACCGGGCACAATGTGCCTCGCCCATAATCTGCCGCCGTAAGCCCGCGACATCCGGTACACAGAACCTGCCGTTGTATAATAATACTCCTTCAGGCGAGATTTCGAACTGAGTCGTTGCTTTATTAAGGGCCACACCCCTGTACTGAATCAAAGTAGGATCCTCAAACTGGCGCTGCTTTACCTCCTGAATAATAGATGACTCAGCAACCGGGCGAACAGAAATCCCAGAATCTCCAGAATCGGCCAAACGAACTCCGAGGCTGGCCAGCTGATGAATATCACGAACCAAATCTCTCTTATCAGATGGGACGTCAGCCAGACTGCCTACGGACTTGCGGCTAAGCGCATCAGCTACCACGTTGGCTTTCCCTGGATGGTACAGAATATCAACGTCGTAATCCTTTAGTAGCTCCAGCCACCTCCGCTGCTGCAAGTTTAGCTCCTTCTGCTTAAAAATATACTGAAGGCTCTTATGATCCGTATAGATATCCACATGGACCCCATATAAATAATGCCGCCAAATCTTCAAAGCATGAATCACCGCGGCCAACTCAAGATCATGAGTGGGATAGTTCTTCTCGTGCGGTCTGAGCTGCCGGGAAGCATAGGCTATAACTCGACCGTGCTGCATCAATACACATCCGATCCCAATACCAGAGGCGTCACAATATACAACATACCCATCAGACCCCTCTGGAAGAGCCAAAACTGGCGCTGTAATCAATCTCTCCTTCAGCATCTGAAAGCTGCGCTCGCAGGCATCCGACCACTGGAATTTTGCTGCTTTCTGGGTAAGCCTCGTCAGTGGTGCTGAAATAGAAGAGAAATCCTCCACGAACCTGCGGTAATACCCAGCCAATCCAAGAAAACTACGCACCTCTGCCGGTGTAGTAGGCCTGGGCCAATTCTGCACAGCCTCAATCTTCTGCGTGTCGACCCGAATACCATCTGCGCCGACAATATGGCCCAAGAATGCCACAGAAGTCAACCAGAACTCACACTTAGAGAATTTAGCATATAACTTCTGCTGACGGAGGATGCCAAGTACCGTCCTCAAATGATCTGAATGCTCCTCGGCTGATCGCGAGTAAATCAGGATATCATCAATAAACACAATAACAAACATATCCAGGAAAGGCCGAAATACCCGGTTCATCAGATCCATAAATACTGCTGGAGCATTAGTCAGCCCGAAAGACATAACTCTGAACTCATAATGCCCGTACCGAGTCCTGAAAGCAGTCTTCGGGATATCTGACTCCCGTACTCGCACCTGATGATAACCTGAGCGCAGATCTATCTTGGAGAAGTGTCTAGCACCCTGCAGCTGATCAAACAAGTCATCAATCCGGGGAAGGGGATATTTATTCTTAATAGTCACCCTATTCAGCTGCCGGTAGTCAATACACATCCGCAACGACCCATCCTTCTTTCTGACAAACAATACCGGCGCTCCCCAGGGTGATGTGCTGGGCCTGATAAAACCCTTATCCAGCAAATCTTTCAGCTGCTCCTTCAACTCCTTCAACTCAGCTGGTGCCATCCTGTAGGGAGGAATAGATATAGGCTGCGTATCCGGCATCAACTCAATAGAAAAATCAATCTCCCGCTCCGGCGGAAGGCCAGGAAGCTCGTCAGGAAAAACATCTGGAAACTCACTGACGACCGGGACAGACTGAAGGGTAGGTACCTCCGCGGCAGTATCATGCACACGAACCAAATGATAGATATAACCCTTCTGAATCATCTTCTTAGCCTTTAGGTATGAAATAAACATACCCCTCGGCGATGCAGTAGATCCGAACCACTCTATGACTGGTTCCCCTGGAAACTGAAAACGGACTACCTTTTTCTGGCAGTCGACATTAGCATAACAGGAAGACAACCAGTCCATACCCATAATGACGTCAAACTCGAGCATGTCTAACTCTATCAAATCAGCCTTAGTGCTACGATCATAAATAGTCACAGAACAATCCCTATAGACCTGCCTCGCTATAATAAAATCCCCAACTGGCGTAGCTACCTCAAATGGCTCTATAGGCTCAGACACTATCCCAATCTTACTAGCAACGAGCGGGGAAATATATGATAAAGTAGAGCCAGGGTCAATCAATGCATATACAGATCTGGAGAAAACCAGTAATGTACCTGTGACGACATTTGGCGAAGCCTCCTGATCCTGGCGGCTGGCCAAAGCATATATGCGGTTCGAGGGACCGCTAGAACCTGAAGCGCCACCGCGGCCTCGACCGCGCCCTGCCGGTGCTGGAATACCCCGCCCTCCAGGGCGTGCAACAGATGGAACAGCGGAAGAACCGGCGGCTGACCCTGTCTGCTGAGCCGCATTACCCGAACGACTGGTCAATGGGCAGTCTCTCATAAAGTGGCCCTGACCACCGCAAGAGAAGCAAGCTCCCGTCGCTCGGTAACACTCCCCGGGATGAGACTTCCCGCAATGTGGACAACGGGGTCTAGGTGGTCTGGCCTGACTGGGACCCCTGGATACCTGCGATCCTGCCGCTCTGGAGCTCTGACCGGCCCCAGACGGTCCCGTACTGTCGAATCTCCGGCTACCTGACTGAGTACCCCGGCCGGAAGGAGGAAAATATCTATCAGACTGATGCTGCTGCTGAGGCTGTCCGCCTCGAGAATCACCTGAATAGCCCGCGGATCTAGCCCTCTTGGGCGGTCTCCTGTCTCGATCTCTGCCAGCAGGATCAGATCTGCGACGGTCCTCCATACCCATCGCATAGGCCTGAAGCCGGGAAATATCCATGTCTGTCTGCAGTGACACGGCCATACAGCTGTCTACCAAATACCGGTCCAATCCCATAACATAGCGGTGCATCCGATCGGACATATCTGCTACCACGGCCGGTGCATATCGGGCCAGAGAATCAAACTCAAGGCTATACTCGCGAACACTCCGACCCCTCTGCTGCAGACGTAAGAATCGATCAGCCCGTGCCCGCCGTAACTCTGGGGGCAAAAAGTGGCGGGTGAATGCTGTCACAAACTGATCCCAAGTGGCTGGAGGGGCACCCTCTCCCCTAGACAACTCCCAAGTCTCGTACCAGTGGGTAGCCACATCTCGAAGCCGGTGCGAAGCCAGCTCAAACGACTCGGTCTCTGAAGCCCTGACCAAGTCCAGTGAGCGTCGCATCCCCCGAATAAAGTCGTGGGGGTCCTCGTCGGGCTTAGACCCGAAGAACTCTGGAGGCCCACATAGCAGAAACTCCCGAACTCGCAGGCTGTCCCGCCTGTCATCATCATCATCATCCCTCCGCCCGCGTCTGCGAGCCTGCCCTGCTACCAGCGTAGTCAGCAACTGCACAGCCTCTCTCAGGGTCCGATCCTCCGCCCCTGGCTGAGGAGCTGGAGTCTCAGGTGCGGGTACACGGACCTCTGGAGCTGCCGATGGTCCTGCTCCAGGCTGTACTAGTGGGGGTGTAGCAGACCCCTCAGACTGTGGCACATCCTCAGGCAAATCATAAACACGAGCCCGGGTAGCTCGCTGTGCCTGGCTAGTCTCCCCAATCCTCGCCTTGCCCTTCTGGGCTGCCGTTGCCTTCTTCGGAGGCATCACTGCAAACACGAAGGCGAGTCAGATCAAAATCATCCTAATAGCACAGCTCTATCGCACGATCTAAGAGTACAAAGAAAGTAACATCCTAAATGCCCTGTAGCTTCCTGCTTATAGACGTGGTGCACAACACATCGATAAACAAGACTCTACGAGACACGGCCTGTAGACATTCCGAGGACAAACGGCTCTGATACCACTTTTGTCACGACCCAGCCCCGTGGGCCGCGACTGGCACCCTGCCTGGGTACCCAGACCAAATCGCATATTCATTTCCGAATCCAAACTTATTTCAGAATTTTCAAGAAGTTATATCAAACATAATTTATATCGAAAATATGTCTTAAGCGGTCATATCAAATCAAACTCAAACAAAGCGGCGGAATAGACATCGCCGGTCAAAATACAAATATATACAGAAGGGCCATTTGGGGCCATAATATCAAACGGACCGCTTTAAGACCCGAAAGCAAAATCAGACAACATACACATAGGACCCTCGCCCCACAAAGATGACTACAGGCCTCTACGAATTCAAAACATAACATATGGCGAGACAGGGCCCCGCCGTACCCAAACTGTCAAATATACAAAATATATACAGAGTAGAGGAGTCTGTACCAAAAGTGGACTCCGGACCAAGTAAGAGTACTCCGAAAAGCAAGAAGTGAAGCCTACTGCGGACGATCACCGATGTCTGCACCTGCGGGCATAAAACGCAGCCCCCGAGGAGAGGGGGTCAGTACGAAATATGTACTGAGCATGTAAAGCACGGAGTACAGAATTATGGATCAAAAACCGAAAGCAAATCAAATGTCAAAGTAGGGTACAAACTGGTATGTCAAAATCTGTATCGAAATCATATACGTATATACTATGCAAATGAAATCATGCAAACGCTTAGGAACGTGGTCGCCACTCCGACGCTGACGCCACACACAGCATAACACCAGAAGGTTTCAAATCTCCGTACATCCCCGAACATAATCATAATCATCGGTGAGCGTATCGCATCCCGAGCCATATCACAGCATAACTCCAAACGGAACCGGGCCCTATGGCGAAGCCTCGGGAACCGTAACACAGCATACAGCCGAATTTATCATACAGCGCACGAATCAAAACCTGCCCGGGAACCGGTGAACGAAGTCATAATAAGGCACGAGCGGAGTCGTGAGCAAACAAATGCAAATCGTATTTCAAAATAGTGTTTCAAAACAAAGTAAACTCATAAATCATATCCTATTACAAAATAATCGAATACTTAGTCGACATAAGGTTTCATTTTGCAAAACGATTCCAAAATGGTCTATATAGTTCAAGACATGGATTAGTGCATCGAATAGTCCAAACATACCCCGTGGAAGGATGTTCCAAAGATCAGAAGTGGTACGTTCAACTCTGTTCTCAAAGATGGCCCGAAGGGCAATTCGGGCATTTTGGGGGTAGCGGACCCACCTCGAGTCGAAGTGAGGTGGCGAACATATTTTTATGAGCAGTTATATGCCAAGGGTCATACATAATCATTTCTAGGTTACCCGACCACATTTCGATAGGTTTCGGACGAATAATGGCATTCTAGCCAAAAGGGAGCCTTTAGGCTTCAATTGAATTGAATGAATAGTAACTTCCCTGTGGATCGGGTTTCGAGGAGCAGAAATGCTCCGGAAGGTCTCATCTTCAACTAACACACTAAGATATGCCAAATAAAGAATTGGGAAGCTTTACATACCTCTCAGATGTCGTAAGCTCCTCCAAAAGTCCCGTCCCGTTTCGTCAAAAATCTGCAAATGGTCAAAGTTACCAAATGAGATCCTTAGGCTCAAAAATGCCTTTAACTCCATATTTGCCTACCGAAATTTCGGCAGCATTTCCCCTATAAATCTAACATCCCCGAGGCATGACTCGTCTCAAATTAACCAACCACAACAGCCCACACATCAACAACCAAACCAAACAACAATCAAACCATTCTAGCTTTAAAGTTCTACATGATTTCTAAAGTTGGCAACTTCCATTCAAACTTTCAAAATCCCAATTCTATATTCACATAATTGTATTCATTTACCCATCCGACACTAGTCAAACACATTCCAAATTCAATCTAAGCCATACACGAAATTGCATCAAAATCAATAAATTTCCATAGTTCTTCAAAATATCAAAATTTCACGACGAACATTCTAACTAACGTCGTTTCATTCCAAATTCACCCATATCATTAAAAGTCATATCTAAAGTCTCTAGTACCCAAAATATACATTGATATACATAAAGATACCAAGGATATACACTTTCCGATAACATCCAAATTCGTTTTCCACCGCCAATTTAATTCAACAATCAATCATTTACGATATAAGGATCACAACAACACATTATGCCAACTTAAACAAGATCAATTCAAGTCATTTCTTTCTTCCATAACTCACGGCCAAACACACTACACACACACACCCACGACTGTCTATTTACGTTAAAATTACGGGATCTCCATCTACTTCCAATGCTTAACACATTCACATCAATTCTATAACATAAAAGAGTAAGAATTCTCACCTTTTCTTGAAACCCGGACTTGTCGAAAACGTCGTCCCCGTGCCAAACTAATTATACCACGTCGGAGAGCGTCTTGAGTGCTTCACAAATATGTAGAAACCAAGATTTTTGAATCACCACACAAGCTTGGAATTTTTCTCTTCTTTCCTTTTTTTTTGCACTTCGGCCGAACCCCTTTTTGATGGTGAGTTCTTGATTTTGTGATTTGTTTCTTGGATAATACTAAGTATTCCTTAATATATATCCTTTTAGGGGTCATGTGCATAGCACATGACCCTTTAAAAATGGCTTGGGCCTTAAAGACATGGCCGGCCCCCTTTGTTCTTTTTTTGGGCTTCATTGAGTTGTAATTTCTTTGGCCCAATTCTTGAAATGTCCCGATTTGTAATTCCCGAAACTAATTTCCGAAATTCCAAATTTATCCTCGGCCTTCCCCGAGGTCTTAGCATAAAAGATTCCATAACCAACATAGTCATATTCTCACAAATTAATTTATATCCTTCTAACACCCTAGTCATAATTATTTCTCGATTTCCAATTGTACGAAAACACGGGGCCTAACATTAAGGATATGTAAATGTTGTGCAAAGGCTATGTATAAGGAATGTATATGAGATGTAGATGCTAGGAATATGATGTCACACCCTAACCTTACTAGGGTGTGATGGGCACCCGACCCCATATTCGGAGTCGAGCGAACCCGCTGACTCTCAACACATACATAATCTTTTAGACTTTTTAAATCAAATAAAGATTAAATGCATAGTACAACTTTCAGAAATATTCTTTTTCGTTGCTTTCAAATCAAACAAAATCTGTAATCATATAGAACTTATATCATAACACAAAATGCCACATCGGCTGATGGAGCCGCTTACAGAACTGACAACCAATACCCACGACTTTGTCTGCAAAGTCTCTAACATTAATCCGACATCATAGCACACCTACTCTGACTCGGCAGCACTCCAGAAACAAGTGGAGCTTTGCCAACTCCGCTGGAACATCTTCTATAATAGCTTCAGCTCATCTGGGTGTACCTGCGCAGCATGAAACACAGCCCCCGAAGAAAGGGGGTCAGTACGGAAAATGTACTGAGCATGTAAGAAAAGAATCATAGTAAAAGAATCATAACTGACACAAAAGCAGCAGAAACTCATACAATGTCCAGAATACCAATACTCTTGCCTTTGGAGCATAATCATGCATATCATTATCACATAACGTACCGGCCCGTTATGGGACTCGGTGGATAAAATCATATCATCATACTTTTCGTATCATCATGCATACATATACATATACATATATATACCGTACCTGGCCCTCTAGTGAGGGACTCGGTGAATGAAGTCGTACCGTACCCAGCCCATTAAGGGACTCGGTGAATAGAATCATGCATGTGAACATCATATATCAGATACATACCGTACCCGACCCTCTAGTGAGGGACTCGGTGAATGAATCATACCGTACCCGGCCCATTAAGGGACTCGGTGAATCAAATCATCATATGCCCTCCTGGCCACCATAACACATCATCATCATCATCATAACATCATAAACATATACCATACCCGACCCTCTAATGAGGGACTCGGTGAACAATGCAGAGGAGTGCGCACGATAACATACCCGGCCCGGGACTCGGTGAATAGACATATTAAGGCGTGCACGAGCAGAATGGTGAGAAACTATATGCATATAAATCAAGACTCGATAAATAAGTATACTTATCTACATCGGAGGGCTCAGAAACAAGTTTCGGGTCAATCCGACTTAGTATGAGAAAGTTATGAGCGTTTGAAGTACAGAAGCTTCTACGAACATTTCAGAAGCCAAATCATCAACAACAATCCGAGAATTCAACTCGGCCAAACTATCAACAACAATACCAACAATCGTGCCAACAACATCAACAATCAATTCAAGACGCATTCTAACATTAACAACCTTTGTCATACAATTCAACGACATTTCATTTATATTCAATTCAATTCACTTAGCATTCAAAACGACTCAATGAACATACTACTTCACCCGAAGCCTTCCAAATTCAACAAGAACAATAACAACCTATTTCCTTCTTTCAAATTCAACCATAACAACCCAACTTACAATTTTCCAACACATGTCTTACTTCCAAATTCATGAATTATGTCAACAACCCATACATTAGCAAATTTATTCTTACAAATATAAGAAGCCACACTAATGTCACACTAACTTCTTCAATAATGCACAAACAATTTCAAATTCATTTCAAGCCACCAAACCTTCATTTTACATCATGGAATCCACAACACAACAATCGAACTACTAAATAAAATTAATTCATCACTTCTACACAACAAGCTCTACATTCGGCCATGACCCTTATATCCATATTCCATGAATTTCATCCATTTCTACCTTCTACAATACTCACAAATCATCCATAAAACATGTAAGAGAAGTTTGAACACATACCTTTTTCCCTTATCTCTTCACTCGGTTAGGGGCATATATTGCACAAATGAATGATTTAATTGCTCCAACAACTCCTTCATGCTAATAAGGACCTTCCAATTTCTTGGAACACTAGGAGAAAATAATTTTTCTTGGTGAATTTCCATGGCACCAAATTTCTTGCCATGGCCGAATACCACTATATTTCTCTTTCTTGATGTTTCTTGAACTTGTGAAGAAGATTATGTCTTATTGTGTGAGAAATTGTCCAATATATATTTAGCCTCATCAAATAGAATGTGGGCACATGCCCCCTTCTCCTTTTTTCTTGAAACTTCTTAAAATAAAGGATAATTATATCCTTAATTTGTCATCTTTAACTACATATGTTATTAGTCCATATGGGCCAAGGCCCATATCTACCTTGGCCCATTTCATAAATTTTCTTGAAGTTTTTATGAAATTTCCAATTTGCCCCTAGTCTTTCACAATATTATCATAAGCCGTTTTGCGAATTTTCCTTTTTGCCCTTAGCCTTTCTCAATATTTCCATACTAATAATATTCATATATAATATTCATAACAACTTGTACATTAAAATAATTTTTTTGAAAATGGTCTTGCCCTTAACTTACCACGACTATCTCGAATTATCCGAACGTACAAAATACGGGCTATACCATATGAATATGAATGGGAACATGAATACGAAAATGAATGTGAAGGTAAATAAGTACGGATATGAATGTATGTACACGGATACGCAATAGAATTGGGTTGTCCTTGTGGAAAAGCAAGTAAGTGCCATGACGACGATATTATTATCTCCCATCCTATGTTGTCTCATATGTTGTATATTATGCTTCTATATTGTTGTTGATCATGCTTTACATACTCAATACATTCTTCGTACTGACGTCCTTTTGTTTGTGGATGCTGCGTCATGCCCGCAGGTGCATAGGGAGATAGGGTCGATCCATAGTTACATTTTCAGAGACTACATAGCAAAGCTCCATTTCCTTCGGAGCCATAGCTTTTGGGTACTTATTCTTTTGTGTACATAATTATGGGCATAGCGGGGTCCTGTCCCGCTTATGTGATATGTTATACTCTTCTTAGAGGCTCGTAGACATGTGTATATGGTTAGATGTGTTTGGCCTTGTCGGCCTATATTTTGTATACCATTTTTTTGGCCTCGTCGGCCTATGTACATTGATGTGGCATAGATGCCTATGATGATATAAAGAGGTTGCTGTCCAAAGGGACTAGTATGATTGATTGATAGAGATGTATGTTTTTACTATGTGGCTCACCTAGATGTTGTGTGAAAGTATGTCAAGGGGTGCTCGAGTGGGATAACACCGGGTGCTCGTCGCGACCCCCTAGTCGGGTCGTGACAAAAGTGGTATCAGAGCAGTTCAGTCCTAGGGTGTGTCTACGAGCCATGTCTAGTAGAGTCTTAGTTATGGGTGTGTTGCGCGCCACACTTATAAACAAGAAGCTGCGGACATTTTAGGAATAAATGACCTTCTTTATTCATAAGAATTGTGCGATAGACCTATGATATAAGAAATTATTATTCCTTAATCGTGTGTTGTGTATTTCAGAAATGCCTAGAAAGAGAAAAGCTACAGCATCCCAAAAGGACAAGACGGTTGCAGAAAAGCGGGCTGAAAGAGCACCGCCACCGGTAGTAGAGGATAGTGAGTCCCAGAGTGCGGCTCAATCTCAGTCCTCCCGTTCAGTACCTATATTAGATGAGCATAAGGGAGCCTTAGCCCCAGCCCCAGCCCCAGCACTTCCAGCTCCCCCACCAGATGCTTCAAGCTAAGATGTGAAGGAGGCCATACATTTGCTTACCCAGTTGGTTGCTGCTCAGACTTAGAGGCAAAGTATAGGGCAAGGTGATAGGGTTGTTAGTGCAAGGGCCCGTGATTTCATTACGTTAAACCCTCCAGAATTCTTTGGGTAAAATCCGGAGAAGGACCCTCAGGATTTCATCGATGGTATGTTGAGGACGCTTCGATTGATACATGCTTCGGACACTGAATCGGTGGAGTTAGCGTCGTATAGATTGAGAGATGTCTCGATCCAATGGTATACAGTTTGGATGGCTTCACGGGGAGCCAATGCACCTCCCCTGGTATGGCAAGAGTTTGTTGATGCTTTTCTGCGACAATATATGCCTCTAGAAGTTCGGCGAGCTAGAGCCGATAAGTTCTTAAATTTGAGGCAAGGTAGTATGAGTGCTCTAGAGTATAGTCTCCGCTTCAATTCATTGGCTAGGTATGCTTCGGCCATGGTAGAGGACATGGGTGACCGAGTGCACCAATTTGTGAAAAGCCTAGGGCCACACTTGATGGATAGATGCCTCACTGCGTCCCTTCCGGATGGTATGGATATTACGCGCATTCAGGCCCATGCTCAGAACTTAGAAGAAAGATAGCAACAACAAAGAAGTGAACGCGAGCAAGATAGGGGCCATAGCAAGAGGGCCAGATCTTCGGCTCCGATGAGTGAGTTTAGAGGTGGGCACAGGCAGCATTTTCCCAGGCATTCAGGCTATTCTATGACCAATGCACCTCCACGATTTTTAGGCCAGAGATTTGATAGATCTGCTCGTGTAGAGCTGAGTCCGAGTTCTTCAGGGTCCCAGTTTAGAGGTGATTCAGGTCAGGCGAGGCCACCCATCCCACGATGTCCCCAGTGTGGGAAGTTGCATTAGGGTCAATGCCGATCAGGTTCAGATGGTTGCTATTCATGTGGTCGGCCAGGCCATATTATGCGTGATTGCCCCTCTGTTCATGGTAGAGGTAGGGCCCAGCCTTCAGGGTCGGTAGCCGGATCTTCAGCATCTGTACGCCCTATGGGGCCAGGTTCACATGCGCCAGTCGGCCATGGTAAAGGCAGAGGGAGAGTTCCCAGTTCTAGCGGTCCTCAGCACCGTGTCTATGCTTTGGCTGGACGCCAAGATCTTGAGTCTTCTCCTGACATGGCCACAGGTATATTGTCAATATTCATGTATATGTTTGATTAATTCGGGCTCCACATTGTCATATGTTACTCCATATATTGCGGATCGATTTAGAGTCGAGCCGGAGTCAATCAAACCTTTTGAGGTGTCTACACCCGTGGGTGAATCGGTAATAGCTAGCCGGGTATATTGAAATCGTGTAATTGTGATTTGTGATCATCGTACCATGATTGACTTGCATGAGTTAGAAATGGTGGATTTTGATGTTATTATGGGCTTGGATTAGTTGGCTTCTTGTTATGCCAATGTGGATTGTAGGATGAAAATGGTTTGTTTCCAATTTCCGGGAGAACCAGTTTTAGAATGGAAAGCGAATACGGCATCACCAAAAGATAGGTTTATTTCCTATCTAAAGGCAAGGAAAATGATCACAAAAGGGTGCATTTATCATCTAGTACGAGTTCAAGATGTAGAAGCTGAGTCGCCGACTCTACAGTCAGTTCCAGTGGTGAATGGATTTTTGGATGTGCTCCCGAAAGAACTTCCAACCCTTCCTCCCGAGCGGGAAATTTATTTTGTTATTGATGTGCTGCCAGGCACTAAGCCTATATCTATTCCTCCTTATAGAATGGCTCCCGCAGAATTGAAGGAGTTGAAAGAACAATTGAAAGACTTGCTTGAGAAAGGCTTCATTAGGCATAGCTCGTCCCCGTGGGAAGCACCCGTATTGTTTGTCCGAAAGAAAGATGGCTCTTTGAGAATGTGCATTGATTTTCGGTAGTTGAATAAAGTGACGATTAAGAACAAATATCCTCTTCCGAGGATTGATGATTTATTTGATCAATTGCAAGGTGCCAAATGGTTTTCAAAGATATATTTGAGGTCTGGGTATCACCAAGTGAGAGTTAGGGAGAAAGATATTTCTAAGACGGCCTTCAGGACAAGATATGGTCATTTTGAGTTTCGGGTAATGTCGTTTGGGCTAACAAATGCGCCGGCAGTATTTATGGATTTGATGAACGATGTGTTCAGGCCCTTTCTGGATTTGTTCGTGACTGTTGTCATCGACGATATCTTGGTGTATTCTAGATCCGAGGCAGAGCATGCGGATCATTTCCGTATTGTCCTTGGAGTTCTTCAAACTCGAGAGTTGTTCGCAAAATTTTCTAAATGTGAGTTTTGGTTAAGCTCAGTAGCATTTTTAGGGCACATTGTTGCAGCCGATGATATTCGAGTAGATAGCCAAAAGATTGAGGCTGTGAAGACTTGGCCACGGCCTACGACTCCTACGGAGGTTCGTAACTTTCTGGGCTTAGCAGGATATTATCGAGATTTGTTGAACGTTTCTCTTCTATTTCAGCACCACTCAAAAAGTTGACCCAGAAATCGGAAAAGTTTCAATGGACAGATGCTTGTGAATGTAGCTTCCAAGAGTTGAAAGATAGGTTGACTTCTGCCCCAGTCTTGACACTTCTATGATGGGTCATGAATGATGAATAGTGACATTTTGAGAGATAGTTTGAATTGAACCATGATTCTTGTTGTGTTGTGATATGAATGTGTTATAAATGATGTTAAGATCATGAAAATGGGCATTGTATATGAATGGACGAAGTCGGGTGATATGACCATGAATATGGGTGAACTAGGGGCGAATTGAGAAATCTGGATAATGTGGTTAATGTAAATGATTACTGGCCATTGTTATGGTATTGTGAATGTATTGTTGATGTTTGGGAGTTAAATTACGATATGGAGGAATGTTGTATAAATAAAGGAGATGTTGTCCGATTTTCTCTAGTTTTAGCCATGTGTGCTAGTTGTCGATTCTAACGATAGTATGACTTTAATTAAGGTATAAACGCAACCGTTGAAAGAGAATGTGCAAGTGGTAAATAGTCGAACGAAAAGGTATGTAAGGATAACCCTTCTTTCATAAGGCATGTTTCTTTGGCCAAACGTCCAAATCTTCTATGAGACTATGATTGCTTCATTCGATTTGATCTTCCGAGCTAGTAAGCTCACGATGCTTGATACGTTACGGCTGTACCAAGTTCCTCATATGAAGAGTAGGCCTATAAGATAGATGTAATGATAACAACGAAGATAGTGATAATGATAGTAATGATGATGAGAATAATATGATCTTAAAGATGCCTACGGGCTATTGTATGTATGTGTGCCAATGAAGGGCTATAATAAGACCCCGAGCTTATGATGCCGGGTAGGATGTAAGTATATGAATATGTATAGAGTATGTATATGATTACGTAACGCGCGCACACTTCTGCAGAAGGTACGGATAACCCTGAAGCCTTGGTAGGGCTAGGTATATATGACCTTGAGCCTTGGTTGGCCAAGTATGTATGAAACACCGATCCCTTATGGTCGGGTACGCTATACAAAAGCTATATAAAAGCTATATATATATATATATATATATATATATATATATATATATATATATATATATATATATATATATATGACATCAATATGAGTACGAATATGCTAAGGATATGTAAATGTTGTGCAAAGGCTATGTATAAGCAATGTATATGAGATGTAGACGCTAGGAATATGAATATGAATAGGAACATGAATACGAATACGAAAATGAATGTGAAGGTAAATAAGTACGGATATGGATATAAGTACAGGGATACGCAATAGAATTAGGCCGTCCTTGTGGAAAAGCAAGTAAGTGCCATGACGATGATATTATTATCTCCCATCCAATGTTGTCTCATATGTTGTATATTATGCTTCCATATTGTTGTTGATCATGCTTTACATACTCAGTACATTTTTCGTACTGACGTCCTTTTGTTTGTGGACGTTGCGTCATGCCCGCAGGTGCACAGGGAGATAGGCTAGATCAATAGCTACATTCTCAGAGACTACATAGCAAAGCTCCATTTCCTTCAGAGCCATAGCTTTTGGGCACTTATTCTTTTGTGTACATAATTATGGGCATAGCGGGGTCCTGTCCCACTTATGTGATATGTTATACTCTTCTTAGAGGCTCGTAGACATGTGTATGTGGGTAGATGTGTTTGGCCTTATCGGCCTATATTTTGTATACCATTTTTTTGGCCTCGTCGGCCCATGTACATTGATGTGGCATAGATGCCTATGATGATATAAAGAGGTTGTTGTCCAAAGGGACTAGTATGATTGATGGATAGAGATGTATGTTTTTACTATGTGGCTCACCTAGATGTTGTGTGAAAGTATGTCAAGGGGTGCTCGGGTGGAATAACACCAGGTGCTCGTCGCGGCCCCCTAGTCGGGTCGTGACAGTATGTATTACCCTGAGCCTTGGTAGGGCCAGGTATGTGAATCAACGAACCTTCATGGTCGGGTATGCTATGTAAATGATGTGTATATGAATACGAATATGTATATGAGTTTGAATATGTATATAAATACGAAAATGGATACGAATGTAAATGAGTACGGATATGAATACGGATACAAATATGGATGTATGTACACAATCACGCATTAGAAATGGAAAGTCCCTATGAAAAGCAAGTAAGTGTTTATGACGATGATACTAGTATCTCCCATCATATGCTATATTCTTATGTTGTCTATTATGCTTTCATAATGATATTGATCAGGCTTTATATAGTCAGTACATTCTTCGTACTGACGTCCTTTTGTTTGTGGACGCTGCGTCATGCCCGCAGGTGGTCAGGGAGACAGGCTTGATCCATAGCTTTATTACTCAGGGACTACATAGCGGAGCTCCATTTCATTCGGAGCTATAACTTTTGGTATTTATTCATTCGTGTGCATATTTATGGGCATAGAGGGGTCTTGTCCTTCCTATATGATATGACAAACTCTTTTTAGAGGCTCGTAGACATGTGTATATGGTTAGATGTGTTTGGCCTTGTCGGCCTATATTTTGAATATTATTTTGTTAGCCTCGTCGGCTTATGTACATCTATATGGGCATTGTTATTGATGATGATATATATGTATTGTTGCCCAATGGAATTAGTATGAATAATGGACGGAAAGTATGATTTAGCTATGTGGATCACCGAGATGTAAATGTTAAAGTGTTATGAGAGGTGCCCGGGTGGGTTAGCATCGGGTGCCCGTCACGGCCCTGCTGTTGGGTCGTGACAAAAGTGGTATCAGAGCAGTTCTGTCCTAGCGAGTGTCTACGAGCCGTGTCCAGTAGAGTCTTTGTTATGGGTGTGTTGCACGTCACACTTATAAACAAGAGGCTGCGGGCATTTTAGGAATGAATGACCTTCTTTCTTCATAAGATCGTGCGATAGAGCTATGATATAAGGACTTCTGTTTCCTTAATCGTGTGTTATGTATTTCAGATATCCTTGTAAAGAGAAAGGCTACGGCAGCCCAAAAGGGCAAGACAGTGGCCGAAAAGCATGCTGAAAGAGCACCGCCAACGGTTGAATAGGAAAGTGAGTCCCAGAATGCGGTTCAATCTCAGTTCTCCCATTCAGTGCCTATTTCAGAGGAGCGTGAGGGAGCCTCAGCCCCAGCTTTAGCACCTCCGGCTCCTCCACCGGATGCTTCAGACCAAGATATAAAAGTGGCCATTCATTTGCTTACTCAATTGGTTGCCGCCCAGACTCAGCGGTAAAGTACAGGGCAAGGTGATAGGGCAGTTAGTGCAAGGGCCCATGATTTTATCAGCTTGATGTTATATCCCGTATTTTTGCATATTCGGAAAATTCAAAATAATTTTGACTTGTAAGAAATAAGGCCATAATTTGATTTTTATTTAAAATATGTGTTGTTTATGAAAAATGTTGATGTGGAAATATGGAGGAAGGTCAAGGGCAAAATGGAGAATTTTGGAAATTAGTTTCGGGAATTACAAAATAAGACCCATAACAAATTGGGCTTAAAAGAAATGAAAAAAAAAGGAAAACAAAGAGGTCCATTATAGTAGGTGGCCGGCCATGACTAGGAAAAGAGGTCCAAGCCCATAACAAATTAGACCCATGTATTAAAAAGGAAGAAAGGGGCCACAACTAGATCATTCATTAGAAGCTCCAAGAAAAAAAAAGGAGTGAGAGAGAAGAGCAAGAAGGGCCTATTCGGCCAAGACAAGGGAAAAGGAAAAAGATTTTTGCCCATCAATCTTTAATCCAAAAATCCCAATTTTCTAGTATTCTTACTAAGCTCGAGACCCTCTTCAACGTGGTATAATATTTTAGGCAAGAAAGTACTTTTGTTGGCAAGTGGAAATTCTTGAAAAAGGTAAAGATTCTACTTTTTTTGTCTTGGAAGAATTATATATATATATATATATATATTGTAGTATATGGAAATGAATGTAATGTATGAAGTTTTTGTATTGTGGGTGTTTGGGTGTGTGGCCGTGTGTGGGTATAGTGAAGGGGGGGAGAATGAAATTTATTTAGTATGCTAGATTATGTTGTTGTGGCTTTGTGATGTAAATGGAAGAATAATAGTTCAAGTTGGCATGAAAATTGGTTGTTAAGTTGTTGTAGGAAATTATGTGATTTTATTATAGATTTATGTAATTATGGGAATGGAATTGTTAAGGTGCAAATTGTTGTTGTTGTTGATGAAATTGGAAGATAAAAATGTGTTGTGAGTGTTCGTGTCGAAGATTGGAGGTTTCGGGTGAAGTATGGTTTTGGCGGGATTGTTGAATATTTTGTAGAATTGTATGAAATGCTTTTGAATTGTATTTGAATGATCTTGAATTAGTAGTGAATATGTAAGTGTCGATATCGGCTTGAAAAATTCGTAGTTGAATTGAATTATGATGAATATGTAGAAAGGAAGGTTACTAGTGTTGGAATGCGTTTTAAATTGGTTTTTGATGTTATTGGTATGGTTGTTGGTATTATTGGTATGGTTGTTGATGAATTTGGCCGAGTTGTATTCTCGGGGATGTTGAATTTACAGGGGAGATGCTGCCGAAATTTCTGTAGACAAGTACTAGTTAGAATTGAATTTCTAAGTACTTGTAGCTAATGTTTGGTAATTGATAACGTTATTGTAGATCTTGGAGAGCCCGAGACTTGAGTCGGGATTTTGTTTGGCGAGTGATCGAGATTGTTAGCGAGCGATCGAGGTATGTAGAGCCTACCTTTCTTTCTTTGGCATGACTGTTATGAAATCAACAAATGACATATATGTATGCTTCTAAAGACAATTCTATTCCTAGAGCCACTAGGATGGCCCATGTCCTTGATTTCCATAAACTATCCCATATGGTTTGATACATACTTGTGATGTTTGAAGTTCTAGTCGATACGTTTCCGGATGTTGTTCGAAAAATATTTGATATGGCCAAAGTTTGGATATGCATATTTTGGATATGTGTATATGATTCTAAGGCTCCGTTTGAAGTGCGCTATAATGTTATTTGAAAGCTCCTTAATATGAATGATACTTAATTTTCAGAAAATGACCTATGAAGTGTTTTTCGAAAGTTTTGTAATTTAAAAGCGCAACTTTTGTATACTAATTCCGATGGACTCGATACTTACTTTGAGCCTTCTGATATCTGTATATATATGTATTCATTCGTCGAGTCTTCGATTTATTTATTTGTATGCATATGGTTTCCGCACTACTCCGCTCGTGCATACTACTATTACGTCGTTCGCCGGATCCCGGGCGATTTTGTGATCATGCGCACTATGTCATATTCGGCAGTATGATGTGTTACGGTTCCCGAGACCTCGCCATAAGGCCGGGTACCGCTTGTATACGGAGTTATGATGTGATATGGCATATGATATGTTCTGGTGTTGTGATATGTTATGATGATACGATATGTTCGGAGATTGTACGGAGATATGAAACCTTCTGGAGTATGATGTGTTGTGGCGCCAGCGTCGGAGTGGCGTCCACGTTCCCGAGCCCTATGCATGATTTTTATTTGCATTATATATATATATATATTCAGCACAGGTTTTGACAAACTAATCCTGTATCCATTTTCTGTACTCCCCACTTCAGTTATGATTCGAATTTCTGTATTTCATGCTTTGCATACTCAGTACATATTTCGTACTGACCCCCTTTCTTCGGGGGCTGCGTTTCATGCCCGCAGGTACGGACGTTCGTTTTGGTGATCCTCCAGTATAGGATACATATTCTGCCACTTGGATTACTCATTTTGATCCGGAGCTCGTATTTTTGGTACATATCCTCTGTTATACATATTCTGTATATATGACTATTTGGGTACGGCGGGGACCTGTCCCGTCATATGTGTATATGTGTCTGTCATGGTTTGTAGAGGCCTGTAGTCATACATGTGGGTCATGGGTCATGTTTGATCGTTTATGTTTGTGATTTGTGCCTTAAGCGGTCCCGTTAGCTATTATGGCCACAACAGCCCATATGTTTGTATATGTGTGTATATCTGGGTGATGTATATTCCGCCAGCCTACCGGATTTGATACGATGTTTCTGTACGGGCAACCTCTTAAGATGATATTTGTTTTCAGTATCTGTTTGAAATAGCGCATGTTAAGTTTGAATAAATCTTTGATATGTCGATCCGGTACGTAAGTCTGTTTGGGTGTCCAAATAGGGCACCAGTCGCGGCCCACGGGGCTGGGTCGTGACACTTGAACCCTCCGGAATTCATTGGATCAAAGCCGGATGAGGACCCTCAGAATTTTATTGATGGAATGTTGAGGACACTTCGGTTGATACATGCTTCGGACACCGAATCAGTGGAGGTAGCATCCTATAGATTGAGGGATGTTGCGGTTCATTGGTACACGGTTTGGATGGCTTCACGGGGAGCCAACGTGCCTCCCCCGGTATGGCAAGAATTTGTAGATGCCTTCCTCCGACATTATTTGCCTCCAGAAGTTAGGCGAGCTAGAGCCGATAAGTTCTTGAATTTGAGGCAAGGAAGCATGGTGCTTTAGAGTATAGTCTCCGCTTCAATTCTTTGGCTAGGTATGCTTCGGCCATGGTAGCGGATATGGGTGACCGAGTGCATCGATTTGTGAGAGGCCTAGGGCCACATTTGATGGATAGGTCCTTGACTGCGTCCCTTCAGGACAAAATGGATATTTCACGTATTCAGGCCCATGCTCAAAATTTAGAAGAAATCCTACAACAACAAAGAAGTGAGCGCGAGCATGATAGAGGGTATAACAAAAAGGCTTGATTTTCGGGTTCGATGAGTGAGTATAGAGGCGGGCACAGATAGCAGTTTTTGAGGCATTCAGGCCATTCTATGACTAGTGCGCCTCCACGGTTTTCAGGCTAGAGATTTGATAAAACTACTCATTCCGGGCCGAGTTAGAGTTTTTCCGATTCTCAGTTTAGAGGCGACTCGGGTCAGACGAGGCCACCCATGCCACAATGTTCCCAATGTGGGAAGTTACATTAGGGTCTGTGCAGATTAGGTTCAGTGGTTTTCTATTCATGTGGTCGGCAAGGCCATATTATGCGTGATTGCCCATCAGTTGGTGGTAGAGGTAGGACCCAGCCTTCAGGGTCGATAGCCGGATCTTCATCATCTGTACGCCCTATGAGGCGAGGTTCACATGCGCTGGTCGTCCATGGTAGAGGCAGAGGGAGAGTCCCCAGTTCTAGCAGTCCTCAGCATCGTATTTATGCTTTGGCTGGACGCCTAGATCTTGAGTCTTCTCTTGATGTTGTCACAGGTATATTAACGGAATTTTCTCATGATGTATATGCTTTGATAGATCCGGGCTCCACATTCTCATATGTTACTCCATATATTGCGGGTCGGTTTAGAGTCAAACCGGAGTCGATCAAACCTTTTGAGGTGTCTAGACCTGTTGGTGAATCAGTAATAGCCAGCCGAGTGTATAGAAATTGTGTAGTTGTGATTTGTGACTATCAACTATGGTTGACTTACATGAGTTAAAAGTGGTGGATTTTAATGTTATTATGGGCATGGATTGGTTGGCTTCTTGCTATGCCAATGTTGATTGTAGAATGAAAATGGGTCGTTTCCAATTTCCGGGAGAACCAGTTTTAGAATGGAAAGGGAATACTGCGACACCAAAAGGTATGTTTATTTCCTATCTAAAGGCAAGGAAAATGATCACAAAAGGTTGCATTTATCATCTAGTTCGGGTTCAAGATGTAGAAGCTGAACCGCCGACTCTTCAATCTGTTCCCGTAGTGAATGCGTTTCCAGATGTATTCCCGGAAGAGCTTCTAGGCCTCCCTCCCGAGCGCGAGATTGGTTTTGCTATTGATGTGTTGCCAGACACCAAGCCTATATCTATTCCTCCTTATAGAATGGCTCACGTAGAATTTAAAGAGTTGAAGGAGCAATTGAAAGACTTGCTTGAGAAAGGCTTTATTAGGCCTAGTTCATCCCCGTGGGGAGCACCAGTATTGTTTGTCCGAAAGAAAGATGGCTCCTTGCGAATGTGCATTGACTATCGGCAACTAAATAAGGTGATGATGAAGAACAAATATCCTCTTCTGAGGATTGATGACTTATTTGACCAATTACAAGGCGCCAAATGGTTTTCAAAGATAGATTTGAGGTCCGGGTATCATCAAGTGAGAGTTAGGGAGAAAGATATCCCTAAGACAGCTTTCAGAACAAGATATGGCCATTTTGAGTTCCGTGTAATGTCATTTGCGATAATTAATGCACCGGCAGTATTTATGGATTTGATGAACGATGTGTTCAGGCCCTTCCTAGATTTATTTGTGATTGTATTCATCGACGATATCTTGGTGTATTCTAGATCCGAGGCAGAACATGTGGATCATTTGCGTACTGTCCTTAGAGTTCTTCAAACTCGAAAGTTGTTTGCAAAATTTTCTAAGTGTGAATTTTGGTTGAACTCAGTGACATTTCTGGGGCACATTGTTTCAGCCGATGGTATTCGGGTAGATAGCCAAAAGATTGAGGCCGTGAAGACTGGCCAAGGCCCACAACTCCTACATAGGTTCGTAGCTTCCTGGGCTTAGCAGGTTATTACAGGAGATTTGTAGAAGGCTTTTCATCTATTTCTGCACCACTCACTAAGCTGGCCTAGAAATCAGCAAAGTTTCAATGGACAGATGCTTGTGAACGTAGTTTCCAAGAGCTAAAAAATAGATTGACTTCTGCCCCAGTCCTGACACTACCAGAGGGATTGGAAGGTTATGTTATTTATTGCGATGCTTCAGGCATTGGGCTAGGCTGTGTGTTGATGCAACATGGTAAGGTGGTTGCGTATGCTTTAAGGCAATTACAAAAACATGAGAAAAATTATCCAACCCATGACCTTGAATTGGCTGCAGTGATTCATGCATTAATGATGTGGAGACATTACTTGTATGGTGTTCATGTGGATATTTACACAGATGATAAGAGCCTTCAGTATATCTTCAAGCAAAAAGAGTTGAATTTGCGGCAACGGCGATGGTTGGAATTGCTAAAAGATTACGATGTTGATATCCTATATCACCCCGGAAAGGCAAATGTTGTGGATGATGCTCTTAGCCGTAGATCCATGGGAAGTTTGTGTGATGTACGACCAGAGAAAAGAGGAATGGCTCGTGAGCTCCAGCAGTTAGCTAGCCTAGGAGTTCGAGTAGTGGACTCAGGTAGCAGGGGGACTACCATTCAGAATTCAGCAGTCTCGTCGCTAGTCGTGGAAGTGAAAGAGCGACAATACGAATATCCCATGCTAATGCATTACAGAGATACACTCCCTCAGAAGGAGAAGTCATAATTTGAGATTGCAGGAGATGGAGTTCTCCGATGCTGAGGCAGATTATGCGTTCCTGATTTGGCAGGGTTACGCCACCAAATATTGAGGGAAGCCTATTGCTCCCGCTATTCTGTCCACCCCGGAGCAACAAAAATGTACCATGATCTTAAATCTATATATTGGTGGAATAAGATGAAGAAAGATATAACGGAATTCTTAGCTCAATGTCCCAACTGTCAACAAGTGAAAATCGAGCACCAAAAGCCGGGCGGATTGTTGTAAGCTAAAGAAAATCCAACTTGGAAGTGGGAAGTAATTAACATGGACTTCATTACAGGCTTACCCCATTCTCGACGTACGTATGATTCTATATGGGTGATTGTGGATAGACTCACGAAGTCAGCTTATTTCTTACCAGTCTGAACTACATATGTGGCAGAAGATTATGCAAAGCTTTACGTTAAAGAGATAGTGCGGCTTCACGGTGTTTCGGTATCTATTATCTCCGATAGAGGGACTAAGTTTACAACTAATTTTTGGAAGTCCTTCCAAGAGGGTTTAGGGACAGGCTGAACGTACCATTCAGACTCTTGAGGATATGTTACGGGCATGTATGATAGATTTTTGAGGTAATTGGGATGATCACTTACCACTCATTCAATTTGCTTGTAACAATAGTTTTCATTCTAGCATCCAAATGGCACCGTATGTGGCTTTATATGGGCGAAAGTGTAGATCCCCAATTGGGTGGTTCGAGGTAGGAGAGACTAAATTAATAGGGCCAGACTTGGTCCAGCAAGCCATAGAGAAAGTTAAGCTCATACAAGATCGGTTATTAGCAGCCCAAAGTCGTCAAAAGTCCTATGCGGATAATCGTCGAAGGGACTTAGAGTTCCAAGTGAAAGATTGGGTATTCTTAAAAGTGTCACCAATGAAGGGTGTAATGAGATTTGGCAAAAAGGGGAAGATTAGTCCCCGGTACATTGGGCCTTATGAGATTGTGCGCAAGGTAGGCAAAGTGGCTTACGAATTAGATCTACCTCCTGATTTGGAGTCAGTTCACCCAGTTTTCCATTTCTCGATGCTTCGTAAATGTGTTGGAAATCCTACTAGGATCGTGCCAGTAAATTATGCTCTTGTGACAGAAAAGTTGACTTATGAAGAGGTACCTATTGCCATATTAGATAGGCAAGTACGGAGGTTTAGAAACAAAGAAGTGTCCTCAATTAAGGTTTTATGGAGAAACAATAACCGAGAAGAATTGACATGGGAAGCGGAAGAAAATATGAAATCCAAGTACCCGCACTTATTTCAGCCGCCGGAGGAGATCCAAGATGAGACATCAAGATTATGAAGTATGTATGTTTCCTTTTTATGCATTTGGGTCGTGTGTGGCCAAACTCTATTGCTATTATGTTGTGGCCTGTGAGGCATAATTTGTCACACCCTAATCTCGATAGGGCATGACGGGCACCCGACTCCCATCAGAGTCAAGCGAACCCTTAAACATTCGCTCTATCAAAACCTGTCATTTCAAAAACTTTTAAAAGCATGAAACTTTTTCACATAGAGATCTTTATCTTTATAACGAGTATGAAAACTTCAATCAAATAAGTACTTTAACCCAATTGAAATCATCTAAAATACATGCTCTTTTAACGAACACAAATGGTTCAGTTGACATCACTCTGTCGACATCTCGACAAACGTACCACAGGACGTTGTCTGCAAAGTCTCTAATATAGACGAGAAACCATAACGTAAGTACTCTGACTCGGCAACACTCCGGAAGGAAATAGAGCTCAGCAATTCAGCTGGAACATCTTCTAGCAATATCCTCTACTCATCTGTATGCACCTGCGCGGCATGAAACGCAGCCCCCGAAGAAAGGGGGTCAGTACGGAATATGTACTGAATATGTAAAGGATTACTGAATCATAGCACAAGGAAGGTGCAGCAGTAAACAAGTTTAGAAATCAAACTGTAAGTAACCTGAAACAGCATTCTGAACCAAGTCCTGTGGCCTTTACCCAAATTCTAGCATGTACAATATAAATACAGCATACGCAAATTCTAGAATACACAATATAAATTTAGTATCACGATAGTCCCTTCGGACGGCCGCTTTCGGCATAATAATGATGATGGCCCCTTCGGGCATGCCGCTTCCGACATAATAATGATGATGGCCCCTTCGGGCATGCCGGTCCTGACATAATAATAATGATGGCCCCTTCGGGCATGCCGGCCCGACATAATAATAATGATGGCCCCTTCGGGCATGCCGCTTCTCGTATAATAATAATGATGATGGCCCCTTCGGGCATGCCGGTCCGACATAATAATAATGACGGCCCCTTCGGGCATGCCGCTTCCGGCATAATAATAATGATGACGGCCCCTTCGGGCATGCCGCTTCCGGCATAATAATAATGATGGTGTCGATACAACTTAATCCACGAATATCAATACAAAGAAATGGTGCTATGGGGTGTAAACCTAAATCGTAAATGAAACGAAATAGTAAAATCTCGCACCCCCTTCGGAGTGGTTTTAAAAACAAATCTAAATAGTAAAATCTCGCACCCCCTTCGGAGTGGTTTTATAAATCTAACTTTATGTTTCCCTTAGTATAAAACTGATTTTTCTCGAAATTATTAGTGAAACCATATGCACAACTTAATTGGCATAACATAAACTGAGGCCATATGTTATATAGCACGGTCAGACATAAGCTGAGGCCATAGCACACTCAGAGATAAGCTGAGGCCATAGCACACTCGGACTTAAGCCGAGGCCATATGTTATATAGCACGCTCAGTCGCGTCATGAAATCATCTAAAAAAAACTATTATGGACGTCATGTATGAAATCAAACCCTTTTCATTTGTCTCCTTCGAGACTCACAAATTTAAATGTAAAATGCATAAGTAAGAGAAAGACCTTATGAATGTCCCCTTCGGGATTTAGACAACATTATGAAGTCGCACAACTTGAGCATGCCCGTTCGGGCTTAAGAGGTCAAAGAACTCCGGATATCCTACATCTAGGAATGGATTCATTATGGATATCGTTACGCTACGTTTCCAAAACAATCTGAGTTAGCATACGAAAGTTAGGAACGTTATTCATTATAGAAACCTCTATGAACGTTTTAAAGCAATCCGAGACTGTCTACGAAAGTTAGGGACATTAATACTTATAGAACTCTTTAAAAAAACAAGAACTCTTTATGCTTTGCTCGTTATTCAATCATATGATAATCTCGACTATACTAAGCATACTCACATCAAGAAGTGAATAAGAATCATTAACAAGCTCGGAATCAAGAATAGAGTTACCCCAAGATACGTATCATACCTTACTTGGCTCTAGGACATGCCAAAAGAAAGAAAGGGTGAGCCTTACATACCTTGCCCGCTTCCTAGGCTAATCCGAACTTAAGTCTTTGGCTTCGCAAGATCTACAACTATATTAGTATATACCAAACATTAGCCATAAAAACTTAAGAGTCCAATTCTAAACCAACACTTTATTTACAGAAATTTCGGCAGCATTTCCCCTGTACATTCAACAACCCCGAGAATTCAACTCGGCCAAATCATCAACAACAAATACCAACAGTCATTCTAACAATATCAACAATCAATTCAAAACGCATTCCAACGTTAGCAACTTCTTTCTACAAACTTCGACGGCGTTTCATTTATGTTCAATTCATAATTGCTCACATATTCAAGTACTAATCCGAAACCATTCAAACAATATTCAAGATCACTTCAAACAATCCGCACAATATTCAAAATAATCTAACCAATATGCCACTCCACCCGAAACCTTCCAAATGCAACAAGAACAATAATAACACATTTCCTTCCTTCAAGTTCATGAACTACACCAATAATTCACACGCTAGCAACATTACTTTCCATAAATACAAGAAATGGTTTCAAATTCACATTAGCTTCTCAAACAACTCTCCAACACTTACAACTTCAACTAGAATTGTTAAACTTTCATTTTCATCATAGGTTCCATTACAACAACAACCAAAATACTAAGAAAAATAATTGGTTCATCATTCCTACATAACACACATATGCACGGCCAAGCTTCACACCACACGGCTCAACCTCCAACATACAAAACGCCACAGATTTCATTCATTTCTACACACTACAACATACACAATCATCCATAACATACAAAATAAGATTAAATCTTACCTCTTCCACTTAACTCTACACTTGGCTAGGATTTGTAACTTGCAAGAATAGATGTTTTACTTGCTCCAATGACTACTTCACCTTGCTAGGGACCTTCCAATTGGTTGTTTATCTAGAAGAAAATAATTTTTTGAGCAAGATTTCTGGACCTTAATTTTTCACCTTCTTGGCCGAATGGCCCTTCTTGTTTTTCTCCTTCTCCAAGTTTCTTGAGTCTTCTAAGTGAAGATGAATAATATGATTAATAAGTCATCTTTTAGCTTATTTATTTTATGCATCCATGTGGGACATGGCCCACACCCTATTGGATGGCCCACTTACCCCTTTGTTTCAAGAATTAAATTTTTCCATAATTCACTTTCAACCCCAAATTCTTCTTAATATTTCCATGGGCCACCTTGTGAATTTCCCTTTTTACCCCTATCCTTTCTTAATATTTCCACTTCAAAAATTTTCATAAACAACTTGTGTGTTAAACGAGATCAAAATATAGTCTTGCCCTTAACTTCTCATAATTATCTTGAAATATCCGAATGTACAAAATGCGGGATATAACATTATTATTATGGGCTGTTGTGACAGGATGATAGTTCCCTATTTTAGGGGAAACTCTGGCAAAATTTTTATAGAACCCCCGAGATCATAACATTCGAGGATGAATGTTCTTAAGGGGGGAAGAATGTTACACCTCAGAAAATTCCCCGTTGAGGCATAGTGAATAGACTAACGAAGGGCACGAAGTATACGGTATTGCAATAAGTGAGAAATGACATTTGATGACCCTAATTGAGATTTGCAAAGGCATTCGGATTAAGAGGAGAAAGTTTGCCAAGAGAGGGCAAGGCATACGATGTGTATCAGAAAGGATTTACGAGTAATAAGTTAATGATGATTTAATAGTGTCTTGGAGAAGAATTATAACATCCCTTAGATCGTTAATGAGGTGTTAAACAAGTATCAAGAAGGTTCCATAAGGATTGGAGATCAAATGAAGTGATGAGAACAAGATTAGAGAAAAGATGGGTTACACGGCCCATATAATATTATACGGTCCGTATAATGGTCCGCAGAATCATCACAGTGAAGGTCCCTCACTGATGGGATTATACTGTGACTTATACGGACCGTATAATGTGTCGTATAATGGTCACTTATAAGGACCGTATAAGTTTATATGGACCGTATAAGTGTCCGTTTATTTTCCCGATGGATCAGATTTTTAAGTTATTAAAAAGGGGACCAAGTTCATTATTTCATCTTATTTTCACCCAACACTTCATGAAATCTCTAGAACCCTCTCCACTCTTCATCCATAAGAACTCAAGAGAAATTTATGATCAACTTCATCAAACTAAGAAAACCAAGTGTAAGAAACTCATTAGAGATCATCCAAGACAAGAAATTTCATTGGAGGTGAACTAGGGTTTTGGCTCAAGTGAAGTATTTCCACCCAAGGCTTATTCTTACACCATCTAAGGTAAGTTTTATGGTCTTTCCATGTTATTTAAGGTATTGAGAGGTTGAAAGACTTGGATTGTAGAAGGAGATAGAAAATGGGTCATGAATGTGGGAATAGTGTCATTTTTGAGTAGTAGCTTTGATTGAGTCATGTTTTTTGATATGTTATGATTATAAATCACGTTATAAATGATATTAAGAACATGGGATAAACATTGTATATGACTGAATGTAATAGTGTGCTATGACCATGGATATGGATGACTCGAAGTGAATTGAGGAATATGGATAATGTAGGTGAATAAAGACCATTGTTATGATGTTGTGAATGTTATTACTGATGTTTGGGAGTTGATATATGATATGAAGGAAGTCGTATAAATAAAGGAGATGCTGTCCAATTTTCTCTAAGCTATCGATTTTCTAATCATAGTATAACTCTAATGAAGGTAGAAACGTGAGCATTGAAGGAGAACGTGCAAATGATAGAATAGTTGAACGGAAAGGTATGTAAGGCTAACCCTTGTTTCATAAGGCATGGTTCCTTGGCCAAATATCTAATATTCTATAAGCCTATGATGTCCTCCAAATGATTCTATCTTTAAAAGCTACTAAGCTCATGATTCTCGATATGTTACGATTGTACTAAATTCCTCCTATGATGAGTAATCCTCTAGGGATAGATGTAATGAACGACAATAGAAATGATGCTAAAGACGATTATGGGCTTTTATGTATATGTGCCTATGTATGGCTATTATGAAACCCCGAGCTTATATGGCCGGGTAGAATTTTTATATGTTGCGCGCGCACCACCGCAGTTGGGTACAGACAACCCTGAGCCTTGGTAGGGCCATGTATGTATGACCTTGAGCCTTGGTAGGGCCAGGTATGTGAAACACCGAACCTTCATGGTCGGGTATGCTATGTAAATGATATGTATATGAATACGAATATGTATTTGTATATGTATATGAATATGAATATGTATATAAATATGAAAATAGATACGAATGTAAATAAGCACAGATATGAATACGGATACAGAGATGGATGTTTGTACACAATCACGCATTAGAAATGGAAAGTCCCCATGAAAAGCAAGTAAGTGTTTATGACGATGATACTACTATCTCCCATCCTGTGTTATTCTTATGTTGTCTATCATGCTTTCATAATGATGTTGATCATGCTTTACACACTCAGTACATTCTTCGTACTGACGTCCTTTTGTTTGTGGACGTTGCGTCATGCCCGCTGGTGGCCAGGGAGACAGGCTTGATCCATAGCTTTATTACTCAGGGACTACATAGCGGAGCTCTATTTTATTCGGACTTACAACTTTTGGTATTTATTCTTTTATATGCATATTTATGGGCATAGCGGGGTCCTGTCCCGCCTATATGATACTGCATACTCTTCTTAGAGGCTCGTAGACATGTGTATATGGTTAGATGTGTTTGGCCTTGTCGGCCTATATTTTTTATATCATTTTGTTAGCCTCGTCGGCTTATGTACATCTATATGGGCATTGTTATTGATGATGATATATATGTATTATTGCCAATGGAATTAGTATGAATAATGGACAGAAAGTATGATTTAGCTCTGTGGCTCACCGAGATATAAATGTGAAAGTGTGATGAGAGGTGCCCGGGTGCGTTAGCACCGGGTGCCCGTCGCGGCCCTCCAATTGGGTCATGACAGGAGAATCATCAACAGCCCCAAACTTAGAGAGTTAGCCTCACATACCTATAATCACTCCAATCCAGTGAACTAAATGGCTTCTCTGATGAAGAAAACCAAAACCCTAGCTTTGAATCGCTTAAGAAGGATTTATCATGGAAAGCCTATGTTTTGGTTGAAGAATCATGTTAATAATCATGAATTAATATTGGAATTACATAGGAAATATTAGAGCAATCTTACCTTGACATGGGAGGATGAGAAGAGGAGGAAAATAGCTGCTTAGGGCTTTAGAACGAAGTTGGAATGTCTGATAAATGAAATATCGAGTTAAGTATTGAATTTATAGCATGGGGCATTTTGGAACCCCAGGCTCGCTGAGCGTGGTCTATGGCTTGCCCCTACCTCTCTTTGGGGCGGGCTAAGCGAGTTACCCTGTCCATTTTACACTTAGTCAAAATTTCACGTTTTTCTGCTTGTCAATAATGTTCAGTAAAACGGGCATAACTCATGGCACAGAGCTTTGTTTGGGCAACACAATATCCCATTGGAAATATATTTCAAAGATATACAGCTTTCATGTTTAAGTTTTCTCAAGTTCTCAACGGGATTTCATGAAATTGGGATGGAAGGCAGATATATCGAATCCTTAGTCAATTCTATCGAATCTTAAGAGCCTTATTATTAGCCATATTGCGATGATCATATATTCCTAATCTGACCTCTAATAGACCTGGTTCTTATATGGTTGAAAAGGTATTTCTACGTACTACAACTTTCATTTTAAGGAACTTTACAAAATTCCCAACTAATAAAGGGGTTAAGGATTCCGAAGTAGGCCTATCAGCCATTATTGCAAAACGTTCAAACCTTCAATTTTTCACTAAAAATCTAACGATATGAGTCTAACATTAGTTCTAAGATATGGGGTGTAACATTATCTCCCCCTTGGAATCATTCGTATGTGAATGATTGTCTTGGTTAGAATCGCAACTAATTCCGAGACTCTACGGAAGCTTGGCAGAGTTTACTCTCTAACTTAGATATATCAAACTGATTAGCTGAGGCACGTGATCACTGAACTGTCGTGAACACATGCTTACTAAACTGAATGAATACATGATTACTGAATTGAATATCTGCTAAACTAATTCTATACTGAGCTGACTGAATACGTGAATGCTGAACTGACTTAATCTGAGTACCTGGATACTGAACTAACATGAATCTATGGATACAGAACTGACATGAATACATGAATACGTGGAAACAATTGTAGGGTATCATTTTGTCAAACCTTCAATTGCAAAATACATTGACGGGTTTACTAATACATTTCCTCCTTATAGATATAAAGCATGGTCCTACCCAAAATCCCACACCAACACACGAGGTAACATACACATAGGATGATGTCAGAAAGGAAGAAAAAAGTTCTCTTCCTGAGCAGCATCAGCCGTAACATCTCTGGCTAGTAGCTGAAGTTCTCTTGGTGTACTTTCTTTTCACAGGTATTTTTTGAAATACGAAATTCGCACGAGTTAGAAGGATTCTTGATAGCATAGCTGTAACTGCACGATTTAGAGTATGAAAGAAGCGAGATAACCCTATATGTCTTGGTGGTCAACTGTTAACATGTATGGCAGGCACACACACGTAAGACTGACCCCACTGGACACGGCTTCAGAGGCTCCCTAAGAATCTTGAACCTAGGCTCTGATACCAAGCTTTGTCACCCCGAATTATGGCCTGGGCGTAACACAGCACTCGGTGCCTGTCTGCATGTGACCAAGCAAACCAGCTGGCTGGCATAATCAACATGTGGTATCAAACATTTTAAATATGGAAATAACACTAACACATGGTGATCTACTAAAAGTATGACCGAAATATCATAAATGCGGAAATACTGAATAGGCCCGAAGTTCGAATAAGTAGCCGACAAGGCTACACAAATGGCTGCTAAACATCTGACTTACTGCTATTATAGTGTATGAATCCTATCTGAAGTACTAAAAACACTGACTGTTTGAAGGACGAGGCCCCAGGTATACTTGGCTGGCTGTAACTACTGAAAAGACTGTAAATTGTGATAACAGCCCAAAAAACTAGGGCTCACCAATTAGCGGATACTGGAAGTCCTAGCGCGCAGATCCATCGTCCTCTAAATCAATACCTGCGTTGTGAAATGCAGGCCCCCAGGAAATAAAAAAGGGACTTCAGTACATTTGAATTGCACTTGTATGTAAAGTCACTGAAAGAAAGAACTGTAAGTACTAAAATCGAAACTGAACTGATAACTGAACTGAACAAAGATGTAAAGATATCAATACTCCCTGTTCTGAATGGAGAATCACCTCTGCTCTGTAATGAACCATACTAGGGTCCATAATCCATTTTTACTAAGAGAATAGGTATTTCAAACAATACACTATATGTGGTGACAGGCCGGGCAACATCACCCACAACCAAGCTATATTTCAAACAATGCACCATGGTTCATAATATAGTGGGAAGCATCATCCACTACCAGGCCATGTATCATAATGCACCATAGTTTATAACATGGCGGGCAGCATCATCCATTGCTAGGCTATATATACCAAAAAATGCACTGTGGTTCATAATATGGTGGGTTACACCATTTACTACCAATCTATGTATCATATCATCATGCACCATGCTTCATAACATGGTGGGTAGCATCATCCGCTACCAGACTATATACGTGTTGTCTTCTAAAGCTACTTGCGTATACACATAAAGGTGATAGTCAACCGACACTCATGGACCTAGAAAGCAATGTATCACAAAAGCATATATAAACATCACTTTTCATGTTATTGTAGGCATTCTTGGATTTAGACATGCTTGTCAATTGGCATAATTACATCTTTTAAACTCTATATAGTTTCAAGAATCCTGTCACGATTTTATAAACTATAGAGCCGTCATATTTATATCTTTTTTCAAGAAGTATCATAAGTTGAGGAACCTTCAGACTATTGTTCTAACATGGATACTAAGCATTAATATCATGAGACATGGAATCACCGAATGTTTATAGAATTTAGAATATTAACTATTCATAAGCATTCTGGATTTTCATGACTGAGACTCATGGGTGTTATATCTCGCGTTTTTGCGCATTTGGAAAAATTTGGAATAATCTTGCCTTCTATGAAATAAGGCTATGATTTTACTTTATCTAACACATGTGTGATATTCATGAAAAATATTGATGCGGAAATGCGGAGGAAGGCCAAGGGCAAAATTGAAATTTTGAAAATTAGTTCCGGGAATTACAAATAAGATACACAATGAATTGGGCTCAAAAAAGAATTTACAAAATAGAGGCCCAATTAAGGAAGGTGGCCGGCCATGGCAAGATGAAAAGGCCCAAGCCCATGTCATTAAAATCATGTGATAAATAGACTTAAAAAAAGGGGCTTATTTTTCATTCATAAGTAAGAAGTTTCAAGAAAGAAAGGTGAGAGCCAAGACCAAGAGGCCTTTCGGCCAAAGCAAAAAAAAGGGAGAAAATTTTTCAAGTTCTTCAACTTTGATCCAAAAATCTCTTCCTTCTTGAATTCTTGATAAGTTTAAGGCCCTCTACAACGTGGTATAATTAGTTTGCCAAGAAAACTCCGTTTGCGGAAAGTGGAAAATTGAAGAAAAAGGTAAGAATTTTATTCTTTTATGTTATGGAAGAAGTATACATGTTATAATGATTAGAATTGAATGACAATTATGGGATTGTGTTGTGTATGTGCATGGCTGTGTGTGTGTGAAAGTGGGTGTATGGCCGTGTGCTATAGGGTAGGAAAAGGAAGGTGAAATGCAATTTTATTTAGCTTGTTAGTTGTGTCGTTGTGGCATTTATGACGTAAATAAAGGTTTAACGAAGTGAGTTGGCATTGAAGTTGGTTGTATGTTGATATAGGAAATTATGTGATTTTTATATGATTTTTATATAATTGTGAAAGTAAGATTCTAGAATGAGAATTTATGTTGTTGTTAATGAATTTGGAAGGAAATAATGCGAGTTAGTATGTTCGTCGTAGTCGTTGACGTTTCGGATGGAATATGGAAAGTGACGAATCATTTAAACTCATGTATATTGCTTGGAACATTATTGGAATGTGTTTGAATAACCTTGAATGAGAAAATGAATACGATAATGTTGATGTTAGTTTGATGTTGTGAAGTTCGAATGAAAGTCGTCGCTTTATGTAGAAAAGAAGAATATTGACGTTAGACCTATTTTGTTGTGATTTGTGATGTCTTTGGTATTGTGGGTTGTTGTTGATGATATATTGAGCCGAGCTAAGCCTCGGGGATGTTATATGTATAGGGGAAGTGCTGCCGAAATTTCAGTAGACAAATATGAAGTTAAGTGAATTCTTAAAGTCTTGCAATTTCTAATTGGTAACTTTGACCATTTGTAGATTCTGAGCGAAACGGGATTTGAGTTTTGACGAGCGTAAGACGCATATAAGGTATGTAAGGCTACCCCATTCCTTCTTTTGGCATGTCCTAGGTATTCTAGGTCGATTTTTGAGTCCCGGAGGCAAATTCTGTTCCTGGAAATCCGAATTGGAAATCGAGTACTATTCATCAATTGAATTGAACTATAAAACTCATATTTTGTTGAAAAGTGATCAAATGTCCAGAACTTTTGCAAATGTAATCGAATCGCTTCGAAACCTCCATGTATGATCCCATAGACCCCAAATGTCTGTGATTCATGTCCGCCACCTCGACTTGACCCGAGGTGGGCCCGCTAACAACGAGACTCCCTTGTTTGCTCTATGAGTCTCATTTTTGTATAATGTTGGCAAAGCACTTTTGTTTATGAATTCGGCTATCATAAAATAATGTTTTGACTGCCACGATATTCTAAATTATATTTTGAACCATAAATACTACTTTGGAAATACTTTTGTAAAACGAACCCCGTATTGACTAATTGTTCGAACTACTTGACTAATGAGTTAGCATATGATTTTATCAAGTTTCAAAAGGTGTTTTGATATATAAATTGCATTGTTTGCTCACGACTCCGCTCGTGCCTTATTATGACTTCGTTCACCGGTTCCCGGGCCGGCTATGGTTCGTGCGCGCTATGATAAATTCGGCCGTATATTGTGTTACGGTTCCCGAGACCTCGCCATAGGGCCGGGTTCCGTTTGGAGTTATGCTGTGATATGGCTGGTGATATGTTATGATGATATGTGTGTTCGGGGATGTACGGAGATTTGAACCTTCTGGTGTTATGCTGTGTGTGGCACCAGCGTCGGAGTGGTGACCACGTTCCTGAGCTTTTGCATGATTTTATCTGCATTATGCATATATGTTTTTGGTAAAGATTTTGATATACTGGTCAGTATCCCCTTTTTGTATCCTGTTTGTTTCCAGTTGTGGTTTACATTTCTGTACTCTATGCTTTACATACTCAGTACATCTTTCGTACTGACCCCCCTTTCTTCGGGGGGGGGGGGGGCCTGCATTTCATGCCCGCAGGTACAGACACCGGTGAGCCACCACTGTAGGCTCCACATTCTGCTATTTCGGAGTGCTCCCTTTCATCCGGAGCCCACATTTTGGTATATATGTCTTTTGCTGTATATATACTTCTGTATATCTGACTAATTGGGTACGGCGGGGCCCTGTCCCGCCATATGTCTTCGTTTTGAATTTGTAGAGGCCTGTAGTCATATATGTGGGTCGAGGGTCCTATATGTGTCTGTTTTGGCTATGATCTGTGTCTTAATGCGGTCCGTCTGTTATGGTGGCCAAAATGGCCCTTATGTTTATATTTGTACATATGACTGGCGATGTGCATTCCGCCGCTCCCTTCTGTTCTGATATGATATTTTGGTACGTGTGACCGCTTAAGACAAAATTTGATTTTGAATATGTTTTAATGATTAATATGAGATCTAAGATAATCTATAATATGACGATTTGGTATGTTTGTCTGTTCGGGTGCCCAAGTAGGGCGCCAGTCACGGCCCACGGGGCTGGGTCGTGACAAAGTGGTATCAGAGCGGTTTGTCCTCGGAATGTCTACAGGCCGTGTCTCGTGGAGTCTTGTTTATCGGTGTGTTGTGCACCACATCTATAAACAGGAGGCTACAGGGCATTTAGGGTGATCCCTTTCTTTGGATCTTAGATCGTGCGATAGAGCCAGCTGTAGGAAATGAATTTCTTTTTTTTTAACCCTTGATTGCAGCTGAAGAGCGGTATCGACGTAAGACAGCGACTGCTGACGTTGGAAGCTACACAGTACTCAGGTAAGCAATGGTATGAAAGACGTATGCTGGGTAAGGTATTCTGAAGTACGATTAAAACATAAAGTCGAACATTGAAAAGAGAAATAAACATGAAAAGTGTAGCGGGTGCAGTTGAGTTGGGCATGTGAGGTAAGCCTCAGCATATTTATATTTCTATTTGAAATTGTTAGCCCCGTGTGGCTATGAGGCGATATGATATGATATGTATATACGTATATGTGTTGGCCTGTGAGGCATGGTTGGTACTTCCTGTGTACAGGTTTTGGGATAGTAAGAAATACAGAGGAACCTCTACCCAAATTTTTCTAGAAATACGAAAAGGGAAATGAGATATAAATTTTTAACCTGTCTTGAAGGTCGATACCGATAGGATAAATCTATTATGGTGGATTAAAAGCTTAAGAGGTACCCTCCATGTCATTTGTAAGAAGCATTACCCTTATCGGGAAATATTATTTCGGGAAGGCATATGCGAGCAGTAAATTTGCAATTCATTTAAACGGACCAGAATACGTCCCAACCACATCGTGCTTTAGAAAAGCCCATGCTGAAGGGCAAAAATGTCCAACGATTAAGTTTCGATTCATTGAAGAATACTAAATGTATGACAGGCAGTTGGGAATTAAATGGTTCGCTCACGACTTAGAAAGAATAATAAATATGGAGGTAGGTATGTGAATTAAATACTAAAAGATTCCGCGAAGTTCGTCGGACTCTAGTTTTCTTTTGCTGGTGGTCGGAAGATACCCTACAGTAACGTTTTATCAGTTTCCTCGACTCGTTGGAGATGGAATTTGTGGAATACAAACTTAAACTCGTGGGCTGTCTAGAATCATATATATACATGAAGGTAATATTGAGGGTTTGCAGGGGGCGACACGGTAATTATAAAGTCAGAAAAGTAAAAGAATTCTCGTTAGGCCGGGCGGGACCCGCTACGAGAACGTTTTGAAGAGTTGTTAAGACCCCGATTGGTCTTAAATTACGTGACAAAGGTTGTGCGGGACAATCGGTGTAATTATACCGGCCTTAACGTGCCTAAATGCATTAACGTTGTAAGGTTAAGCGTGCCAGGACCAGAGCAATTCTGGGATGGGTGACCCCCTGGGAAATGTACAAAAATTTTGCAACCATAGATATAAGAGACGAATAGGGAATTTGGGGTAACTTGAAGGTAATTAGGATATGTGGAATGGTAAGAAACTTTATAGGGGTCACACGAGCTAAGATGGATTAGATTGCTGAAAAGAAAGAAAAAGCAGCGCAGCTCTGAAACTAGAGTAAGTATGAACAAGTGATTGAAGATGTATTGTAAAAGAAATGGTAGTGATATATATATATATATGTGTATGTGTAGGGCCCCCATTTATGACTGTGTCGATTGATTGGCGAACCCTGATAGCCATTGTTGTAATATATGGAAAACATTAACCGAACAGAATTTATGAGGCAAAGCGAAGTTTATGGTACAGATGTTGCGAAATAGATTGATACTCATTTTGCTACCGGTGGAGGTTGGAAGATCCTAATACCACGATGTTTGGAAGGAAAAGAGAATAATTGAATAGAAGGTAAGGAGATCAGAATGTCAGAAAAGTGAAAAGTAAGAAACGTAATTAAGCAGAGCTTCTAAAAGAGTCGACAGGCAAAGCACGAAATTATTTGCGAAAACGAACTAAAAAGTAATAGTGCAGGGCAAAAGAAAAGCCTATGGCATGGAATGATGAATCATGTGAATATCAAGTAATTCGACTATCGAGAAAACAGAACGACGGATAAGGAACGGGTACGAAGGAAGGATATGATTATTAAAAGATAAATTGATATATTAATTACATTATTTGAGTGCCAGCTATCGGATGAGATTTTGTACTATATAGTCGAGAGTTCTCATCGCTTTGTGATTTTGTTAAGGTCTTGCACGAATAAAATCAAGTTATAGATTAGAAAGAAAAGACACGGATATGGTATAAGTATAACCCCAAAGGGGGGGGGGGGGGAGCGGATGAAAGTGAAGTAAAGTAAGTATAAATGGGAATAATTGACACACACAAGATCAAAGCGATAAAGGATTGTCCTAGGTCTTCGACATCGACTGAGGTACATAATTTTCTGGGATTGGCCGGATATTACAGAAGATTTGTGGAGAACTTTACTTCTATTACGGCACCATTAATGGAGCTAACTCAGAAGACAGTGAAATTCCAGTGGATCGTATTTGTGAGCGGAGTTTATTAGTTACAGTTCTAGTTCTGCCCTTCCCGGGAGGCCAGACGGGTAGGTTGCTTATGGTAACGCTTTTAGTATTGGAGCGGGTTATGTATTGATGCGATACGGTCGAATTATACCCTGTACTCCCCGGCAGTTCAAAGCGCACGAGAGGAATTACCCCATACATAATCTGGAATTAACCGCGGTGATTCATGCTTGAAAATGTAGCGGCATTACTTATATGGGGTCCATGTTGATATTTATACTGACCATAAGAGCCTCCAGTATATTTTAACCAAAAGGAGTTGAATCTGCGACAGAGAAGATGTCTTGAATTATTGGAATATTATGATGTCAATATTTTGTATTATCCTGGAAAAGCCGATGTGGTAGTTGACGTACTTAGCCGCAAGTCCATGGGCAGTTTGACTGATGTACAGTCTGATAAGAAAGATTTGGTTTGTGAAATTTATCAATTAACCGGCCTCGGAGTCCGTTTGACAGATTCTGGAAATACTGGGATTTCGGTTCAAGAAATTGCTGAATCATCAATTATGGAAAAGGTAAAACAGTGTCGGTTTGAGGGCCCTATTCTGGTACAGTATATAGAGATACAACCCTTGATAAGGAAAGGACCCAGTTTGAGGTCTCACCTGATGCGGCATTGTTATACAGAGGTAGATTATGTGTGCCTGACGCAGGGCTACGACGGCCAATTATGGGCGAAGCACATAATCTTCGGTATTCTGTTTATCCTGAATCCACTAAAATGTACCATGATCTTAAATGCTTATACTGATAGGACGGTATGAAAAAGGGACATTGCAGAGTTCGTTGGCCAATGCCCAAATTGTCAGCAAGTCAAGATTGAGCATCAGAAGCCCGGCAGATTACTACAGGGGATGGAAATTCCAGCTTGGAAATGGGAAATGATTAATATGGACTTCATTAGAGGATTACCGCGCACTCCACACAGGTATGATTCTATTTGATTCATTGTCGATAGATTGACGAAATCAGCCCACTTTCTCCCAGTCCGGACTACTTATTCGGCTGAGGATTATGCTAGATTATACATTAGAGAGATAGTCAGACTTCACGGAGTCCCTGTATCTATTATTACTGACCGAGGTGCCCAGTTTACGGCGAATTTCTGGAGGTCATTCCAGGAGGGATTAGGGACTCAGGTGAGTCCTAGCATAGCATTCCATCCTCAGTCCGACCGACAGGCCGGGCGTACTATTCAGACACTGGAAAATATGTTGCGGGCCTGTGTTATCGATTTTAGAGGTAGCTGGGATGATCAATTGTCGCTTATTGAATTTGTTCAAAATAATAGTTATCGTTCATAGCACCATACGAATACAAAGCCCTATATAGTATCCAGATGGCACTGTATGAAGCCTTATACGGTAGGGAGTGCAGATTCTTTGATTGGTTGGTTTGATGTGGGTCAAGCAAAATTAATTGGGCCAGATGTGATCCAGGAAGCAGGGGATAAAGTAAAACTTATTCGGGAGCGATTATTGGCTGCACAGAGTCGACAGAAAGCATATGCAGACAGACGACGTCGACCGTTAGAGTTCCAGATTGGCGACTGGGTATTTCTGAAGGTGTCGCCTATGAAGGGTGTTATGAGATTCGGTAAAAAGGGTAAGTTAAGCCCGCGGTATATCGGGCCATATCAGATCGTTCGGAAGATAGGCGAGGTCGCCTATGAGCTAGACTTACCCTCCGATTTGGAGGCAGTACACTCGGTATTTCATGTATCCATGCTCCGGAAATGTATTGGTGATCCTTCCAGAATATTCCCAACAGATAATATTCAGGTGACAGAAGACTTGTCTTATGAAAAGCAACCTGTGGCTATTCTAGATCGTCAGGTGAGGAGGCTACGTACCAAAGATATACCCTCTGTTAAGGTCTTTTGGCGAAACAATAATAAAGAAGAAATGACCTGGGGAGCAGAGGACGAAATGAAGAAAAAGTACCCTCACTTGCACTTTACGCCTACAGGTAATCTAAATTTCTAAATTTGTTATCTTAATGGGTAAGTGATCTATTTGCGCTACTCATAAGAAGAAAATCCCCCGAAATGTTTGTCGGACCCTATAAGGCTAATTTAACATTCGAGGACGAATGTTCTAAAGGGGGGGAGAATGTTATATCTCGCGTTTTTGCGCATTTGGAAAAATTTGGAATAATCTTGCCTTCTAGGAAATAAGGCTATGATTTTACTTTATCTAACACATGTGTGATATTCATGAAAAATATTGATGCGGAAATGCGGAGGAAGGCCAAGGGCAAAATTGAAATTTTGAAAATTAGTTCCGGGAATTACAAATAAGATACACAATGAATTGGGCTCAAAAACAAATTTACAAAATAGAGGCCCAATTAAGGAAGGTGGCCGGCCATGGCAAGATGAAAAGGCCCAAGCCCATGTCATTAAAATCATGTGATAAATAGACTTAAAAAAAGGGGCTTATTTTTCATTCATAAGTAAGAAGTTTCAAGAAAGAAAGGTGAGAGCCAAGACCAAGAGGCCTTTCGGCCAAAGCAAAAAAAAGGGAGAAAAGTTTTCAAGTTCTTCAACTTTGATCCAAAAATCTCTTCCTTCTTGAATTCTTGATAAGTTTAAGGCCCTCTACAACGTGGTATAATTAGTTTGCCAAGAAAACTCCGTTTGCGGAAAGTGGAAAATTGAAGAAAAAGGTAAGAATTTTATTCTTTTATGTTATGGAAGAAGTATACAAGTTATAATGATTAGAATTGAATGACAATTATGGGATTGTGTTGTGTATGTCCATGGCTGTGTGTGTGTGAAAGTGGGTGTATGGTCGTGTGCTATAGGGTAGGAAAAGGAAGGTGAAATACAATTTTATTTAGCTTGTTAGTTGTGTCGTTGTGGCATTTATGACGTAAATAAAGTTTTAACGAAGTGAGTTGGCATTGAAGTTGGTTGTATGTTGATATAGGAAATTATGTGATTTTTATATGATTTTTATATAATTGTGAAAGTAAGATTCTAGAATGAGAATTTATGTTGTTGTTAATGAATTTGGAAGGAAATAATGCGAGTTAGTATGTTCGTCGTAGTCGTTGACGTTTCGGATGGAATATGGAAAGTGACGAATCATTTAAACTCATGTATATTGCTTGGAACATTATTGGAATGTGTTTGAATAACCTTGAATGAGAAAATGAATACGATAATGTTGATGTTAGTTTGATGTTGTGAAGTTCGAATGAAAGTCGTCGCTTTATGTAGAAAAGAAGAATATTGACGTTAGACCTATTTTGTTGTGATTTGTGATGTCTTTGGTATTGTGGGTTGTTGTTGATGATATATTGAGCCGAGCTAAGCCTCGGGGATGTTATATGTATAGGGGAAGTGCTGTCGAAATTTCGGTAGACAAATATGAAGTTAAGTGAATTCTTAAAGTCTTGCAATTTCTAATTGGTAACTTTGACCATTTGTAGATTCTGAGCGAAACGGGATTTGAGTTTTGACGAGCGTAAGACGCATATAAGGTATGTAAGGCTACCCCATTCCTTCTTTTGGCATGTCCTAGGTATTCTAGGTCGATTTTTGAGTCCCGGAGGCAAATTTTGTTCCTGGAAATCCGAATTGGAAATCGTGTACTATTCATCAATTGAATTGAACTATAAAACTCATATTTTGTTGAAAAGTGATCAAATGTCCAGAACTTTTGCAAATGTAATCGAATCGCTTCGAAACCTCCATGTATGATCCGATAGACCCCAAATGTCTGTGATTCATGTCCGCCACCTCGACTTGACCCGAGGTGGGCCCGCTAACATCGAGACTCCCTTGTTTGCTCTATGAGTCTCATTTTTGTATAATGTTGGCAAAGCACTTTTGTTTATGAATTCGGCTATCATAAAATAATGTTTTGACTGCCACGATATTCTAAATTATATTTTGAACCATAAATACTACTTTGGAAATACTTTTGTAAAACGAACCCCGTATTGACTAATTGTTCGAACTACTTGACTAATGAGTTAGCATATGATTTTATCAAGTTTCAAAAGGTGTTTTGATATATAAATTTCATTGTTTGCTCACCACTCCGCTCGTGCCTTATTATGACTTCGTTCACCGGTTCTCGGGCCGGCTATGGTTCGTGCGCGCTATGATAAATTCGGCCGTATGTTGTGTTACGGTTCCCGAGACCTCGCCATAGGGCCGGGTTCCATTTGGAGTTATGCTGTGATATGGCTGGTGATATGTTATGATGATATGTGTGTTCGGGGATATACGGAGATTTGAACCTTCTGGTGTTATGCTGTGTGTGGCACCAGCGTCGGAGTGGTGACCACGTTCCTGAGCTTTTGCATGATTTTATCTGCATTATGCATATATGTTTTTGGTACAGATTTTGATATACTGGTCAGTATCCCCTTTTTGTATCCTGTTTGTTTCCAGTTGTGGTTTACATTTCTGTACTCTATGCTTTACATACTCAGTACATCTTTCGTACTGACCCCGTCTTTCTTCGGGGGGGGGGGGGGGGGGCTGCATTTCATGCCCGCAGGTACAGACACCGGTGATCTGCCACTATAGGCTCCACTTTCTGCTATTTCGGAGTGCTCCCTTTCATCCGGAGCCCACATTTTGGTATATATTTCTTTTGCTGTATATATACTTCTGTATATCTGACTAATTGGGTACGGCGGGGCCCTGTCCTGCCATATGTCTTCGTTTTGAATTTGTAGAGGCCTGTAGTCATATATGTGGGTCGAGGGTCCTATATGTGTCTGTTTTGGCTATGATATGTGTCTTAATGCGGTCCGTCTATTATGGTGGCCAAAATGGCCCTTATGTTTATATTTGTACATATGACTGGCGATGTGCATTCCGCCGCTCCCTTCTGTTCTGATATGATATTTTGGTACGTGTGACCACTTAAGACAATATTTGATTTTGAATCTGTTTTAATGATTAATATGAGATTTGAGATAATCTATAATATGACGATTTGGTATGTTTGTCTGTCCGGGTGCCCAAGTAGGGCGCCAGTCGCGGCCCACGGGGCTGGGTCATGACAATGGGATATCAAACACAAGTCTATGTTGATTACGTACTGAGTTCTCAACGTTCAGATTCTGAAAGTCATGAACGAATTACGAAACTATATCTTCTGGAGAATAGAAGTTCTGTAACTATTCATGGAACTAAGACATAAATATGTTTTCCAGGCATATCGTAATAGTCATAAAAGAAAGTGGCATAGGGAGAATCATCAACTGTCGCAAACATGTAGAGTTAGCCTAATATACCTATAATGTCACGACCCAGCCCCGTGGGCCGCGACTGGCACCCTACCTGGGTGCCCAGACCAAATCGCATATTCATTTCCGAATCCAAACTTATTTCAGAATTTTCAAGAAGTTATATCAAACATAATTTATATCGAAAATATGTCTTAAGCGGTCATATCAAATCAAACTCAAACAAAGCGGCGGAATAGACATCGCCGGTCAAAATACAAATATATACAAAAGGGCCATTTGGGGCCATCATATCAAACAGACCGCTTTAAGACCCGAAAGCAAAATCAGACAATAAACACATAGGACCCTCGCCCCACATATATGACTACAGGCCTCTACGAACTCAAAACAGAGACATGTGGCGAGACAGGGCCCCGCCGTACCCAAATAGTCAGACATACCAAATATATACAAAACAAAAGAGTCTGTACCAAAAGTGGACTCCGGATCGGATAAGAGTACTCCGGAATAGCAAGAAGTGAAGCCTACTGCGGAGGATCACCGATATCTGCACCTGCGGGCATAAAACGCAGCCCCCGAAGAAAGGGGGTCAGTACGAAATATGTACTGAGTATGTAAAGCACGGAGTACAGAATTATAGATCAAAACCGAAAGCAAATCAAATGTCAAAGTGGGGTACAAACTGGTATGTCAAAATCTGTATCGAAATCATATACATGTATTTTATGCAAACAAAATCATGCAAACGCTTAAGAACGTGGTCGCCACTCCGACGCTGGCACCACACACAGCATAACACCAGAAGGTTTCAAATCTCCGTACATCCCCGAACATAATCATAATCATCGGTGAGCGTATCGCATCACGAGCCATATCACAGCATAACTCCAAACGGAACCGGGCCCTATGGCGAAGCCTCGGGAACCGTAACACAGCATACGGCCGAATTTATCATACAGCGCACGAATCAAAACCGGCCCGGGAACCGGTGAACGAAGTCATAATAAGGCACGAGCGGAGTCGTGAGCAAACAAATGCAAATCGTATTTCAAAATAGTGTTTCAAAACAAAGTAAACTCATAAATCATATCCTATTACAAAATAGTCGAATACTTAGTCGACATCAGGTTTCATTTTGCAAAACGATTCCAAAATGGTCCATATAGTTCAAAACCTGGATTAGTGCATCGAATAGTCCAAACATACCCCGTGGAAGGATGTTCCAAAGATCAGAAGTGGTACGTTTAACTCTATTCTCAAAGATGGCCCGAAGGGCAAATCGGGCAATTTGGGGTAGCGGACCCACCTCGAGTCGAAGTGAGGTGGCGAACATATTTTTTTATGAGCAGTAATATGCCAAGGGTCATACATAATCATTTCTAGGTTACCCGACCACATTTCGATAGGTTTCGGACGAATAATGGCATTCTAGCCAAAAAGGGAGCCTTTAGGCTTCAATCGAATTGAATGAATAGTAACTTTCCTGTGGATCGGGTTTCGAGGAGCAGAAATGCTCCGGAAGGTCTCATATTCAACTAACACACTAAGATATGCCAAATAAAGAATTGGGAAGCTTTACATACCTCACAGACGTCGTAAGCCCTTCCAAAAGTCCAGTCCCGTTTCGTCAAAAATCTGCAAATGGTCAAAGTTACCAATTGAGATTCTTAGGCTTAAAAATGCCTTTAACTCCAATTTTTGCCTACCGAAATTTCGGCAGCACTTCCCCTATAAATCTAACATCCCCGAGACTTAGCTCGGCTCAAAATACAACAACAACAACAGCCCACACATCAACAAACAACACAAACAACAATCAAGCCATTCTAGCTTCAAAATTCCACTTTGTTATCTAAATTGGCAACTTCCATTCAAACTTTCAAAACTCCAATTCTACATCTACATAATTGGATTCATTTCCACATTCAAACTTATACAATCACAATCTAACTACAATCCAAGCCATACCCGAAATTACACCAAGATCCATTATATTCCATAATTCTTCAAAACAATCAAAAGTGCACGACGAACATTCTAACTCACGTCGTTTCATTCCGAATTCATTAACATCATTATAAGTTCATATCTAAAGTCTCTAGCACCCTAAATATACAATGATATACATAAATATACAAAGGATATACACTTTCCGATAATATCCGAATTCGTTTTCCACCGCCAATTTAATTCAACAATCAATCATTTACGATATAAGGATCACAACAACACATTATACCAACTTAGCCAAGATCAATTCACACCAATTTTTCTCTCTATGGCTCACGGCCAAACACTCTACAAACACACACCCACGACTTTCTATTTACGTTAAAATTACGGGATTCTCGTCTATTTCCAATTCTTAATACATTCATATCAATTCTATAACATAAAAGGGGCAAAATTCTTACCTTTTCTTGAAAACCCGACTTGTCGAAAACGTCGTCCTCGTGCCAAACTATTTATACCACGTCGGAGAGCGTCTTGAGTACTTCACAAATATGTAGAACCCAAGGTTTTTGGATCACAACACAAGCTAGGAAAATTTTCTTTTCTTTTTTTCTATGGTTCGGCCGAATGGGGTTTTTGACTCAAAGGAATGATTTGTGATTTTCTTGATAATTTCTAAGTGTTACATTGATATATATCCATACTATAGGTCATGTGCATAGCACATGACTTTTAAAAGTGGGCTTGGACCATGCCTTAGTGGCCGGCCACCCCACCTCTTTGGGCCCAAATGTTTATTTCAATTTCCTTGGCCCAATTCATTAAAAGTCCCGTTTTGTAATTCCCGAAACTAATTTTCGAAATTCCAAATTTACCCTTGGCCTTCCCCGAGGTCTTAGCATCAAAGATTTCACAACCAACATAGTCATATTCACAAAATTTAAATTAGGTCCTTATAACACACAAGTCGTAATTATTTCACGATTTCCAATTGTACGAAAACACGGGACATAACATTCTCCCCCCCTTAAGAACATTCGTCCCCGAATGTTAGATTAGTCTTATAAGGTCTTATGATCAAGGCAGGAGTGTCCCTCTTTAATGATGACATACATAATTCATTTTATCAATCAACACAACAAACTGAAAAAGGAATTAGATTACCTGCGGATGTCGGAAACAAGTGGGGATATTTCTTCTTCATCTCGTCCTCCGCCTCCCAAGTCATCTCCTCCCGATTATTGTTGCGCCACAGGACTTTGACGAAGGGCACTTCTTTAGTGCGTAGTCTCCGCACCTGTCGATCCAGAATAGATACAGGCTGCTCGTCATAAGATAACTGCTCCGTCACCTGAATGTCGTCAACTGGGAATATCCTGGCAGGATCACCAATGCATTTCCGCAACATAGACACATGAAACACCGGGTGTACGGCCTCCAAGTCGGATGGTAAGTCTAGCTCATAGGCAACCTCGCCTATCTTTCGCACAATCTGATACGGTCCAATGTACCGGGGGCTCAACTTACCCTTTTTACCGAATCTCATGACACCCTTCATGGGCGACACCTTCAGGAATACCCAGTCGCCAATCCGGAACTCTAACGGTCGACGTCGTCTATCTGCATAAGCTTTCTGTCGACTCTGAGCAGCCAATAATCGTTCTCGAATAAGCTTTACTTTATCTACAGCCTCCTGGATTACATCTGGCCCAATCAACTTAGTCTCGCCCACGTCAAACCAGCCAATAGGAGACCTGCATCTCCTGCCATAAAGGGCCTCGTACGGAGCCATCTGAATGCTGGAGTGATAACTGTTATTATAGGCAAACTCAATAAGCGGCAAATGATCGTCCCAGCTGCCCCTGAAATCAATAACGCAGGCCCGCAACATATCTTCGAGCGTCTGAATAGTGCGCTCGGCCTGCCCGTCGGACTGAGGGTGAAAAGCTGTACTGAGACTCACCTGAGTCCCTAATCCCTCCTGAAATGACCTCCAGAAATTTGCTGTAAACTGGGTACCTCGGTCAGTAATAATAGATATCGGGACTCCGTGAAGTCTGACTATCTCTCTGATATACAATCTGACATAGTCCTCAGCCGAATAAGTAGTCCGAACCGGAAGGAAATGGGCTGATTTCGTCAGCCTGTCAACAACAACCCAGATAGAGTCGTACCTGCGTGGAGTGCGCGGTAATCCAACAACAAAATCCATATTAATCATCTCCCATTTCCAGGCTGGAATTTCCATCTCCTGTAATAATCCACCGGGCTTCTGATGCTTGATCTTAACTTGCTGGCAGTTCGGGCACTGACTAACAAACTCAGCAATATCTTTCTTCATGCCGTCCCACCAATACAAACACCTGAGGTCCCGATACATTTTAGTGGAACCAGGATGAACAGAATACCGTGCATTATGGGCCTCGCCCATAATCTGCCGCCGTAAGCCCGCAACGTCCGGTACACAGAATCTGTCGTCGTATAATAATACTCCGTCAGGCGAGATCTCAAACTGAGTCTTTGATTTACTAAGGGCCACATCTCTGTACTGAATCAAAAGAGGATCCTCAAACTGGCGCTGCTTTACCTCCTGAATAATAGATGACTCAGCAACTGGACGGACAGAAATCCCAGAATCTCCAGAATCCACCAAACGAACTCCGAGGCTGGCCAGCTGATGAATATCACGAACCAAATCTCTCTTATCAGATGGAACATCAGCCAGACTGCCCACGGACTTGCGGCTAAGCGCGTCAGCTACCACATTGGCTTTCCCCGGATGGTACAGAATATCAACGTCGTAGTCCTTTAGTAACTCAAGCCATCTCCGCTGCCGCAAATTTAGTTCCTTCTGTCTGAAAATATACTGGAGACTCTTATGGTCCGTATAGATATTAACATGGACCCCATATAAATAATGCCGCCAAATCTTCAAAGCATGAATCACCGCGGCCAACTCAAGATCATGAGTGGGATAGTTCTTCTCGTGCGGTCTAAGCTGCCGGGAAGCATAGGCTATGACTCGACCGTGCTGCATCAATACACATCCTATCCCAATACCAGAGGCGTCACAATAGACAACATACCCGTCAGATCCCTCTGGAAGAGCCAAAACTGGTGCTGTAATCAATCTCTCCTTCAGCATCTGAAAGCTGCGCTCGCAAGCATCTGTCCACTGGAATTTTGCTGCTTTCTGGGTAAGCCTCGTCAGTGGTGCTGAAATAGAAGAGAAATCCTCCACGAACCTGCGGTAATACCCAGCCAATCCAAGAAAACTACGCACCTCTGTCGGTGTAGTAGGCCTGGGCCAATTCTGCACAGCCTCAATCTTCTGCGTGTCAACCCGAATACCATATGCGCCGATAATATGGCCCAAGAATGCCACAGAAGTCAACCAGAACTCACACTTAGAGAATTTAGCATATAACTTCTGCTGACGGAGGATGCCAAGTACCGTCCTCAGATGATCTGAATGCTCCTCGACTGATCGCGAGTAAATCAGGATATCATCAATAAACACAATAACAAACATATCCAGGAAAGGCCGAAATACCCGGTTCATCATATCCATAAATACTGCTGGAGCATTAGTCAGCCCGAAAGACATAACTCTGAACTCATAATGCCCGTACCGAGTCCTGAAAGCAGTCTTCGGGATATCTGACTCCCGTACTCGCACCTGATGATAACCAGAACGCAGATCTATCTTTGAAAAGTGTCTAGCACCCTGCAGCTGGTCAAACAAGTCATCAATCCGGGGGAGGGGATATTTATTCTTAACAGTCACCTTATTCAGCTGCCGGTAGTCGATACACATCCGCAATGACCCGTCTTTCTTTCTGACAAACAGCACCGGCGCTCCCCAGGGTGATGTGCTGGGTCTAATAAAGCCCTTATCCAGCAAATCTTTCAGCTGCTCCTTCAACTCCTTCAACTCGGCTGGTGCCATCCTGTACGGAGGAATAGATATAGGCTGCGTATCTGGCATCAACTCAATAGAAAAATCAATCTCCCGCTCAGGCGGAAGGCCAGGAAGCTCGTCAGGAAAAACATCTGGAAACTCGCTGACGACCGGAACAGACTGAAGGGTAGGTACCTCCGCGGCAGTATCGTGCACACGAACCAAATGATAGATATAACCCTTCTGGATCATCTTCTTAGCCTTGAGGTATGAAATAAACTTACCCCTCGGCGATGCTGTGGATCCGAACCACTCTATGACTGGTTCTCCTGGAAACTGAAAACGGACTACCTTTTTCTGGCAGTCGACATTAGCATAACAGGAAGACAACCAGTCCATGCCCATAATGACGTCAAACTCCAGCATGTCTAACTCTATCAAGTCAGCCTTAGTGCTACGATCATAAATGGTCACAGAACAATCCTTATAAATCTGTCTCGCTACAATAAAATCCCCAACTGGCGTAGCTACCTCAAACGGTTCTATAGGCTCAGACACTATCCCAATCTTACTAGCAACGAGCGGGGAAATATACGATAAAGTAGAACCAGGGTCAATCAATGCATATACAGATCTGGAGAAAACCAGCAATGTACCTGTGACGACGTTTGGCGAAGCCTCCTGATCCTGGCGGCTGGCCAAAGCATATATGCGGTTCGAGGGACCGCTAGAACCTGAAGTGCCACCACGGCCTCGACCGCGTCCTGCCGGTGCTGAAATACCTCGCCCTCCAGGGCGTGCAACTGATGGAGCAGAAGAAGAACCGGCGGCTGACCCTGTCTGCTGAGCAGCACTACCAGAACCGCTAGCCAATGGACAATCTCTCATAAAGTGGCCCTGACCGCCACAAGAAAAACAAGCTCCCGTCGCTCGGTAACACTCCCCGGGATGTGACTTCCCGCAATGAGGACAACGGGGCCTGGGTGGTCTGGCCTGGCTGGGACCCCTGGGTACCTGTGAACCTGCCACTCTGGAGCTCTGACCGGCCCCAGACGGTCCTGTACTATCGAATCTCCGGCTACCTGACTGAGTACCCCGGCCGGAGGGAGGAAAATATCTGTCAGACTGCTGCTGCTGCTGAGGCTGTCCGCCTCGAGAATCCCCTGAATAACCCACGGATCTAGCCCTCTTGGGCGGCCTCCTGTCTCGATCTCTGCCAGCAGGATCAGATCTGCGACGGTCCTCCATACCCATCGCATAGGCCTGAAGCCGGGAAATGTCCATGTCTGCCTGCAATGACACTGCCATACAACTATCAACCAAATACCGGTCCAATCCCATGACATATCTGTGCATCCGATCGGACATATCTGCTACCACGGCCGGTGCATATCGGGCCAGAGAATCAAACTCAAGGTTATACTCGCGAACACTCCGACCCCTCTGCTGCAGACGTAAGAATCGATCAGCCCGTGCCCGCCGTAACTCTGGTGGCAAAAGGTGGCGGGTGAATGCTGTCACAAACTGATCCCAAGTGGCTGGAGGGGCACCCTCTCCTCTAGACAGCTCCCAAGTCTCGTACCAGTGGGTGGCCACATCTCGAAGCCGGTGCGAAGCCAGCTCAACTGACTCAGTCTCTGAAGCCCTGACCAAGTCCAGTGAGCGTCGCATCCCCCGAATAAAGTCGTGGGGGTCCTCGTCGGGCTTAGACCCGAAGAACTCTGGAGGGCCACATAGCAAAAACTTCCGAACTCTCAGGCTGTCCCGTCTGTCATCATCATCGTCGTCCCTCCGCCCGCGCCTGCGAGCCTGTCCTGCTACCAGTGTAGTCAACAGCTGTACAGCCTCCCTCAGGGTCCTATCCTCCGCCCCTGGCTGAGGAGCTGGAGTCTCAGGTGCGGGTACACGGACCTCTGGGGCTGCTGAAGGTCCTGCTCCAGGCTGTACTAGTGGGGGTGTAGCAGACCCCTCCGAATGAGGTACATCCTCAGGCAAATCATAGACACGAGCCCGGGTAGCTCGCTGTGCCTGGCTAGTCTCTCCAATCCTCGCCTTGCCCTTCTGGGCCGCCGTTGCCTTCTTCGGAGGCATCACTGCAAACACGAAGGCGAGTCAGATCAAAATCATCCTAATAGCACAGCTCTATCGCACGATCTAAGATTACAAAGAAAGTAACATCCTAAATGCCCTGTAGCTTCCCGTTTATAGATGTGGTGCACAACACATCGATAAACAAGACTCTACGAGACACGGCCTGTAGACATTCCGAGGACAAACCTGGCTCTGATACCACTTTTGTCACGACCCAGCCCCGTGGGCCGCGACTGGCACCCTACCTGGGTGCCCAGACCAAATCGCATATTCATTTCCGAATCCAAACTTATTTCAGAATTTTCAAGAAGTTATATCAAACATAATTTATATCGAAAATATGTCTTAAGCGGTCATATCAAATCAAACTCAAACAAAGCGGCGGAATAGACATCGCCGGTCAAAATACAAATATATACAAAAGGGCCATTTGGGGCCATCATATCAAACAGACCGCTTTAAGACCCGAAAGCAAAATCAGACAATAAACACATAGGACCCTCGCCCCACATATATGACTACAGGCCTCTACGAACTCAAAACAGAGACATGTGGCGAGACAGGGCCCCGCCGTACCCAAATAGTCAGACATACCAAATATATACAAAACAAAAGAGTCTGTACCAAAAGTGGACTCCGGATCGGATAAGAGTACTCCGGAATAGCAAGAAGTGAAGCCTACTGCGGAGGATCACCGATATCTGCACCTGCGGGCATAAAACGCAGCCCCCGAAGAAAGGGGGTCAGTACGAAATATGTACTGAGTATGTAAAGCACGGAGTACAGAATTATAGATCAAAACCGAAAGCAAATCAAATGTCAAAGTGGGGTACAAACTGGTATGTCAAAATCTGTATCGAAATCATATACATGTATTTTATGCAAACAAAATCATGCAAACGCTTAAGAACGTGGTCGCCACTCCGACGCTGGCACCACACACAGCATAACACCAGAAGGTTTCAAATCTCCGTACATCCCCGAACATAATCATAATCATCGGTGAGCATATCGCATCACGAGCCATATCACAGCATAACTCCAAACGGAACCGGGCCCTATGGCGAAGCCTCGGGAACCGTAACACAGCATACGGCCGAATTTATCATACAGCGCACGAATCAAAACCGGCCCGGGAACCGGTGAACGAAGTCATAATAAGGCACGAGCGGAGTCGTGAGCAAACAAATGCAAATCGTATTTCAAAATAGTGTTTCAAAACAAAGTAAACTCATAAATCATATCCTATTACAAAATAGTCGAATACTTAGTCGACATCAGGTTTCATTTTGCAAAACGATTCCAAAATGGTCCATATAGTTCAAAACCTGGATTAGTGCATCGAATAGTCCAAACATACCCCGTGGAAGGATGTTCCAAAGATCAGAAGTGGTACGTTTAACTCTATTCTCAAAGATGGCCCGAAGGGCAAATCGGGCAATTTGGGGTAGCGGACCCACCTCGAGTCGAAGTGAGGTGGCGAACATATTTTTTTATGAGCAGTAATATGCCAAGGGTCATACATAATCATTTCTAGGTTACCCGACCACATTTCGATAGGTTTCGGACGAATAATGGCATTCTAGCCAAAAAGGGAGCCTTTAGGCTTCAATCGAATTGAATGAATAGTAACTTTCCTGTGGATCGGGTTTCGAGGAGCAGAAATGCTCCGGAAGGTCTCATATTCAACTAACACACTAAGATATGCCAAATAAAGAATTGGGAAGCTTTACATACCTCACAGACGTCGTAAGCCCTTCCAAAAGTCCAGTCCCGTTTCGTCAAAAATCTGCAAATGGTCAAAGTTACCAATTGAGATTCTTAGGCTTAAAAATGCCTTTAACTCCAATTTTTGCCTACCGAAATTTCGGCAGCACTTCCCCTATAAATCTAACATCCCCGAGACTTAGCTCGGCTCAAAATACAACAACAACAACAGCCCACACATCAACAAACAACACAAACAACAATCAAGCCATTCTAGCTTCAAAATTCCACTTTGTTATCTAAATTGGCAACTTCCATTCAAACTTTCAAAACTCCAATTCTACATCTACATAATTGGATTCATTTCCACATTCAAACTTATACAATCACAATCTAACTACAATCCAAGCCATACCCGAAATTACACCAAGATCCATTATATTCCATAATTCTTCAAAACAATCAAAAGTGCACGACGAACATTCTAACTCACGTCGTTTCATTCCGAATTCATTAACATCATTATAAGTTCATATCTAAAGTCTCTAGCACCCTAAATATACAATGATATACATAAAGATACAAAGGATATACACTTTCCGATAATATCCGAATTCGTTTTCCACCGCCAATTTAATTCAACAATCAATCATTTACGATATAAGGATCACAACAACACATTATACCAACTTAGCCAAGATCAATTCACACCAATTTTTCTCTCTATGGTTCACGGCCAAACACTCTACAAACACACACCCACGACTTTCTATTTACGTTAAAATTACGGGATTCTCGTCTATTTCCAATTCTTAATACATTCATATCAATTCTATAACATAAAAGGGGCAAAATTCTTACCTTTTCTTGAAAACCCGACTTGTCGAAAACGTCGTCCTCGTGCCAAACTATTTATACCACGTCGGAGAGCGTCTTGAGTACTTCACAAATATGTAGAACCCAAGGTTTTTGGATCACAACACAAGCTAGGAAAATTTTCTTTTCTTTTTTTCTATGGTTCGGCCGAATGGGGTTTTTGACTCAAAGGAATGATTTGTGATTTTCTTGATAATTTCTAAGTGTTACATTGATATATATCCATACTAGAGGTCATGTGCATAGCACATGACTTTTAAAAGTGGGCTTGGACCATGCCTTAGTGGCCGGCCACCCCACCTCTTTGGGCCCAAATGTTTATTTCAATTTCCTTGGCCCAATTCATTAAAAGTCCCGTTTTGTAATTCCCGAAACTAACTTTCGAAATTCCAAATTTACCCTCGGCCTTCCCCGAGGTCTTAGCATCAAAGATTTCACAACCAACATAGTCATATTCACAAAATTTAAATTAGGTCCTTATAACACACAAGTCGTAATTATTTCACGATTTCCAATTGTACGAAAACACGGGACATAACATATAATCTCTCCAATGCAATGAACTAAATGGCTTCTCTGACAAAGAACACCAAAACCTTAGCTTTGAATCGCTTCAGAAGGATTTACCTTGGAAATCCTATGTTTTGGTTTAAGAATTATGTTACTAATCTTTAATTAAAATTGGAATTACGTAGGAAATATTAGAGCAATCTTTCCTTGGCATGGGTGGATGAGGAGAGGAGGAAAACCGCTGCTTAGGGCTTTTGAACGAAGTTGGAATGTCTAATAAATTAAATTTCGAGTTAAGTGTTCATTTATAGAATGGGGCATTTTGGAACCCCAGGATCATTGAGTATAGTCTATGGCTTTCCCCTGCCTCTCTTTAGGGGGGGCTCAGCGAGTTCCACTATCAAATTTACACTTAGTGAAAATTTCACATTTTTCTGCTCGTCGACAATGTTCAGTAAAACTGGCATAACTCCTAGCACAAAGCTCTATTTGGGCTAGACAATATACCGTTTGAAAGATATTTCAATGGGATACAATTTTTATGTTTTAAGTTTTCTCAAGTTCTAAACAGAATATCACGAAATATGGATGGAATGCAGACATATCAAAAACTTAGCTAATTCTATCGAATCATAAGCGCCTTATTATTAGCCATATTGCGATGATCATATCTCCCTGCTATGATCTCTAATAGGCCTAGTTCCTATATGGTTGGAAAGGTATTTATACGTACTACAACTTTCATTAAGGTCACTTTCCCAAATTCCCAACTAATCAAGGGGTTGTGGATGCCCGAAGTAGGCCTATCAACCATTTTTGCAAACCGTTCAAACCTTCAGTTTTTCCGCTAAAAATCTTAACAATATGAGTCTAACTGTAGTTCTAAGACACGGGGTGTAACATTATCTCCCCATTGGGATCATTCGTCCTCGAATGATGGTCTTGGTTATAATGGCGACCAATTTCGAGACTCTATGGAAGCTTGGCAGAGTTTGCTCTCTAACTCAGATACATGAAACTGATTAGCTGAGGCACGTGATCACTGAACTAACGTAGACACATGCTTACCGAACTAAATGAATACATGATCACAGAACTGAATGTCTACTAAACTTACTGTATACTCAGCCGACTGAATACATGAATGCTGAACTTACATAACCTGAGTACCTGAATATTGAACTAACATGAATACATGGATACGGAACTGTCATGAATACATAAATACGTGGAAACATAGGTAGGCTATCATTTTGTGACATATTCAGTAGGCAAAATATGTTGACGGGTTTACTAATACACTTTCTCCTTATGGATATACAACATCATCCTACCCCAAATCCCACACTAACACACGAGGTAACATACACATAGGACGATTTCAGTGTCACGACCCAAGCTGATGCATGAGCTATACTTGTCCGACACTCCTAAGCATCCAAAAATAAAACAACAACTCCGGATCAAGTGGAGCGCACCAATAACTGCTGAGTGGAGATCCTATTAAGCGGGACTGTCAGTTTGTCTATCTGAACCTGTGGGCATGAACGCTGCCCCCAAGTAATAGGGGCGCCAGTATGAATAATGTACCGAGTATGTAAGGCATGAAAAGAGTATATATGATGAATAAAGGAAACATAAGACAAAAGAATCAACCTGTAAGACTAAATGAAAGGAAGGATAGCCTTAACATAGCTTGTTGTCTACCTATACGTCAAAAGTCTACTTCCCGAGCTTGTAACTCTACGAACAAGGCAACATACACCATAATAAGACCATATTCAACTTTTACACTCCATTCTAAATGAGTAGGTAACTTAATGAAATTCGGGCAGCATTTCCCCTATATTTCTTACTCCAATCCAACTCCAAAATAGCCCACAAACATACACAACATCATAAATGTCACGACCCAACCCCGTGGGCCATGACTAGTGCCCGACCTGGACACCCGTCTACGTACCTATCAGATATAGTCACACTGAAACTATGACAATACGGAAACTTGTAAAGGAACTGCATAGTTCGTAACATCATCACATATATATATACTTCCAGATCACTGTCTCCTGAGGAGTCACAACTATTCATATCATGAAATAATGCGCAAGCCGACAAGGCTGCCATCACATGTCAATATCGTATGCAAGCCGACAAGGCTGCAACTATAGACGAACATCATACCACAGCACATCGCATAGACACAGCTAAACAGAACCCATACACAACCCACACATATGTCTACAGACCTCTAAGAGTACGAACAGCGAAATATGACGGGACAGGGCCCCGTCGTACCCCTGGATAACATATACATATATACATATCATAAGATTCAACCCAAAAGTATAGACTCCGGAGCAACAGAGCTCTCCAAAACAGCAGAAAGGGAATCCTAAGCTGGCGGATCACCAAAGAGAGTATATGCACCTGCGGGCATGAAACGCAGCCCCCCCGAGGAAAGGGGGGTCAGTACGGAATATGTACTGAGCATGTAAAGCAATACTGAATCATAACACAAGGAAAAACGCAGCAGTAAACAAGTTTAGAAAGCAACCTGGGAGTAACCTGGAACCGCATCTTGAACCATATCATATGGCCTTTACACAAATTCTTGCATACACAATATAAATATAGAATATTCTACTCGTAGCCGCTTCCGGCTAATAACACAATAGTCCCTTCGGACGGCCGCTTCCGGCATAATAATGATGGCCCCTTCGGGCAGCCGCTTCTGGCTTACTAATGATGGCCCTTTCGGGCAGCCGCTTCTGGCTTAATAATGATGGCCCCTTCGGGTAGCCTCTTCCGGCTTAATAATGATGGCCCCTTCGGGCAGCCGCTTCCGGCTTAATAATGATGGCCCCTTCGGGCAGCCGCTTCCGGCTTAATATTTTGGTCCCTTCGGGCATGCCGGTTCCGACATAATACTACCCTCTCCCCTTCGGGCATGCCGGTCCCGAAATAATAATAATGATGCCATGGAATGTAAACATGAGTCGTATATGGAATGAAATAGTACGACCTCGCACCCCCTTCGGAGTGGTTTTGAAAATCTAAATAGTAAAATCTCGCACCCCTTTCGGAGTGGTTTTGAAAATTTAATTAGTAAATCTCACTTTGTGTTTCCTTTAGTATACAACTAATTTTCTCAAGATCGTTAGTAAAATCATATGCATATAAATAAATTTTAAGACTCGATGAACAAGTATACTTACCGACACCTGAAGGCTCAGAAAGAAGTTTCGGGTCAATCCGATTTAGTATAAGAAAGTTATGAGCGTTTGAAGTACAAAACCTTTTACGACCGTTTCAGAAGCCATTTTTGGAAAATCGAAGCAACAATCATGTTAGGAACGTCATTCATTATAGAAACCTCTACGAATATTGCCAAGACAATCCCAGACCGTCTACAAAAGTTAGGGACGTTACTACTTACAGAACTCTTTTTAAAAAAAACAAGAACTCTTTATGCTTTGCTTGTTATTTAATCATACAATAAGCTCGACTATACTAAGTATACTCATATCAAGAAGTGAATAAGAATCATTAACAAGCTCGGAATCAAGAATGGAGTTACCCCAAGATACGTATCATAACTTACTTAGCTCTAGGACATGCCAAAGGAAAGAAAGGTTAGGCTTTACATACCTTGTCTGCTTCCTAAGCTAGTTCGAACTTAAGTCTCGTCTTTCGTAAGATCTACAACAATGTCAAAAGATATCAAACATTAGCTATGGACACTTAAGAGTCCAATCCTAAACTAACACTTTTTTTACAGAAATTTCGGCAGCACCTCCCCTGTAAGTACAACCAACCCCGAGACTCCAACTCGGCCAAATCATCAACAACAATACCAACAACCCTATTTCCAACTTCAACAATTAATTCAAAACTGTCACGACCCGACCAGGGGCCGTGACGAGTACCCGATACTTGTACCGAGCACCCCTTAGCTATCCTGTACAAACAGTGCCATATTTTTTTTTTCTAAACATTAACATTTGCAGTAAACTTTCTAATATCGCGTTACACCAGAACGCGGACCATTCGGAATAAAATACATTAAACTGTACATAGCTGACTGTGTATATCTGTCTACGAGCCTCTAGACATAGTACATTTATACAGAGAAAGGGCCGAGTACTATCGCGCCCGAAAATACATACACAAAATAGTACCGATGTAATAAGGCTCCGGAACAACTGGAGCGCTGTCGAATGCTGCTGATAGGGCACTAGGAATCTGGTCCGTATACCTGCCGACCTGCGCGGCATGAAACGCAGCGTCCACAAGAAGGGACGTCAGTACGAATAATGTACCGAGTATGTAAGGCATGGAAAACAATACAAGCAGTAACATGAAGTACGATCAATAATAATATCACGGAGCCATAGGGCGTATAACGAGGCAAGAACGTAACCTGTACATAGGAAGGCCCCTCTTTAGGCCTGCTGTCATGTAGGCTTGTCTTTTCGTCTTTGAAACGTTTCTTTTCATAGGCATAGGAATCACCTCTTTATATTACTTATTCTCGTGTACAGAAATAAAACAGTACGTTTCAGTAACGGTATCATTTGCTCACGTTTACGGACACCGAATACAATCGGCTCTCCCAACCCCCTCTCGGTGTCCCTTATTCATGTATACAGAAAATAGTACAATTCAGTAGACGGTATCTTTCATTTACATTTACAGACGCCGAATACAATCGGCTCTCCCAACCCCCTCCCCAACGATGACCTAACATAGTACATCACATATGTATCACACATTATATATATATATATACAGACGCCGCGTACGGCTCATCCCATATCCCGCGTCCGGGCATCCCGCGTCCAGGATGGAATCCAGCTGAATCAGGTGGTGATATAACAGTGGCCCTTCCCTTTTTCCCCACATACACATACATATACATTTACTCATCTTTTATGCATATACATGTCTTATATACATTTACTTTACCATATATATATACATACCCATACACGTATACCCGTTTTATGTACCTATATCATATAAGCACACAAGAGAGCCAAAATCATGTATCCATCGGAGTGACATAAGGTCAGTGACCTCCGATTACATTACGGAATGCTAGTGATAGCTTTGTCTCACCTTGAAGGAACAAGTATTTTAAGGCGAAACTATCAACGGAAAATAGTGTTACAGTAACCGAAAATGAAATCTTAGGTATTTTAGAAAATAAAGTTATAACTAGAAAATATAAACATGATTCAACAATTAGTTTATCGCTTTCATGTTTATATGAAGTACTTGGCTTAGTCGTAGAGTCGTTCCGGTCGTACTTATCATAGCTACATTCTCTTGTCCGACATTGTCATTATCATTATCATCATAGAAACACTCCCGCTGGAGTAGTCATAGTACTTATCACTTGGTGACGAAATCGGGATCAAAGGCCCCCTTTTGATTCACTTCAAGTACGTTAACCAAGATTATAGGAAAATCCGAGAGTAACGGGCCCACCTCGGGCCGGACGAGGTAGCGTACATAATTTACCCATAGTACGTGTCATAACGTTACTTGTATGAGTCTTAGGGTAATCGGGTCCCACTTAGGCAAGTTATAGAGGTCTAGAAGGTCTTTTCATCGTTTTGCACACTTTCTACTTCAATTCAATTGAACGAAAAGTTGAAAACTTTAGGTGCGGATTCCGGGGATTAGGGTTATCCCCGAGACTCGTACCCGACTTCGTTTAGTTAAGACATGCCATAGAAAGAAAGGTGAAGCCTTACATACCTCTTTCCGCTCCTTTAGCTACTCCAAATTCGAGTCACAATCTCGTCAAAATCTGCGATTTGGTCATTTTTACCAAAACTCTCATTAGCATACTTAGAGTTAACACCTTAAGGAAACAATTGGCTACCGAAATTTCGGCAGCATTTCCTCTGTAAATACACCATCCTCGACATTCAATATAACCAAATTCTTGACAAACACAATCCGGGAATTCAAACCCGGCCAAACTATTATCATAGCTCAATAATCACACTAGTGATTCACACATTTAGTTCAAGACACATGATATCAATTTGCTACTTTCTTCAAAACTTTCCAACTTCAATAAACACAATAGCAACCTTGTAATATATATTTCCTCAACATTATACTAATACCATTACTTACTATCCATGCAAGAACATTGTCCTCCAATATACATAATCTCCCACTTACCAATACTTCACCAAGGTCACCAAACCTTTATTTGCGATATGAAATCTACGACACAACAACTACAACATTGAATATAACTTGCTCATTATTCTTCATTCTTCAACACATATACATTTCCATACATACAATATACACGGCCATGTACACATAATAAAATTACTATACCTCACGGCCATACACAACATCAATATTCTCCAACTCATTCAACTTTCATTTTCTACACATTACTTACAAACATAACAACCAAATACTAGTTAACACAATTGAAGCATGGCTTCTACACATACATATAGGTACACGGCCACATATCATATTTCTCTCCTTCATGAATTTCATCCATTTTAGCATACTACAACACATATAAACCATATATAACACATAAAACAAGATTAGAATTTACCTATCTTCTTCAACTTCTTATTTGCCTAACTCTTGGCAACTTGTATGATTTTGAACCTTTCTTGCTCCAACAACAACTCCACCTTGTTAAGCACCCTTCACTTGGTAGAAAATGATTTTTGGAGGAATTTTGCAAATTTTTCTTGGGAATTCTTGTTATGGCCGAATGGCCTAGGTTATTTTCTCCTTCTTTCTTTTCTCCTCAAGTCTTGAAATTTCTAGAGGTTAGCAAGATAAGGATGACTTACTCATCCTATTTATTGACAAATTTTTGTTCAATATGGGCTTGGACCCAAGTCCTTGGCCGGTTGGGCCTAGAAATTTCCCAAATATTTACTTTCAAGCCCACTTGTATTTTTTTGCTAGTTTATGTAACCAAAATTGCCCTTCATCTTCTTCCATATTTTCACGAGTCATATTGCGAATTTCCCTTTATGGCCTTGACCTTCCTTATTAATTCCACTTCTATGTTTTTCATAAGCAACTCATATGTCAAACAAAATAAGATATGGCCTTGCTTGTTATCTTCCCGCGATTGCCTTGAATTATCCGAATGTGAAAAATGCGGGATATAACATCCTCCCCCCCTTCAGAACATTCGTCCTCGAATGTTAAACTTGCCTCATAGCGTAGTATAATATTTCGGGGAGGTCTCCTTTGTAAATACCTCCTGTCGCTTAGCATATTCATCTTAGAAGCTTAGGTTGCCCTTTTTACGATCTTACGGTTGAAATTCCTTCTTCATGGCGTCCGCTGCGTCTATCCCCTCACTAGACATGTTCCCGTATACAGCCATATTAGGTATTCCTTGCCTTAGCTAGTGTGGACTCAATATTGGCCTCACCCTGACATCTGTACTTTTCTCCTTCGTTCCCATAGCTTTCCGTTGTCACGACTTCCCTTTTTCTGTTAGTCTAGTCCGGCTCGGCCTATGTGACTCGTGTGGGGTTTCTAACCACTTCCCACACCCCAATTTACTCTGGGCTACCTACTTTTACACTCGTCTCTTGTTTCCGCATCTATGAAATTTTCAGCATATTTCCCAGGGGGTCACCCATCATGGGATTACTCCCACCTGAGCACGCTTAACCTTGAAGCTTTAATGCATTTCAATGTCTCGGTGTCAATATTTTTACTTCCGCTTCCTCGTACTACTTATGCCGCATAATATGGAACGAGTTGGGGTCTCGGCAGTTTTCGAAACGTCCGCGTAACACGTCTTTTCCTTTATTTACAGTTCTAACCTTCGCAATTTTCGGGTGTTCGCCTTTTACCTATGCGTATGGCCACTTCCGTCCAAATTTCCAAATTCTCAATGTGTTCAGTAATACAGAGGACAGTATAGGGAAAAAAATAAATTTCGAATTAATTAACACATGTCTATCACAGAGGATACTGAAAAAGTACCTGTGGCCGCGTCTGCGGAAGCCTCAGGGTCCTGTCGTCCTGTCAGTGCATATAGGCGGTGCGGAGGACCGGCTGAACTAGGTGCTCCTCCCCTACCTCGGCCGCGGCCTGCTGGAGCCTGAGAAGTCTGTCCACGAGGGCGCACGGTCGACGACGAACCGATCGCTGATCCGGCTGGCTGAGTTTGGCCTCCTCCATCCTTTAGTGGGCAATCACGTACAAAATGGTCAGTCCGACCACAGGCAAAACAACCACCGGTGTCTAGGTAGCACTGCCCAGAGTGTGTCTTGCCACACCGAGCACATCGTGGTGGGGGAAGCCCCGTCCTGCTAGAATCGGCTCTGTACTGGAGTCTTGAAGCCTTAGAGCCTTGTCCTGTTCCTGAATTGGTAGGTCGGTCAAATCCCCATTCCGCTAATCGAGGAGGTGCACTGGCCGCTGGTTGGCCCGAATACCCAGATTGCTCTTGTGCCTGCCCCCCTCTATACTCGCTCCTACCCCTAGAAAATCTGCCTCTTTTTCTGGAACCCCTATCTGGATAGCTCTCCTCTCTCCGTGTCTGATACTGCTCCTCCAGATTTTGGGCGTGGGCCTGGATGCGAGTAATAGTCATCCCGTCTTGGAGTGAGGCCGTCAAACACTCCTTAACCAAATGTGGCCCTAGCCCGCTTACAAATCGGTGCACATGGTCTCCCCTATCTGCTATCAGGGCGGGGGCATACCTGGCGAGCGAGTTGAAACGAAGGCTGTATTCCCGAACGCTCATATTTCCCTGTCTCAAGTTCAAGAACATATCGGCTCGAGCCCGTCGAACCTCTGGCGGTAGAAAATGTCGTAGGAAAGCCTCAGTGAACTCCTGCCAAACCGGAGGGGGTGCATTTGCTCCCCTCGATGATATTCAGTTACCGTACCACAGAACTGCCACATCCCGCAGCCTGTATGAAGCCAACTCTACGGACTCCGTATCCGAAGCATGTATGATCCTCAGAGTCCTCAGCATCTCGTCTATAAAACCCTGCGGGTCCTCCTCTGGCTTCGATCCATAGAACTCTGGCGGCTTCAGGGTAATAAAGTCTCGGGCCCTTGCGCTTACCGCCCTGTCGCCTGTGTCCACATCTTGCCGCTGAGCTTGCGCGGCGACTAGCTGGGTCAATAACTGGATGGCCTCTGCCATCTGCTGGCCCGGAGCTGCTGGCGGTGCAACTGGAGGTGCGGGGGCTGGAGCTGGAGCTCTTCCCTGCTCTGCCGGTGCAGGGGGTGCAGGAACAGTCTGAGGGGGAGCTTCATTGTGAGATTCTTCTTCGTCTAGCTCCTGTTCAACTCTGCGGGCCGCCGCCCCCTTGGCTTTCTCGGCCGTCGTAGCCTTTCTCTTCGGCGGCATTACTGAAACCATAACATCGGTTTTAGAAAAGGAGCATGGAAGCCTGGTAACATAGCTCTATCGCACGATTTCAGAATACAAAGAAGGTCACATTTCCTAAATGCCCTGTAGCCTCCTGTCTATAAGTATGGCGCGCTACACACCCATAGACAAGACTCTACTGGACACGGCTCGTAGACAAACCCTAGGACCGAACTGCTCTGATACCACTTCTGTCACGACCCGACCAGGGGCCGTGACGAGTACCCGATACTTGTACCGAGCACCCCTTAGCTATCCTGTACAAACAGTGCCATATTTTTTTTTTCTAAACATTAACATTTGCAGTAAACTTTCTAATATCGCGTTACACCAGAACGCGGACCATTCGGAATAAAATACATTAAACTGTACATAGCTGACTGTGTATATCTGTCTACGAGCCTCTAGACATAGTACATTTATACAGAGAAAGGGCCGAGTACTATCGCGCCCGAAAATACATACACAAAATAGTACCGATGTAATAAGGCTCCGGAACAACTGGAGCGCTGTCGAATGCTGCTGATAGGGCACTAGGAATCTGGTCCGTATACCTGCCGACCTGCGCGGCATGAAACGCAGCGTCCACAAGAAGGGACGTCAGTACGAATAATGTACCGAGTATGTAAGGCATGGAAAACAATACAAGCAGTAACATGAAGTACGATCAATAATAATATCACGGAGCCATAGGGCGTATAACGAGGCAAGAACGTAACCTGTACATAGGAAGGCCCCTCTTTAGGCCTGCTGTCATGTAGGCTTGTCTTTTCGTCTTTGAAACGTTTCTTTTCATAGGCATAGGAATCACCTCTTTATATTACTTATTCTCGTGTACAGAAATAAAACAGTACGTTTCAGTAACGGTATCATTTGCTCACGTTTACGGACACCGAATACAATCGGCTCTCCCAACCCCCTCTCGGTGTCCCTTATTCATGTATACAGAAAATAGTACAATTCAGTAGACGGTATCTTTCATTTACATTTACAGACGCCGAATACAATCGGCTCTCCCAACCCCCTCCCCAACGATGACCTAACATAGTACATCACATATGTATCACACATTATATATATATATATACAGACGCCGCGTACGGCTCATCCCATATCCCGCGTCCGGGCATCCCGCGTCCAGGATGGAATCCAGCTGAATCAGGTGGTGATATAACAGTGGCCCTTCCCTTTTTCCCCACATACACATACATATACATTTACTCATCTTTTATGCATATACATGTCTTATATACATTTACTTTACCATATATATATACATACCCATACACGTATACCCGTTTTATGTACCTATATCATATAAGCACACAAGAGAGCCAAGGAAAATCATGTATCCATCGGAGTGACATAAGGTCGGTGACCTCCGATTACATTACGGAATGCTAGTGATAGCTTTGTCTCACCTTGAAGGAACAAGTATTTTAAGGCGAAACTATCAACGGAAAATAGTGTTACAGTAACCGAAAATGAAATCTTAGGTATTTTAGAAAATAAAGTTATAACTAGAAAATATAAACATGATTCAACAATTAGTTTATCGCTTTCATGTTTATATGAAGTACTTGGCTTAGTCGTAGAGTCGTTCCGGTCGTACTTATCATAGCTACATTCTCTTGTCCGACATTGTCATTATCATTATCATCATAGAAACACTCCCGCTGGAGTAGTCATAGTACTTATCACTTGGTGACGAAATCGGGATCAAAGGCCCCCTTTTGATTCACTTCAAGTACGTTAACCAAGATTATAGGAAAATCCGAGAGTAACGGGCCCACCTCGGGCCGGACGAGGTAGCGTACATAATTTACCCATAGTACGTGTCATAACGTTACTTGTATGAGTCTTAGGGTAATCGGGTCCCACTTAGGCAAGTTATGGAGGTCTAGAAGGTCTTTTCATCGTTTTGCACACTTTCTACTTCAATTCAATTGAACGAAAAGTTGAAAACTTTAGGTGCGGATTCCGGGGATTAGGGTTATCCCCGAGACTCGTACCCGACTTCGTTTAGTTAAGACATGCCATAGAAAGAAAGGTGAAGCCTTACATACCTCTTTCCGCTCCTTTAGCTACTCCAAATTCGAGTCACAATCTCGTCAAAATCTGCGATTTGGTCATTTTTACCAAAACTCTCATTAGCATACTTAGAGTTAACACCTTAAGGAAACAATTGGCTACCGAAATTTCGGCAGCATTTCCTCTGTAAATACACCATCCTCGACATTCAATATAACCAAATTCTTGACAAACACAATCCGGGAATTCAAACCCGGCCAAACTATTATCATAGCTCAATAATCACACTAGTGATTCACACATTTAGTTCAAGACACATGATATCAATTTGCTACTTTCTTCAAAACTTTCCAACTTCAATAAACACAATAGCAACCTTGTAATATATATTTCCTCAACATTATACTAATACCATTACTTACTATCCATGCAAGAACATTGTCCTCCAATATACATAATCTCCCACTTACCAATACTTCACCAAGGTCACCAAACCTTTATTTGCGATATGAAATCTACGACACAACAACTACAACATTGAATATAACTTGCTCATTATTCTTCATTCTTCAACACATATACATTTCCATACATACAATATACACGGCCATGTACACATAATAAAATTACTATACCTCACGGCCATACACAACATCAATATTCTCCAACTCATTCAACTTTCATTTTCTACACATTACTTACAAACATAACAACCAAATACTAGTTAACACAATTGAAGCATGGCTTCTACACATACATATAGGTACACGGCCACATATCATATTTCTCTCCTTCATGAATTTCATCCATTTTAGCATACTACAACACATATAAACCATATATAACACATAAAACAAGATTAGAATTTACCTATCTTCTTCAACTTCTTATTTGCCTAACTCTTGGCAACTTGTATGATTTTGAACCTTTCTTGCTCCAACAACAACTCCACCTTGTTAAGCACCCTTCACTTGGTAGAAAATGATTTTTGGAGGAATTTTGCAAATTTTTCTTGGGAATTCTTGTTATGGCCGAATGGCCTAGGTTATTTTCTCCTTCTTTCTTTTCTCCTCAAGTCTTGAAATTTCTAGAGGTTAGCAAGATAAGGATGACTTACTCATCCTATTTATTGACAAATTTTTGTTCAATATGGGCTTGGACCCAAGTCCTTGGCCGGTTGGGCCTAGAAATTTCCCAAATATTTACTTTCAAGCCCACTTGTATTTTTTTGCTAGTTTATGTAACCAAAATTGCCCTTCATCTTCTTCCATATTTTCACGAGTCATATTGCGAATTTCCCTTTATGGCCTTGACCTTCCTTATTAATTCCACTTCTATGTTTTTCATAAGCAACTCATATGTCAAACAAAATAAGATATGGCCTTGCTTGTTATCTTCCCGCGATTGCCTTGAATTATCCGAATGTGAAAAATGCGGGATATAACAAAAACGCATTCCAACATCGGTAACCATTTCTACGCAATTCGATGACATTTCACTTATGTTCAAATTAACCACAACAACACAATCAAAAATCTTCCAACTTACCAAGAATAACAACAACACATTCCTTCCTTCCAAAATTCATAAACTACACCAACAATTCACACACTAACAACATTATTTTCCATAAATACAAGAGACTATATTCAAATCACATTTGCTTCCAAAACAGCCCACAACAATTTCAACTTCAACTTGAATCATTAGACTCACATTTTCACCATAGAATCCACAACAACAACAACCAAAGTTCTAAATAAAAATTGATTCATCATTCCTACACAACACAACACATACACGGCCACAACATATCTTCCATATTTCATGATTTTCATTCATTTCTACACACTACAACATACACAAAACATTCATAACACATGAAAAGAGGATTGAACCTTACCTTTTTCCCTTAACTCCACAATTCGGCTAGGGTTGCAACTAGTAGAAACGAAGGGTTTATCGACTTCAACAACTACTCCACGTTAAAGAAGGCCTTCCAATTTGTGGGATTGCTAGAAGGAATTATTTTTTTGATCAAGATTTTTGGGCTTCAAATTTTCATTACCATGGCCGAATAGGTTATCCCTTTTTCTTCTCCAAGGTTCTTGAAATTTCTAAGGATAAAGATGAAAATATGACTTTTAAGTCATCTTATACACATATATAATTAATCCATATGGGCCTAAGCCCACTTACCTTGGACGGCCACTTGGCCCTCTTATTTCAAGACCAATCCTTTTTTTTTTATCTTGCACTTCATGACAATTTATTTTCCAAATTCCAAAATTGCCCTTAGCCTTCCTCCATATTTTCTAGGAGCCATCTTGCGAATTTCCCTTTTTGCCCCTAGCCTTTCTTAATATTTCAACATCAATAGTGTTCATAAGCAACTTGTATATTCAACAAGATCAAAACATAACCTTTCCCTTAACTCCTCGCAATCATCTTGAATTATCCGGATGTACGAAATGCAGGATATAACAATAAACATCAACAACAACAAGATATAATCACATAAACAAGTAAAAATCTCTTCAAAATCCCATCCAAAATCAGTCTACAAGGCAACCACTTCAACAACTCACCTTATGCCTTACAAAGCATATTTTCATCACCTTAAAACCAACAAATCCTTCCATACATGACTTAACAACAAAGTTAAGGTTGTGTTCTTACCTGGAACACTCAGAATCACTAAGAAAAATTCTCATCTTCGACCTCAAACACGCAGCCACGCACCCAGCAATACTATTAGTATGTTTTCCTTACCAGTTCCTTGATTCCAAGATGGAAATCCTACTTGATTTGATGTAATTGAGTTTAGAAGGTGTAGAGAGGATCTGGAGAGGTCACTGGATCAGTTGGGTGTTGAAATGAATGAAAAATAACGTGGATATACATATATATATATATATACAAGCACACAGGTCAGCCACCGCCTATGTTGCTCCTAGCGAGGCTGACTGCACAGTCTCGCGAAAATACGAATATCTCTCTATTCCGACGTCGTATGGATGAAAGGTTTAATGCTTTGGAAACTAGACTCGTAGACCTTCAATTTAATAGGCGGATCACCATATAACTTGATGTTCGGCCAAAAATGCATATATTTAATCATTGTTGCCTCACATTCTAGTACTTTTAATCATCTTTTGAGTATTAATTATATTTCTTTGTGCTTAGTATTATATTTTTTATGTGTAGGAATAAAGCGGTATGAAAGTGAAGAGATTTGGAGCAAAATTGAATGAAAAACGGAAATTTGAGAAAATAGAAAAAAGGTCATAATGAAAGACAAAAGAAGACATAAAGTGGGAGGACATTATTGACTAATGATTGGAAATTATTAAATTGTGCATGAAAAGAAAGAAAAGCAAAGAATTGATGTCACACCCCGACCTTACTAGGGTGTGATGGGCACCCGACCCTTACTTAGGACCAAGCGAACCCTCAGACAACTGCTGCGCATAAAATCACATCCAACTTTTTAAGTCGACTAAGATAAAATACATAGTAATTTTTTTTTATCTCAGAAATATTCTTTCTCGGAGCTTCCAAGCAGAACAAATCTATAATAATACAAAATTCAGTATATAACAAAGACCGACATATCAGCTGACGGAGCCGCTTACAGACTGAAACCAATACCCATTACACTGTCTGCAAAGTCTCTAACATAAGTTCAGAAACCATAACATACAAACTCTGACTCGGCAGCACTCCAGGAGCAAATGGAGTTCGCCAACTCCGCTGGAACATCTTCTATAATAACTTCAGCTCATCTGGGAGTACCTGCGCGGCATGAAACGCAGCCCCCGAAGAACAGGGGGTCAGTACGGAAAATGTACCGAGTATGTAAAGCGAAAATGTAACAAATATAATCATAATCCGGACCAGAAGTACAGAAATATAGCGGACAGAATCGAACCCGAATTCGAAACAGAAATACAGAGTTTAGCTGGCAGAATCATCGTACGGATCAGGGGCACAGAATGCGACTGACATAATCGTAATCAGAACCAGAGGTACAAAAGTGTAACAGACTGAGTCATGGTCCGGATCAGGCATACAGAAGTGACGCAGACAGCATCATTTTCCGAATCAGATTACCAGAAGTGTAACACACAGAGTCATAATTCAGTCAGACAAACAGAAGTGTAGCGGACAGGATCGTGGTCCAATCAGACAGACAGAAGTGTAACGGACAGAGTCATAATCCAATCAGATAGACAGAAATGTAGCGGACGGAGTCATAATCCAATCAGATAGACAGAAATGTAGCGGACAGAGTCATAATCCAATCAGACAGACAGAATCATGCATGCAGAGTAATAAGCTTATACAGATAGCCTATACATACATATATCAGATCCCGTGTCACGACCCGACTAGGGGCCTTGACGAGTACCCGATACTTGTACCGAGCACCCCTTCGCTATCCTGTATGAACAATGGCACATTTTTTTTTATAAACATTAGCAGTAAACTTTCTAATATCACGTTACACCGGGACGCGCACCATTCAAAATACAATACGTTTAACTGTACATAGCTAACTGTGTATATCTGTCTACGAGCCTCTAGACATAGTACCTTTATACATAGAAAGGGCCGAGTACTGTCGTGCCGAAAATACATACACAAAATAGTACCAATGATATGAGGCTCCGGACCGACTGGAGCGCTGCCCAATGCTGCAGATAGAGCCCTAGAGACCCGGTCCGTATACCTGCTAACCTGCGCGGCATGAACGCAGCGTCCACAAGAAGGGACGTCAGTACGAATAATGTACCGAGTATGTAAGGCATGGAAAACAATGCAAGCAGTAACATAAAGTACGATCAATAATAATATCACGGAGCCATAGGGCGTATAACGAGGCAAGAACGTAACCTGTACATAGGAAGGCCCCTCTTTAAGCCGGCTGTCATGTAGGCTTGTCTTTTCATCTTTGAAACGTTTCTTTTCATGGGCATAGGAGTCAACATTTTTATATTTCTTATTCTCGTGTGCAGAAAACAGTACATTTCAATAACGGTATCTTTCATTCACATTTACAGGCGCCGAATACATCGGCTCTCCCAACCCCCTCCCCAACGGTGACCCAACACATTACATTACATATGTATCATACATCATATATATATGTATACAGTCACCGCGTACGGCTCTTCCCATATCCCGCGTCCGGGCATCCCGCGTCCAGGATGGAATCCAGCTGAATCAGGTGGTGATATAACAGTGGCCCTTCCCTTTTCCCCATACACACATACATATACATACACATATACCCGTTTTATATACATATATCATATAATCACACGAGAGAGCCAAGGAAAATCACGTATTTATCGGAGTGACATAAGGTCGGCGATCTCCGATTACGTTACGGAATGCTAGTGATAGCTTTGTCTCACCTTGAAGGAACAAGTAATTTTAAGGCAAGACTATCAACGGAGAATAGTGTTACAGTAACCGTAGAATGAAATCGTGGGCATTATAGATGACAGTCATAGGCTTTGGAGTCTTAGAAAATAAAGTTATAACTAGAAGATATAAATACGATTTAGAAAATTAGTTTATCAATTTCATATTCACATTGGATCCTTAGCTTAGAAATCTCAATCATAGGATCGTTTCGGTCGTACTTATCAAGCGCATTCTCTTGTCTAACATTGTCGTTATCATTATCCCATAGAAACACTCTTGTTAGAGTAGTCATAGTACTTTATCATTCGGTGACAAGATCGGGATCAAAGGTCCCCTTTGAATTCACCTTAAGTAAGTCAACCAAGACTATAGGGGAATCCGAGAGTAACGGGCCCACCTCGGGCCGGATGAGGTAGCGTATACGATTTACATATGTTACGCGTTATAGCGTTACTTGTGAGGGTCTTAGGGTAATCGGGTCCCATTTATACAAGTTCTAAGGGTGTAGGAGGTTTTTCCAACAATTGGCACACTTTTTAGTTCAATTCTATTGAACAAAAGGTAGAAAACTTTAGGTGCGGATTCCGGGGAACCGGGTTGTCCCCGAGGCTCGTACCCAACTTATTACCACTAAGACATGCCATAGAAAGAAGGGTGAAGCCTTACATACCTCTTTCCGCTTCTTTTGCTATTCCGCGTTCACGTCGCAATCTCGTCAAAATCTGCAAATTGGTCATGTTTACCAAAACTCTTATTAGGATTCTTAGAGTTAGAATCTTAAGGAAACACTTGGCTACCGAAATTTCGGCAGCATTTCCTCTGTAAATACACCATCCTCAATATTCCACACAACCAAAGTCTCATCAATCACAATCCGGGAATTCAAACTCGGCCAAACTATTAACATAATTCAACAATCACACTATCAATTCACATATTCCATTCAATATGCATGATCTCAATTTACTACTTTCTTCAAAACCTTCCGACTTCAATGAAAACAATAGCAACCTCATAATCTATATTCCAACAACATCATACTAACCACATTACCTTCCATGCATGCAAGAACATTACATTCCATTCATATAACTTCTAAAACAAGTCTCCACTACTACAACTTCACTAAGGTCCTTAGACATTCATTAGCAACATAGAGTCCACAACATAACAACAAGCAAAATATTAAATAAAATTGACTTATTCTCTTCCATCTTCCACCATAACCATACGGCCAACACCAACATACACACTACAACCTCTCAAAATTCATTCAACTTCCATTATCAATATAGTATTTACAACAACAACAACCCAACCAAACACTAAACAAAATAATTGAAATATGATTCCTACACATATACATATATACACGGCCACATACCATATTCCTCTCTTTCATGAATTTCATCCATTTTAACTTACTACAACACATATAAACCATGTACAACACATAAAGAAAGATCAAAACTCACCTTTCTTCTTCAACTTCTCACTTAACTACAACTTAGCATCTTGTATGATTTTGAATCTTTCTTGTTCCAACAACAACTCCACCTTGTTAAGCACCCTTTACTTGATAGAAAATAATTTTTGAAGAGTTTTTATCAAATTTTCCTTGGAAATTTGATCTTGGCCGAAAGGCCTTGAGGGTTTTTCTCCTTCTTTATTTTGTTCTTCTTTTCTTGAAAATTCTAGAGGAAATAAGATGAATAAATCATCTTTCCACATGTATATATACTTAGTCCCTTCCAATAGTAATTAAACATTTTGCCCCTAGCTTGGCTTGATTTCATTTGGCCAAGTTGAAAGTGGGGTCCACGGCCAAGTGGCCCCTTTTCTTGAAAATTCTAGCAAATTTCCTCTAATTCATGAAAAATTATGTTCCAAATCTCAAATTTGCCCTTCGTCTTCCTCCATATTTTCACGAGTCATATTGCGAATTTCCCTTTATGCCCTTGACTTTCCTCATTAATTCCACTTAAAATTTTTTATAAACAACTTGTACACCAACAAGGTCAAAATTATAATCTTGCTCTTAATCTCCCGCAATTACCTTAAAATATCCGAATGCGGAAAAAAATGTGGGATATAACATCCTCCCCCCCTTTAGAACATTCGTCCTCGAATGATAATCTGACATCATAGTGTACCGTAACACTTCGGGGAGGTCTCCTCTGTAGATATCTCACATATCGCTTAACATATCCATTCTAGGAGCTTAGGTTGCTTTCAAATCATAGGCCAATTGATTTAACTCCGAATGTTGGCTCTGCGTTAACAAGTCCCTCTTGTTCGTTCTTGAATAGTCATAGTCCATTTCAAGTCTAACATGTCCGCCTCTTCTGCTAGCCTAGTCCATCTCCGCCTACATGGCTTCTATAGGGTTCCTGACCACTCCACACACTCTAATTTACATTAGACTACCCAATTTCACAGTCGTCTCTTGTTCCCACATTTATGAAATTTTCAGCATATTTCCCAGGGGGTCACCCATCATGAAATTACTCCCACCTGAGCACGCTTAACCTTGAAACTTCAATGCATTTCAGTGTCTCGGTATTAGTATTTTTACCTCCACTTTCCCGTACTACCTATATCACATAAAATGGGGCAAGTTGGGGTCTCGGTAGTTTCGAAACGTCCGCGTAACACGTATTTTCCTTTATTTACAGTTCTGACCTTCGCAATTTCCAGTATTCGCCTTTTACCTGTGCGTATGGCCACTTTTCGTCCAAATTCCCGAATTCTTAATATGTTCAGTAATACAGAGGACAGTATAGGGTAAAATAAAATCTGGGTTAATTAACACACGCTTATCATAGAAAATATTGAAAAAGTACCTGTGGCCGCGTCTGCGGAAGGTTCAGGGTCCTGTCGTCCTGTCAATGCATATAGGCGGTGCGGAGGACCGGCTGAACTAGGTGCTCCTCCTCTACCTCGGCCGCGGCCCGCTGGAGCCTGAGAAGTCTGTCCACGAGGGCGCACGGTCGACGACGAACCGATCGCTGATCCGGCTGGCTGAGTTTGGCCTCCTCCATCCTTTAGTGGGCAATCACGTACAAAATGATCAGTCCGACCACAGGCAAAACAACCACCGGTGTCCAGGTAGCACTGCCCAGAGTGTGGCTTGCCACACCGAGCACATCGTGGTGGGGGAAGCCCCGTCCTGCTAGAATCGGCTCTGTACTGGAGTCTTGAAGCCTTAGAGCCTTGTCCTGTTCCTGAATTGGTAGGTCGGTCAAATCCCCATTCCGAAAATCGAGGAGGTGCACTGGCCGTTGGTTGGCCCGAATACCCAGATTGCTCTTGTGCCTGCCCCCCTCTATACTCGCTCCTACCCCTGGAAAATCTGCCTTTTTTTCTGGAACCCCTATCTGGATAGCTCTCCTCTCTCCGTGTCTGATACTGCTCTTCCAGAATTTGGGCGTGGGCCTGGATGCGGGTAATAGTCATCCCGTCCTGGAGTGAGGCCGTCTCGTAGCATATCTTCTAAGGTCTGAATAGTGCGCTCGGCTTGCCCGTCGGTCTGTGGGTGGAACACCGTGCTGAGCTTAACTCGAGTACCTAGACCTTCTTGAAAGGACTTCCAGAACTTGGCTGTGAACTGCGCCCCTCTATCCGTGATAATGGCCAAAGGAATACCATGAAGTCGTACAATCTCCTTGAGATACAATTTAGCATAGTCTTCCGCTGAATACGTAGTCCTGACGGGGAGAAAATGAGTTGCTTTTGTGAGCCTGTCCACGATCGCCCGTATAGAATCATACTTCCCTCGCGTACGGGGTAATCCTACCATAAAATCCATATTAATTCCTTCCCATTTCCACGTAGGAATTTCCATTGCTTGCAATAAACCTCCTGGCTTTTGATATTCGGCTTTCACTTGCTGACAATTTGGACATTGGGCTACAAACCTTGCTATGTCTCGCTTCATGCCATCCCACCAATATAGCAACTTAAGGTCGTGGTACATCTTGGTTGCACCTGGATGAATAGAATACCGGGAATAATGTGCTTCCTCTAAAATCCGTTGGCGTAAGTTTGCCACATCCGGTACGCATAACCTGCCCCGATATCTAATGACCCCTTCTATGGAAACTTCGAATGGAGACTTTTCTTTTTTGTGAGCTAGATCTCGATAATGACTTAGCTGGGAATCCTCATATTGTCGTTCCTTCACCTCTAGATTCAATGATGAAACTGTGGGGTCATTGATGCTAATACTTGCATCTCCTGCATCAGTCGCACGTACGCCGAAACTTGCTAGTTGATGGAGCTCACGAACCATTTCCTGCTTTTCCGAAGGAACTCCACATAAACTACCCATCGATCGGCGGCTAAGTGCATCTGCCACTACATTCGCCTTCCCTGGATGATATAGAATGTTCACATCGTAATCCTTTAGTAATTCTAACCATCGCCTTTGCCGCAGGTTCAACTCCTTCTGTTTGAAAATATATTGGAGGCTTTTGTGATCCGTATAGATGTCAACACGTACACCATACAAGTAGTGCCTCCATATTATTAAGGCGTGGATAACCGCGGCCAATTCGAGATCATGAGTCGGATAATTCTGTTCATGCCTTCGCAACTGTCTCGAGGCATATGCAATGACTCTCCCATGCTGCATCAATACGCATCCTATTCCCACACCGGAGGCATCACAATATACGACATAGCCATCGGACCCTTCTGGAAGTGTTAGCACTGGCGCTGAGGTCAACCTGTTTTTCAACTCTTGGAAACTACGCTCACAGGCATCATTCCACTGGAATTTAGCCAACTTCTGAGTTAACTTCGTCAATGGGGCTGAAATAGATGAGAAGCCCTCTACAAATCTCCTGTAATACCCTGCTAACCCCAGAAAACTACGAACTTCTGTAGGTGTCGTAGGCCTTGGCCAAGTCTTCACAGCTTCTATTTTCTGAGTGTCGACTCAGATACCATCATCTGAAATAACATGACCAAGAAATGCCCCGGATTTTAGCCAAAACTCGCACTTCAAAACCTTTGCATACAATTCCCGTTCTCGAAGAACACCAAGAACAATTCTTAGATGATCTGCATGTTCTGACTCTGTGCGAGAATATACCAGGATATCGTCGATAAACACTATCACAAAAAGATCCAAGAACGACCTGAACACATTATTCATTAAATTCATGAACACCGCCGGGGCGTTTGTCAACCCAAACGACATTACTCGGAACTCGTAATGGCCGTACCTCGTTCTGAAGGCTGTCTTGGGAATGTCTTCTTCTCTGATCCTCACTTGATGATAACCCGATCTTAGGTCTATCTTAGAAAACCACTTAGCACCTTGTAATTGATCGAACAAGTCATCGATTCTGGGAAGGGGATATCTGTTCTTCACAGTCACCCTGTTCAACTGTCTATAATCGATACACATTCGTAGCGACCCATCTTTCTTTCGCACGAACAAGACCGGTGCTCCCCACGGTGATGAACTGGGTCTAATAAAACCCTTCTCGAGTAAGTCTTTCAACTGTGCCTTTAGCTCTTTAAACTCCGGTGGAGCCATTCGATAGGGAGGAATAGAAATAGGCTCGGTGTTGGGTACTACATCAATAGCAAAATCGATTTCCCTTTCTGGAGGAAGGCCTGGTAACTCGTCGGGAAACACATCTGGGAATTCATTCACTACCGGGACAGACTGGAAAGCTGGCACTTCCACTTCCGTGTCATGAACCCGAACTAGATGACAAATATAACCCTTGGCTATCATCTTTCTCGCCTTAAGGTAGGAAATAAACCTACCCTTTGGGGAAACTGTATTACCCTTCCACTCGAGTATGGGCTCTCCCGGAAATTTGAATCGAACTACCTTTGTCCGGCAACAAACATTAGCATAGCATGACGCCAACCAGTCCATACCCATAATTACGTCAAAATCTATCATCTCAAGTTCAATCAAATCAGCCTTTGTCTGACGATCACGTATAATGACTACACAGTTCTTATATACTTGCCTCGCTATTACAGGATCACCAATCGGAGTGAATACTTCGAAAGGTTTAATTGGCTCGGGTCTCACCCCAACACAATCAGCAATATACGGAGTAATATATGAGAAGGTAGAACCTGGATCAATCAGAGCATATACGTCACGGGAAAATATAGTCAGGGTACCTGTGACAACATCTGGGGAAGACTCGAGATCCTGTCGCCCAGCTAAAGCATACACACGGGGCTGAACAGCACCTGAAGTAGATGCTCCCCCTCTACCTCTGCCTCTACCTGCTGTAGTCTGAGGAGTCTGTGCTGTCGGGCGTGCTGAAGAAGAACCCGCTGCTGAACCTGTAGGCTGAGTCCCAGCTCTATCCCTCGCTGAGGGGCAATTTCTCATTATGTGACCAACTTGCCCGCAAGCATAACAAGCATCCGAACCCTGACGACACCGTCCGGAATGTAATTTGCCACACTGGCTACACCGCGGTACTGGAGGTCTCCTCTGACTAACATCTCCCTGATACTGAGAACTTGGGGCCCTCGAACTCTGACCCTGCCCTGACTGGAAAGAGCGATCGAACCTTCCGTCTGAGAATCTGGGAGGCGCACTAGTCGCGGACTGACCTGAGTGCCTGGGATGTGTCTGTCTCGATCCCTCTCTATACTCACTGTTCTCTCCCATAGATCTAGCCCTCTTACCTTGTCTTCTGTCACCATCACGATCACTTCTTTGCTGTCGTTGTCGTTCCTCGAGATTCTGAGCATGGGCCTATATCCGGGAAATATCCATCCTGTCTTGCAAGGAGGCCGTCAAACAATCTCTGTACAAATGTGGCCCCAGACCACTCACAAATCTATAGATTCTGTCTCCCATGTCGGCCACCATAGTCGGAGCATATCGAGCCAATGAGTTGAATTGCAAGCTATACTCTCGGGCACTCATACCCCTTTGCTTTAAATTCAGGAACTTGTCCGCTCTAGCTCGGCGGACTTCGGGTGGCAAGTAGTGACGAATAAAGGCATCTACAAACTCTTGCCACACGGGAGGTGGAACATTTTCTCCTCTTGTTATCACCCAATTCTTATACCATAACACCGCCACATCGCGGAGTCTATAAGAAGCCAACTCCACGGATTCGGTCTCGGAAGCATGGATACTCTCTAAAGTCCTCAACATCTCATCGATAAAATTTTGCGGATCTTCATCTGGCTTTGACCCAAAGAATTCTGGAGGATTTAAGGCCATAAAGTCATGGGCTCTCGTGCTAGCCGAACGATCCCTTGGACCCGCATCCTGTCATTGTGCCTGAGCGGCAACCAATTGTGTCAATAAATGGATGGCCTCGGACACTTGTTGACCCGAAGCACCTGGTGGAGGAATCGGAGCTGAGGCTCCTCCATGCTCTTCTACATTGGGCGCGGCCTCACTTTGCGATTCGCTTTCCTCTACATTTGCCGGAGGCTCTCTTTCCGCCTGCCTCTTTGTCGTAGCTTTGCCCTTCTGGGCAGCTGTAGCTTTTCCCTTTGGCGGCATTTTCTGAAACCATAACGCACTTTTAGGAATAACATAATCCTAAGCATGACTCTATTGCACGATTTCATGAGAAGAAGGATGGTCATTTTCCTAAATGCCCTGTAGCCTCTTGTTTATTAGCGTGGCGCGCAACACGCCATAAACAAGACCCTACTAGACACGGCTCGTAGACACTTCCTAGGACGAACTGCTCTGATACCACTTCTGTCACGACCCTGTTAGGGGCCGCGACGGGTACCCGAAGCTAGTTACCGAGCACCCCTCACTCTACTACTTATCTTGCTCATTTAATATTCTTTTATCAATTTACATACCAGTTGTAGGAAAATCATAATTAAGCAAACATAAATACTTTATATACAATTGCCTTTCGGCCATCAAAATAATATACATGCATATGGAAACGTCTTGTGAGACCATCTAACCCACACTGCGTATCTACGAGCCTCTACTAATATACTGTAAATACATGGACGGAACAAGACTCCGTCGTGCCCAAAATATACATATATACCAAAAGGATAATCCTAAGCACCTCCGGACAATGGAGTGCTTTCAACCAGCTGACTGCTACTGAGGATCTGGGCCAAGCTCTCCTCTCTGTCTACCTATGGGCATGAACACAGCGTCCGAAGAGAGGACGTCAGTACGAATGTTGTACTGAGTATGAGAAGCATAAACAATGAAAGAAAACATCAACAACATAGTGATAACATCAACGTGAAATATCTAGATCTGTCTGATAATCATAAAGGAAATCATGTGTGCCATCTTACTCATACTCATCCTCATAACATATATGCATCATATGCAAGCTGCCCGTCTATGTCGGAACGGTGTGATAATCAATAATATTAGCCCGCGTCCAGGCCTCCCGCGTCCGGGGTACCATCTCATGCCGCCCACTAGTGGTGTCTGCCCATGCCCGAAGGTCATGGTGTATCCGTATAGCTGCCCGCCTTGGCGGTGACTGCCCGGCCAACTAGGCACGGTGTGAAATGCTCATGTCATGCTTATCATAAAATTCTCATAATAATAATATACTCATCATAAAATACTTATCTCATTGTAATACATGCATAAGGCTCAAGATCAACTTTATTCTATCGGGGTGACGTAAGGTCGTGATCCCCCGATTCCATTATGGAACAACTATTGATACTCTGCCTCACCTTGAAGGAACTAGTACATAAGGTGAGTGTAAGAGATAATTAACATCATCATTATACTAGCATCATCATATCGTATTCCTCATCTTATATAGACATTAAGGAGTTAGACTCTTAGCCTTTCGGACTATAAGAACTCATGAAGAGAATAGGAATTTCGTGCTACAAGATTCATGCCATCAGGAAGAAGGGACTAGCCTCACATACCTTGGTCGTTTAGCTAAGATATCGCTCACTCGTTCTCCTTCAATATCGCGTCGTTACCTTCATAAAGAATTCATATCAACATTAGCATACTAACTACAAGAACGCGTCGCCAATTCTAAGAGAAGTCGGACAGCGCTTCTCTTGTTTATACTATTTTTCCCATGGTTTATATTAACTCCCAACATTCATAGCATTACTCACAATATCGAAATCAACAATCGTCGTTTACGTACATTTAGCAAAATCCACCATTTTCCTCCAATTTCCCTCATAATTAGCCTTATGACTCGTCCTTGCATTTTCATGCGTTTAACGCTTGTTTCATGATATAAACATCATTTATAACGTATTTGTATTCACAACACTTCAACATTCATAATTCAATCCCACTATCATTCATTTATGGCACTATTCACTCAATAATGGTCCATTTCTATGTTCTTCTACATTTCAAGTGTCTAAGCTTTTCAATACTTCAAACAACATAGAATGATCATGAAACTTACCTTGGATAGTGGTTGAACAACCCTTGAGTTGAAATTCTTCACTTAAACAAAACCCTAGTTCACCTTCTTGGGAATTACTTGACTTAGATGATCCCTTGATGTGTTCTTGCACTTGATTTCATAGGTTTTGTGTTGTTGATCTTTAGCTTTCCCTTGATTCTCTTGGATTCTTATGGAGGAAGTATTTGGAGAGTTCTAGAGTGTTCTTGAGTTGTATGAATGAAGAATGAAATAAAATGAGGCCTAAGTTCCTTTTAATAACTCAAAAGCTGATGTTTAATGAATTCTCGTCGGGTGAACAGTGGTCGTAAACTGCAGTTTACGGACCGTATTTTGATTTACGGGTCGTCCACTGTGGTCGTATTTAAGCATTCCAAAAACAGAGAGTTTGGCTGGTGGACATGGCAGTTTACGACCTGGTTTACGGTCCGTAAACCAGTTTACGGGCCGTAAACTGGGTCGTATTTAACCATATTCAACATTTAGAGAAAGTCTTGGCTGAGGGACCTGGTGGTTTACAACCTGGTTTACGGGCCGTATTCTGGGTCGTCTTTAACCATTTCAACACTTAACAGAATCTTGAGATTTTTGACACAATGAAAGACGATTGCACTATACGGTCCGTAAATCACTTTACGGGCCGTATAGTGCCATATACGACCACTGGGTGAAAATTTTTTCTGCAACTATATTATTTCCAAAAATGCAAAATTAGCCATTCTCGACTTAGTAAAACACCATACACGCAAGTCCATTGTTCTACTCATCACACAAGTACGGAAAAATTCCCTAGGTGTAACAAAAGTCTCTAACTTCGCACAAGACATCATAGCATAGTACGCTGACTCGGCTACACTCCAGGGCCAAATGGAGCTCGCCAACTTCGCTGGAACATCTTCTATAATAGCTTTGCTCATCTGGGTGTACCTGCGCAACATGAAACGCAGCCCCCGAAGAAAGAGGGGTCAGTACGAGTAATGTACTGAGTACGTAAGGCATGAATAGTAACATAGTAAGGAATATAAATATGAATAATAACAGGATGGAAATATAGAACAGATCGTGAGGTAAAAGAGTCACCTGTACATGTGAGTGCCCCTTAGGGCTGATGCCATGCATGCTTATCTTTCCTTTGAAAACATTTCTTTTTCATATATAGAAAATAGAACATATCATATTGCCGAGGCGTCGGCAGCCGACCATTTAACCACATATATCCCGCGTCCGGGCATCCCGCGTCTGGGACGATATCATGTCATACATGTCACGACCCGGCTAGGGTCCGCGACGGGTACCCGGGGCTAACCACCGAGCACCGCTCGTGCTATCATTTACCTAACCCATTTAACAATCATTCATCTATTTTCGGTTAACTTTAAAAAGAGGATTTGCTTTTCATTAGAAAAATATAACGTGTTGATACAAAAACATATTTCAATATACTTATACACATGCGTACTATCCACGTTGTGGAACCACACAACCCACATCGAGCATCTATGAGCCTCTATTGAGTGGCATACAAATATATACACAAAAGGAACAACCAATTAGCACCTCCGGAAGATGGAGTGCTCTTCAGCTCGGCTAGTGACTCCTATCAGTCTGGACCGCTTTCCCGTCTACCTGTGGGCATGAACACAGCATCCAAAGAAAAGGATGTCAGTACGAGCATTGTACTTAGTATGTAAGGCATACATCAAGAAATAAAGTAAGAATAAGAAAGTAAAGTAAGTACAAGGAGATAATCGATAACTGCTTGCCTCTTAAGGCGGATCCATGCATGCATACTCATAAAGCATCATATAGTAAATTGCTGCGAAACGCGCAGCCCGATCCATATGTCATCATATGTTAGTGCCGAGGAACGTACGACCCGATCCATAAATATAATAAGTTAGTGCCGAGGAACGTACGGCCCGATCCATAACCCATATATCCCGCGTCCGGGCATTCCGCGTCCGGGATGAAATCATGATATGCCAGCTGACCAGGTGGCTATGCGTCTATAGCGCCTCACCTTCCCCATATCCCCTGAAAACATATACATATCATATACTTATACCATATACTTAGCATGCATGAGAGCCCAAGGAAAAGCTGTAAGTACGTCGGAGTGACGTAAGGTCGAAAGCCTCCGATTATGTTATGGAGTAATCATCGTCGCTTTGTCTCACCTTGAGGGAACAATTATTATAAGGCGAGACTATCAATGAAGAATAGCATTAAAAGAAAGCATAGAATAAAATCATGAACTTCATAAGGCATCCATTCATATACTTTGGAAGATTTAGAAATAAAGTCACCATCCATGAATAAATTGAGAAATCAGTAAATAGCTCGACGTTCTCATATAGTCATTGAAATCGTAAACTTGAAACTTTTAAACATAAGATTTTCTCTCATCATGGTCAGTATAATAATATTTTCACTTTTGACATCATCATTGTTATTGAAAACAATATCCACGGTCGTTATCATAAGCGCTCACATAATCACAACCTTTGGTTTTGGAAAATAGGAGTACTTTGGAAAACATTTATGGAATATCAAGAAGGAAATCATGCTTCGGAATCTTAGACTTTTTAACCTTTGATAGCAAGGAAAAGATGGGAGCATTTATGAAATCATAAGCTAGGGATCATGCCTTTGAAATAAAGGGAATAGCCTCACATACCTTCGACGTTTACAATTCTTATTGCTTGCTCGCTCTCCCTTAATGCACTCGTATATACCTTAAAGAGAATTCATGTCGTCGTTAGCTAAGTAATTATAAGAACGGACTACTATTTCTAAGGAAAATTGGATAGCACTTCCTTCATTTCTAATACTTTTCCCATGTTTCATTTCAACTCTCATACATTCGTAACGACACTCACAATATTACTTTCAACAATCATCACTTATACACTTTAAGAAAAATCTACCATTTTCCTCCAATTTCTCCACATCCATGGTTATAGCTCGTTATCACGTTTTCTCGTATATAATACTTATTTCATTGTCTAGACGTTATTTATAACATATTCACAACCGTAGCTTATCAACATTCATGACTCCATTCAACTACTATTCAATTGTGTCACTATTCACCCATGCAAGGCCCATTTTCTATGTTCTTATACATTTCAAGTATCTAAGCCTTCCAATACCTTGAACCATATGGTATAGTCATGAAACATACCTTGGATGATGGTGGAACAAGCCTTGAGCAACAATACTCTTTTTATACCAAAACCCTATTTCAACCCTTTTGAGATTTCTTGAAGAAGATGACTTCCAATAGAGTCTCATGCACTTGCTTTCATGAATTAGATGTTGATGATCTTGGTTTCCCTTTGATCTCTTGAATTTTGTGGATGAATATTTGGAGAGCTTCTAGAGTGTTCTTGAAGGTTGTATGGATAAAAAATGAAATAAAATGAGGCTTTGGTCCCTTTTAATAACTCAAAGTTGATCTTTAATGAATTCCAGTCAGGGTGAACAGTGGTCGTAAACCACAGTTTACGAGCCGTAAACTGGTTTACGAGCCGTCCTCCCTGGTCGTATTTAAGCATGTCCAAAATAGAGAAGTTGGCTGAAGAATATTGCAGTTTACGATCGAGGTTTACGGGCCGTATTCCAAGTCGTATTTAAGCATTCCCACACTTTAACAGAAAGTTGGGATTTGAAAGGCCTGAGGACGATGGTGGTTTACGGGCCATAAATCACTATACGACCACTAGGCTGCATGAAATTCTACAACTTTTCCATTTCCAGAAATTCACGAATCATCACCCCTTTCTTAGTAAAACACCCCACACTCATACCCTTGTCGTTCTATTCCTTGTACATGTACGGGGACTTTTCCGAGGTGTAACATTCTTCCCCCCTTTTGGAATATTAGTCCTCGAATGTTAAATCAGTGGGGATTCTAACAAAATTTTGCCGGAATTTCCTTTGTCGTATGGAACTACCAACTTGTCACCATAACCCATAATATCATCGCCTCACAGGGCTATAACACAATACCAACATGTCCATGGTCACACACGTCCCAGAAGTCAAAAGTAAGCATACATACCATCATGAACTTTTCCTGGAGATTCGACTAGGTGCGGATACTTGGCTTCCGCATTAACTTTGGCTTCCCTAGTATTTCTTCCCGATTATTGTTTTTGCCACCAGACTCTGATTTAAGCCACCTCCTTATTTCGAAGTCCTCGCACTTACCTATCTAATGTGGCAAGGGGTACTTTCTCATACATCAACTTTCTTGTCATTTGAGCATCATTTTATTGACATGCTCCTAGTGGGAGTTCTAACATATTTATAAGCTACCTTGCTTGTTGCATACGATCTTATAGGATCTAATGCATCGGAACCTAACTCTCCCCCTTTATTCCGTGATTCTATCGCTCTCGCAGGTTGTCATATCCTCGGGCTTCTATGGTGAGTATGTAACCTGTACTTATACTATGCCCCAAGCAATTATTCCATTTGTCTCTCACAGCAATTCCAACTCGACATTTCAGTTTCGTTTACCATATACCCTCCTTCAACTTACCCCGGGCATCATGACTCTCTCACCCTTACTTTACCTCTTACTCCTCTCCTAAGTGTTCACTTAGTCTCATTGGCGACGCGTATATATCTACGAATTACATACTCTTTTTGCGCGATTCGCATTCGTACCCATCCATCTGTATACCTGTATCCATGTCTGTCTTCGCATCCATAGTCATATTCATCTGTATGCCGTATCCATGGTCATATTCATCTAAGTGTCAATATCCTTCTCAATGACATTTTCGCTAACGCCCTTACCTCGAGAACGGGGTAACTTTACAATAAGACCCATGTTAATATCATGAATTATTCTGTGTCTCAGGCCTGCATGCCTTCTTCTTGGGGCTACCGTCACCCACTATATTCACAACCTTCTCCGGGGTTATATTTTCATTTAGGCTAAAAGAGTATTCAATTCCGGAAGTCATTAAATCAATATAAGGACAGAGAAACGAGAGTTTCCATTCTGCTAGAAGAGTAATAGTAACTAATCAGTACTCCCTCAACGGATTCCAACTCTCCTCCAACCATGTCACGCAATCAGAGTTTCGCAATTTTATTCCTCGTTTTGCGCCACCTGGGACCTTATGGGATACAACGTCTCACAGATCGGCCTTATACTTCGCTACAAATTCATCTGAGATTTATAATTTAGAGGGACGATGAGGTGGTATAATCTTAGAGAATTGTGGGTCCACCTTTGCCCGTCACCAGTGTTTTACTATCTTTGCCGACTCACGGCTCTTCTTCTTCCCCCTTCTCCTTGCTTTTGCATGTCCTTATTCTACCGCTTTTAGTCAATACACTCCCGTAGGGTTCATCATTTCAACCTTCACACTGGTGTCCTCTCGATTTGCTTCCCCCCTTTTTAAGGGTTTTACTCGTACCTTTAAATCTCGAATCCACGTACTCCTGGCTACACTACGCCTTACTTATTTCGTCCCCTACAGTCTATGGCTATAACAATTCATACATGGAGTCGCGGAGTCTTAGCGTACTCGCCTTACAGTCTTATAACCAAGAAATGCACCCGATATAACACTCCGAGCAAAAACGTACGTTACTTAGCTCATCCAGTAGTTATGTGTCTGTATCTGAATCTGCTCCGATTAACAACTTCCTGCCCCATAAGGATGCTTACATTAATAGTGGGTCTAGCTATCGATGCCACCCATCTAATGTCACTTGCCCTCTTCTTCGGCGCTCAAAATTTGCTTGTAACGCCATCTTCGTTTCCCTAGGGCTTAGGTCTCTCTTACGCCGCTAATGCGCCCTATGCCTCCTTATTCTCTTACTCTTGTTTGCGCTTGGAACCGATTTCATATCCGCATTGTACCACTATCATTATTAGTTATAACTCTACTTCATCGCTTCATCGTCGTACAGTAGACCCATAACTCATGATCATCTTTTCCTCTTCAACTCTTTACCTCATTCACTTCACTCGTTCTAACTTGGTATGGGATATTTGTAGGAGATATGTTCTCCTTTAACTACCACGCCACTATTCTTTAGGCACTCATACTTCCTACATTTCCTCTTTGCTATCTTATCTCCTCCCACTTAATAATCGATCCTTGACTCTTTGCATGAGGAACCATATTCTTAACTTAGTACCGCTTTGTTCTTTAGGATACACCACCTGTGTCAATCCGTCCCTTGCTGCCTAAAACTAATTCTATCCGTCCGGATCATCCCCCATCTCGCTCCTATCGCGTTGACCTTCCTCCTACTAATTATCCTACTTTCATTATTTATCTTTACCGTAGTCTCGGCCTTATACGCCCAACTAAAGATATCATCCATGCCCTTAGGCGTCTTCTCGCTATACCTTACATAATAATTCTTTTTACGGCTCATTGTACCCAGATCATAATCCACCCTATAGAGTGACACTTCTTGATCTCGTTTGCAAACCTGCTCATATCATAGGGTAGCCTCATGAAGCAGGCATACTCAACCTGTTATCCTTTTTAGTCAGTCACATTACATTTACCATATGGCTTATTTGCACACGTATTCGCATTAATCATAAAAGGGTGCTAGCAATATACCTGGAGTAATATCAGGGGAAGACTCAGGATCCCGTCGTTCAGCTAACGCCTGGGTATGATGCTGGGATCCGCTTGGACTAGGCATTCTTCGGTAGTATTTAAGCATGTCCAAAACAGTTTACGAGCCGTCCTCCCTGGTCGTATTTAAGCATGTCCAAAACAGAGAAGTTGGCTGAAGAATATTGCAGTTTACGATCGAGGTTTACGGGCCGTATTCCAAGTCGTATTTAAGCATTCCCACACTTTAACAGAAAGTTGGGATTTGAAAGGCTGGAGGACGATGGTGGTTTACGGTCCGTAAATCACTTTACGGGCCGTAAATCACTATACGACCACTGGTCTGCATGAAATTCTACAACTTTTCCATTTCCAAAAATTCACGAATCATCACCCCTTGCTTAGTAAAACACCCCACACTCATACCCTTGTCGTTCTATTCCTTGTACATGTACGGGGACTTTTCCGAGGTGTAACAATACAGTGCCAACTGATCAGGTGGATGGCGTCTATAGCGCTCTGCCCCTTTTTCCCATCTTCCCCATATACATATATATATATACATATATCATATAGCAGCGTGCAGGAGAGCCCAAAGAAAGTCATGTAACTATCGGAGTGACGTAAGGTCGGGAACCTCCGATTACATTATGGAATAATCAGGATCGTCATGTCTCACCTTGAAGGAACTAGTACTATAAGGAGAGACTATCAATAAAGAATGGCGTTAGGAGAAAACATAGAATAAGATCATAAGCCTCATAAAACATCAATTCATACACTTTGGTGTCTTTAGAAAATAGAGTCATATTGAAGGAATAAGGTTAAAGATCAAGAACTAACTCCATATCCTTATATTCATATTGAATCCTTATCTTGAGACTTTCAAACATGGAACCATTCTCATCATGACCATCTTAGAAATATTCTCATCTTTGACAACATCGTTTTCGTTACAAAAACATGAGTCGTCGTTATAGTCATAAAAGCTCATAAAATCATAAACCTTTGTTTTGGAAAAGTATAGACATTTTGGAAAAACATTTACGGTTTATCAGGAAAAGAATCATGCCTTAGGGTCTTAAACAACTAACTTTTGAAAACAAGGAAAATATGGAAATACTTATGAAATCATAACATCGGGATCATGCCTTTGAAAGAAAGGGACGAGCCTTAACATACCTGTTCCGCGTCCTATTAGCTACGCTTAATCGTCCGAACTTGTTAGCCTACATTGAAGAAGATTGATACTATCGTTAGATTCATCGACATATACTTGTCTTAGCCTTTCAAACAAATTCACTTATGATCTGCCGAAATTTCGGCAGCATCTCCCCTGTAAATACACCACCCCCGAGAATCTAACTCGGCCCAATTCATCAATCAACAATCCGAGAATGGAACTCGGCCACATTATCCACAATCACTCTAACAATACTACAATATTCATAATGGTCCAATACTACCCGAATCCTCCAACTTCAACAAAAATATTAACCACACATTTTTCTCATTCTAGATTCATAAACCATATCAACAACCATGCATTAACAACATCATTCATACAATGTAAGAATCCAAGCTAGTGTCGCATTAACTTTCTTCAACAATTCTATAACGATTACAACTTCATTTCCAAGTCATTAAACCTTCATTTTCTTATGGATTCCACAACAACAACAACTAAAATATCACATAGAATCAATTTACCACAACTTGCCAAACCAACCCCTATTCGGACACAATAACATCATACATATTTTCATGCGTTTTCATTCATTTCTACACATTACAACAACAACCAAAAACTAAGTAAAATTGATCTATTTCTTCTACACAACACCACACACACACGGCCAATACCAACCATGCACGGCTACAGCATAACACCCACATTTTCATGACTTTTATTCATCTCTACACACTACAACATGTACCAAATATCCATAACTCATAAAATAAGATTGGTTCTTACCTTTTTCCCTTCAACTTCCCACTTGGCTAGGGTTATGAATTTGTACAATTGAATGATTTTCTTGTTCTCACAACTCTTCCATGTTGTAGAGGACCTTCCAATTGCTTGGAAAACTAGAAGAAAATATTTTTTTGCTAAGTCTTCCATGGAGCCAAATTTGGCTAGCCATGGCCGAATGCCTTGGCTTCTTTTTCTCTCTTTTTTTTTTTTTTTTGTTCTTTCTTTCTCTCCAAATGTCTTGAATTAAAATGATGACCCCTCATATATATATATATAGTTATTACAAGCATGTGAGGGGCACATGCCCTCTCCTCCATTTTTCTAGAAATTTCTTCCTTTTTCTTGAATTTTTCTAAAATAAGCAAGGATGACTATTAGTCTTATTATGTAAGCTTGGCCTATATATTCATCACATGGTCATAAAAGAGTGGGTCCCACACATACATATATATATATATATATATGATTAATCCTCATTGAATAAAATTGTGGACATATACTTATGCCACACGGCCAACATGGCAATTTCAAGAATTTTCTTGAACATTTTGTGAAATTCCCATTTTTCCCCTAGTCTTCCACAATATTACCATGGACCATTTTGCGAATTTTCCTTTTTGCCCTTAACCTTTCTCAATATTTCCATACTGCTAATGTTTATAAATAATATCCATAACCAACTTGTACACTAAAATAACTTTGGACAATGGTCTTGCCCTTCACTTACCACGACTTCCTTGAAATATCCGAACGTATAAAATACGGGATATAACATTGGGCACTCCAGTAGAGGCTCGTAGATGCGCAGTGTGTGTTAGATGGTCTCACGAGACGGCTACTATAGATATATATATATATATATCACTATTTTGATAGCCAAAAAGGCACATGTATATAAGAGTATTTATATTTTCATATGAAATATGGATTTCCTACGCTTGAGTAGAAATGTGATAAAAAGGGCATTAAATGAGTAAGATGAGAAATAGAGCGAGCGGTGCTCGGTGGTTAGCCCAGGGTACCCGTCGCGGCCCTAGATGGGCCGTGACAGAAACCACCTTGGAACATTGCCTTTGAAGTAGAGGAGATTCCTCATATAATTGACAATGAAGATGTCCAAGTCTTGCACATTATGAGGGAAGGAACCCAGTTGGCTAATCATTTGGCTAATTTTGCTCTTGATCATGGAGAGGTGACAGCCAATTCATTTGCAGACTTGGATTCAAAGGGAAAGAAAATCCTGAAAAGTGACAAACTTTTATGTCCATATTTAAGGATAAGAACAAAGAAGAGATATTGATTAAGAGACCTGGTGGTTTGGTGTGGGGAAATACTTATCATTATACTCAAGTTAATCTGAAGGAGAGTATAATGGTAATTTTTCATGCTAACCTATTTTTCTGGTTTGCAGGTCACATTAATGTAAAGCATGTCATATGGAGAAATAGAATTGCCAGGAAATCATGTTCAACAAACAATGCTTGTATCATTGATCTTGTCTTAAGAAATGATAAGATGCATGCAGAGGTCAAAGCTTATAATTACTACTGTCTCATTGATCCTATGTGCACAGGACATGATGTTGAGACAGTCAGGCTGGTGCACTCATCTACAACATTATTCATACTTGTTATCAATGATCCCATTCATATAGGAAATGATTTGATACAAGTCTAGCTATGATCATTCTCATTCATGGTCCTAAGTGATATGGATGGGACAGATATACTAAGGAAGTTGAATAGGTGGTTTCTCATTGATCTATGGTTGAGTGAAAATGATGTGAGATTGGAGTTGCTAGATTTGGTGGTAGCTGTAGAGGATGGAGGTTGGATCAAGACCTACTTATTGACACTCTATTAGTGTGTGGTATTGGCACTAGGTGCCCAGTCTACTGATAGTTTGACAATGAGTAGGAGGAAGGTGGCGTGTTTTGAACTTTCTGATGGAAGTTGGTTCATTTGGATAGGAGTGGCTCTAAGGATGATTGTTGTTGGTGCTGGATTGATGGATTCCTACCATCATGTTCAAATCTTATGGGAGGAGAACATGATGATCTATTACACTAATATCATCTACCTTTTTTGCAGGCCCCTATTGTGCATGGACTTGACAAAACATCAGGAAAATTGGAATTCTACTAAGGAATGGACCACTAGTCCTACACAGTTTGGATATGATGTGGTACAAGCCTGGTTTGAATTCATTTTATGAAGGTTTATTCAAATACCTTACACCATGGATCCTAATCACCTAGGAAATGACATGGTCCCACAGGAAGATTATGCAGACATCAGCTTATCAATTTTTCTGAGCATAATTTGGCCTTTTGATCCTATTCTCTGGAGTAGTGATCTAGTACAAATTGTAACCAAAGTTGATCACATACTTTGGCCTATTGATCCTATTCATATAGGAAATGATATGGGATTCTCAGAACTTGAATGGAGTTGTCAAAAAAGCAGGAAATCAGGATATTTTGCTAAGAAATGTAATACTGATCTTATGCAATTTGGAAATGAAGTATTGCAAATCTGGCTCAAATCCAAACACTGCAAATTTATTCAAACACTTTTCTCCACAGATCCTTGTCACAAATGAGATGATATGGTTTCTGGACACTGGTACACATTTACTACAGCAAACTACAAAACTCTCAGGAGATGTGCAGGAATGGGACTTAAGGACTGGTGTTGCTACATGAACCAGTGCAGATTGGTTTGTGGCACCGATCATAGCTATATGGAAAAGGATATGCTAAAACGGTATAGTTTAACACACACTGCAGAAGGGTTACTAGGATGGCAGACTACAAGATCAAACATGATATGCATATTATCTAATTCTCAAGTAGTGTCATTAGCACTAGGTGCTCATTCTACTGAGGAAAGGATAATATGTAGAAAGTGTTTTGACTTGCGCTTTGGTCATGTAAAATGGTCACAGAAGCAGATACAAAGGTGCACCAAGGGACAAAACTTGGGACACCATTTGCAAGGGACAGCTGAGAAGAACTAAGCAATGCACAATTATCAGATATACTGCAGTATAATTCTTGTATACAGTGGTGTATCTTCTGTACATTGCACTTTTATTCTTGAAAAATTGGTACTCAAGATGGATATAAGTCATATACATGAACATCTCTTGGGTATATATGATATAGTTGTCAAAGTTGAAGCTGGTGCTAGTTGCAGATTTCAGTGCTACAATATTGTATATTGTGGTATAATTTATGTATATTGCACAGTCATACATCAAAATTTCAAGCAATCAGGGGCTGATATACTCAGATATACCACTGCTATACATGCAGTGCAATACTCAAAAGAAGATAAAACTGGTGCAATACTATGAGATGGTGTTGCAGGGATATATGCATGGACTTCAAGATTGCATGGATAATTTGATATATCATTAGTTATTTATTTACAAGTTTTAGTTCATCTCTAGCATATTGTAGTATCAGCCTTGGATATTTATATCCTAAGTTGATCATTAGGCTTATTTCTTGCTTTTATTAGCCATTTGGCTACATTTGTAAAGACACTTTTCTCTTTTTGCTTTGAGAAAAATCTATAAAATCAGCCCTAGGCCAAAAGCCTAGTAGACCTTATTTTAAAAAAAACTTGAAGTTATAATTAAATCACAAAGTTCTAGCATAGTTTCATCTAGAGTAAATTGGTTCAAGGTTCAAAGTGAAAGTATGCCTGCCATGTTCCCTCTTGAACTATTTGAGTCTTGGTCAGAGCTTAACAACTTTGTCCATGTGTTAGTTGCCACTACTTGACTGATTGCTTTATAGGAACCTCTGTGACTTGTTTAGATAGAGTTTATAGTGTGACATGACCTACTGAATGTTCAGACTAGCTTGTGATGATTCTGTAAAATTAAAATGACTTAATGAACCTACTAAGGACAAAATTGGCTCAGGCTAAAACTCAATTCAAAAGTGGGAATCACTCTGTGTCACTTAGGTGTGTTTAGAATGATATACATCTTGTCTTTCTAACATCACTAGTTGTTGGTTTTTTCTGAATATCACTGTGTCTTGCAACAGTTAGTTAGACTCAAAGAGGCATGGTTTGGTATACTCAATTATGCTATGCTTGTTTAGATCCCAACTGGTTTTATTACACCATACTATGGTCTTGCATATGTCCCTTTGTGAATTAAATGGATGACCTAATTCAGTGTGTATATAAATCTGCTTTGTTGTGTGTGAAGTCACTATATGCCTCTTCTGCTAATTGCCATCGTGTGAATTGCCTTATGCTCTCCCATGAGCATTGAGACCTGCAGTTAACTTCTGTCTAAACCATGTTTACATGCTTATAGTCTGTCCTTGTCCATGCTATGTCTAAGTGTTCTTAGCTGGCCTTCTGTCTAAACCATGTCTGCTTACTTCTATCTATCTATCTATCTATATATATATATATATATATATATATATATATATATATATATATATATATATATATATATATATTGTAGTTGTCATGTTCATCCATGACCATGTATTTTGGTTGTTGCTTCCATTTATAATATGCCTACTATCTCTGTTTGGCTGCTGGTTACACTGTATCTGCATATGTCATCTATGCTATCCTTATGTATAAGTGTGAAGTCCTGTGTTATCATTCTTTCTCCTTTGGCTATGTTGGTTGGGAAATTAAGTTAACTATTTGGGTTTGGTCTTAAGCCTTCCCCTGGTGTCCTATCATGCCGGAGGTTCATAAAACCTCTTGGATCTTGTGCGGCATTAGGAATATGGATGGTGGTGACTTTCCCTCTTACTACCCAAATCCTTAGCAATGAAAAGCCTAGTAGCAGATATGAATGTAATCACTGCAGGTCTTGTGAATGAATTATATGTATATATACACGCTTGTACAGTTATATATAAGATAAGTTCAGTAAATATAAACTAACCGGGTCATGTTTTCCTTTTCTCTTCTTCATTGCATGGCCACTTAGGCCGAGTCCAGCCACCCTATTAGGCCAAAGGCCCAATAGGAAAGTTCTTTCAAAGATTATTGAGTTCAAGAAAATAAATTGAAGCTAATATTGTTTAAGATGCAAAGAAGGCCCAGCCATGGGTGAAAATGGCTAACTAGGGCTTGGTACGCCCCTAATCTTCCCTTTCCCATTACTTGTGCACTATTTGCTATGTGTAATTGATTGTATCCTGTAAAGTTGTAAAACTCATGTATATTATTTGAATCATTATGATTATGAACTAGTCGTCTTAGGACAACGGTACCTACGCCGTTTAGCTCGACTTTTAGGTCCCCACATGATTTTCAAACCCGAGCTTAGTATAAACAATTTTTAAAAATAAAATGGCTAAGTAAATAAATCAATAAAGAGGATAAAAGGGGGTTACATCATTATGGAATGTTTTCACCGTCATTCTTGAAGAAAAAAAAAACCAAATTAACGTTTTAAACTGAAGGAAATAGCTTTCTCTAAAACTCAGTTTTTAAAACAAATAGAAGATTTTTGGGACCAAGTGTAGCGGTTCGCATTTCGCGGGCGGGGTTAGCGCTCGGAAAGCTACTTCGAACTCATTGGTGCTCTTTCAGACTTTGTTTTAAAAGAGTCACCACCTAATTTTTAGGAAATTAGGAAAACCAGTTTCAAAGGGTTTATTCATGTACCGTGAAAAAACCTTCGTAATCCAAAGTTCTAGGTAAATGTTCTGGTGATCCTCTAGGAAAGGTGTTAGGCACCCTAGTATTAAGGATCTGTACTATACGGTTGACCTTCGAATTCCAATGTATGAGTATTTGCATGAACTGTTTATTTGGTGTTTATTTCCCGCATTATAAAATCTGTCATTTTGCATATCATTTTTTGAAACAAATTGAGTATATCCCTTTTATATACAGGGTATTTAGGTTCGGATTATAATATCCAGATACAACTAGTTCCTCTTATATATAAGGATAGTAGTAGTTTTTTTAAAGATAAGAAAAGTTCATTTATTTAAAGTATGAGGAGAATGGGTTTTGTTCATGCTTGACTCATACATGGTCCGGCTTAACACGTTTTCAGAATGTCCTTATCTAAAACTTTTATGTTTACAAATGGCTTATACAGATTTCAATTTACATGCATATGAGGAATTTTGCTTTTATATAACAAAACTAACTTTTTCTTTATCCCTGAATTAAACTTAAGGCCTAATACTTGTAATAATTAAAAAAAAAAGTGGCATTGTTACGTGGGCTTGGCCCAAGTTTTATTCTTTTCTGAAAATTAATTAAGTGTCTAGAGGTATTGATTTTTGTTGGGTCTTAGCCCAAAATTCCATTTTTTCTGTTACTGGGCTCAGCCCAAAATAGTCCTCCCCCTTTTTTTCTGAAAATTTTGTTAAGTGGGGGTTAAAAATGTGGTTTTAATTGGGCCTTAGCCCCAAAATTCTCATTTTTCGACCGGGCTTGGTCCAAAGAAAAGACTTATTTCTGGTGCACGAATACACTATATATACACACAAATTGAAATCATTTTTCTGACTGGGCTTAGTCCAAAAAGAAATCTTTTTAGGAAACTATGTTTTAAAGAAAAAATCCTTTTTACTGATTTACTTACTTAGCCATTTTTATTTATTCAAAATCATTTATACTAAGCTCGAGTTTGAAAATCGTGTGGGGACCTAAAGTCGAACTATACGGCGCAGGCACCGTTGTCCTAAGACGACTAGTTTATAATCGTAAGGATTCCAATAATATACCTGAGTTCTTACAACTTTACATGATAAAATCAATTACATATAACAAATGATGCACAAGTAAAGAGGAAAGGGAAGACTAGGGGCGTACCAAGCCCCAAGTTAGCCATTTTCACCCATGGCTAGGCCTTCTACGCATTTAATAATATTAGCTTCCATCTTCGTCTTCTTCAGACTAGATATTTTTAGGAAAGAATCAAGGCCCAACAGGTTGGATGGACTAGGCCCAAATGGCCATGCAGTGGAGGAGGAAAAAGAGAGAAAAGGGAACCCGGTTAGTTTATATTTACTAAACTTATCACACTTATAACTATGCACATATACATCAAATCTTTACAAGTTACACAGTTAAGTTATTCGTTTATGTGCTATTGGGCTTTACTGGTTGAGATTTATACAACAAAAGGGGGGAAAGTTGTCACGACCCAGCCCCGTGGGCCGCGACTGGCACCCTACTTGGGCACCCGGACAGACAAACATACCAAATCGTCATATTATAGATTATCTCAGATCTCATATTAATCATTAAAACAGATTCAAAATCAAATATTGTCTTAAGCGGTCACGCGTGCCAAAAATATCATATCCAAAGTCAAAAGGGGTGGCGGAATACACATCGCCGATTATATACACATATACTGTCACGACCCAACTCCGTAGGCCGCGACTAGTGTCCGTGCTGGACACCCAAACGTACCCAATAACCCAAATTAGCAAACGACAGAATATTTTCAAATATAAAAGTCACTTGGCATTAGTAATGATCATAAATGAACCGACACAGTACATGGAAGCCGGTGAGGCTGTCACAGATCATATCATACCCAAACATATACCGAACCCACACAAGTATGTCTACAGACCTCTACAGAACATAACAGAATCATAAGATGGGACAGGGCCCCGTCATACCCCTGAATAGCATACATATATACAATAGCAGCGGACTATACCAACATATAGGCTCTGGACAAAAGAGCGCTCCCAACATAGCAGAATAGATGTCCTAGGCAGGCGGTCAGCAAATCTGTCTTCTGTACCTGCGCGGCATGAAAACGCAGCCCCCGAAGAAAGGGGGTCAGTACGAAATATGTACTGAGTATGTAAAGCACAGAACGTAGTAAACAAAGTCATAATCAGAACAGAAGGTACAGAAAATGGATAGAATATCAAGATTAGCAAAATATTGATCATAAGGCATAAATAGTAATTGTTGAAAACATATGTCGTACCCGGTCCCAACACGGAACAAGATTTTTAACCGAAACAGAACTTACAGAAAAGAGAGTGTGACATCCGAAGTACCAAATGCATATTTTCAAAACATGAGGAGTGTGTACAGAAACATATATCACATCATATCCGGCCCCTGTCAAGGGGCTCAGCAAACAGAACGTGGCCGCCCCCCCGACGCTGGTGCCACCATACATAAGGAACAGAGTAGGGGATAACCCCGTCACATAACATATCATATCAGATGGCCATATCAGATCATATCATATCAGAATGTGTGTACATGGCACAGCATACTCCAAAACCCATGTACATATATACCTGCCCCCTCACATCGAGGCACGGCGAACAATGCAATGGAATACGCTTGACAACATCTCCTGGCCCGGGCTCAGTGTGGGAAACATTGAGGCATCCACGAATGGAGTAGTGAGAAACTAAATGCAATAAAAATACCATATATTTCCAGAGACTCAATGAGGCATATCGAATGACAAATCAAACCAATGAAATCGGACAGAATCATAGTAAGTGTATGTCGTATGTCATAATGAGTTACGGAAGAATAATCCTTCTGGGATCATTTTCATATTCCAAAATAGTTTACCAGACTCGAGGGAATCATTAAAACAATTTTCCTTAGTAGTTAAAAGGACAGTTAAAACGTTTCATTTTATATTGTTCGAAAATAAGGCAATAGTACAATAAGAGAGCAAAGCGGGAATAGTGGAACTAAATGCAATACAAAATATCGTACCTTTACATAGACTCAATATAGTATCCCGAATAAGCATCATTAGCAGTTGGAAAAGTAGATAAGACGTTTCCTTAAAAATTGCTTGAAATCAAGTTACAAAGGACCATAAGGGTAAAATCGGAAATAGCGGGCCCACCTCGGGACAACCAAAGCGGCGGGCTCAAATTACGTGCATTAAGTTTATGGGGTCACCTACAGAGGTCCTAGGGCATTCCATAACTTCCTAAGTGATTTGGAGAAATTTTGCATAATTTTTGAATAAAGCATACTAAAAGGGTTCAATTCTATTGAACGAAAATGTGACAATTTCAGACGCGGATTTCGATGAGCAGAATATTCTCCGAGGCGTGAATTCGATCCTATTACATCTAGGACATGCCAAAAGAAGAATCGGGGTGGCTTTACATACCTTTTAGGCTCTTTACACCTTTCCAAGCTCACTTCCCGTTTCGTCCAAAATCTGCAAATGGTCACATTTACCAATTGTGAGTTATAGATTCTACTAGTTCAACTTAAATTCATACTTGTCTACCGAAATTTCGGCAGCACCTCCCCTATACATATAGCACCCCCGAGAATTCAACTCGGCCAAAACAATCAACAACAACCCAACAAAAACACCAACAACAACAACAATCACTATAAAGCACAATATAACGTAACTAGTCATCTCTCCAACATAATGTCATAACCTTCATTCCGACTTCGTATTTTCAAATCAACATTGACATTCTCGTATTTATTACTAATCAAGGTCATTACAACACATTCGGAAGCATTTGGTATCATTTCCACAAAATATTCATAAGATATACCAAATATACAAACTTTCCACCAAAGCCATATTTCATCCGAAGCTTCTAATCTTTAACATATTTATTCATAACATGTTTCCGTCTTCCCAGTTCATCAACAATCATCATAATTTGTACCTTAACAACTTAACTTCCCTAATGACACAAAATCATACTAAGACGACATAAGCTCCTACATTCCATTTCAATGCAAACTTACCTCATTTTACCTTCATTCACATTGCAAGGATCACAACAACACAACCAACATATCAAACAAAATTAATTCGTTTCCATTCCAAGTTCCATATACTACACGGCCACACTCCATATTTTCAACATTAATCAAATTCAATCAACTTCCACTCCCAATATGAATTCCACCCTACTCACAACTAGAATACAATATAAAATTCAACACATTATAGGTATACACATACATATACACACGGCTACATACATATATATATACCCACTTGGTAAACTTCCATATTTCCATAGTTTCTACTCATTTCTACATACTACAACACAAACAAAACTTCATAACACAATAAATAGGGATGAATTCTTACCTTTCTCTCCAATCTTCTTTACTCAAACATATTGTCATATTGAAGAAACAAGTGCTCTATTCTCCCAAACAATTGCACCAAGTTGTAGAGGACACTCAATTTAGTATAAATACCACAAGAAAACAATTTTGGAAGAAAGATTTTAGGGGGTAAAAATGGGAGGGGGATGGCCGAAACCCCCCCTCTCTTGCTCTTCTTCTTTTTCTTTGTTTTTTGCTCTCTCTTTCTCTTTATTTCCTTTCTTGAATCTTCTAAATATAAAGATAATAATCACATGGGAATTTAATTAATTCCCATGGGCTTGGACCACATGTATGGCCGGCCACCCTTGGCTTTGGGCCTCATTTTTCATTTTATTTTTTGAGCCCAATTGGTCAAAATTCTTATTTTGTAATTCCCGAAACTAATTTCCAAAATTCCAATTTTTGCCCTTGGCCTTCCTCCGTGTTTCCACACTAATATTTTTCATGAATAACACACATATATTAATTCACATCATCATGTGACCTTATTCCTTACAAATCAAAATTATTTCGAATTTTCCCGAATACGCGAAAATACGGGATATAACATCCTCCCCCCCTTTAGAACATTCGTCCTCGAATGTTAGATTAGGCTTATAGGGTCTGTAAGTACTTCGGGGGAGTTTCTCTTTATGGTCAGCACACACAATGCACATTCATTAATGAATATAACTAAGCAAAGCTTTTTAAATTACCTGGAGGGATAGCGAACAACTGAGGATATTTCTTCTTCATTTCCTCTTCAGCTTCCCAGGTCATCTCCTCCCTATTATTATTCTGCCCCAGCACCTTAATGGAAGCTTCATCTTTATTCCGCAATCTTCTTACCTGGTGATCCAAAATGGCTACAGGTTGCTCATCATATGATAGCTCCTCCGTTACCTGAATATCATCTGCTGGAAATATTCTGGAGGGATCACCAATACATTTGCGGAGCATAGATACATGAAATGCCAGCTGTACCGCTTCCAAATCAGATGGTAAATCTAACTCATAGGCGACATTCCCAATCTTTCAAATAAGCTGATAGGGTCCGATATATCGCGAACTGAGCTTACTCTTTTTGCCGAATAGCATTACGCCTCTCATAGGCGATACTTTCAAAAATATCCAATCGCCGACCTGGGACTCTAAGGGTCGACGCCATTTGTCAGCATACGATCTCTGTCGACTCTGGGCTGCTAATTGTCTTTCTCGGATGAGTTTCACCTTTTCAACGGATTAACTCTGTTTCGCCGATATCTAACCAGCCGATCGGTGACCTGCATTTTCTGCCATACAAGTCCTCGTATTAAGCTAGAATCGTAGCTGTCATTATAAGCAAACTCGATCAACGACAGATGATCATCCCAGCTACCTCTGAATTCAATAATACAGGCCCGTAACATATCTTCTAGTGTTTGTATAGTGTGCTCGGCCTGTCCGTCGCTCTGAAGATGGAATACTGTGCTCAGACTTACCTGAGCCCCTAATCCTTCCTGAAAACAAATCTCCAGAAATTAGTCATAAATTGAGCACCTCTGTCAGTGATGATAGATATAGGAACTCTGCGATATCCCATTTCATGCCATCCGACCAATATAGACATCTGAGGTCATGGTGCATTTTAGTGGATTCAGGATAAACAGAATACCGAACATTATGCGCTTCGCCCATAATTGGCCGCCGCAGCCCTACAACGTTAGACACACATAATCTGCCTCTGTATACTAATACCCTACCAGGTGAGACCTCAAAATGGGTCCTTCCCTTATCAAAGGTTGTATCTCTGTACGATACTAGAATAGAATCCTCAAACTGACGCTGTTTTACCTTTCCCATGATCGATGATTCAGTAACTATTATGTCCCGTGCTTTCGTATAATTGGAAATCGAGAAATAAACAAGACTTGTGTGTTATAAGGAAAAATTTTTGATTTTGGTGAATATGACTATGTTGGTTGTGGAATCATTAATGTTAAGACATCGGGGAAGGCCGAGGGTAAATTTGGAATTTCGGAAATTAGTTTCGGGAATTACAAAATGAGATTACACTAATTGGGCTCAACAAATTAATGCAAAAATTTAGGCCCAAGGGATTTGGGGTGGCCGGCCATATCCATGGCCCAAGCCCCTTTGTTAATAATCATGTGCCATGCACATGATCAATGTTATGGATATATATCATGATATAGTGGATAATTATCAAGAATGTTCAAGAAAGAACAAAGCAAGAACAAAGGAAAAAAAAAAGAGAAGGGTTCGGGTTTAGGAGGAAAGAAAAGAGAAAAGAAAGAAAAAAAAAATTGGAGCCAATTCCTTGGTTCAAAAGTTCATCTTTTGTGAAATTATTACCAAGTGCAAAGCCCTCTCCAAGTTCGTATAATTTTCAAGGCAAGAAAGTGCTTCTTTTGGCAAGTGGAAAGAAAGTGGAAAAGGTAAGATTCTTGCTTTCTATGTTGAAGGAATTTTGTTTATATGGTAGCATGTGTAGTGTATATGAGAATTTCGGGAGTGTTGCATGCATGTGGTGTGTGTTTGTGTTGTTGCCGTAGGGAGTAGTTGGATGGAGGGAAATGGTTAAACTTGTTAGTATGTTGATTATGTTGCTATTGCCTTAGGAAATCAATGAAAAGTATGAAGACTTTGTGTGTTGTGAGTGTGTGTGTGTGTGACCGTGAGCTATAGGGAGGAGGAAGTAATGTGAACTAATCTTGTTTAGTTAGTTTGTGGCGTCGTTGTGACCTCTATAACGCAAATGAATGTTTAAGTGAATTGAATTGGCATTGGAAAATGATTTCGGAACATTATGGGAAAGTATATATTTTTGGTATGTTTGTGTATATCATTGTATATCTATGATATTGAGACTTTAAATATGACTTATGGTTGATGTTAATGAATTCGGAATGAAACGACGCAAGTTAGAACGTCCGTTGTAAGTTTTGATGTTTTGAAAGAATTATGGAAAGTAATGAATTTTGGGCAATTTTGTATATGGTTTGGAATGTATTTGGGATGTGATTGAATAATCTTGAATGAGTGAATGAATACAATAATGTGGGCATAGATTTGGAATTTTGGAAGTTTGAATGAAAAGTTGCCAACTTAGGTAATAAGGTGGAACTTTGAAACTAGAGTGGTTTGATTATGAATTGTGTTGTTGTTGATGTGTGGGCTGTTGTTGTTGATGTATTTTGAGCCGAGCTAAGTCTCGGGGGTGTTAGATTTATAGGGGAAATGCTGCCGAAATTTCGGTAGACAAAAATGAAGTTAATGGCATTTTTAAGCCTAAGAATCTCAATTGGTAACTTTGACCATTTGCAGATTTCAGACGAAACGGGACTTGACTTTTGGGAGAGCGTAAGACGTCTGTAAGGTATGTAAAGCTTCCCACTTCTTCGTTTGGCATGTCTTAGTGTGATAGGCAAATATTGGAACTTCCGGAGCATTTCTGCTCCTCGAAACCCGATCCACAGAAATGTTACTATTCATTCAATTCAATTGAAGCCTAAGGGCTCTATTTTGGCTAGAATGCCACCAATCGTCCGAAACCTATCGAAATGTGGTCGGGTAACTTAGAAATGATTATGTATGAACTTTTGGCCCCTAAATGTTCGTAAATTATGTTCGCCACCTCAATTCGACTCGAGGTGGGCCCGCTAACCCCGAGACGCCCTATTTGTCTTATTGGGCTGTCCTTTTGAGTAAAGTTTGAAATGATACCTTCGATTTTGGAACTTCCTCCTACGGGATGTGTTTTGAATATTACGATACGCTAAGTTACGTTTTGAGCTATACGTACTACTTTGGAAACGTTTTGTGAAATGAAACTTTGTATCGACTAAGTATTCGATTATTTTGTACTATGAAATGACTTATGAGACTACTAAGTTTTGAAAGGCTATTTTGAAATATGAATTGCATTTGTTTGCTCACGACTCCGCTCGTACCTTATTATGACTTCGTTCACCGGTTCCCGGGCCGGTTATGATTCGTGCGCCTTACAATAATTCGGCTGTATGCTGTGTTACGGTTCCCGAGGCTTCGCCATAGGGCCGGGTTCCGTTTGGAGTTATGCTGTGATATGGCTCGTGATGCGATACGCTCACCTATGTTTGTGTTTGTGTTCGGAGATACGGAGATTTGAAACCTTCTGGTGTTATGCTGTGTGTGGCGCCAGCGTCGGAGTGGCGACCACGTTCCTAAGCGTTTGCATGATTTCGTTTGCATTATGTATACGTATATGATTTTGATACGGATTTTGACATCCCGATTTGTACTCCACTTTGTTATCTGATTTGCTTTCAGTTTTGATCCATATTTCTGTACTCCGTGCTTTACATACTCAGTACATATTTCGTACTGACCCCCTTTCTTCGGGGGCTGCGTTTCATGCCCGCAGGTACAGACATTGGTGATCCTCCACTGTAGGCTTCACTTTCTGCTATTTTGGAGTACTCCTTCTGATCCGGAGTCCACTTTTGGTACAGACTCCTTTTGCTATGTATATGCTCTGTATATTTGACGATTTGGGTACGGCGGGGCCCTGTCTCGCCATATGTCTTTGTTTTGAGTTCGTAGAGGCCTGTAGTCATATATGTGGGGCGAGGGTCCTATATATGTTTGTTTGATTTTGTTCTCTGGTCTTAAAGCGGTCCATTTGTTTTGATGGCCCTAAATGGCCCTTATGCTTATGTTTGCACTTTCGACCGGCGATGTCTATTCCGCCGCTCAGTTTGTATTTGGTATGGCATTTTGATTTGTGCGACCGCTTAAGACATATTTGATAAAGATTCAGTTTGATATGACTTTTATGAATTTTTGGAATATGCTCGGATTTGGTAAATAAATATGCGATTTGGTCTGGGTACCCAGATAGGGTGCCAGTCGCGGCCCACGGGGCTGGGTCGTGACAGTAACTTCTTCGGACAAAATTCCAATATCTTCAGAACCGACCAAACGGACTCTAAGGCTAACTGACTAATGAGTTTTACAGACCAATTCTTTGTTTCTGAATGTACGCCGATCAAGCCGTCCGTAGACTCACGACTAAGTGCGTCTGTCATAGCTTTAGCTTTTCTAGGGTGGCACAAAATATTAATATCATAATCTTTCAATAATTGAACCATCATCTCTGCCGCAAATTCGACTCCCTTTTTCTTAAAACGTATACTGGCAGCCTTTAGGATTCGTATAAATATCAACGCGCACCCCACGTAAGTAATACCGCCATATCTTTAAAGCATGAATCACCGTAGCTAATTCCAGCTCATGAGCGAAATAATTTTTCTCGTGCGGTTTGAGCTGCCGGGGAACATAGACTATAATCCTACCATGCTGTATTAATGCAGGACTTGTCCCAGTACTAGAAGCATCATAATAATTAACATGCCAGTCTGGGCCTTTAGGAAGAGCTAGGACTGGAGCTGTAATTATTTTTTCCTTCAGCACCTGGAAACTACATTCATAAGTACCGGCTCACTGAGATTTCACTGCTTTCTGAGTTAGCTTCGTTAATAGTGTCGTAATAGAAATAAAGTAATCTATAAATCTTCGGTAATATCCAGCCGATCCCAAAGAACTACGTATTTCAGTCGTTGTCGAAGGCCTTGGCCAATTCGTTATTGCTTCAATCTTCTGTGTGTCAATTGTTTCCATTTATACTTACTTTACTTTTCTATCATCCGCTCCCCCCCTTTGGGGTTATGCTTATACCACATTCATGTCTTTTCTTTTTAACCTATAACTTAATTACCTTCGTGCGAGACCTTAACAGAATCACAATTATGCAGTACAAAATCTTATCCAATAGCTGGCACTCAAGTAGTATAATCAATGTAACAGTTTATCTCTTAATAATCACATTCTTCCTTCATACCCATTCCTTATCTGTCGTTCTGTTTTCTCGACAATCGAATTATTTGATATTCACCTGATTCATCATTTCATACCATAAGTTTTCCTTTGCCCTGCACTATTTCATTTTAGTTCGCTTTCGCAATTAACTTCGTGCTTTGCCCGTCGACTCTTTCAGAGGCTCCGCTTAATTACGTTTCTCACGGTTCACTTCTCCTGACATTTGGATCTTCCAATCTCAACCGGTAGCGAAATAAGTATCAATCTATTTCGTAACATTGGTACCACACCTTTCCCCTTTTCTCGTACATTCTCTCCAGTTAATGTTTTTCGTATATGACAACACTGGGTATTAGGGTTCACCAATCAATCGACATCATCATAAATGGGGGCCCTACACATACGTATATATATCACTCTCATTTCTTTTACAACACTTCTTCAATCACTTGTTCAAATTTACTCTAATTTCAGAGCTGCGCTGCATTTTCCTCCTCTTAGCAATCTAATCTGTCTCAGCTCGTGTGACCCTTATAAAGTTTCTAACCATTCCACATATCCTAATTCCCTTTAGGTTACCCCGAATTTCTTATTCGTCTCTTATATCTATGTTTGCGAAAAATGCTGGTACCTTTCCCAGGGGGTCACCCATCCCAGAATTGCTCTGGCCCTGGCACGCTTAACCTTTCAACTTTAACGAATTTAGGCACGTTAAGACCGGTATAATCACACCGATGGCCCCGCACAGCCTTTGTCACGTAATGTAAGACAAATCGGGGTCTTAACAGCCTTTTCAAAACGTTCTCGTAGCGGGTCCCGCCCTGACCTAGTGAGAATTCTTTTACTTTTCTGATTATATAGTTGCTATGTCGCCCCTTGTACGTCTTTAATACTTACCTCCACGTGTATATATGTTTCTAGACAGCCCACAAGTTTAAGTTTTATTCCACAAATTCCATCTCCCACCAGTCGAGGAAAACTGATAAAATGTGTAGTAGGGTATCTTCCGACCACCAGCAAAAGAAAGCTAGAATCCGACGAACTTCGCGGAATATTTTAGTACTTAATTCACATAATTACCTCCATATTCTTTTTTATATTTATATATATATTTGAGTCGTGAGCGAACCACTCAATTCCCGACTGCTTGTCATACGTTTTGTATCCTTCCAATTAGAGGAAACTTGCTCGTCGGACCTTTTTGCCCTCCCGCATATTTTGCCCTTCACATGGGCTATGCTAAAACAAAATGGGGTTAGAACATATTTCTGGTCCCTCCAAATAAATTGTGAATTCGCTACTCGCATATGCTTTCTCGAGATAAAATTTTCCATATGAGGATAACGCTTCTTACGAATGACATGGAGGGCATCTCTTAAAATTTTAACCCAACATAAGAGATTTACCCTATCGGTATCGACTTTCAAGACATATTAAGAGTTTATATCTTATTTTCCTGTTTATATTTCTGGAAAAATTTGGGCAGAGGTTCCTCTGTATTTCTTACTATCCCAAAACCTGTACACAGGAAATACCAACCATGCCTCACAGGGCCAACACATATACGTATATACATATCATATCATATCGCATCATAGCCACACGGGGCTAACAATTTCAAATAAAAGTATCAGAATGCCGAGGCTTACCTCACATGCCCAACTCGAACTGCACCTGCTACAATTTCCATGTTTGTTTCTCTTTTTAATGTTCGACTTTATGTTTTAATCGTACTTCAGGATACCTTACCCAGCATACATCTCTCATACCATTGCTTACCGGAGTACTGTGTAGCTTTCAATATCAGCAGGTGCCGTCTTACGTCGATACCGTTCACCAGCTGCAATTAAGGGTTAGTAAAGAAAGGAATTCATTTCCTACAGCTGGCTCTATCGCACGATCTAAGAATCAAAGAAAGGTAACACCTAAATGTCCTGTAGCCTCCTGTTTATAGATGTGGTGCACAACACACCGATAAACAGGACTCTACTAGACACGGTCTGTAGACACTCCGAGGACGAACCGCTCTGATACCACTTTTGTCACGACCCAACTCCGTAGGCCGCGACTAGTGTCCGTGCTGGACACCCAAACGTACCCAATAACCCAAATTAGCAAACGACAGAATATTTTCAAATATAAAAGTCACTTGGCATTAGCAATGATCATAAATGAACCGACACAGTACATGGAAGCCGGTGAGGCTGTCACAGATCATATCATACCCAAACATATACCGAACCCACACAAGTATGTCTACAGACCTCTACAGAACATAACAGAATCATAAGACGGGACAGGGCCCCGTCATACCCCTGAATAGCATACATATATACAATAGCAGCGGACTATACCAACATATAGGCTCTGGACAAAAGAGCGCTCCCAACATAGCAGAATAGATGTCCTAGGCAGGCGGTCAGCAAATCTGTCTTCTGTACCTGCGCGGCATGAAAACGCAGCCCCCGAAGAAAGGGGGTCAGTACGAAATATGTACTGAGTATGTAAAGCACAGAACGTAGTAAACAAAGTCATAATCAGAAAAGAAGGTACAGAAAATGGACAGAATATCAAGATTAGCAAAATATTGATCATAAGGCATAAATAGTAATTGTTGAAAACATATGTCGTACCTGGTCCCAACACGGAACAAGATTTTTAACCGGAACAGAACTTACAGAAAAGTGAGTGTGACATCCGAAGTACCAAATGCATATTTTCAAAACATGAGGAGTGTGTACAGAAACATATATCACATCATATCCGGCCCCTTCCAAGGGGCTCAGCAAACAGAACGTGGCCACCCCCCGACGCTGGTGCCACCATACATAAGGAACAGAGTAGGGGATAACCCCGTCACATAACATATCATATCAGATGGCCATATCAGATCATATCATATCAGAATGTGTGTACATGGCACAGCATACTCCAAAACCCATGTACATATATACCTACCCCCTCACATCGAGGCACGGCGAACAATGCAATGGAATACGCTTGACAACATATCCTGGCCCGGGCTCAGTGTGGGAAACATTGAGGCATCCACGAATGGAGTAGTGAGAAACTAAATGCAATAAAAATACCATATATTTCCAGAGACTCAATGAGGCATATCGAATGACAAATCAAACCAATGAAATCGGACAGAATCATAGTAAGTGTATGTCGTATGTCATAATGAGTTACGGAAGAATAATCCTTCTGGGATCATTTTCATATTCCAAAATAGTTTACCAGACTCGAGGGAATCATTAAAACAATTTTCCTTAGTAGTTAAAAGGACAGTTAAAACGTTTCATTTTATATTGTTCGAAAATAAGGCAATAATACAATAAGAGAGCAAAGCGGGAATAGTGGAACTAAATGCAATACAAAATATCGTACCTTTACATAGACTCAATATAGTATCCCGAATAAGCATCATTAGCAGTTGGAAAAGTAGATAAGACGTTTCCTTAAAAATTGCTTGAAATCAAGTTACAAAGGACCATAAGGGTAAAATCGGAAATAGCGGGCCCACCTCGGGACAACCAAAGCGGCGGGCTCAAATTACGTGCATTAAGCTTATGGGGTCACCTATAGAGGTCCTAGGGCATTCCATAACTTCCTAAGTGATTTGGAGAAATTTTGCATAATTTTTGAATAAAGCATACTAAAAGGGTTCAATTCTATTGAACGAAAATGTGACAATTTCAGACGCGGATTCCGATGAGCAGAATATTCTCCGAGGCGTGAATCCGATCCTATTACATCTAGGACATGCCAAAAGAAGAATCGGGGTGGCTTTACATACCTTTTAGGCTCTTTACACCTTTCCAAGCTCACTTCCCGTTTCGTCCAAAATCTGCAAATGGTCACATTTACCAATTGTGAGTTATAGATTCTACTAGTTCAACTTAAATTCATACTTGTCTACCGAAATTTCGGCAGCACCTCCCCTATACATATAGCACCCCCGAGAATTCAACTCGGCCAAAACAATCAACAACAACCCAACAAAAACACCAACAACAACAACAATCACTATAAAGCACAATATAACGTAACTAGTCATCTCTCCAACATAATGTCATAACCTTCATTCCGACTTCGTATTTTCAAATCAACATTGACATTCTCGTATTCATTACTAATCAAGGTCATTACTACACATTCGGAAGCATTTGGTATCATTTCCACAAAATATTCATAAGATATACCAAATATACAAACTTTCCACCAAAGCCATATTTCATCCGAAGCTTCTAATCTTTAACATATTTATTCATAACATGTTTCCGTCTTCCAAGTTCATCAACAATCATCATAATTTGTACCTTAACAACTTAACTTCCATAATGACACAAAATCATACTAAGACGACATAAGCTCCTACATTCCATTTCAATGCAAACTTACCTCATTTTACCTTCATTCACATTGCAAGGATCACAACAACACAACCAACATATCAAACAAAATTAATTCGTTTCCATTCCAAGTTCCATATACTACACGGCCACACTCCATATTTTCAACATTAATCAAATTCAATCAACTTCCACTCCCAATATGAATTCCACCCTACTCACAACTAGAATACAACATAAAATTCAACACATTATAGGTATACACATACATATACACACGGCTACATATATATATATATACCCACTTGGTAAACTTCCATATTTCCATAGTTTCTACTCATTTCTACATACTACAACACAAACAAGACTTCATAACACAATAAATAGGGATGAATTCTTACCTTTCTCTCCAATCTTCTTTACTCAAACATATTGTCATATTGAAGAAACAAGTGCTCTATTCTCCCAAACAATTGCACCAAATTGTAGAGGACACTCAATTTAGTATAAATACCACAAGAAAACAATTTTGGAAGAAGGATTTTAGGGGGTAAAAATGGAAGGGGGATGGCCGAAACCCCCCCCCCCCCCCCCTTTCTTGCTCTTCTTCTTTTTCTTTGTTTTTTGCTCTCTCTTTCTCTTTATTTCCTTTCTTGAATCTTCTAAATATAAAGATAATAATCACATGGGAATTTAATTAATTCCCATGGGCTTGGACCACATGTATGGCCGGCCACCCTTGGCTTTGGGCCTCATTTTTCATTTTATTTTTTGAGCCCAATTGGTCAAAATTCTTATTTTGTAATTCCCGAAACTAATTTCCAAAATTCCAATTTTTGCCCTTGGCCTTCCTCCGTGTTTCCACACTAATATTTTTCATGAATAACACACACATATATTAATTCACATCATCATGTGACCTTATTCCTTACAAATCAAAATTATTTCGAATTTTCCCGAATACGCGAAAATACGGGATATAACATATACAAACATATGGGCCACCCTGGCCGCCATAACAGATAGGACCGCATTAAGACGTAAATCATAAACAAAGAGAACACACGCACTTGACCCATGACCCACAATATGACTACAGGCCTCTACAAATCAAAACGAAGACATATGACGGGACAGGGCCCCGCCGTACCCAATTAGTCAAATGTACAGAGACATATACGTAGCAAAAGACATATGTACCAAAATGTGGGATCCGGATCAAAAGGAGCACTCTGTGATAGCAGAATATGTGGCCTACACTGGCGGATCACGAACCTCTGTACCTGCGGGCATGAAACGCAGCCCCCCCGAAGAAAGGGGGTCAGTACGAAAGATGTACTGAGCATGTAAAGCATAGAGTACAGAAATACGAACCATAACTGACATAAAAAGGTACAGAGAGAAAATATCAAATCAGTACATCAGAGTCTGTGCTGAAAACATATGTATATATGTCATGCAAGTAAAAATCATGCAAAGGGCTCAGGAACGTAGTCACCACTCCGACGCTGGTGCCACACACAGCATACTCCAGAAGGTTTCAAATCTCCGTACAGCTCCAAACACACATATCATCATAACATATCACCAGCCATATCACAGCATAACTCCAAACGGAACCCGGCCCTATGGCGAGGTCTCGGGAACCGTAACACAGCATACGGCCGAATTTATCATAGCGCGCACGAACCATAACCGGCCCGGGAACCGGTGAACGAAGTCATAACAAGGGCACGAGCGGAGTCGTGAGCAAACAATGCAATTTATATATCAAAACACCTTTTGAAACTTGATAAAATCATATGTTAACTCATTAGTCAAAGTAGTTCGAACCATTAGCCAATACGGGGTTAATCTCACAAAAGTATTTCCAAAATGGTATTTATGGTTCAAAATATAAATTAGAATATCGTGGCAATCAAAACATTATTTTACGATAGCCAAATTCATAATCAAAAGTCCATTGCCGACATTATACAAAAACGAGCCTAATAGAGCAAACAAAGGAATCTCGGGGTTAGCGGGCCCACCTCGGGTCGAGTCGAGGTGGCGGACATGAATCACGGACATTTGGGGTCTATGGAATCATACATAGGAGTTTTGAAGCGATTCGATTACATTTACAAAAGTTTCGGACATTTGATCACTTTTCAACAAAATATGAGTTTTATAGTTCAATTCAATTGAATGAATAGTACTCGATTTCCAATTCATCAAGATCTTATTTGTAATTCCCGAAACCAATTTCCAAAATTCCAATTTTGCCCTTAGCCATCCTCCGTATTTCCGCATCAATATCTTTCATGAATATCACATATTTTAAATAAAATAAAAACATGACCTTATTTCTTACAAGTCAAAATTATTCCCAATTTTCTAAATGCGCAAAAACGCGGGATATAACAAAAGTCGTCACCACCTGTATTCCCAACGCCACACAAGATCAGAGGGGTTTTACGAACCCCAGTCATGGCAGACATCAAGGAATGGCTAAGACCAGACCCCAAATCACCTCAAGCTCCCCAAACCAGTAAAGCCATAGGACAAATCAGAATCCTATAATCGTGCGCAAATACGGTATAAAGCATCATATGTGGAAATAGTTTAATTACAAGCAACACTGAAAAACAAACTCAAGGTCATAGAAACGGAACCAAAACAGATACTGCAATATGATAATATAAAAATAACACAACAACTCCAAAACACTTAATCAATAGATGAACCAAACAAAATCATCCTCTTTTTCTTTTACCTTTGGGGCTTAATGAAATCTGGCCCATTTTTTAATTAAATCTGAATTGGGCTAGGCCTAACTGCCTTCTAAAAGGAGATTCATTTGAAAGTTTAAGGCTTAGGTGAGGTTTCTGTCCCCTTTACTTATTTGTATACACCCTATATATGACTAACTTGTTCATTTATATACACATAGTACACTATGATATACACATCATATGTGTATATCAAGTGTATACTATATATATATACCTCTCCCCCTTTCTCTAACCTACACATGCTTTGTGTATATCTAGTCTCTAAGTACTGGCCCTAAAGTCTATGGCCCAATGAATCACTTAGTTCAACCATGTACTTTTGGAAGAAGTCTATTATTACACCCCGCATTTTCAGAGCATGATCATGACACGTACATCACCGTAGTAATGGAGTATCGGAGACGTCCCATGATTTTTGGAAGGTACAAGCCATGGGAGTATGTAACAATGAAGTAAAGGATGAATTACGACCTCGTAAGTCGTAATCGGGAAAGACTATTTTGAAACACAAGAACATGGCTATTATCAAGTATAATAAATGACAAATATCATGTATGGAGAGTTTCGGAAGATTTCGAGATCAAGCAAATTGAAGAAAATAAGTTTGACGAAAATTTGAGAAATGTTGGGCAGATTTTTAGTCAACTTTGGAGGGGCATATATCCTAGTATATTAGGAGTTTTAATGTGAAACAAAAGCCTAAAATGAAGTTCGTCGAGTCTAGTTTCTAACGCAACAAACCGCTCATTGATAGGACATCGGAGTAGAGAATTATGAACGTTAGAAACTGAGCTGCCAACGCAGAAACAGGGCGCTACAGTACTGCTACAGTACTGCTACAGTACTGCTACAGTATGCCGGCCCAACTCACTATAAAAGGGCTAAAAACCTCCCATTTTCATCATCAAAACTCTCCAAATTGTTCCAGAATTTTCAGCAAACCAGAGGGGCCTTTGTGCCACATAAAAGTGAGGATTTTGAGCAAAATTCAAGCTACGGAATATCAATCGAGGTCCGGACAACACGTAGACACGACTATAAATTCGTTTTGGTGTTGGAGGGAGCTTGGGAACAAGTAAATATTGAAGATCCTTCCACTTTAGTAAATAAAAGGTATGAATCATTGAATCTTCTCTTTATTAACATTGATTAATGAATATTTGCAAGAATAAAGGTTATAGTTTGTTGTGTTGATGTTGTTGATTTATGGATTGAAGTTTGAAGAGAATTTTGGATAGAAATATATATATTTATCTTGTGGAATATTGCGGATGTCGTTGTGGTTGATGATGTTGGTATTGTTGTTGTTGATATTATGATTTCGGGCTAGGCATATAAACAGGGGAGATGCTGCCCGAATTTCGACAGAATTTAGAAGGATTTTAATTAAAGTTTTGAGACGAGCATGATGACGAGCCTAACAATGGTATGAATGGTTATATATGTAGATTACGAGGCGACGAATGATCTTAAGTGAATTGCAAGACAAGAAGTAAGTTGGAAGTCCAGAAATTGTCTTCCAGGTATGTTAAGGCTAGTCCCCTTCTTTCTAAAGGCATGATCCTTTCGCTATAAACCTTTGTGTCGTACTCATAATATCATTGGTTCCGCAAATGCTAGAAGTCCACGAATTTTGTGATCCTTATAGTATGATTGAGCTTCTAAAGGCATTATTCCGATGGCTTCATAAATGTTTCCATATCTTCCTCGTTTTCAAAAGTTAAATGTTTACGACTCCAAGTCATAATTCCTTTCCTAATAATTCATAGTTGTTTTCCCAAAATGCTGTATTTTCCAAACCAGAGATTTATAATTCTGTGAGCTCTTATGATAACAGCGATGAGCATGTTTTTACGATGGTAATGATGATGTCAAGGGTGAGAATATTTCTATGATGACTATGATGAGAATGATTTCATGTTTAAAGGTTCCAAGTTGATGATTTCAATGACGATATAAGAATGTTGAACTATTTCTTGATGTCTCAATTTTATTCATGGATGATGACTATTTTTTTAAGATTCCAAAAGTATATGAATTGATGCCTTATGAGATTTATGATCTTATTCTATGTTTTCTCTTAATGCTATTCTTCATTGATAGTCTCACCTTATAATAATTGTTCCTTCAAGGTGAGACAAAGCGACGATGATTATCCCATAATATAATCGGAGGTTACCGACCTTACGTCACTCCGATGTACTTATAGTTTTTACTTGGCTCTCATGCATGCTTTATATATATGTATGTATTTTCTCACACCGCGCCGCGCTATAGTCGGCCGGGCATGGCACGTAGATGTGCACACCGCTGCAGTGGGCATGTTATGATATTGCCCCGGACGCGGGAGGCTCGGACGCAGGCTAATGATGACAACACCGAGCCTTAATGGCCAGGCATGATATTATATATATGACACCGCGCCTTAATGGCCGGGCATGTTACTATGTATATGTATTGAAATGTTTTTTTAAAAGGCTAAGCATGCATGACATCCGCCTTATGAGGCAATCAGATGTACAGGTTATCTCTCTTACTCCTTGTTACTTTTCATATCTATATTATGTTGTTATTCATGCCTTACATACTCAGTACATTATTCGTACTGACGTCCCTTCTTGTGGGCGCTGCGTTTCATCCCACGCAGGTGTATACAGATGAGTAGAGGATATTGCTAGAAGATGTTCCAACTGGATTGGCGAGCTCCATTTCTTTCCGGAGTGTTTCCGAGTCAGAGTATCTATGTTACGGTATATTGATTTATGTTAGAGACTTTGCAGACAGAGTCATGTATACAGTATGCCAGTCTTGTAGGCGGTTATTTAAGCCGATGTATCATTATGCATTATGTTACAAATTTCATATGATTACCAATTTTTACTTGATTTGAGAAAGACGAAAAGAATGTTTTCGAAAAGCTTCCATTATGCATTTCATTTCATGACTTAAGAGTCCGAGAACCAGCGGGTTCGCTCGGCTCTTAGTAAGGGTCGGGTGCCCATCATGCCCTATCAGGATTGGGGTGTGACATCTATCCTAGACTAAGGCCAAGGTGCACTTAGTTCAAGTAGACATCTATTAGGCAGAGTTTGCTCCTACTCAGACCTTGTAATCTCAACTAATCAGTAATTCTTATGACTCTCATATAGGATCAGACCAAACACATGTGCATATTTCATGAAACTAAACAATAACAGCACACAGTAGAACTTCATAGGTGTTACACCCCGGAAAAATTTCGCGTTACCAAAACTGTAGACGGCTTATTATGGGCCAAAGGAAGAGTAAAGTTATGTCAGGATTAAAGAGGTTAAGCTTCCGAGGCTTTGAAAGAAAGTTAGGCAAGGTCTGATACGAAAATTTTGGTCTAAATGGAGGAAATGATATGTTCTATTATATTGAGGGTTTTGAAGTAAAAAAAATCTTAAAGTGAAGTTTGGGAAGTCTAGTTTACAACGCAACAAACCGCTCATTAATCATACATCGGGGCAAGGAGATATGGACGTTACAAGTTGGGCTGGCAGACCAGGAAAATAGTCTGCGCGAACGCGCCAGGGAGTGGCGCGAACGCGCTGTACAAAAATTTGATGCTCAGATTCCGGATGAAGGTTATATTATAAGAATGTAATGATAACATATATATGACATTTGGAGACCATATGGTGTGAATTAGTTCATATGTTATTTGACGAAAGGCCCTTGCTGCGGCAAGATAAGTGGGGCTCACATACCGGAGTTCAATAAAGGACATATGATGAGACATATGAAAAGTATATGGAAAGTTGAGCAAGTCCTAAGAAGGACCCTTAAGCCAAAAATGGGCATAAGCCCTCCAAAAGGGCGATTTAAGGAAACATTTTCGGATGATCTGACTTCCAGGGGCCAAAACGGCATTATAGGTTTGTAATTTGGGAAACCTCCCAGAGATAAATGTTGTAGATAATTGAACTATCTTTCCAACCATAGGTCGTGGGCCCTCACACGATATCGGGATCAAGAGTTATGTCCGTTTTACTGAACGAAGGTCCAGACAGAAAAAAGGGGCCAGCGCGAACGCGCTGAACACTTTTCAAGTCGGTTCTGGCAGCTTCTAAAACCTTATATAAAGGGGCTTAACCCCTTTTTTTCAGATCAAAACACCCCTAAATACTCCCAAAAATCTGGAGAGCCTCCCCAACACCCAAGCCAACTTTTTAGCCCAAAACCAGGTATAATTTCCAAATTTCCGAGTAGCGTATAGTTATTGGTGCAGAATCGTATGGCGGTGCGTTGTGGCATAAAACTAAGGTGAAAAAGTGAAGATACAACAATATTAAAGGGAGAAAGGTATGAATCTCTTTCTACTTGTGTTAATATGGGATTATTTACGAAGAAAGCGTGATTAAATGATTGTATACTGAGTTAATTAGTTATGAAAGTTGGAAAACAGCGTGTGGGCTGTTTTATGAGATATTTTGTAGTTGGAAACATTATGATTGATGTTGGTATTGTTGTTGTTGTTGTTGGTTGCTGAATTGAGAATTCGGGCTAGGCATATAAACAGGGGAGATGCTGCCCGATTTTCGGCAGAATATAAAATAGTATAATTTCAAGTATGGTACAAATGTACGATGAAAAGGCTAACATTAGTGTGAATCATCTTAAATGTAGACTTACGAGCTCGGACACATAAGCATAGCCAATAGGAGGTGGAACAGGTATGTAAGGCTTACCCTTTCTTTCTTTCTTTTGGCATGTCCTAAAGCCAAGGAATGTATGATATGCACCTTGGGGTTACTCTATTCTTTGATTCCGAGCTTGTTTACGATTCTTATTCACTTCTTGTCATGAGCATGCTTAGTATAGTCGAGTTATTGTATGATTAATTAACGAATAAGCATAAAGGGTTTCTGTTCCTAAAAGAGTCTTATACGTATTTATGTCTCTAACTTTCGTAGATGGTCTCGGATTGCTTTGAAATGTTCATAAAGGTTTCTGTAATGAATAATGTCCATAACTTTCTTATACCGACTCGGATTGCCTCGAAACGTGCTTATGATCCTTCAAGTGTCGTTTGTGTACTTACCCATCGAGTCTTAAAAAAAATGATTTATGTGCATATAGCTTCTCACTACTCTGCTCGTGCATGCCTCAATGTATCTTTCACTGAGTCCCGGGCCAGGATACATTCTCGTGCGCACTCCATTGCATTGTTCACCGCGTCCCTCACTAGAGGGCCGGGATCTGTTATATGCATATATGATATATGATGTTGACATGCATGATTTGTGTTTTAAAAGTAAGCATTTTGGTATTCTAAATAGTGCACTTACTTTCTGTACTTTTATTCCGTTTGTGGTTCTGTTTGCTGTGTTTCATGCTTTACATACTCAGTACATATTCCGTACTGACCCCCTTTCTTCAGGGGCTGCGTTTCATGCCACGCAGGTACACCCAGATGAGTAGAAGACATTGCTAGAAGATGTCCCAGCGGGATTGGCGAGCTCCATTTCCTTCCGGAGTGTTGCCGAGTCTGAGTATATATGTTATGATTCCTGATTGATGTTAGAGACTTTGCAGATAGAGTCACGTATGTGGGTCGTCAGTCTTGTAAGCGGCTCTGCAAGCCGATGTAACATTTTGCGTATGTTATAAATTCCATATGATTACAGGTTTTACTTGACATGAGAACGATGGAAAGAATGTTTCTGAAAGCCTTTACTATGTATTTCATTTTTATTTGATTTAAGAGTCCGAAGAGATTACGTGTGTAGTAGGAGTCAGCGGGTTCGCTCGGCCCTAAATAAGGGTTGAGTGCCCATCATGCCCTAGCGAGGTTAGGGTGTGACAATAGGCTTGGAAGGTTGAGTGTTTTGCAATCATGATCGTAAAGAAGATTTGAGCACCAAGAATCAGCACATAGGATAGTTCTAATCTTTCATAGCTCAAATGGATAAAACAACACATTTGAAGATTGAGTTTAATAGATTCAGATAGCTAGAATAATGCAGGAGTGCTAACAGAAATAAGGACATGTACAAAGAAAAAGGCGCAGGACTCCTACGCATCACAGCTTCAAATGAGGTAGAATCTATGCCTCTCATGGACTTCTGTACAGGTCTAGGGAAAGACAATGACAGAAGGACCCAATTGACTCTTTGTGATTCAGTATTTCTTAGTTTTTTAAGAGATAACTTATTACTAATAGCTTCAAATTGATCCACCTCCCTCAGAAAGGAAAAACAATCAACTTATTTAAATAACCAGTTTATTTTCTTAGTTTTCATAGTTCCTTTAGACACCCAGGCAAGTTAATTTCCCCCTTTCTAGTTCAAACCATTGATAAAATGGTGAAGTTTAAGGAGATCAATGCACTCTCATGATAGAGATGCCCCTCATGGGTTCATAGAATGTGCCATGACACCCCTCATTTGGAGGGGAGGTACTATGAATCAAGCTAAGCTTGGCTCTTCCCTACCTTCTCTTTGAGGTATCTTTGGAAAGGCCATTCTATGCCAAGTGGTTCATAAGCTGCTTAAGAACACTCACAATATCCTTAAACAACAACATTAGACCAACTCTAATTTATCATTTATTTACCCTTTGACACAAAATTAGGGTTTAGCTATTTCACCCTATAGTTCTAATCATGATATGACTTTAAATACACCAACATTATAGAGACAAACCTCATTAAACAGAGTACAACCTCATCTTCTCAATCCAAGTTATACCACAGTGCATAGTAAGGTATAAATGTAACAGGTCAAGTTCAAAGGCAAGAATTCCTACTAACCTTATATTGACTAAACTTTTCTCTTTCCAGATTCAAGCTATGGCTATGACAACAACATAGATAGTTCAAGCATGGATATGTCATACAGGTTTTCGTTGAACATATTCACTCTTAAGCAACACAAAGCAAGAAATTTTGAACTCTAAGGCATGAATCCAGGTCCTGATAGATTACTTCCCCCAGAATTTTGGTCAATGTTGCAGTTTTTAACCCCTTTGATTATGACAGAGAATGTGACAGACCCTAATACTTTATTCTAACTTGGTTTTAATAGCATAAAATCCCAAAAGATCCCCCAGGCATGGTAAACTTCTCCTAACCAAGCATAAGACCTCTGTGTATCCCACAGCCATGGGAATGAGGTTCAGGAGAAAAAAGGAACCTCACGGTCCTGAAACAGAAACAGGATAGGGTGAGGTCATCACCTTCCCAACCCTTTCCTGAATCTTGCTTTCAGTAAAAAAAGGAACAAAGGCTCCACTGGTCATTACTTCCAGTTCATACCTAAGCTCACTGTTTACTCTCCTAAGGCACTCTGAACTCCTTACCTCATCCTCATGCCCAGTGACAACCACCAAGACCTTGTGGTTAAGATTTGCTTTAACACAGCCTTTAAATCAAATCCCAGCTAAACACCTAGTTGACCGCACAAGTTAGCAGTTTCAATTGACTCAGCCTAGGGTCTTAACTATGAAAGTTGTCTTGAATTCCTTTTTGACATTATTTCTTTGAAGAACTTGACATCTTAACATTATAAACTTAATCTTCAAACTGAACATCAATCCTGAGACTCAAGTAGTTCCATTTCATTTGTTGATTAACTATTTTGACAATCAGAGAACATATCAGGATTCAATCATTTTTTCAGTGTCATTAGACCCCTTTGAAGACTCAAACATGAACCAGATATAGAAGGGGGAGGGTCTGGTGACATAAACAATAAGACTAGGTTATGTCCAAATAAACAATCATGTCACATAATTATCCTAGTATTATCTAGGTGTCATAATTCATCTTAAATGATGTTACAGCTTTATGAGCCTATACTAGCCTCTAATGAACCATTTGGGAGCATATTGTATCAAACAAACAGGCCTTGGTCTTGATCTTCCTTTTAGGATTTCTATATTATGTTCTAGATTACTAATTGTTTTATACCTACCTTCAATATATAATATGCAACTATTCAAAGTCATTTTAGGCCAATCTAGACATATTTAAACAGACTTAGGTATACTTAGGCCCATTCAAATGTAATTAGATCTCATTGAATCTCATTCTAGTGCCTTGACCACATCATAAGACCCATATAAATGTGCCTAAACTCATTAAGCCTTGTTTTAGTCCAATCATGATTCTTTACTTATCCTAATCATGACTTATACCACTAATTACGACATAAACAAAGTATGTAGAGGCGCAAAAAAATAGATTGAAGACTTCAGGATAACATAATTCAATCAACAATACTAGCAACTATCTTAAACTACTCAAATGGACCATCATAATCCTTTAACAGTCCCACACATTCAAACAGGATTAATATTAGTCTAGAAGGTTATTGAAGTCACTAATGTCAATCATATAACTATAGTTCATTATGTTTAAAGGAGGAACAACCAAGCAAGGACCTTAGCATCTAATAGAGCATACCTTAGTCTATACATCTTTACCAATGGGGTAACATCAAGAAACATTATCTAAGCACACACATTTGGTTCATACTAGCAACCATTATTGAGGCTAAGTATATTATTAGTGGGGACAAGAATGTGATATCTATCTCAAGCTCCTGATGAATCTTAAGCATTACTACGGCAGCAAATTACCACTAATCAAACCCAAGACAAACTAACAGCAAACAGAGTATTATCACATAACAAAAACAATTGAAAATAACAAGATTAAAATGTTACCTTTTTTAGGTGCAACCGTGGACAAGAATGAATTTGAAGGCCTTTTTGTGCTTTCAAATCCCATAGTCAGCCACACCAAACACAAAACAACCAAGAAAACAAATTTTAGAACTAAGGAAACCCCAACTTTAAAGTCAAAGTTTAAAATTTTTATACTGAGAAGCTTAAACTCGAAGTTCTAGCCTCTTAAGGTTGTTCCAACTTTTTTTGACCTCTTTTATGGTGAGGGTAGGGGTTCTATAAAACTGCTCAAAACCCTCAAAATACCGATGTGGGACAACAAGTGTTTTTCTCAGAAATTAGTCTTGTAAACGACATCTACAGCTTAAAATGATTTCAACAACAAGCGAATGGTCAGATCTGAGCCTCACTTGACTCGATCCGACCCATTCGTCCCCAACCAATGAGAATCGAGTTCGTACAGTCACAATACAACAACAGAAATGTAGAAAATCACGTTTTGATTTAAAAAATAAGAAGGAAAAGTAAAAGAAAAGAGGGTTACCACCGTGTTTGGATGAGATAGAGTGAAAATAGAGCTGAAGCATTAATTTTTGCATGCAAATGGTTGTACGAAGACAGCAAAAGGTCTGAGACCTCTGCACTATTGCCATTTTTTACAATGAGAGAGGGCGTGAAGAGGCGGCGGCTCTAGGGTTTTGCAAAGAAAGGGAAAGAGAGATAAGAGGGGTAGGGTTCGGGGTCATTTGGTATGAATGAAATTGTAAAGGGGTATTATCCCCTTAAACCGACTGGGCTTGGGCCGGATCTTGGTCCATTTTTGGACTGGACTCGGTCCAAGTTATAAAAAAAAAATAAGGATGGCCTTTCCTGTATAAAACATATGTATATATGTGTATACTTAATATATATATATATATATATATATATACGCATATAAAGGGTAAAGTGGGTAATTTAATAAGTGGATAAAATTAGCATATCGACCATTGATCGTAATATTTTAATTATAATCAAATTAGGACATAATTAACCTATTAAATAATTTTAAAATACGGTCAATTGTGTAAATGGGCTTAATTTTGCGAATATGGCCTTAATTGATTTTAATCTGATTGATTATTTCAATTATGGCCATATATGGCCTAATTAGCCAAATTTAAAATTAAATTACACTAATGACCTTAATTAATTTGAGCCAATGAATTTGGTTATTTCAATCAAGGCCGTTAAGAGACTAATTTTACAAAAATGACCCTAATTTCCTTAAACCATGAATTGGTTAATTTAATTGTGGCCATAACAAAAATAATTTAACAATTAAAGTCAATTTGCAATAATGACCATCTAATTGATTAATTAGCCTAATTAAAATATCTATAGGCAATTATAAATAATTTTGACAAATTATACAATTATAACCAAACTAGAGACCCAGGAGTGAAATGGTCAATTATTTTAATTACTCAAACTCCTTGAATTGAAAGGAATAATATATTTGCTAATTTTGATTTTGACAATTTAAACAATTAAATAAATGATTATTACTATTTTTTTTAAATACTTTTTCTTTGATTAAATCTAACAAGTATCTCATAAATGTCATAAAGTACCAATTAATTTCTAAATAATTTGTGATGTCATAAAAAACCTCTTTATCAATTTAAAGGAGTAAAATATTGACCTGAACAATTTATATAAAATTATTTAAACCCTTTAAGGTGCATAGCTCATTTTATTTATTATCTCAGGACTTTGAGTGATTAAAATAAATTACGGGAGGTCAAATATTAGGTATCAACACCAAGCCCAGTTGGAAAACAAAAATGAGAATTTTGGGCTAAAGACCAACTAAAAACATATTTTTGAACCACACTCAAACGAATTTTTCAAAAAAAAAAAAGGGGGAGTGACTATTTAGGACTAAGCCTAGGCGAAAAAATGAGAATTTTTGGGGGTTAAAGCCCAACTAAAAAAACAATACAACTTTCTAGACTACATTAATTTTCAGAAATGAAAAATTTGGGCCAAGCCCACGTAAAAAAAGCAACCTCTTTATTTCAAGTATTGGGCCTTAAGTTTAATTTCAAGGACCAATAAAAAATTAGTTTTTATATAAAAGCAAAACTTCTTATATATATATAAAAATAGAAATCCGTATAAATCATTTGTAAATATAAAAGTTTTAGATAAGGGCATTCTGAAAACGTGTTAAACGGATTAACCCGAACCATGTATGAGTCAAGCATAAACAAAACCCATTCATTCCACACTTCAGGTAAATAAACTTTTTTTATATATCTTTGCAAAACCACTACTATCCTTATATATAAAAGGGGCTAGTTGTATCTGGATATTATAAATCCCAACCTAAAATACCCCATATGTAAAGTGGATATACTCAATTAATTTAAAAAATGATATGAAAAAAATGACAGACTTTATAATGCGGGAAATAAACACCAAATAAACAGTTCATGCAAATACTCATACATTGGAATTCGAAGGTCAACCGTACAGTACGGATCCTTAATACTAGGGTTCCTAACACCTTCCCTAAGGGATCATCAGAACCCTTACCTAGAACTTTGGATTACGAAGGATTTTTCACGGTGTATGAATAAACCCTTTAAAACTGGTTTTTTAAATTTCCTAAAAATTAGGTGGCGACTCTTTTAAAACAAAGTCTGAAAGAGCACCAACGAGTTCGAAGTAGCTTTCCCGAGCGCAAACACCGCCCGCGAAATGCGAACCGTTACATGCGTTCCTCGTGTTGGTGACTTGATTCATTTGATTTTAACTGAGTCTCATCGCTCTCGATATTCCATTCATCTGGGGGCGACTAAGATGTATCGTGATTTGAGATAGCACTATTGGTGGCGTCGTATGAAGTGGGATATAGCCGATGGTGTGGCTAAGTGTGGTAATTGTCAAAATGTCAAGTATGAGCACCAGCGACCCGGTGGCGTACTTCAGAGGATGCCCATTCCTGAGTGGAAGTGGGAGAAGATTGCCATGGATTTCGTTGTGGGTCTTCTGAAGACCCTAGGTAAGTTTGATTTGATTTGGGTTGATTTGATTTGGGTGATAGTTAATCGGTTGACTAAGTCTGCTCATTTCATTCTAGTTCAGATTTCCTATTCGACGGAGAAGTTAGCCAAGTTGTACATTCGTGATTTTATGAGATTACATGGGGTTCATATTTCTATCATATCTGGTCGGGGTACTATCTTCACTTCCCATTTTTAGAGAGCTTTTCATGATGAGTTAGGTACCAGAGTGGATCTTAGTATGGCTTTCAACCCCCATACCGATGGACAGTCCGAGCGGACCATTCAGGTGCTCGAGAATATGTTGAGAGCTTGCGTTATAGACTTTGGTGGTCATTGGGATCAGTACTTGCCATTGGCAGAGTTTTCGTATAACAACAACTATCACTCAAGTATCGATATGGCGCCTTTTGAGGCTTTGTATGGTAGGAGATGTAGATCTCCGGTTCGTTGGTTTGATGCATTTGAGGTTTGACCTTGGGATACGGATCTATTGAGAGAGTCTCTTGAGAAGGTGAGTGTCATTCAAGCCAATCTTTTAGCGGCTCAGAGTCGATAGAAGATGTATGCAGACCGAAAGGTCCGAGATTTAGAGTTTGCCATTGGTGATCAGGTTCTATTGAAGATTTCATCCATGAAGGGTGTTTATGAGATTTGGAAAGAGAAGTAAGTTGAGTCCAAGGTATATAGGGCCATTTGAGATATTACACCCCGAACTCTTGAAAAAACGTTCATTAAGTTTAAACATAAGCATGATGTATTATGGCTAAGTAAAATAACTTTGGACTACAAGGAGCGAAGTATATTATTAAGTATATTGTATGACTGAAGAATGTATAGAGGGAATTCCGGAAGGTCCTATAAGAAAATGAGTAGAAGAAGTTGGGTTAGCATGACTTGGGAGGAAGAGGAATGCTACTTTGACCGACAAGGAGCCAACTTGGGGAAGGAATAATTTCTAGCATATGATGAGTTTTGAAGTGAAGAAAAAACTTAAATTGAATTTCATGAAGTATAGTTTCCAACGCAAAAAACTGCTTGTCGATAGGACACCGGACTAGAGAGTTATGGATGTTACAAGTCGGGCTGGCAGGCCAGGGATTTGGTCTGCGCGAATGCGCCACCACTAGGCGCGAACACACAGAAGGATGGCAGCCAACCCAGCACGAACGTGCCACCTCCAAGCCGAACACGCAGGGATAATTCCTAGGTCGGTGTAACCGACCTTGGCAATTATAAAGGGACCCCTTGGGTCAGATTTTTGCCCATTTTTCAGCTCTAGAACACTCCACCACATACACATATGTTCCAACCAGTCCATATATCAATTTTGATCATAAAGAATTGAAGCTAACCATTCACGAGGCTCGGGAAGCGTATAGAGTTTTGTGGTTCTCGCTCTAAACATCAAATCCGAACGGAACAAAGAAATCGATCAAAGTAAAAAAAGGTCTCAAGCTCTCCAAATCTTGATTGAGGTAAGAATACCCTTTATTATTGGTATTGTGAATATTATTTTGGAAAATTAGATGATAAAGTCTCGTAAAGTCGATTAGTTGGTTGAGAAATTGGATAAACATCGTGTGGGATGTTTTATGGTATATTTTGGTATTGATAATGATGTCATTGGCGCTGTTGTTGTTGTTGTTATGTTAGTTGCTGGTATTGTGATTTCGGGCTACGGATAAAAACAGGGGAGATGCTGCCCGAATTTTGGCACATTCTAAAGGAGTTTAATTTAAAGGTTTAGGATAAGTATATGATAATAGACCTAGCCATAGTCCTCCAAAATCCTTTAGCCGGGACAAAATAGGCTACAGAGTCAACGTCTTTGCCCGAAAATTCTTTCATCATTACCGGGCAAAGAGGGACAAGTTGTTGACACCCAATTTTGTCCCGCCTTTCCTACAAAATATCTACTTACGCTCCTAGTATTTTTGTGCAATTTTTTTTTTAAAAAAATAAGTATTTATATTTTACTATAATTATTAGCTTTTATTAATACTGGCGTTCATTATCCTGTTGCGGTCACTATTGTTATTATCTTCATTTTATCACTGTTACTAATACTACTGTTATCATCATTATTATTATTATCATCATCATTATTATTATTATTATTACTGTTAGTTTTTCACCGGCATTATTATAATTCGCGTTATAATCATTTCACCATTTTACCACCATATGCATACACATCGCATTTATTTTCGTGCTGTAAAATAATATCTTTTATTCACTGTCGAACTTTAAAAAATATTTTGCACGACTATCACAATGTCATATAATTTTATTACCTGAGCACTAATAATTATATCTTTTATATTAGGTAATATTTTAGTCCATATTAATTCAGTCCATTTACAATCAACAGCTTAATATTTTTCAGATCAGCCCACATTTTAATACCCAGCCCATAATTTATTTCAACCGCCCAGCCCACAACAACCGGCCCACTACCCATTGACCCGACCCGTTTCCCTCTTCACAAATGAAACCATTAGGTTTCTTTCATTTCAGCTTCACGCCGCCTCCACCTCTCCTCTCTCTCTCGTCTCTTCCGCTTCTCTCTCCCCTCCACGTTCCTCGATCAAAATTAACAAATTCGCAGAGGTCTTTCATGAATAACAGACCATGCACGGCCATTTTGAGGATGGAAATTAATGATTCCGTCCTTTACCCTTCAGATTTTCAACCGTTTGAAGGGTTTGTTTTTGTCTTCTTCGTCCCTTCTCGTCGTTGATCTGAAAACTTTAATGGGCTTCGTCCCTTTGTGAGGGTAAATTTGTTGTCTTCATCAGTTTTTTTTTTACTTTCGGGTACAAATATTTTTGTCTAGTTCCCTTTTTCTTTCTGATCTTGAGCAGGTCAAAGTACCTACAAATTTGAACGGATCTCAATTCAAAATCCGGCCCATTTTCTAAACCCCTAGCAAACCCTATTTGAGCCCTATAAATAATGGTTTTCTGTAATAGAAAAGGGGGGGTCTTGGAGCGGCAGAAATTCCCTAAGACGAAAGTCCTTGAATCGCCAAATTTACTTGAAAATACGAGTCTTTAATCATTCCAGTTCTCCTTTAAAAATATCGGCTTTTAATTTTCTCGATATCATCACAAATATTAAATCCTGTTCTGTTTTTGCTTTGGGTGTTCGTTTGAATCCGAGTATACACAAGTTCGAATTTCGAAGTGTTACGAGGTATATCGGAAGCCCCGCACCCTGTTCGCTGCACCCGAAGAAGGTAAACTTTCCCCCTTTTAGCATAATGTCCTTAATTTGGTGTTTATGTTCGTATATTTGCATATTTGGTTGTGTCTGTTTAGATTAGTCTACAACTAGTCTTAATAAGTCTGTTTTAGGTTTAATTATTGTTGTTAGGAGGTTGTTTGTTGATTATTATATGGATTAATTGGGTTATTTAATGTTAATGTTAGTCCATATGGAGTGTGCCTAATTAATTTCGGCAAATGTACATAAGTTTGGAATCCCTGGAAACTGCTAAATGATAACGATATCTGCCTAACCATGTCTAGCTTAGTCATTTGCTATTTGTTTAAATAGATGGTCAACCTGTTAGTTTTCATGAAATCAATTAGTTAATCATTGGTGTATTTGCAGACTTATTCAGTTTGAATTTTGCTTAACCAAGCGTGTGTAGATGTTGGCCAGTACCTTATTGAATGCTATTCATGTTTTAATGTGGTTTGGTTTCCAGTTTAGTAGTTAGCCGAATCTATCTGTTCCTGCTTTAATTCAGTTCAGCTGATGTTAGTTTTATTAGCATGTTTGTGTCCGTATGTAGTTCGTGTGAGTATATTGAGTGTTCATGCCTCTGTATAATTGAATCTTTATGTAGTGTTGCATTTCTGTTATCCTTTAACCTTGTTGAGCATCTGAAACCGTGAGATCTTGCTATGACCTTGCCTGACATTTGAAAAAGTTTGAATGAGTTTCATTTAATGAACCAGATAATGCCGGAAGTTTAGCTCAATTAGCCCCTTTTAAAATAACTTCTTCTTTTTTTCAGTATTCTGAATGTCATGTATGTCTTGTAGATCTTTATTTTGCCTAGGGCCATCGATACTAGTATGTATGCACATCTTTTTTTTTTTAGCCCTTTGTCTTTCCCTCTGGTAAGAAACGAAACTATGATGGTTGAATATTTTGTTGGAAGTCTTAAATGAATGAAGAATTTGGTAATGGCTTGAACATGTTTCACTTGAATAAGAAGTATTTTTGCCTCTTGGTAATTTGCATACATGTGTCTAGAACTGTCCATTTAGGATTATATGTTTGTTCTCTTAGATTCGGTATCTGTTCATCAAATCATGCTTAGTCCGCAAGTTGTTAAGTATGTGTAGATTGGTATGTTCGTTTTTGGTTTGAACTATATGGGATGCCCATGAATTTCCTTTCTTTTTTTTACATTTTGAATCTGCCCATGTTGGTTTGTCTCCTCATATTCCTTATTTGTTCTTTGCTTGTGGTGTGATATACCTCGAAGTATACGTGATATATAGACCTCAATACACACTAAGTATATACAAGGGTCGTGTGTTAGTGTATACCTTTCGGGTATACCATGTATACCTTTCGGGTATACCATGTATACCCTGAATATTACCTGTATACCAGCCTTTGCATGTGTCCGAATTCTACCCACGTCTAAATACAATAAATGTTATACTATTTGATTCTGCCCATGTTTGAGTATTGCCTTTTTTTTTTTACGTCATAAGTGTGTGGTGGATGAAATATACACAGTTACTGATTTTTTAGTCTACATTTTATTTGTTCATATATACAACCTACTGATTTTTTTTAGTTTACATTTTATCTGTTTAACCTCATTCGTTGATTAAATACTAATCCTCTCCTCTTTTTCTTTTCATTTTATGCATGACCTTCGCATACGGGTCCGAGGGACTCGTCTTCCGCATTCGGAGTTGGGCCAAGGCCCAACGAAAACATTATTCCCCCTCTGTCCAGTTCTGCCCGCAGCCAAGGGAATAGAAAAATGGAGTTCTGGGTCAAAGCCCAATAAGAAAGAAACAACAGCAGCAGTCCTTAAGAATGGGCTGAGCCCATTTAGCTTATTGGCTCTTTTATTTTATTTTTGTGCATTTAATTTGTATGGCATGACTAACCCTTCATTTTGTCTTATTTTCTTAATTTAGATGAACCTTAGTGAAATTAGTGAGTTTTAGTTTAGTAATGGGTAGTTAATTCAAGGAAATTAACAATTAATTCCATAAGTTTTTATTTTTTTCTTTTTTTTATGTTAAAACTACTTATAATGACCAATATTTATTCTATGCGGAATAATTGATTTACAAAATAGCATGACCCTATATTTGAGTTAAGAGAATTATATTTCATACTTATCATCGTAAAAATTTTCAAAACGTCACTAATATATTAAGCCAAGTATATTTTATAAACATTTTTTGATCCGATTATACATATTTTGGTCCAATAGAGTCAAACAAAATTAATAAAAGAAAATTTGCTTCCTTTTGAATCCTATAAATCTAGATTTTCTACATCGCTATATTCATATAACATAATTTATCCTACGTTCAAAATGGCTAAATCTCTTCTTAAAAGCTATTATTCATAGGCAAATTATTATATTTCCTACAAGTCTCATTTTGAATAAGCGTTTACTATATTTTCATACAAGGTCTTAATGACATTTTTAGCTTTATTTAAAATCTTCTTTTATGCAAGTTACTATGTTTTCTACAAGTCTTATTTAAATAGCATTATTATATTCTTCCTTCAAAACCTTAACAACCTTCATAAGTTTTATTCTAAAATAGCCCTTAAAGATGTTCTATTTTCTAAAAACCTTATTTTAACTAACATTATTTTCCCTTTAAACTTTAGCAATATTTGTAAATCATTTTTAAAATTTTAACCTTAATTAATTAACCTAAGTTTGACCGGTAAACCGTAGTTAACGGATTCTAAATGATGCTTAACCCCTTCCCTTTAGGATAATCTAGAACCCTTACCTAGAATCACGCTGATTAAGCAGACCATTAATAGAGGTTTAGTTTGACTTGCCTTAGTTAATGTTTAGGTGTCCTAATTCACCGTTAAAATTAATTAGGTGGAGACTCCTTAAAATAAATAAAACAGGAATCTCCAATATGTTGTACTCCAATTTGGACCCGGTTTAAAATGGGATATAACAGCTTGGCGACTCCACTGGGGAATCTAGGTTCTTAACCATAACAACTTAGGTTAATTAATATTTTGTTGGATGTGTTGTTTGTTTTCTTTATTTTGCCTTATATGCTTTTAAATTTTTTATTGTTTTATTCCTTATTTGCCTTTGCTATGTAATATGTGTTTGCTTTAATTTGGCATCCCGCTCATACTTCCTCCACTCCTGGAAAATTCACACAAATTCACACACTTAAAGCGGTTTCGCGGTTCGCGGCTGTGCACTACTAAATTACCCCTTTAGTTGGATCGATCATGTGGATTTAGTCGATCGGCGATGCAGTCGACAGCCACGGACTTTTCACTCCCAAGTTGTCCACTTGGGGGAGCCTTGTGTCATAGGAAACCAATTCTTAGTCTACCTAGGGTAGAGCGAAAACCAAAACCTTGTAAGGACATGCATCATTTTAAACCTAGGAGGCTTAATACCCTTGGTGTATTGAGTTCATTAGTCAACCTTACCAAATGTCCAAATGAGTGTATGACTCTAAGTGACACTATTCACTATTTATGTGCATTATTTGAAGGACAAATGTGAAGAATATGTGGACCTAGTACTCTATAGATAAATATTTTAGGAAAACTAACATTTTGTTGCAGGTTGTCGTGAAGCATCCAATTAATGTCGGAGGTTTGAAGACAACCAAAGGAAGTTAGTGGAGATGAAGTATTAGATATCTTAGATTAACTTTGAATTGTATTATTAAACCGGCATGTCATAATTTTTATTACTCTTGTAAATTAGTTTTAGGAAGAGTTATGAAATGATACATAAAAGACATGTTTGTCCTTCAAATGTTCGTTAGGCCTACCTCTGGCATAAAGAGGTCCCTTGCATTATAGAACGCGATGTATTATGTGCAATAATGTGTTTATGTGCAATACTATGCCCTTACCGTATACCGACTCGTTTTCTTTTTCTTTTCTTATTTTATCTTTTTTCTTTTAAACTTATTTTCAAAACAAAAGGTTGACTTGTGCTAAAGGGGAACTGGCAGAGCATCCATATTTCACACGGTCTAAAGCCAAGAAATCAAACTCTGACTCATCACTAATCACCTGGTTAACTAAAAAGACTCGTTCTAAAATGGAGCAAAGTTTGATCAATGCAACCACTTCATCTGAGTCATCTCTTAGTTTACCGATCACGAGTGATCCCACATCCTCTAATGAACCAGAAACACATTTAGAGATCATTGCTCGTCTGGAGCGACGAGTTGCTGAACTAAGTCACATGGTACTTCAAAATCGGTCATTTTCTCAAACTCCGCCACATATGACTCCATCTCATGGGGTTCGTCAGACTTTGCCTATGCCACCTCCATTCCCAAATTTGGATGAACTTAACCAAGCAAACTATTTTACATTTAGAACATGGAATAAGTGTCCTATATGAGAAAAATGCAACGATGAACCATTGCCATGATTATGGAGAAATTGAAGACAAATTATGAAATACGGATTTTGTAAATGAATGATGAGTGTTGTCTATCATATTGAGAATGTTGTTATGAACGTTTGAGAGTTGATATAGAATGTGGGGAAAGTAGTATAAACAAAGGAAGTGTTGTCCAATTTTCTCTAGAAATAGTAGCGCGTTCTTATAGTCGACTAACTAACGTTAATGCGAATTCCCTCTTGAAGGTAGAAATGTGACATTGAAGGAGAACAAGAAAACGAAGCTTAGTTAAACGTAAAAGGAATGTAAGGCTTATCCCTTCCTTCAAATGCGTGAATCTTCCAAGTTTTTCCATGATCCTCCTATATGATGGAACTTATGAGTCCGTAAATATACTAAACTACATACGAGCATGATAGTGATGATGATGAGTTAAAGTATAGCGATTCGAGAGTTCATGATATTATTGCTCACACTCACCTTATGTATTATTTCCTTCAAGGTGAGGCAGGAGACTCATAAATGTTCATAATATAATCGGGGGTTCACGACCTTATGTCACCCCGATGTAGTTATGGTTGTCTTCAAAGTTTAATGTATTTTCCTAATGATAAATGTGAAATAATGCTAAGTCATGATATGTCTATAAGATGATCAATGATGCTAGCTTATAATATGCCTATGTTATGTACGAAAATGCCGAGCTATGATAAGATTACGATACGTTCATGAGATGTGTAAAAATGATGGATTATGATTGACGATATGATTTCACCGCGCCTAGATGGCCGGGCATGTCACCGCTAAGGCGGGCTGCATATGATTCCACCGTGCCTCAATGGCCGGGCATGTCACCGCTAAGGCGGGCTGCTATGTTTACACCGAGCCTAGAGGGCCGAGCATGATCACCACTAGTGGGCGGCATATGATAGTTACCCGGACGCGAGATAACGATGAGGATTGTGATGTGACGAGATATGTGATGTGATGGCATATGTACTATGATTATGTAAAATATGATATATGTACGAAATGTATTTGCTTACGACACTCTTGCAAGTTATATATTTCTCTTATGGCTCACGATCCTCCTATTATATTTATTTCATTCTTGTCTTACATACTCAGTACAATGTTCGTACTGACGTTCGTTTTCTTTGGACGCTGTGTTAATGCCCACAGGTAGATAGAGAGGCGAGCTTGAGCCAGACTTGTAGGAGCTGTTAGCCAATTGAAAGCACTCCTTTGTTCCGGAGGTGCTTGATTATTCTTTTGTGTACATTTGTATATGTGGGCACGATGGGGTCCTGTCCGGTCTACATGTCTAGTACTCCAGTAAAGGCTCGTAGATACGCAGTGTGGGTTATGTGGTTTCATGAGGTTTCCATCATGTATATGTATATATATATTATTTTGATAGTCTAATGGCTTATGTATATAAAAGGGTAATATGTTTGAAATGGAAGATGATTTCCTTAAAAATTGAGTATAAAATTGATAAAGAAACGTCGGATAAGTATAATGAGTAATAGAACGAGTGGTACTCGGTGGTTAGCCCCGGATACCCGTCACGGCCCCAGCTGGGTCGTGACAGAAATAAACTTACCCCTTGGAGATGTTGTGTTACCTTTCCATTCAAGCACTAGTTCTCTTGGGAATTGGAATAGAACCATCTTTCTTCTGCAATCCACATTAGCATAACAAGAGGACAATCAATCCATGTCCATAATCACATCAAAATCTAACAGTTCCAGCTCAATCAAATCAACTTTAGTCTGACGATCACATAACACAATTACACAATTTCTATATACTTGTCTAGCTATTACCGAGTCACCAACATGAGTAGACACCTCAAAAGGTTTGATTAGCTCGGGTTGTACCCCAATACGAGTAGCAATATATAGAGTAATATAGGACAAAGTAGAACCCGGATCAATTAATGCATAAACATCATGGGAGAATATGGATAGTATACCTGTAACCACATCAGGGGAGGACTCAAGATCCTGTCGTCCGACTAAAGCATAAACACAGGGCTGCAGAGGGCCACTCGAACCAGATGCTCCCCCTCTGCCCCTGCCACGGCCTGCTGAAATCTGGGGAGTCTGCCCTACAGGGCACACAGACGAAGAAGAACCTGCTACTGATCCTGTAGGCTGAGCCCCGACTCTGCCACCCATCGAGGGACAATCACGTATCATATGTCCAGTCTGATCACAGGCATAGCAAGCATCTGAGCCTTGGTGACACTGACTTGAATGTAATCTACCGCACTGGTTGCATCGTGGTACCGTGGTCTCCTCTGACTAGAATCACCCCCAAATTGAGGACCCGAGACCCTCGAACTCTGACCCGGACCAGAATAAATGGGGCGATCAAATATCCTGCCCGCGAATCGAGGAGGTGCACTAGCTGCGGACTGGCCTGAATATCTGGAGTACTGTTGCCGCTGACCCCCTCTATACTCACTACAAGCACCGGAAAATATGGCCTCTTACTCTGCCCTCTGTCCATATCACGCTCACCCCTTTGCGGCTGCTGCTGCTCTTCTAGATTCTGAGTGTGAGCCTGAATGCGAGAGATATCCATCCCCTCCTGTAACGAAGCTGTCAAGCAATCTTTGATCAAATGTGGCCCTAGGCCACTCACAAATCAATGCACCCGGTCTCCCATGTCGGCCACCATGGTCGGAGCATACCGGGCCAATGAATTGAAGCGAAGACTATACTCCCGAGCACTCATATTTCCTTGATTTAGATTCAGGAACCTGTCAGCTCGAGCCCTTCGAACCTCGGGTGGCAAATAATGGTGGATGAAACCAATTGTCACGACCCAGCCCCGTGGGCCGCGACTGGCACCCTACCTGGGTACCCAGACCAAATCGCATATTCATTTCCGAATCCAAACTTATTTCAGAATTTTCACGAAGTTATATCAAACATAATTTATATCGAAAACATGTCTTAAGCGGTCATATCAAATCAAACTCAAACAAAGCGGCGGAATAGACATCGCCGGTCAAAATACAAATATATACAAAAGGGCCATTTGGGGACATCATATCAAACAGACCGCTTTAAGACCCGAAAGCAAAATCAGACAATAAACACATAGGACCCTCGCCCCACAAAGATGACTACAGGCCTCTACGAATTCAAAACATAACATAAGGCGAGACAGGGCTTCGCCGTACCCAAACTGTCAAATATACAAAGTATATACAGAGTAGAGGAGTCTGTACCAAGAGTGGACTCCGGACCCAGTAAGAGTACTCCGAAAAGCAAGAAGTGAAGCCTACTGCGGAGGATCACCGATGTCTGCACCTGCGGGCATAAAACGCAGCCCCCGGAGAGAGGGGGGTCAGTACGAAATATGTACTGAGTATGTAAAGCACGGAGTACAGAATTATGGATCAAAACCGAAAGCAAATCAAATGTCAAAGTGGGGTACAAACTGGTATGTCAAAATCTGTATCGGAATCATATACATATATTTTATGCAAATAAAATCATGCAAACGCTTAAGAACGTGGTCGCCACTCCGACGCTGGCACCACACACAGCATAACACCAGAAGGTTTCAAATCTCCGTACATCCCCGAACATAATCATAATCATCGGTGAGCGTATCGCATCCCGAGCCATATCACAGCATAACTCCAAACGGAACCCGGCCCTATGGCGAAGCCTTGGGAACCGTAACACAGCATACGGCCGAATTATCATAAAACGCACGAATCAAAACCGGCCCGGGAACCGGTGAACGAAGTCATAATAAGGCACGAGCGGAGTCGTGAGCAAACAAATGCAAATCGTATTTCAAAATAGTGTTTCAAAACAAAGTAAACTCATAAATCATATCCTATTACAAAATAGTCGAATACTTAGTCGACATAAGGTTTCATTTTGCAAAACGATTCCAAAATGGTCCATATAGTTCAAAACCTGGATTAGTGCATAGGATAGTCCAAACATACCCCGTGGAAGGATGTTCCAAAGATCAGAAGTGGTACGTTCAACTCTATTCTCAAAGATGGCCCGAAGGGAAAATCGGGCATTTTGGGGTAGCGGACCCACCTCGAGTCGAAGTGAGGTGGCGAACATATTTTTACGAGCAGTAATATGCCAAGGGTCATACATAATCATTTCTAGGTTACCCGACCACATTTCGATAGGTTTCGGACGAATAATGGCATTCTAGCTAAAAGGGAGCCTTTAGGCTCCAATCGAATTGAATGAATAGTAACTTTCCTGTGGATCGGGTTTCGAGGAGCAGAAATGCTCCGGAAGGTCTCATATTCAACTAACACACTAAGATATGCCAAATAAAGAATTGGGAAGCTTTACATACCTCTCAGATGTCGTAAGCTCCTCCAAAAGTCCGTCCCGTTTCGTCAAAAATCTGCAAATGGTCAAAGTTACCAATTGAGATTCTTAGGCTCAAAAATGCCTTTAACTCCATATTTGCCTACCGAAATTTCGGCAGCATTTCCCCTATAAATCTAACATCCCCGAGGCGTAGCTCGGCTCAAATTAACCAACCACAACAGCCCACACATCAACCAAACAATGTAAACAACAATCAATTCACTCTAGCTTCAAAGTCCTACATGATTTCTTAAGTTGGCAACTTTCCATTCAAACTTTCAAAATTCCAATTCTATATCTACCTATTTGTATTCATTCCCACATTCAAACTTATACAACCACATTCTCATTACAATTCAAACCATACACGAAATTGCACCAAAATCCATTAGTTCCATAATTCTTCAAAACATTAAAATTCACGACGAACATTCTAACTAACGTCGTTTCAATCCGAATTCGTCAACATCGATATAGATTCATATCTAAAGTCTATAGCACCCCAAAATATACATTGATATACATAAGAATACCAAGGATATACACTTTCCGATAATATCCGAATTCGTTTTCCACCGCCAATTTAATTCAACAATCAATCAATTACGATCTAAGGGTCACAACAACACATTATGCCAACTTAAACAAGATCAATTCAAACCATTTCTTTCCTTCCATAACTCACGGCCAAACACACTACACACACACACCCACGACTTTCTATTTACGTTAAAATTACGGGATCTCCATCTACTTCCAATGCTTAACACATTCACATCAATTCTATAACATAAAAGGGGCAAAATTCTTACCTTTCCTTGAAAACCCGACTTGTCGAAAACGTCGTCCCCGTGCCAAACTATTTATACCACGTCGGAGAGCGTCTTGAGTACTTCACAAATATGTAGAAACCAAGATTTTTGAATCACCACACAAGCTTGGAATTTTTCTCTTCTTCTCTTTTTTTTTCACTTCGGCCGAACCCCTTTTTTGGTGAGTTCTTGATTTTTTTTCTAATTTTGTGATAAGTTCAAGTGTAATCCATGTATATATCTACTTTAGGGGTCATGTGCATAGCACATGCCCCTTTAAAAATGGGCTTGGGCCACTACTATGGCCGGCCCCCCCTTAATTTGTTTGGGCTTCATTTGCATTGTAATTTCTTGGGCCCAATTCTTAAAATGCCCCGTTTTGAAATTCCCGAAACTAATTTACGAAGTTCCAAATTTACCCTTGGCCTTTCCCGAGGTCTTAGCATTTAAAGATTTCACAACCAACATAGTCATATTCACTAAAATCAAAATATGTCCTTATAATCCACAAGTCGTAATTATTTCACGATTTCCAATTATACGAAAACACGGGACATAACACCAATGGACTGCACCTCCGGAGTAGTGGGGTGCTCCTGTACAACTGCTAAGTAAGCTTCTAAGCATCTGCGCCGTCTCCCTGTCTACATGTGGGCATGAACACAGCGTCCATAAAAGAAAAGGACGTCGGTACGAACAATGTACAGAGTATATAAGGCATGTATATCAAACATGACAAAGAAATGGGGGAACATAAAGTGGGAGGATAACCTGTAACTGATTGCCCCTTAAGGTGAAATCATGCATGCTAACTTTCAATAAACAACATCATATCATGTGTACAAACATTAACTGCCCGTCCATATAGGTATGGTGTGATCATCATTAGCCCGCGTCCGGGCCTCCCGTGTCTAGGGTAAACATCTCAAGCCGCCCACTAGTGGTGCTGCCCGGCCATATAGGCACGGTGTAATCATCATCATAGCTGCCCACTACGCCTGTCATAGTGGTGATTGCCCGGCCAACTAGGCACGGTGTAATCGTACATATACATAATCTAAAGCATGCATGAGAGCTCAAGTAAAAGTTGTAACTCTATCGGAGTGACGTAAGGTCGGGAACCTCCGATTGCATTATGGAATAATCCTCATCACTATGTCTCACCTTGAAGGAACTAATATCACGAGGCGAGATAACACAAGAAGTAACATCAATGAAATCACAAAGATAAGAGTATCAAGCTCATCATAGCATCATTATTGTCACCGTTATCACGGAACATATCTCATCTCTATCTCACAAGAAGCTCTTAAGAACCTTTAACTTTTATCTTTTGGAATGTAAGAAGGTCATGGAAATATAGAAAAGAAATCATAACATAAGAATCATGCCTTTGAACGAAGGAAACTAGCCTCACATACCTTTACGTCTCCTCAATGACTAAGTGTTCTCCTTCCAAACTCACAACTCTACATTCAAGAGATTCGTACTACATTAGATCATTAGAAATATGCCTAAGACTAAACTAAAGCGACTAAGGGCTACCGAAAATTGGACAGCATTTCCTTTGTTTCGACAACTTTCTCCATATAATATAACAACTCCCAAACATAAATAGCGACACTCATAATATCATAATCAATAGATTTCTCAAGTTAAATATTGTTCACTTCTCAAATTCACCTCCAACCCATCCATAACTATGAGTACAATAAAACATCATTTTCGTTCTTCAGATAATACTTCTTCAACGTTACTAACATAATTCATAACGATTTTATACTCATCCCATACTAAGAATCATGACTCAAATTAATTGCAAAGTGCCATTATTCCCTTATTTGAGCCCATTTTCTTTATTCTTCTCTAATCCAAGTCTTTCAACCACTCAATACTCTTAATAACATGAGATGAATGTAAAAATCACCTTTGATTATGTAGGAGTGGTCTTGGGATGAAGATACTCCGCTTAAGAAAACCCCAACATCAATTTCAAAGTTAATCTTGGCTTCCACAAACCCTAGTGATCTTATCTACACTTGATTCTCTTGGTTTTTGATGGTAAATCTTTGATTTCTCTTGGATATGTGTCCATATAGTGGAGGGAATATTCTAGAGCTCTCACGATTTGTGGGGAAAGTGAAATCTGAAAATTAAGAACATGGGTCGCCTATTTATAACTGGAACTGGAAAGTTCCAGCGAAGCGGGTCGACGGTCCGTCGACTTGCACCTACAGATTGTAGATTGCAAAAACGTGTTGACGGTGCACAGTGACGGTCTGTCGACATGTCGACCGCCCATCGACACTGACTGGTGTCTATAGAATATCCTGATTCAATTAAGATTTCGTTGATTCGATCTGTTCAACTTTTAATCCCCTAAATTACCAGGAATACCTTCTAGTACATTTGTGTATGGGGTAAGACACTCTCTACGTCAACTTTCTCCAACGAGACTCCTTCTCTTTCCTCAAATGTCTTTGGGATCTTAATTAGAATAATTAGGTATCCCTTCTTACTTGTAGGGGCATCGTCTACACCTTAACTTGCGTTAGTCTATCCACAGCACGACAACACAAAATGTCTGAAGTGTAGCAGATACATTGATGATATACAAGGAAACACTATTGTAAGCTGGGCTCAGTTGGATAAGAGTGACATGAGGACCGATATCCGATATCTATCCTGGAATCGAGGTATGAGTGCCGGCAGTGATTGCCGAGGTTTTTGCCGGAATCATGAGGATTGGTACATGGACTTCACGGGTCCCTCATGGGTTGTGCTGCTGAGATGTGATGTTTCATCATCGGAGTACATGTGTATCGGTGCATATGCATTGCATCCATATTTCATACATTATTGCATTGCATTATACCTTTGGCTTCATGTGATATTCTTGTGATATAGTTGTGATATACGAATCCAGATTGGATGTACTGAGAGTTGGCAGAGTTGGGTTTAGATGCTATAACATAGTGATGACTTGTACTTGGTTACTGGCTCATGTTGACTTATACCCTATTGATTTACCTGTTTATCTCACTTTATTGTCTTGGTATATGTTATCTAATCTTATTCGGCCTATGATACCTACCAGTACGTGTTGTTGTACTGACCTGCACTTGCTGCATTCCTTTATGCATGTAGAGTATCAGGTGGGATCAACGTCTACCCCTTATGGCTGAGAGTTCGAAGTTGTTAATTCGAGTCTGTTGGGGTGAGCATGTGGACGCTTCGCTACCCGAAGACTTTTCTTCTGTTATGTCTCACTTTGCTATTCTGAGACATTATTGAGACTATTGATGTATTATTATTACTTCCAGACTTATAGATTTTAGTTAGATGCTCTTGTATGACCAGACCAGATACTGGGGTAGTTTTTTATTTACTTCTGCACTTATTATAACTATTCATACGTCAGACTTACGTTACTTTATCTTCTTCCGCTATTTATACTGTGTTTGTGAATGCTGGGTTAAGGGTTCGCCTACCGAGGTGGGATAGGTAGGTGTCGCGCAACTTGTGAAATTTGGTCGTGACACTTGCTTATTTAGTAAGATTGTATAAGAATAGATAATATTTTGATAGTTTTCACAACTTGTGGGGTTTTTATGTCTATAAGAAAAATTACAACTTAAGAAATTCAAATTGCATGTCCAATCATGGTTTCATCTCTCGGTTTCAAACTATGTCCAAACGGCTCCTTAGTTGCCACCATATCTGATGTTCTGTTAGACCCTAGCTTGTAGCATTCTCTTCCATGTCTGAGACCCATATTTCCACTGTACCACGACAGGATTTTCCCATTTGCAATATTTGTTAGTTATAAATGCACTCCATAGTGATGACTTTGGCCTAAAATTCCACCAAAGTTTACACTATAATGCCAAAGACACATCATGAAGTGATCTAAAACCCAAACCCCTTTCCTTCAAAGGTAAACATAAATAATGCCAAGATTCCCAATGTCTGCTTTTCCCTTGTGTTGTGTTGCTCCAAAAGAATCGAGCAAACATTCTATGCATTTGATTAATAACACAATCTGGAGGATTAACTGCAAATAAAAGATGTATTGACATACTCTGTAAAAACATGCTTAATAAGAATTGCCCGGCCTCCAAAGGATAACAGCTTACCCTTCCAACTCTGCAACCTATTCATTGTTTTCAACAAAATGGTATTGAAAACGTCCTTCTTCCTTCTGCTATGATAGATTGGACAACCTAAATACATTGAAGGAAACTCTTTTCTAGCAATACCAGTCACAATTTTCACTGTGATTCTTACATCCTCTGCTACATCTGATGCATATACACTGAGCTTTTCTCTTTATTTATCTTCTGATCAAATGTCTTCTCATATTTCCTCAATACCTCCATAATCAATTATAATGAAAAGAGATCTGCTGAAGAAAAAATAATCATGACATCACATATGCTAAATGGTTCACTTTAGGGCTCCACTTAGGCATACCAAAACCTTTAAACTGTGTAACTTGGTGTAAAGCATTGAGATTTCTTGTTAATACTTCTGTAGTCAAGATAAACAAGGTAGAGATAATGGATCCCCCTGTTTAACCCCCCTTAAAGATTGGAAAAAACCCTTGTTGTTTTCCATTGATTAGTACAGAGTACCAGTTGTTATGGACTATTCTAAAAACCATGTCAATCAGTCCTTTGGAGAAGCCCAACTTCCTCAACACATTGGTAAACATTAACCAAGAAACTCTGTCATATGCTTTTGTCGTATCCAACTTCATCACTACATTTGAATATTTAGTCCTTAATCTTATATCAGAAATTATCTCTTGTGTAGGCAATACATTTTCCACTATGTTTCTTCCATTCACAAATCCAGCTTGGTTGAGTGAAATAATATCAGTGTTACACCTCAGAAAATTTCATGTCGCTACACGGTAAATAGACTAACGTGGGGTAAGATGTATATGATGTCCCTACAAGTAAGAAGGGGTACCTAACGATGCTAATTAAGATTTCAAAGACATTCGAGGCAAGGGAAGAAAGTCAGTTGAAGAATGTAAAGTATAAGTCGTATTTCAAAAAAGGGTTTGCGAAGTACCGAGCAAATGTTGATTTAATAAGGTCTTGAGAAAAAGTTATAACTCTCCTTAGATTGTTAATGAAGTGTTAAACAAGTGCTAAGAAGGTTCCATAAGCATTGGAGATCAAACGAAGCAACGAGAACGAGATCGGAGAAAAGGTGGATTATACGACCATTTATACGGTCCATATAACCATTAAAGTGAAGGTCCATCACTGATGGGGTTATACGGTCACTTATACGGACCGTATAAGGGTCCGTATAACTCCCGACGGGCAACTTTTATCTTTTATAAAAAGATGATTCCAAGTCTCATTTATCATTTCTTATTTCCACCACTTCTCTCTAAACCTCTAGAACATTCCACCCACTCCATTTACATAAATCCAAGGAAATTTAAAGATCAAATAACAAAAACTGGTAGAATCAAGTGCAAGAATGCTAGCTAGGGTTGAAGGAAGCAAGAAATCACTTTGGATTAAAGTTAGGGTTTTGTCCAAGTGAGGAAACTCTATCTAAAACCCATTTCTACACAATCAAAGGTGAGTTTTATGATCATTTTATGTTATTTAGAATATTGAATGGTTGAAAGACTTAGATTATGGAATAAAGTAGAATATGGAGTTCAAATGTGAAATAGTGATATTCTTGAACAATAGTTTGACATGAACCGTGGTTCTTGAGATGTTATGAGTAGAATCTTGTTATAAATGGTATTAAGAATACTGTAGAAGCATTATATGAGGGTGAATGTGGTGTTGTATTATGCCCATGGTTATGGACGGCCTTGAGAGGGCATTTTGAGATTGAATAATGTCGAACTTGACGAAGTTATTGGTTATGATATTATGAATATTGTTATTTGTTACACCTCAGAAAATTTTTCGTTCATGCACAGTGAATAGACTAACGAAGGGCGCGACATATACGACGTTTTGATAAGTAAGAGATAACAATTGATGATTCCAAAGGGGATTTCAAAGACATTCGAAGTAAGAGAAGAAAGTTTGCCAAGAAAGACAAGGTATACATTATGTATTGAGAAGGATTTATGAGTAACGAGTTAATGATGATTTAATGATGCTTGGGAGAAGAGTTATAACGTCTCGTATATTGTTAATGAGGTGTTAAACAAGTGTCAAAAAGGTTCCCTAAGGATTGGAGATCAAACGAGTTGACGAGAACGAAATCGGAGCAGCTAGGCATTATATGGCCCAACATACTGGCCGTATAAATTATACTGGCCATATGTTAGGCCGTGTATTTAGCCAAGATGGGCAACCCTCACTGGACCAAACATACGGCCAGACATACGGCCCGTATAAAAGATACGAACCGTATGTTGGTCCGTATATCCGTGACGGGTCAGATTTTGTGTATTAATAAAGAGATCCAAGTTCATTTCATTTCATTTTCCCTTCACTCCCCTTCTTTCTAAAACATCTCTCTACACTTCTCCCACAAGAATTCAAGGGATATTAGTGATCAACTACATCAAACCAAGTGAATCAAGTGTAAGAAACTCATTAAAGTTCATCCAAGACAAGGAATCCATGTGAAGGTGAAACTAGGGTTTTTCTCAAGTGGAGTGTTTGCACTCAAGGTTCATTCCTGTCACGACCCGACTAGGGGCCGTGACGAGTACCCGATACTTGTACCGAACACTCTTTATCTATCATATTACCTTTACCTCTTAGCAAGCCTTGTAAGCAGAGCCATATTTTTTTTTTTTGAACATTAACATTTGCAGCGTCATTCTGAACATAGGCTAATAAACTTCGTTAGCACTTTATACAACAACATTAACATGCCAAAACACCATATATCTAACTATACTTGACTGACTGTACATATCTGCCTACGAGCCTCTAGACATAGTACACTTATACAAAGAAAGGGCCGAGTACTATCGTGCCCGAGATTATATATACATAAAATAGTACCACTGAAATAAGGCTCCGGAACGACTGGAGCGCTGTAGAGTACTGCTGGCAGAGCTCCTAAGGATCAAGTCCACCTATCTGCTGACCTGCGCGGCATGGAACGCAGCGTCCACAAGAAGGGACGTCAGTACGAATAGTGTACCGAGTATGTAAGGCATAGAGAATAATACAAGCAGTAACATAGAGTACGATTAATAATATCATGGAGTCACAGGGCATATAACGAGGCAAGAAAGTAACCTCTGCATAGGAAGGCCCCTTTTCAGGCCGGCTGTCATGTAGGCTTGTCCTTTCGTCTTTGAAACGTTTCTTTTCATAAGCATAGGAATTAACATTTATATATATTACTTATTCTCGTGTACAGAAAACAGTACATTTCAGTAACGGTACCTTTTGCTCACATTTACAGACGCCGAATACAATCGGCTCCACCCCCACGGTGTCCCTTATTCTCGTATACAGAAAACAGTACAATTCAGTTAACAGTATCTTTGATTCACATTTACAGACGCCGAATACATCGGCTCTCCCAAGCCCCCTCCCCAACGGTGTCCCAACACATTACATCATATATAGGCAGCATACATTATATATATATACAGACGCCGCGTACGGCTCTCCCATATCCCGCGTCCGGGCATCCCGCGTCCAGGATGGAATCCAGCTGAATCAGGTGGTGATATAACAGTGACCCTTCCCCTTTCCCCATACACATATACATATACATTTGCTTATCCTTTATACATATACACGTCTCATATACAATTACTTATCTTATTTATATATACATATCCGTACACATATACCTGTTTTATATACATATATCGTATAAGCACACAAGAGCCAAGGAAAATCATGTATCCATCGGAGTGACGTAAGGTCGGTGACCTCCGATTACGCTATGGAATGCTAGTTATAGCTTTGTCTCACCTTGAAGGAACAAGTATTTTAGGCGAGACTATCAACGGAGAATAGTATTACAGTAATCGTAGAATGAAATCGTGGGCATCATAGATGCCCGTCATAGGCTCTGGAGTCAAAGAAAATAAAGATATAGCTAGGAAATATAAATACGATTCAAAAATTAGTGTATCACTTTCATGTTTACATAAGATACTTAGCTTAGTCATCTTAGTCATAGAGTCGTTCCGGTCGTACTTATCAAAGGTACAGTCTCTTGTCTAACATTATAATTATCATTAACCTCATAGAAACATCCTCGTTAGAGTAGTCATAGTGCTTATCATTCGGTAACGAGATTGGGATCAAAAGTCCCCTTTGGATTTACTTCAAGTAAGTCAACAACGACTATAGGAAAATCCAAGAGTAACGGGCCCACCTCGGGCCGGATGAGGTAGCGTATACGATTTACGTATGTTACGTGTCATAGCGTTACTTGTGAGGGTCTTAGGGTAATCGGGTCCCATTTATACAAGTTCTAAGGGTGTAGGAGGTTTCTCCCACAATTGGCACACTTTCTAGTTCAATTCTATTGAACAAAAAGTGGAAAACTTTAGGTGCGGATTCCGGGGAATAGGGTTGTCCCCGAGGCTCGTAACCGACTTATTACATCTAGGACATGCTATAGAAAGAAGGGTGAAGCCTTACATACCTCTTCCGCTCCTTTTTGCTATTCCAAATTCACGTCGCAATCTCGTCAAAATCTGCAATTTGGTCATAGTTACCAAAACTCTTATTAGGATACTTAGAGTTAGAATCTTAAGGAAACACTTGGCTACCGAAATTTCGGCAGCATTTCCTCTGTAAATACACCATCCTCAACATTTACCTAGCAAGTTTTCAATCAACAACAACCCGGGAATTCAAACCCGGCCAAACCATCAATATAAATTCAACAATCACACTAGCAATTCACACATTCAATTCAAGGTACATTCCGACACCTCAATTAGCATTCTACTTTCTTCAAGACTTTCCAAACTCCAATAGAACAACAACAACCTTATAATACATGTGTTCCAACAACATCATAGCAATGTCATTACATGTCTTCCATACAAGAACATTACTTTCAATTTACACAATGTTCAAACAACCCAGTTTATACACACTTCCGCCCGAATTTCACAATACCATCAAAGACAACCACACATTACTTTCTTCCACATTTATGAACTTCACTATCATTCTACACATTCACAACATCATTCATGCAATTATAAGAATTTAAGCTAATGTCAAATTAACTTCTTCGACGCTTCCACAACGATTACAACTTCGTTTTCATTATGGGATGCATAACAACAACAATCAAAACACTACATAAAAATCAATCTGATTGTCCTACATAACATCACCACATTCGGCCACCATTATCAACAACACAATAACCAAAATACTAACTAGCAATTGCTCACCACAATCTCTCCAAATTCATTCAACTTCCATTTTCCACATATCATTCACAACAATAACAATCAAACACTAATTAAAATAATTGAAGCATGGCTCCTACACATATATATATATACACGGCCATACACTATATTTCTCTCCTTCATGAATTTCATCCATTTTGGCATACTACCACACATATAAACCATATATAACTCATAAAAGAGGAATGATTTCTTACCCCTTTCTCTTGGCTTTCCACTTGGCTACACTTGAAAATTTGTATGAATATGAGATTTTCTTGCTCCACCAAACTCCCTACTTTGTTAAGCACCTTCCACTTAGTAGCAAAGGATTTTTGAAAGAATTTTTGTCAACTTTTTCTTAGGAATTTCTCTATGGCCGAAGGCCCTAAGGGTTTTTCTCCTTCTTTCTTTTGTGCTTGCTTCTCTTGAAACTTCTAGAGACTATTATGATAAAGATGACTTGGTCATCTTATTTAATTACATACTTTGACCCACTTTGGGCCTAGCCCATGTGTATTGCCGGTTGGGCCTATGATTTTTCCTTAAAAATTTTCAAGCCCACTTTGTATTCTTAGCTAGGTCTTGTAATTCTTGAAAATAATTTTTTTTTTCCGACTTCCAATTTTGCCCTTCGTCTTCCTCCATATTTCCACGAGTCATGTCGTGAATTCCCCTTTATGCTCTTAACCATTCTCATTGTCTTCCCTTCTAAATTTTTCATAAACAACTCATGTGTCAAACAACATAAAATATTGCCTTGCTTGTTGTCTCCCCGCGATTGTCTTGAATTGTCCGATTGCACAAAACGCGGGATATAACATCCTCCCCCTCTTTAGAACATTCGTCCTCGAATGTTGAACTGGCCTCATAGCGTAGTATAATATTTCGGGGATGTCACCTTTGTAGATGCCTCATGTCACTTAGCTTATTCATCTTAGGAGCTTAGGTTGCCTCTTGCGATCTTCACGGTTATAATCCCTTTTTCTTGGCATCTGCCGCGTCTATCCCCTCACTAGACACGTTCCCGTATACCGCCATATTAGGGATTCCTTGCCTTAGCTAGTGTGGACTCAATATTGGCCTCACCCTGTGACACCTGTACTTTTCTCCTTCACTCCCAAAGCTTTCTGTTGTCATGGCTTCCCTTTTTCTGTTAGTTTAGTCCGTCTCGGCCTATATGACTCGTGTGGGGTTTCTAACCGCTTTCCACACCCCAATTTACTCTGGGCTGCCTAATTTTACACTCGTCTCTTGTTTCCGCATTTATGAAATTTTCAGTATATTTCCCAGGGGGTCACCCATCATGGAATTACTCCCACCTGAGCACGCTTAACCTTGAAACTTTGATGCATTTTAATACATGAGTGCCAATATAATCATATCGACTGCCCCGCACGACCTTTGTCGCATTATTTAAGGTAAGTCGGGGTTCTAACAGTTCCCAAAATGCCCTCACGGCGGGTCCCGCTCTTATATTCACTTTCCTGACCATACGATTGCCATATTGCCCCTGTTTAATCTTCACTATTTGCTCCCATCCATACCTATAACTACCTTCTATCGGGGTTTCTAAATTCACACTGGTGGCTGGGACATCTCAGTCGCTATTACTTATCACCGCTAAGTCTTTGGCCCCTTTTGAATTTCTACCTGCCGTGGTCAATTAGTATTCCTGCAGAGATTACATATACATAGAAAGTTTCAAGAAAATCTCATATACCTGTAGCCGATCCGTCTTGAACCTGGCCCGGGGAGCTACCGTGTGAAGTATGTTCTTCATTCTCGTCGGCCTGCTCATCGCTCGTTCGACCCTCGTCATTTCTCGCGTCCGAATCCGAAGAGAATAGCGGTGATTCCGGGTTCACTGATGGCAAGAACAAGGGACAGGAGAAATCCGTAGCGCTCTCCGAGGTGGCCGAACTGGCACGGTTCTCCATCACGGGAGTAACTGGCGTACCCCCGGAAGCCTTCTCATCCGTCATCCCAGAAGAGTGCTCTGACGGGTATGTGCCATCACTATCCTCCTCCCTGGAGGTAAGAAGCTCTGGGGGAGTCATCGCCGAATCCTCTGAGGGATCTGTATCATAGCCACTGTCTGCGGAGTCCCCTGCTCTGGGGGTCAGAATCTCTGGAGGAATTGTCGCTGGGTCCTCTGACGGATCCGTGTCATAGCTATCCTCCGCGGGATCCTCCGCCCTGGGAGTCAGGAAATCTGGAGGAGTTGTGGCTAGATCCTCTGACGGGTCTGACTCAATCGAATAGCCGAGGCTCCCCCTACTCGGCTCTAGAGATACTCTAGGGGCCTTACTGGTGCCCCCATCATCTGAAGCTGATCTCTTCATCGACAGTACTGAAACCATAGCATAGGATTAGGAAAGGAATGTTGAAGCCTGGTAGCATAGCTCTATCGCACGATCTTAGAATACAAGGAAGGTCATATTTCCTAAATGTCCTGTAGCCCCCTGTTTATAAGCGTGGCGCGCTACACACCCATAAACAAGACTCTACTGGACACGGCTCGTAGACAAACCCCTAGGACCGAACTGCTTTGATACCACTTCTGTCACGACCCGACTAGGGGCCGTGACGAGTACCCGATACTTGTACCGAGCACTATTTATCTATCATATTACCTTTACCTCTTAGCAAGCCTTGTAAGCAGAGCCATATTTTTTTTTTTGAACATTAACATTAGCAGCGTCATTCTGAACATAGGCTAATAAACTTCGTTAGCACTTTATACAACAACATTAACATGCCAAAACACCATATATCTAACTATACTTGACTGACTGTACATATCTGCCTACGAGCCTCTAGACATAGTACACTTATACATAGAAAGGGCCGAGTACTATCGTGCCCGAGATTATATATACACAAAATAGTACCACTGAAATAAGGCTCCGGAACGACTGGAGCGCTGTAGAGTACTGCTGGCAGAGCTCCTAAGGATCAAGTCCACCTGTCTGCTGACCTGCGCGGCATGGAACGCAGCGTCCACAAGAAGGGACGTCAGTACGAATAGTGTACTGAGTATGTAAGGCATAGAGAATAATACAAGCAGTAACATAGAGTACGATTAATAATATCATGGAGTCACAGGGCATATAACGAAGCGAGAAAGTAACCTGTGCATTGGAAGGCCCCTTTTCAGGCCGGCTGTCATGTAGGCTTGTCCTTTCGTCTTTGAAACATTTCTTTTCATAAGCATAGGAATTAACATTTATATATATTACTTATTCTCGTGTACAGAAAACAGTACATTTCAGTAACGGTACCTTTTGCTCACATTTACAGACGCCGAATACAATCGGCTCCACCCCCACGGTGTCCCTTATTCTCGTATACAGAAAACAGTACAATTCAGTGAACAGTATCTTTGATTCACATTTACAGACGCCGAATACATCGGCTCTCCCAAGCCCCCTCCCCAACGGTGTCCCAACACATTACATCATATATAGGCAGCATACATTATATATATATACAGACGCCGCGTACGGCTCTCCCATATCCCGCGTTCGGGCATCCCGCGTCCAGGATGGAATCCAGCTGAATCAGGTGGTGATATAACAGTGACCCTTCCCCTTTCCCCATACACATATACATATACATTTGCTTATCCTTTATACATATACACGTCTCATATACAATTACTTATCTTATTTACATATACATATCCGTACACATATACCTGTTTTATATACATATATCGTATAAGCACACAAGAGCCAAGGAAAATCATGTATCCATCGGAGTGACGTAAGGTCGGTGACCTCCGATTACGCTATGGAATGCTAGTTATAGCTTTGTCTCACCTTGAAGGAACAAGTATTTTAGGCGAGACTATCAACGGAGAATAGTATTACAGTAATCGTAGAATGAAATCGTGGGCATCATAGATGCCCGTCATAGGCTCTGGAGTCAAAGAAAATAAAGATATAGCTAGGAAATATAAATACGATTCAAAAATTAGTGTATCACTTTCATGTTTACATAAGATACTTAGCTTAGTCATCTTAGTCATAGAGTCGTTCCGGTCGTACTTATCAAAGGTACAGTCTCTTGTCTAACATTATAATTATCATTAACCTCATAGAAACATCCTCGTTAGAGTAGTCATAGTGCTTATCATTCGGTAACGAGATTGGGATCAAAAGTCCCCTTTGGATTTACTTCAAGTAAGTCAACAACGACTATAGGAAAATCCAAGAGTAACGGGCCCACCTCGGGCCGGATGAGGTAGCGTATACGATTTACGTATGTTACGTGTCATAGCGTTACTTGTGAGGGTCTTAGGGTAATCGGGTCCCATTTATACAAGTTCTAAGGGTGTAGGAGGTTTCTCCCACAATTGGCACACTTTCTAGTTCAATTCTATTGAACAAAAAGTGGAAAACTTTAGGTGCGGATTCCGGGGAATAGGGTTGTCCCCGAGGCTCGTAACCGACTTATTACATCTAGGACATGCCATAGAAAGAAGGGTGAAGCCTTACATACCTCTTCCGCTCCTTTTTGCTATTCCAAATTCACGTCGCAATCTCGTCAAAATCTGCAATTTGGTCATAGTTACCAAAACTCTTATTAGGATACTTAGAGTTAGAATCTTAAGGAAACACTTGGCTACCGAAATTTCGGCAGCATTTCCTCTGTAAATACACCATCCTCAACATTTACCTAGCAAGTTTTCAATCAACAACAACCCGGGAATTCAAACCCGGCCAAACCATCAATATAAATTCAACAATCACACTAGCAATTCACACATTCAATTCAAGGTACATTCCGACACCTCAATTAGCATTCTACTTTCTTCAAGACTTTCCAAACTCCAATAGAACAACAACAACCTTATAATACATGTGTTCCAACAACATCATAGCAATGTCATTACATGTCTTCCATACAAGAACATTACTTTCAATTTACACAATGTTCAAACAACCCACTTTATACACACTTCCGCCCGAATTTCACAATACCATCAAAGACAACCACACATTACTTTCTTCCACATTTATGAACTTCACTATCATTCTACACATTCACAACATCATTCATGCAATTATAAGAATTTAAGCTAATGTCAAATTAACTTCTTCGACGCTTCCACAACGATTACAACTTCGTTTTCATTATGGGATACATAACAACAACAATCAAAACACTACATAAAAATCAATCCGATTGTCCTACATAACATCACCACATTCGGCCACCATTATCAACAACACAACAACCAAAATACGAACTAGCAATTGCTCACCACAATCTCTCCAAATTCATTCAACTTCCATTTTCCACATATCATTCACAACAATAACAACCAAACACTAATTAAAATAATTGAAGCATGGCTCCTACACATATATATATATATATACACGGCCATACACTATATTTCTCTCCTTCATAAATTTCATCCATTTTGGCATACTACCACACTTATAAACCATATATAACACATAAAAGAGGAATGATTTCTTACCCCTTTCTCTTGGCTTTCCACTTGGCTACACTTGAAAATTTGTATGAATATGAGATTTTCTTGCTCCACCAAACTCCCTACTTTGTTAAGCACCTTCCACTTAGTAGCAAAGGATTTTTGAAAGAATTTTTGTCAACTTTTTCTTAGGAATTTCTCTATGGCCGAAGGCCCTAAGGGTTTTTCTCCTTCTTTCTTTTGTGCTTGCTTCTCTTGAAACTTCTAGAGACTATTATGATAAAGATGACTTGGTCATCTTATTTAATTACATACTTTGACCCATTTTGGGCCTAGCCCATGTGTATGGCCGGTTGGGCCTATGATTTTTCCTTAAAAATTTTCAAGCCCACTTTGTATTCTTAGCTAGGTCTTGTAATTCTTGAAAACAATTTTTTTTCCGACTTCCAATTTTGCCCTTCGTCTTCCTCCATATTTCCACGAGTCATGTCTTGAATTTCCCTTTATGCTCTTAACCATTCTCATTGTCTTCACTTCTAAATTTTTCATAAACAACTCATGTGTCAAACAACATAAAATATTGCCTTGCTTGTTGTCTCCCCGCGATTGTCTTGAATTGTCCGATTGCACAAAACGCGGGATATAACAATTCCTACGCCATCTAAGGTAAGATTTATGGTATTCCCATGTTGTTTAAGGCGTTTGAAAGTTGAAACACTTGGATTGTAGAAAGATATAGAAAATGGGTCATAAACATGAGAATAATGAGATTTTGAGTAGTAGTTTGGAATGAGTTGCGAATATTGATATGTTGTGATTATAAACTTGTCGTCAAAAAAAGGGAATCAATCAGAATCTTGAAAAAATAGGGAAATAGTGATATGTTATAAATGATATTGAGAACACGGGATAGGTATTATATGCAAGAAAACGTACTAGTAGACTATGACCATGATTATGAATGAATTGGAGTGGAATTGTAAAACGAGGGTAATGTAGATGAATGAAGATGGTTGGTTATGATATTGTGAACGTTATTATGAATGTTTGGGAGTTGATATACAATATGGGAAAGGTTGTATAAACAAAGGAAATGCTTCCCAATTTTCTCTAGCTCTAGTAGGCACATTCATATAATCGATTAGCTAATGTGAATGCGAATTCTCTTGAAGGTAGAAACGTGAGCATTGAAGGAGAACAATCAAGCGATGGAAATTGTTAAACGAAAGAGGTATGTAAGGCTAGTCCTTTCTTTCTAAGGCATGACTCATATGACATGAATCCTCCTATCTTTCCATGATTTTCCTACATAACGGGAATGACGAGTCTACGAGTATGAAGAGCTTCATATGAGATAAAGAAAAGAGATACGTTACGAACATGACAATACCGATGATGAATCTAAGTCTAGAAGTCATAAAGCTCATGATATGATATTCCTACGAAGCTAATGATCCCTATATGATTCCTATAATATTATTTCCTTACCTTTTCATGACTTCTTACCTTCCGAAAAAACTAAGAGCCTATGTTCATGAATAGCCATATGGGATAAGATAAGAGGTATGTTACAAACGCGATAATGATGATGATGAGTCTAAGTCTAAAGATCCTAAGGCCTATAATATTATGGTTCTACAAGGCTAATGATCTATATTATGATCCATTGATGTTGTTCATTGAATACACTCACCTTATATGCTAATTCCTTCAAGGTGAGGCAGGATGCTTATGAATGCTCCATAAAGGAATCGGGGGTTCTCGACCTTATGTCACCCCGACATTGTTATAGATTGTCTATAAGCTCTAATGTATGTCCTATGACCAATGTTCCGAAAAGTTACGAATCTATGTTCATAAGGGATTCCATATGAGATTAAGGTAGGAGATATACCATAGATACGATGATGGTAATGATGATTCTAAGTTAGAGATTATAAAGTCTATTATGTGATATTATTACGAAGTTCATGCTACGAATACGATGCGATTCGCATAGATTGTCTTTAAATCCAAAGGTATGCTCTATGAAAAGTTATGATAAGTTTATGAGATATATGTGATAATAATAATGACGATGTTGATAGTGATGATGATAATGATGATGATGATGATGATGATGATAATAGTGATGACACTAAAGATATTTATGGGCTTTTATGTATGTATGTGCCTATGTATGGCTATTATGAAACCTCGAGCTTATATGGCCGGGTAGAATATATATATATATATATATATATATATATATATATATATATATATATATATATATGTAACGCGCGCGCACCTCTACAGTTGAGTACGGATAACCCTGAAACCTTGGTAGGGTCAGGTAAATATAACCTTGAAGCCTTGGTAGGGCCAAGTATATATAATCCTGAAGCCTAGGTAGGGCCAGGTAGATATAACCCTGAAGCCTTGGTATATATATTTATGTAACGCGCGCGCACCTCTGCAGTTGAGTACGGATAACCCTGAAGCCTTGGTAGGGCCAGGTAGATATACCCCTGAAGCCTTGGCAGGGCCAGGTATATATACCCCTGAAGCCTTGGCAGGGCCAGGTATATATAACCCTAGGTAGGGCCAGGTAGATATAACCCTGAAGCCTTGGTAGGGCCAGGTAGATTTAACCCTAAAGCCTTGGTAGGGCCAGGTAGATATAACCCTGAAGCCTTTGTATGACCAGGTAGATATAACCCTGAAGCCTTGGTAGGGCCAGGTAGATATAACCCTGAAGCCTTGGTAAAGCCAGGTAGATATAACCCTGAAGCCTTAATAGGGCCAGGTATGTGTAACCTTGAAGCCTTGGTTGGCCAAGTATGTATATGATATAAATATGTACATGATATGAATATGTATATGATATAAATATATATATGATATGAATATGTACATGATATAGATATGTATATGATATATGTAGGAAAAGCCCGGAAAATATGTATGTGATATTGTCGAGCCACTACGTGGCCGAATGCGAGAAACGATTAATGTGTATGAGCAGTTACGGTATTATGATACATGTATGATACGATGATGTATGCGCTATGATGATACATGTACTGTGATTATATATGATATAGGCATGAAAGGTATCCTCCCTTAAAAGTTACGCAGGTTATGTCTACATCTTATGTCCTATGATTTCTATAATATGTTCATTTCATTCATGTCTTACATACTCAGTACAATATTCGTACTGACGTCCGTTTTCTTTGGACGCTGTGTTCATGCCCACAGGTAGATAGGGAGGCGACCCAGATTTATAGAAGCCGATAAGCAGAGTTTTGAAAGCAATCCATTAGTCCGGAGGTGCCATTGATTTACCATGTTATGTACATGTATGTTTTGGGGCACGACGGGGTCCTGTCCCGTCCATATGTCTAGTACTCTAGTAGAGGCTCGTAGATACGTATGTGTGGGTAGTATGGTCTCACGATTTTGATAAGCGTATATATGTATAAATGTATGTGTGTATTATTTTGATAGCCGAAGGGCTTATGTATATAAGGGTAATTATGTTTCCAAATGAAAAATGATTTTTCTATGATTTGAGTATGAATTTGATGAATGAATGCTTAACGAGTATGATAATGTTATATCCCGTATTTTTGCATATTCGGAAAATTCGAAATAATTTTGACTTGTAAGAAATAAGACCATATTTTGATTTTATTTAATATATAGGTGTGGTTCATGAAATATTGATGCGGAAATATGGAGGAAGGCCAAGGGCAAAATGGGAAATTTTAGAAATTAGTTTCGGGAATTTCAAAATAAGACCCGTAACAAATTGGGCTTTAATGAAATGAAAAAAAGAAAAGAACAAGAGGCCCAATCCACAAGGAGTGGCCGGCCATACCCATTAAAAAGGGCCCAAGCCCATAAGCAATTAAAACCCATGTGTTATAAAGGGAAAGGGGCCATTATTCTTCAACATATTAGAAGCTTCAAGAAAATAGAATTGAGAGCATCACAAAGAAGGTCATTCGGCCAACACAAGAAAAGAGAAGAAAAATTTTAGCCCATCAATCTTGAGTCCAAAAATTGTAATTTTCTAGTATACCTACTAAGTTCAAGACCCTCTTCAACGGGATATAAATTTTGAGGCAAGAAAGTACTTTTTTTACCAAGTGAAAAAATTGGAAAAAGGTAAGAATTCTACCCTTTTCTTATGGAAAATTTATATTGTTATAGTGAGTAGAATTTAATGAAAAATATGGAGATGTTGTGTGTGGTGTGTGAGTCGTGTGTGTGTGTGTGTGTTATGGCCGTGTGGTGTCTTTTGTGAAGGAAGATGAATTGAAGCTGTTTAGTATGTTAATTATGTTGTTGTGGCCTTGTGATGTAAATGGAAGAATTATGGTTCTAGTTAGCATGAAAAATTTGTTGTTAAGTTGTTGTCGGAAAGTGTGTGATTTTATTATAGTTTATGTAATTATGGGAATGGAGTTGTAAGATGCAAATTGTTGTTGTTGTTGATGGAATTGGAAGAAGAAAATGCGACGTTGCGACCTTGTCGCAATTGTGGAGATTTCGAATGGAATATGGTGATATTGGGATTATGGAAATATTTTGTAAAATTGTATGAAATGCTTTGAATTGTATTTGGTCGATCTTGAATTAACAATGAATATGTGAACCTTGAGATTTGCTTGAAAATGCGCAGTTGAATTAAATAATGATGAAATATATAGAAAGGAAGGTTACTAGTGTTGGAATGCATTTTAAATTGGGTTTTGATGTTATTAGTATGGTTGTTGGTGTTGTTGGTATGGTTGTTGATGAATTTGGCCGAGTTGTATTCTCGGGGATGTTAAATTTACAGGGGAGATGCTGCCAAAATTTCTGTAGACAAGTACTAGTTAAAAACTGAATTTCTAAGTACTTGTAGCTAATGTTTGGTAATTGATAATATTATTGTAGATATTGGAGAGCCCGAGACTTGAGTCGGGATTTGGTTGGCGAGTGATCGAGTTTTGTTAGCGAGCGATCGAGGTATGTAAAGCTTACCTTTCTTCCTTTTTGGCATGACCTTTATGAAATAAACGAATGACATATATGTATGCTCTAAAGAAAATTCTACTCCTAGAGCCACTAGGATGGCCTATGTCTTTGATTTCCATAAACTATTCCATATGACTTGACACATGCCTATGATGTTTGAAGTACTAGTCGATACGTTTCCGGATGTGGTTCGAAAAATATTTGATATGGCCTAAGTTTGGATATGTATATTTCGGATATGTGCATATGATTCTAAGGCTCCGTTTGAAGTACCCTATAATGTTATTTGAAAGCTCCTCAATATGAATGATACTAATTTTTCAGAAAATGACCTATGAAGTGTTTTTCGAAAGTTTGGTAATTTGAAAGTTCACAACTTTTGTATACTAATTCCGATGGACTCGATGCTTACCTTGAGCCTTCTAATATCAGTATGCATATGTATTTATTCGTCGAGTCTTGGAATTTATTTAAATATGTATATGCATATGGTTTCCGCACTACTCCGCTCGTGCCTACTACTATGATATCGTTCACCAGATCCCGGGCCAGTTTTGTGATCGTGCGCACTATGTGATATTCGGCAGTATGATGTGTTACGGTTCCCGAGACCTCGCCATAGGGCCGAGTACCGCTTATATACGGCGTTATGATGTGATATGGCATATGATATGTTCTGGTGTTGTGATATGTACGATGATACGATATGTTCGGGGATTGTACGGAGATATGAAACCTTCTGGAGTATGATGTGTTGTGGCGCCAGCGTCGGAGTGGCGGCCACGTTCCTGAGCCTTATGCATGATTTTTATTTGCACTATATATATATATATGTATATTTTCTGCACAGATTTTGATATACTCATTCTGTATCCATATTCGGTACTCCTCACTTCGGTTATGATTCAGATTTCTATATTTCATGCTTTGCATACTCAGTACATATTTCGTACTGACCCCCTTTCTTCGGGGGCTGCGTTTCATGCCCGCAGGTACGGACGCTCGTTTTGGTGATCCTCCAGTATAGGATACACATTCTGCCACTTGGATTACTCCTTTTTGTCACGACCCGGCTAGGGGGCCGCGACGAGCACCCGGTGCTACCCCACCCGGGCACCCCCTTATCGTACATACCATAACATCTAGGTGAACCATAAGTCAATTCGTGCTTTTCTTTTATCGTTAAACATATTGATCCCATTAGACGACCATCATCATTTAACATATCATAGGCATCTATGACACATCATAAGTACAAGGCCGACGAGACCAACAAAAGATATACAAAACATGGGCCGACATGGCCGAACATCTCTACCCACATACACATGACTACGAGCCTTTGAGAGTATGACATATCGTATGAGCGGGACAGGACCCTGCTATGCCCATAATTATGTACTCAAAAGAATGAGTACCCAAAAGCTGCGGCTCCGAAAGAAATGGAGCTCTGCTATGCAATCTCTGGATAAGCAGCTATGGATCAAGCCTGTCTCCCTGTGCACCTACGGGCATGACGCAGCGTCCACAAACAAAAGGACGTCAGTACGAAGAATGTACTGAGTATGTAAAGCATGATCAACATCGATATATATATATATATATATATATATATAAGCATAATACATAACAGAAGAAATAGCGTAGAAGGGGAGACAATAATGTCATCGTCATGGCACTTACTTACCTTTCGTAGGGACTTTCCATTCCTCATACGTACTCGTATACATACATCATCATCCGTATTCCATAATAGTCCTCGTACCATAATTGTGCTCCCATTCGCATTTATAGTCTTATCACATTCATATTCATATTCATATTATATACTTAGTCATTTCATATACATAACATTTACATAGCATACCCGACCTTATAGGATCGGTGTTTCATACATACTTGGCCAACCAAGGCTCAAGATCATACATACCTGGCCCTACCAAGGCATCAGGGTTATCCGTACCATCTGCAGAGGTGTGCGCGCGTTACGTAATCGTATACATACTTTATACATAATCATATACATATATCCTACCCGGCGGTATAAGCTCGGGGTATCATTATAGCCCTTTATAGGCACATATAAGTATAATAGCCCGTAGGCACCTTTGGCATCATTATTATTATTATTATTATTATTATTATTATTATTATTATTATTATTATCGTCATCACTATCATCATCATTATTGCTACATCCATATCTTAGGCTTACTCGTCATATGAGGGGCGTAGTACAATCGTAGTACATGTTAAGGATCGTGAGCTTATGAGCTCGGAATGTCAACCACTTGAATACAACATACTCATATAGAGGAATTAGAAATTTGGCCAAGAGCCATGCCTTATGAAAAAAGGGTTAGCCTTGCATACCTTTTCGTCGGACTATTCTACACTTGCACGTTTCCTTCCAATGCTAGCGTCTATACCTTCATTAATATCATAACAATGGCCATTAGTCATTCACATCATCCACATTATCTAGATTTCTCAATTTGCTTCTAATTCTCCCATATTTATGGTCATGACCTCCAACTTCGTCCATTCGTCTAAAGTGTCGAGTTCATGATCTTAGTACCATTTATAATACATTCATATCGTAACACAACAACATTCATAATTCAATTCAAACTATTCCTCAAAATGTCACTATTCACCATTCATGACCTAGTTGACCACATTTTCTACAATCCATGTATTTTAATTCTCCAATACCTTAAACATCATGTAAAAATCATGAATCTTACCTTAGAAGTTGTAGGAACAAGCTTTGGTTGATAATACCCCACTTTGAGCCAAACCCTAGTTTTTCTCCATTTGCATTTCTTGACTTGAATGGTATTTAATGGCTTGCTTACACTTGATTCACTTGTTTATGTTGTTGGTGACTTATAATCCTTGAAAACTTATGAAATAAATGTAGAGAGATAATTCTAGAGAGAAGTGGTGTAATGTGGAAATGAAATAAAACAAGTCTTGATCCTCATATTTAATGAATTGAAAAATATGTGCTGGGTGAACAGTGGTCGTCCATGGAGGTTTACGGTCCGTATTTCAGTTTACGGACCGTCCCTCGTGGTCGTCTTTAAGCTTAAGCAAAACCAGAAACTTAAGGCTGCATGCATGGTGATTTACGACCATGGTTTACGGGCCGTAAATCACTTTACGGTCCGTAAACCTGGTCGTATTTTACCATTTCTCGGCTGGGCAGAAAGCTGAAGCTTTTTGCATGGCAGTTTATGAATGCCAGTTTACGGACCGTATAGCAATTTACGGTCCGTCTTTTGCAATTTACGACCACTGGGCAGTTGCCATTCTGCAACTTCCCATATTTCTTAGACTTCTCATTTTAATCACCCCCGTCCATGCACATGCATTGCTCACCTTGTATCTCATCTTAACTTAGCCAACTTCCTCGTCTCACATCGGATACTTTTGAAATCTCGCCTAAGGTCATCAAACGTCGTTTCTTGCTCATGGACATCATGCACTCATATTCATCACTAGTTCATTCTCTTGCGTACCAACGGGAAATTTTTTCCGAGGTGTAACACTTTTGATCCGGAGCTCATATTTTTGGTACATACCTTCTGTTATACATATTCTGTTTATATATGACTATTTGGGTACGGCGGGGCCCTGTCCCGTCATATGTTTTTGTCATGGTTGTAGAGGCCTGTAGTCATATATGTGGGTCATGGGTCATGTTTGTTCGTTTGTGATTATGATCTGCATCTTAATGCGGTCCCGTTTGCTATTATGGCCAAAACGGCCCATTTGTTTGTATATGTGTGTATATCTGGGCGACGTCTATTCCGCCAGCCTACAGGATTTGATATGATGTTCTGTACGGGCGACCGCTTAAGACGATATTTGTTTTCAGTATCTGCTTAAATGACGTATGTTAAGTTTGACTAAACCTTTGATATGTCGATCTGGTACGTAAGTATGTTTGGGTGTCAAATAGGGCACCAGTCGCGGCCCACGGGGCTGGGTCGTGACAGATAAGTAGCAGAATGAGCGGTGCTCGGTGGTTAGCCCCGAGTACCCGGCATGGCCCCTAGTCGGGTCGTGACATTATTGATGTTTGGGAGTTATTATATCATGTGGAGGAAGTTGTAGAAACAAAGGAAATGCTGCCCAATTTTCGTTAGCTTTAGCTTAAACTTAAGTATGTTCCGATTATCTAACTCTAGTACAAATTCTCTTGAAGGTAGAATCGTGAACATGGAGGAAAGTGTCGAATTCGTAGAGTAAGAAGAGACATAAAGGTATGTGAGGCTAGTCCCCTTTCTTTCAAAGGTATGACTCTTGTATTGTGATTTCTTCTCTATATTTCCATGATCTTCTTACACTCCAAAAGAGGAAAGTTAATGAGTTTTAAGAGCTTCTTATGAAATAAAGATGAGATATGTTCCATGATAATGGTGAGTTCGACATTCTTATTTTTATGATTTCATGAATGTTACTTCTTGTTATTAGTCTCACCTCATGTTTTTAGTTCCTTCAAGGTGAGACATGATGATCATGATTATTCCATAACATAATCGGAGGTTCCTGACCCTACGTCACTCCGATAGATTAATAGCTTTTATTTGAGTTCACATGCATGCATTGGCTTATGTATATGTAAGATTACACCGCGCCTATACGGCCGGGCAGCACCGCTAAGGTGGGCGGCTTATAGATGATTACATCGTGCCTATATGGCACGGGCAGCACCACTAGTGGGCGGCATGAGACGACTATCCCGGATGCGGGCTAGATGACTCAGACAGCTTACTCATATCTATATACATATGTTATAATCTGGTTTCAAAGGTAAAAGTGAGCATGCATGATTCCGCCTCAAGAGGCAAGCAGTTACAGTTATCTTTTCTTCTCATGCTTTCTATATTTCATTATTATGTTACCGTACATGCCTTACATACTCAGTACATTTTTTGTACTGACATCCTCTTCTTTTTTTGGACGCTGTGTTCATGCCCACAGGTAGACAAAGAGGCGGCCTAGATTTCTAGGAGCTACTCAGCGGATTTACAGTAGCTCCCCACTATTTTGGAGGTGCCATTTTGATACGTTATTTTGTGTATATACTTGGGCACGACGGGGTCCTATCCCGTCCTTATGTCTCAGTACTCTAGTAGAGGCTCGTAGATACGGATGCGTGGGTAGTTGTTGTCTTATGGGTATACCAGCATATATTTCTGTATATCATTTTGTAGCCATGAGGGCTTGTGTATATATGTATATGTTGCCTCCGAGACTGTGTATGTTCAGGTGGGGTATGATGATTAGTATAATGAGTGGTGCTCGGTAGTCAGCTCCGGGTACCCGTCATGGCCCTTAATCGGGTCGTGACAATCAGATAACCTCTCTACCTATCTTTCATGAATTAATCTTGAAAAGATCTTATTGAAAAAGTTACTCAAATTAATTGGCCTCATATCTGAGAAAGTATTGATTATATCTTTCTTAGGCAGTAAGACCAGATTAGTATGAGTAATGAATGTTGGCAACTCAGCACCACAAAAGAAAGCTTTGACCATATTTGCAATATCTTCTTTAATAATCTCCCAACATGTCTGATAGAAAAAACCAGTAAAGCCATCTGAACCTCAAGCACTTTCCCTAGTTAGACTGAGCGCAATATTCTTCACTTCTTCCTCAGTTGGAATTCCCCCCAACAAACCATTTTGTTCCTCAGAAATCATCCCAGATTCCAGCCGAACGTATAATAGTTTTGAAAGGAAAAAATAGAATAAATGTTTAATTTGAAAAATAAGTGTTGGTTATTAAATATTATGTTACATAAATTTGGCATTGAATAAAAAATTTCATTTGAAATAGTCAAAGTAATCTCATAATCTCCAATATAAGTTTTTGCTCAAGTCTTAACAATTAAAAGCACTTGTATCAAACTTTAAATGGAGGACAAAATTGCTCGTTATTAAATATTATATTACATAAATTTGGCATTGAATAAAAAAATTCATTTGAAATAGTCAAAGTAACCTCATAATCTCCAATATAAGTTTTTCCTCAAGTCTTAACAATTAAAAGCACTTGTATCGAACTTTAAATGGAGGACAAAATTGCTCCATTTCAAATAATTCAAGGGTAAAATTGGCTCATTCTTCCTTATTTTGGAAGAAACCGTTAAAAAAAGGGTATTTTTGAGCCAAAAATAATGACGAGGGTATTTTCGAGCAAAAAACTTAACAGAGAGTAAATTTGACCTATTTTTAATAGTTGGGGTATTTTTGGCCCTTTTCCCAAATATAAATACCAAAGGTGCGGCGAAGGGGCAAATATGTAATATTGGAGAGAAGAATCCCACAAAATTAGTTGTTGCGTTGCTGAGATGGATATTCCCCGCAGTCTGCCTCTAAACTTTGAAACCCTTTCAAACATTCAAATTCTAAGGTTAGATTTCTCACTGCTCAATTTTAACTCATATATCTTAGGTTCCTTTCTGGATCTCATCTCATTTCCTCAGATTTTTTTTTTGATTTAATAATGAGTCCATTTAAGTGTAAACTGTTTTTTTTTTTTTTTTTTTTTTTTTGTGATGCAGTATTTGAATTTGGTATCTGGATATGTTTTCATTTGTGATAATCTTACATGGTGTTGCATTTCTCGTTGGTTGGGTGTGTTGCATTTTGTTTTGACTTGATGGGAGCAGCATCCTTTGTACCGTGGGATGATGGGTTTAGCAAATTTGAGGTCTTTTTTTTTTTGTTCATTATATCTTGGGATTGAACATAGTTGTTATTGTTGTTATACTTACATTAAGTTTGCTGTTTTAAGGGACCCTTTGTTTTAGCTAGAGACTTGTGTATTTGTAGTATTAGAAAGAAAGATCTTAATAGAGCAAAATGGATATAGAAGATTCATATAGTGACCCATACTAATTTGAAATTGAGCGGCCAAATTTGATTTGCTTAGATTGATGTTATCTATAGGACTTCCATATGTGTATTTTCATTTTTCTGAATTTTGTTGGCATTTTTACTTGAACCGAGGGTCTTTCGGAAACAGCCTCTCTACCTCCACGAGGTAGGGGTAAGGTCTGCGTACACCCTATCCTCCCCAGATCCAACCTGTGGGATAACACTGGGTATGTTGTTGATGGATTTTGTTGGCGTTCAAAAGATAACCCTCCACTAGTACCGGGGAGTTGGGTTGGGGAAAAGGGGGGTGGGGGGTGATGACGCATGCCTGTTGTATCCTGTGACAAAGGGGTAACGCAAGTTGAATAACTTCGAATTACTGACTGTCAGGTAAGCTAACTGGGATTGCCTTATGAAAACATAGATCGCGGTAATATCAGAAGATGCATTTCACCTTGTTACATGTTTTTCTTCATTTTATGGTCATAGGATGGCACTGAATCTCTTCTATTAATAAATGATTAAGAAATATCAAGTACACCATGAGCTCATGATATCAGTACTTGCTGTAGCATAAAGTATCCAAGGAAGCAGATTTATATGCTAAAGCAAAACAAAGAAATCAGCAATAGAGATACTTCAAATCGATCTCTATGCAGTAATTTGCATCATTTATTTACCCAATCAATAATACATTCATCAAGGATTTAAGTTCTGTAAGATAACACCATGATGTCCTCGGATCAAGGCTTGGAAACTTAGTATGCTAGTTAGAAGTTAAAATAGGGGAACTGAACGAGTTGGAAGCCACCAACTCAGTGTGCTAGTCAGAATTTAAAATAGGGGAACTGAACGAGTTGGATGCTACAAACTCAGTACTACTACAACAACAACAACAACAACCCAGTGAAATCCCACAACGTGGGGTCTGGGGAGGGTAGAGTGTACGCAGACCTTACTCCTACCAAGGTAGGACGGCTGTTTCCGAAAGACCCTCGGCTCAATACAAAAAAAGCATAAAAAGAGGTCAGATAAGGCTAAGAGATTCAAAGCGATATGGAAATGAAATAACGCAAGTGACACAGATAACATAGGATAATCAAAGCACAGGAAATAATAGATAATAGCAGAAATCAGAGCACAAGAAATTATACTGCGATAATGCGACTACTAATAAGAAAGGATAACGAGACTATCTACTAGCCTTCTACCCTAATCTGGGTCCTCCAAACCCTCCTATCTAAGGTCATGTCCTCGGTAAGCTGTAACTGCGTCATGTCGTGTCTAATTACCTCTCCCCAATACTTCTTCGGCCTACCCCTACCTCGTCTGAAACCATCCATGGCCAACCTCTCACACCTCCTCACTGGGGCATCTGTATGCTAGTTAAAAGTCAAAATTGGGGAGTTAAAAGAATTGGAAGACAATAACATATTGTGGTTGAAGATGACGGAGTGGAAACACTTGGAAGCTGATAGTCTGATTGTTTCTTTGGGATCGATATGAAACCTTCCATTGTAAGCTAACTTGATGAAAGCTGATACTATTACTTATTTCACCATCTTGGTTAGTTAATCAGGCATAGTTAAACTGATCTTGCGTCACTCAGATGCAGCGCAGATTTTCCGTTATGCATAAAACTAGAGAGTGATGCATCAAGAAGTGGGTACAGAGTTTAAAGGGTCATTGGAGGGGTGGAGTAGATGGTTCTGTCTTAGAAAGCTTGATATCTTGATCTAGCGGATTCGGATTAATTGAGTTGTGCTGTTCTGTTCTCCTTGGATTGCTTTTGTGAAAACTTGGATGTATATTGATGTTTAGTTTCAGTTACGTATTTTTATTATTAAAGTGCAAGGTTGTCTCCTGCAAACTTTGTTCAATAGCTCCAGAAGTACTTAGTACTACTACATGAAAATTCAAATGCGTACTCTGGAGAATATGTTCTTTTTATGGAACTCCTTTACAAGATCTATATAACTAGATGTTATGTGGTATAATATAAATTAGATTTTCGTTGTGTCTGATCATTTCCATAATATTCATATGCCTTACATTGTGGCAACGCTGGCAGATGAATGCTTTTCTATCTGAAGTTCATTCATGTAATTAGTTTCTTGTGCATGGTTGTTTTCTCTCTCTCTCTCTCTCTCTCTCTCTCTCTCAGGTAAATGCTGCTTATTTCCGTTCCACGGAATATTCATACACACTATCGTGATGTTGTGATATCAATGATCATTCCGTCTGCTCTGTTTACCATTCTTCCTGTTTTCTTGATATGGAGTTAAGATTTCTGTTGTCTTCTTCTCCTGTTTCATGTACACCCATCACTCTACTGCCCATACTCAAACTAACTGGTCTTCCCTAATTGAACATATATTCAAGTGCAAAATTGTAGTTGTATCCTGTTATTCTGATATCATTCTTTCGTACATTGTTGTGAAACTTCAGAAGTTATGGGAAAGGACGCCAAGTCTAAGGATTCTGGAAAGGGAAAGGGTAAACAGGCTGCTGGTGGAAGCGAGGATGGTGCTTCAAAAGGAAAAGGCAAAGCTGGGAAAGCAGATGGCCTTGGAACCTGCACATACGTTAAAGGTACCTTTTCCCTTAGTAGCCAAAAGGTCATCTTGTGGGTTGTAGATGTTATGATTTGGTAACATTTATCTTTCACTTTCCAGCAAGGCATGTCTTATGTGAGAAGCAGTCAAAGATTAATGAAGCATACAAGAAACTACAGGAAGGCTGGCTGGACAACGGAGATAAAGTTCCACCGGCTGAGTTTGCCAAGGTAGATTAAACAGTCTTAGCTGTCTATTTCCATCTCTATTATTCTTATCTGTCTATTTCCATCTCTGTTATCAACTAGCTTGAGATAAGGTGTAAGCTTAGTTGATTGATTGATTGAATGTAGGTAGCGGCAGCTTACTCAGAATGCCCCTCAGCAAAGAAAGGCGGGGACCTGGGATGGTTTCCACGTGGCAAAATGGCAGGCCCATTTCAGGAAGTTGCCTTCAATACCCCCGTTGGAGCTTGCAGCGCACCTTTTAAATCAACGTAAGATTCTAGCTTTTAGCTCTTTTTTATTTTTTTAACTTTTTATTTTAGAGATATGGACCAAAAGCCCCCCTAAACTATCACGTTTTTGTTAGCTTCACACTTAAACTATGCCTTACGTTACCCCCTGAACTATAAGTTTGAAGTGCTAAACCCCTGGCTTGACAGATGGTAAAGTGTGTGTAGGCACGTGGTAAAAACCATATACGTGGCTTTTCTAACGGATAATCAGCCGGAAAACTAGATTTTCTATTTGGTTATTTCTTTAGTTCTTTTTCTTTCTATAAATGAGGTCTTCTGCCTTATCCACTTCACTTTCTCTACATGTGAATGTTGGGTATGTACATGTGGTTAACATTTGAAATTTTGCTCTCTTTCAACCCCAAGACATGATGAAATCAAAGATTATAGACTGAAATCACGGTGAAATCAAACCAAGCGGAAGCTGGATTGCTTCAATTTCTCTAAAACCAGGGTCCTCTCAACAAAATGGGGCAAAAATGGCGTCCCTTTTTTTTTTTTTTTGGTTGAAACAGTTAACATTCTATTATAGACAAAGCTACACCAAAGGTGTACTTCAGTAATACTTACAAGTAGTGGTTACAATGGCGAAACCTACCACCTTGGACCTTCATAGACAATCTAAAACAGTGACAATGTCCTCAGCCTCTTGAGGAAGGTCATGAATACACCAAAAATAGAAAAACACTAGACAATTCATTTTCAATTTCTGAAAGGAGATACTTTTGTCTTTAAAACATCTCTGGTTTCTCTCCTTCCAAATTGTCCACCAAATGCAAGCTGGCACAATCTTCCATCTCTCCCTGTGTCCTGACATATTCTCATCTCTATTCTAGCAAGCTAGAACATCCAATGTACTCCTTGGCATAGTCCACCTGATTCCCGTCAAATTGATGAATATCTGCCAAAGTTGTTGTGTCACTTTATAGTGTAAGAAGAGATGGTTTATTGTCTCTGCTTCAGTTTCACCAAAAAAAAAAAAAAAACCTGGAACAAATGGCGTCCCTTATGTTTTACCTTTTCCTATCTTTCCTTTTTAACTTTTAATTCCTTTTAACTTTTATTTTTCTTTAGTTGTACTTATTAATTAGGATTTATGTTAAAGATGAACGAATTAATAATCTAACCAAAATCTGGAAAAATAAAATTTAATAACACGTGTAGTGCCACTTGACACAAAGCTTTTTGGGAGAGTGAACACACGTACGTAGTATATAATGAGCAAGGGGATTTTAACACTTGGAAGTTATAGTTCAGGGAACCAGTGGCGAATTCAGGATTTTCACTAAGGGTGTTCAAAAAATAACAAAAGTTAAACATAAAAAATAATGTTGTCATAGGGAAGCGAACCTTGGACACTAGAGTAAATTTTGAACACCCTAAACCTCTTGAGCTAACCTTTTGCATTTGTTTAGGGTATTCAAAATTTATATATGTACATAAATACAAAAAATCTACCCTATATATAAAGTCTAATTTTTTGCCGACACCTCAAGCCTACCTAAATCCGCCCCTGGGGGTAACGTAAACAAGACATACTTGAAGTATGTAATTAATAAAAATGTGGCAGTTTTTTTTTTTTGTGTGTGTGTGTGTGTGGGGGGGGGGGGGGGGTTGGGTGTTTAACACTTGAAAGTTATAGCTCAGAGGAGTAATGTAAACAAGACATAGTTTAAGTATGAAATTAATAAAAGCGTAATAGTTTAGGGAGGTTTGATCCATTCTCTTTTTTATATCCGTAGTGTCTGAGCCAACTTGAAGGGGAGCCTTGGTGTAATTGGTAAAGTTGCTGCCGTATGACCAGGAGATCACGGGTTCGAGCCATGGAAACAGCCTCTTGCAAAAATGCAGGGTAAGGCTGCGTACAATAGACCCTTGTGGTCCGGCCCTTTCCCGGACTCTGCGTCTAGTGGGAGCTTAGTGCACCGGGCTGCCCTTTAAGTGTCTGAGCTAACTTGAACGCACCTCGACTATTTAACTGGGTACTCGCTATCTCATGCCAAGATAGGTATCGGGTAACCCCACTGAGGAGAATAAATCACCTAGCCTTATTCTTCTCTGTTGTGATATGAACCCTAGTCTCTCATTGCATTGACAATTAGGCCATACCCATGTGTGCAACTTTTTTTTCTTTCGTACTTGAGCAAATTAGTTGTCATCTTGATGCTCAAACCCGCTGACTGTTTTTATCTCTCATTTCTTAAACTGCAGACATGGCTATCATTTCATTTTAAGTGAAGGGAGGAAGAACTGAGATCTATGAGCATTCAGATAGACATGTAATAGTGGCAGTTGTAGCAGAGAACTGGTTAATTGGTCATCTGAAACGTACTGCTGTGACTGTGAACTGGTTAAGTTAATAAAATACTACTGGTGTGGATTGCAGGTGTAATGCTAAACAAGTAAACATGCCATAACGATTGGATCAAAATATCTTACTGGCTCATGTGTGTTAATAATGATTTTCTGAAGTCTGTGACCTCATCCTCATTGAGCTACCACATTGTGAGAATGAATTACAAAGGGTAAAGTGTTTGTAGCACTAATCGACCCCCCTGATTATACACGAAAAGTCCCTATTGCTGCGTTACTCTTTTTTTTTTTCTTTTTCGTTTAGTTGAATATATACACTTTTTTTTTTTTTTTAATTGTAGAGTGGGTTAAGGTTGTAGGAGGCCCAAAATTGTTATTCAATGGATAGGCTCTCTAGAAACCAACAATCAGAACAGAAGTGACAAGCTTTGGGTTGTATACCTTGTTTGTTTGTGAGCTATAGTGACGCGTTTTTACCTCAACAGATATACTCTGACTGATTTTCTGGTTTCACTTTCTGAAGCCCGAACTGATTATACTATACTACGGGTAGATTGCAATTTGGGCGTCTCATTCATTTTTAACTTTTTGAATATTCCATCAAGTAAATTTGGTTTTTCAGTTAACGATAATGTCTATTCTTATCCATCGGTAAAGAATTTTCATAACACTAAAGTTGCATTATATGCAGCAAGTGAAGGTTATTTGGTACTTCTAATTTATATTTTGTGAATAAAATGTTTGGTACAACAATTAAACGTGCACGTGTAATTAACTGAATATAAATATGTTCACTGCCAGTGGTATGATTTCTTAACTAGACGTCTTGAATTTAAACATTGAGAATGGAAAATCTTTGTCTTGAATTCAAACCTTGAGAATAGAAAATCTTGGTAATAAGGAGCGTTTTACTCCCCTTAGTGAGTAAATCCCAATTAATCAAATCAGTGAGTTTTGCATACCGAATGGTTCTACCAAAATATACAAGAATCCGGATTAGCTAATAAAATTAGACCAAAAAGTGCATTTTCTTTCAACTTTGTTCTAACTTGCACTCGGTCCTTTCACCCTCAATATAATCCGGGGTACAATTTCTGATGTATGAGAATAAGGATCTCTAAGGTAGTATTACCAGTCCTGAAATGAAATATTCTCAACAGGGCAAAAGTTGAATTAAAGAAAAAACAATCAAGATGTCACGACCCAACCCCGTGGGCCGTGACTGGTGTCCAAGCTGGACACCCTTACACACCTACTTACCGAATCGACATATCTATAACTTATTCATATCTCACAAATATTAATTATCACAGATACTAAGACTGTCATATACTAGCAATCATACATATATATCTGTACACACCAGCCGTTAAGGCTGTCATAGCAAATAGTGCCTCTTAGGCGCCAATCACAGACATAATCGGACAACGACGACCCATGACCCACATGTATGTCTACAGGCCTCTAACAAACATAACAGAATCATATGGCGGGACAGGGCCCCGCCGTACCCCTGAATAGTCATATACACATAAATATATACAACGGAAAGATCTATACCAAAAGTATGGGCTCCGGATCAAGGAGCACTCCAAAGTAGCAGAAAGGGCACCTTAAACTGGCGGATCACCACAATAATCGGCTGTACCTGCGGGCATGAAACGCAGCCCCCGAAGAAAGGGGGTCAGTACGGAAAATGTACCGAGTATGTAAGGCATGAAATACAGAACGGGGAATCATAGCCAAAAATGGAAACTCTACAGAACCAGTAAAACTGTGAAAAATCATCAATACGTTTTCTTTTGTGTAACAAAGTAGTATATCTCAAATCATGAATCATATACATATACATACATATATATATATATATATATATATATATATATATATATATATATATATATGCAACGTGTCCCGGCCCTTTAGTGAGGGACTCGGTGAATAAGGTCAGGCATATCAACATCATATACCGTGTGTACATATAACGTGTCCCGGCCATTTTGTGAGGGACTCGGTAAATAGAATCATGTATATCAATATCATGTATAGAGTATGCATATAACGTGTCTCGGCCCTTTATTAAGGAACTCGGTGGATAGAATCATGCATGGCAGAATCATATACCATATATACATAACGTGTCCCGGCCCTCTATTGCGGGTCTCGGTAGATAAGTCATCACATGCCATCCTGGCCGCCATCCCCGTATCATCACATCATCACATACATATACATATAACGTGTCCCAGCCCGAAAGTGAGAGGGACTCGGTGAATAATGCAGAGAAGTGCACACGATAACATGTCCTGGCCCCACAAGATCTACAACACATTAATGCGCACCAACATTAGGTATAAACACTTAGGAATTCAATTCCAACCAACACCTTTTTTCTACAGAAATTTCGGCAGCATTTCCCCTATAAATGCTACCATCCCCGAGAATTTAACTCGGCTATATCATCAACAACAAATCCGAGAATTTAACTCGACCAAAATATCAACAACAATACCAACGACTATCCCAATAATACCAACAATCAATTCAAGACATATTCTAACATTAGTAGCCTTCTTCTCTACATAATTCATCAACACTCAATTCAACTACATACACTTTCAAGCCAATTCCAATGCTCACATATTCATTACTAATTCAAGATCAACCAAATACAATTCAAAAACATTTCATACAATTCTACCAAATATTCTACAATCCCACTATCGCCATATTCCACTTGAAATCTCTACAAATGCGACAAGGTCACAACATCACATTTTCTTCTTCCAATTTCATCAACAACAACAACAACAATTCATATTTTAGCAATTCCATTTCCATAATTACATAAATTATAATAAAATCACAAAATTTCCTAGAACAACTTAACAACCAATTTTTCATACTAACTTGAACTAGTATTCTTCCATTTACATTACAAGGCCACCACAACACAATTAACATAATAAATAAAATTTTGATCATCCCTCTCCCTCAACAACCATTTTCGGCCACACACACACATACCCATAACACAAAATTTTCATACTTTACATTCACTTCCATATACTACAACATTTATATAAAACTCTTCCAAGATAAAAGGAGTAAAATTCTTACCTTTTCCGAATTCTCCACTTGGTAAAAAAAGTACTTTCTTGCTTCCAAAGTTGTATCACCTTGAAGAGGGCTTTGAGCTTAGTAGAAATTCCACAAGAGACGAATTTTTGAACCAAAGATTAAGACTCCAAGATTTATTTATTTTTTCTTTCCTTTCTCTATTTGGCCGTATGGCCTTTTTTTTGTGCTTCTCAAGTCTTGTTTTTCTTGAACACTCTAGAATGAAGACAAGTAAAGGCCCTTCATTTATTTATGACTTGGATTAAATTGTTCCACATGGGCCTTGGGCCATTGGATCTATGGTCGGCCACCTTACACCATTTGGGCCTCTTGTTTGTTTTTTGTTTTTTTCATTTATTTGAGCCCAATTGGTTATGAGTCTTATTTTGTAATTCCCGAAACTAATTTCCAAAATTTCCCATTTTGCCCTTGGCCTTCCTCCATATTTTTCGCATCAACATTTTTCATGAACAACACATATATTAAATAAAAATCAAAATATGGCCTTATTTCTTACAAGTCAAAATTATTTCGAATTTTCCGAATATGCAAAAATTACGGGATATAACACAAGATGCGGCAGTTTGATGGATATATGAACTAGACACGTCAACAGAATTCCAGCAATAGTGAAATAGGTGCCTCTTTGCCTTCAAAATTGAAGCCCAACACATGGAGACTTCCAAGTAAAATTCTCATGTACTATAAAGGTACTAGGCATGAAATGCTGGTATGTAGGCGCCCATACTTATGACCTTGAGGCTACTGAGCATCTAGGATGTTTTCCCTTCTTTCATTCTTTATTCGTGTGTTGAGCTGAATCAAGTTGAACCTTTGATGTCCCTTTCGGGGAAGGCTGGACACACATATCCTTCTCTACTGGACTTTACAGTTAACTTGGAAGTTTTGATAGTGTATGTTCGGCTAAGAGTCGCTTTGAGTCAGGGGCAGAGCCAGCCCTTCGGGTGTGGGTTCGGCCGAACCCAGTAGCTTTTGTCCGAACCATATATTTGTATTAAATTTTTTGTCAAATATGTACAAATTATTAATTAAGAACCTAGTAACTTTAAAGAATTAGAACGCCGAACCCACAAGCTTCGAATCCTGGCTCCGCCTCTGCTTTGAGTACATGTGATGTTTTGTGCATTGGTTGTAGCTGAGATTGGACAGGTTGTAAGCTTTCGGGTAACTCTAGTTATAAAGGAACCTCTGCCAAATTTTTAAGAAGTTCGGGAGTCAATCAAATTTTTAAATGTCAAGAATCCGTGTCAATGAGAAAGTGGGGTTTAGGATCATGCAACTTAACCAAGTGACAACTTTATAAACCGAGAGAAACTATATTCAGGCTGGAGAACTAAAACCAGCAGCATACAGCCAGCACGAGCAGTTGATTTCTATATTTGTGCAGAACGAAGAACTCGATGGTACCATCATTCTGCATCGTCTTTTGATCAGCTAAAAAGGTTCTGGCTTCTGAATGGAGTGAAAAAGGTAGGAGATGCAAAGCTAAACACAAAGATTTGATCAACCCTTTGTCAGCGTTCAGTTCACCAGAGAGCAAAAATGTATCTTGAAGGGAAAACCTGACTCTTGTTAACACAAGTGGATACAGCTAACAACCTACATGGTTATAGCTCACCATTTTTGGTCAAATAGCTTTAAACCCCAGCTCACATCCTCGCAGTGCCTCACGTGAGGAACGATTTTACTCGTGTCAGTTCCCGTTTTCCTTTTGCAATCATAGTATGGTGGGGCATGGAAACATGGCTCCAATGATGCAGCTCGAGCACAGGGCGGATTATGAGCTGTCCGGTTCACAGGCTTGTATAGAATCCAGGGCTTCAAACCTCCAAGACCATGAGCTACATATCCGAAAGTCGACCATGCACTTGTAACCAATTTGTCTGTCAAACTCAGTAGATACATTTCTGCCAACGCCTTTCTGTCATGTATGAGCTTCTCCATTTGCTGATGTTCCTCCTTACTTGGCTGGTAAACACCAACGATCTCTCCTGTCACAGTGGGATTCTCCCAATACATGTTTCGGAACTCTTCAAAGTATCCGGGGCTTAGAGAAGTGATAAGGATGGCTATAGTCTTCTGTTTCTCGGATGGGCGGACTATAGGCTCCCCCCGGTTAATTCGTGGCAGCAGATTCTCCTTCATCATACAAGCGAAGATCTGATCCAGTACATACTTAAAAGGACCAACACCTGAATCAAAGACTCTAATTTGAATGCCTAGTTTTTCATCTGCTTGGGCTAAATAAGCTTTATGGTACCTCATAACAAGCCCCCATACAGAATTTGTGGGATGGAACAGGTATCTACTCAGAAAGTGGAAAATGGTTTCTTTTTCCGGAAAAAGTTTATTTAGCTCTTGCTCGAACGATGGTATCAAGAATAGAAAAGGCACAAAATAGTTATCTGTCCTCATGACTAGCCAAGGGATTTTTTGGAGAAGACTTTGGTCCTCGTCACAGAAAAATAATTTATCTTGATCATCATAGTCATGAGCTAAATGAAGGTAGATGAAGGGAGGTAGTATTGAACCAGTTGAATTGCCTATGATATCATGCTTCACCATATAACCATAACAATGAGGTGATTTCTGATTAAACGTACCAAACTGATTGATTATAGGAAAATCTGGAGGAAGCAACCAGGAAACCTGGGGAAAAGGTTCACAGAATAGATCAGGCATATTAACTCCGGGATCAATAAGTAGGACTCGATTTGTAAGAAGAGCATAGAGGAAAGCAGAAGCTAAGGTTAGTATCCTATTTCCTAAACCACTATAGGAAATCCAAACCAAGAAATTGCAATCTGCAGAACCTCCGTATTGACCAGACTTGATAAGATCGACACTTCTATTGTATAATAGTGTATGAGGTCCACATTGCTTATGAAGAGCCTCATAGTTTCGTAACCTTGAGATGAGATAAGAAGAAGGCTTCTGTCGTAGTTCTTTGTGATATAAGACTGACTCATGTCTACTCAGACAAGATCTTTCATCAAATCCAGAAGGAAGAAGGCCACCAAGCAGTTTATCTTTCTGCGCGGTAACTTGCAGATGATGAACATCTTCAGTGGCTGGAAAAGACAAAAAGAAGTTAAACAAAGAAAAGAAAAGGCTGATCACATATTTTAGGGAAGCCAAACAGTCCAAATAGCATGAATAATCTATCCGTAAAACAAACAGATAACAAACAATTTTCAAAGCGTTAGATCCACAATCAAACTAGAACAGCAAGCTTGCAAACAAAACACTGTAGGGTTAACCTTGATTGACTTATGTGATTCATGCAACAAAATTACTGACATTAAACTGAATCTTCTGCAGTGAACCTTGCTTCTTAGCTTTAGCTCTATTCTACTGATTTAATCTTCAAAAGCAATAGCGTCTCCTTAACTTTCTTCACACACTATTAAGAGTGTGAGTGAAGCCAGATTACTGGGCCAATGTGCAAAGACAAGCACAAAATAAAAAACTCGGATCCTGGGTTCACCTAATTACTGTACATTGTTTCAATCTACATAAGGCACTCAAAGCCATTACTTTGGATTCATTTTCACCCCAACACAATGTCGTAGGGAGAAACAGAGAATGCACTTGGACTTCTCTTGTCACTGAAATGGAATTTACTAGCAGAACGGCAAATGAATCAGCTATCAGCCAAAAAACAATAGGCAATTTACAACAATTAAGATGACAATTTCACAAGTAATAAGGAAATAAGAACAAAAGCACATAAAGAGACCACCTACAATGTTGACGGAGACTTATTACTGATAGTTAATTACTCATTCATTTATATACCTTGTTTGGTGTGAATTTCTTTTTGTCCTATTCCTGCTTTTCAGAGCAACAAATTATTAGTACTGACAATCAAATCAATTTTTTTAAACTTTTCTGGCAAATCACTACATCCAGTAATCGGCAGTTCCTAAAACAAAGATCCTTACTCCATTATTGCCAGTGGTAAACCTATAGACCATCAACATTGGAGTACATTGTTACATGTATGCATGCGAAATCCATGAATTTAAGTCAAGTAGGTTCTATACACACCACTATTTTATGATAGTAGATGCACATCCATATTTCTGTAAAACTATATACATAGTCCAAAAGCCGAGGATAGTCCGCGCACTCGCTGCTCTCATACTACACCCGGTCATGTGCATGGGTGATAAATGTATCTATTCTGCAACAGCAAACCTTAAGTTTATGGATTCTCGATTCCTAAAAAAAAAAGTTACTTGGTTCTTGATAAACTATTTATACATATTAAGTGGATTTTTTAACACAGATATAGGGTCCACCGAAAAACTTAAATCTTGGAAAAGTATAAGAGACCATATGTGTAAATAAAACCTAAAGAAAGCAAAAAACAATGAATGTGGAGATTAAATATAGTACCATTTGGAGGTTTAAAATCAAAGAATCTGAGTCGGCTATCAGAAGGTAAGTCCTTGAGTATAATAGAGCCTGAGAATAACACTGTTAAAGCCATCAAACAAACAATGAAAATACCAATATATTTCATTGGATCCAAACCCCATCTCGACTCTGAACCCATAGTAACACCACGATCCAAACACACTGTCTGTGGCTCATCACTCAAGCTTCTTTTCAACCTCTTCATGATTCTTGATCAGATGGTCAAAAGGTTATCATAAAAAGAAAGAAATCCAAAAATGGAACAATAATAATAATAATAATAATAATAATAATTAAGGAAAATGGGAATTGTGAACACTAAATAATGGATCTCGCCATTCGCGCGCTGGTTCAACCATTTTCGCTTCAAACCGTATGTACACATGCAACCAAAAAAATTCAAATATACTCCCGTCTCGAAATATTTATCGAATTTTTCATTTACACATCTTTAAGAAAACATTAATTGGGGGGTGGGGGGGGGGGGGTGTTTGTCTATTTTACCCTTATTTATGTCTTAGAGTTTAATCTTTTCATATTGAATATTTACTCTATTTATGTGACATAATTGAGTTATTTGTAGGGGTGGCATGGTACGGTATTTGAAACTTCGGTGCGGTAATTTCGATTTTCAGTTTCTAAAAATACTATACCATTACCGTACCAAGTTAATTCGGGATGGTTCGGTATTTTAAAGTTCGTTTTCGGTATTTTACGGTACGGTAAATCAATATCATAGTGTTACGACCCATCCCCGTAGGTCGTGACTAGTGCCCGAGCTGGGCACCCCTACGCGCTCATTTACCAGGTTCAGCATACAGACGACTCGTACATAAATGAATATCAGACGTGGCTCCATACTGGTGCCTACAACCATACATACTGCATAGAAACCGACAAGGCTATCATACTATACATAACGAACCAAAGTATACATACACGCGGCCGATAGGGCTGCCACGGCGGATGAGCTGCCCAAACGCAATTCACACAACGCGTCCAAACAAAACTGTACATTACCCACGTCTATGTCTACAGACCTCTAATACGGAACAACAGAATCAGATGGCGGGACAGGGCCCCGCCGTACCCTGAATAAATATAAACATATACATCGGAAGAGTATGTACCCTAAAATGTCGGCTCCGGAACAAAGGGAGCACTCCGAACCGCAGAATGGGAATCCTACGCCGATGGGTCACCAAAACGTGAGTCTGTACCTGCAGGCATGAAACGCAGCCCCCGAAGAAAGGGGGTCAGTACGAAAGATGTACTGAGTATGCAAAGCATGAAGTACAGAAAATGAAGTCATAACCGAAGTACAATGTACAGAAGGTGAGCACAATAACCAGAATACCAAAGCGTTGCATCTGACGTACCAATCATACATAAGAGGTTCCGGAAGACAAATACGGCAATCAAAATGTCTAAGTGCTTTGCTTTCTTTTGAAAAACATTTCCGTCTCATACACACAGAAAATCAAACACACAATTACCGCGGCCAAAAGTCCAGCGGTCACTATCACACATACCGCGGCCAAGTACCCAGCGGTTAACATCTCAAACCCGACATACCGCGGTCAGGGGTCCAGCGGTCAATGTCGAAGATACCGCGGTCAGGAGTCCAGCGATCAATATCACAAATACGGCATACCGCGGTCAGGGGTCCAGCGGTCAATGTCGGACATACCGCGGTCAGGGGTCCAGCGGTCAATGTCGGACATACCGCGGTCAGGGGTCCAGCAGTCAATATCACATAGTGCGCACAATAATATAACCGGCCCGGGACTTGGCAAAAGAGGTAACAACAGAATGCCAAATTTATTACTTTCCAAACATAAATCACACATGCCAGGATAATGCATCACACAAGATTCATGTATGCCAAAATCGTATATCAGAACAATACCGAAGGTAAGTAGCTTATCCAGAATATCAGAATAAGAGTTCCAAAAACGTTCCAGATGTCAAAAGTATTTTCTAAGGCTCATAGAGGTAGTCATAACACTTATCGCATAGTAAACAAAATAATAACCAAAAGCTACCCAAGAATTCCGGACATAAATGAGTTGACTAAAGCCATACAGAAAGTATCAGGATTTGTGGGCCCACCTTGGGCCGAACCGAGGTGGCGTACGTAAATTATGGATCATAGGTCTTATGGAGTCATCCGTGAGAGTTTTAGGGCATTCCGACTTCATTTGTGAAAGTTGCATACTTATAGGTCATTTTGCCGACGAAATGTTAAGAAACCAATTCAATCTCATTGAATGAAATGGAGCCAATTTCAATCTCGGATTTTAGGAACAGGGTCGTATCTAAGGCTCGCGGCCGAGCCTATTATGTTTAGAACATGCCAAAGAATGAAGGGCAAGACTTTACTTACCTTAGCTGCGCCTTACGCTCGCTCAAATTCAATTCCCGTTTCGCCCAAAATCTACAAATGGTCATATTTACCAATTGTCAATAGTATGACTTTTAGCATTCAAATCTTTAATTCATTACTTGTCTACAAAAATTTGGGCAGCATTTCCCCTGTAATTTCGCCGCCCCGAGAATATAACTCGGCTCAAAATATCAACACAACACCCATAACAATATCAAAAACATCAACACCTACTACAAAACACATTCTAACACAAATAGTCTTCCTTTCTTCATAATGCCACAACTTCTACTCCAACTTCATACTTTCAAACTAAGATCAACATTTTCATATTCATCCACAAATTCAAGATCATTCAAATACAATTCGGAAGCATTTTACATTATTTTACAAAATACACAAAAATCTCACCAAAACCATAATTCACCTAAAACTTCCAATCTTCAACATAAACATTCACCACACATTTTTATCTTCCAATTTCATTCACAACAACAACAATTTGCATCTTACAACTTCATTCTTATAATTACATAAACTATAATGAAATCACATACTTTCCGACAACAACTTAACAACAATTTTCTCATGCCAACTTGAATTAGAATTCTTCCACTTGCATCACAAGACTACAACAACACAATTAACATACTAAACAATTTAATCCATGTTCCTCCTCCACTTGATGCACACGGCCAACACACACACATCCACAACACACAAAATTTTCATACCTTTCATTCATTTCCGCATACTATAACACACACACACACATATATATATATATATATATATATATATATATATATATATATATATATATATATATATATATATATATATATATATATATATATATATATATTCAATAACATAAAAAGATAAAATCTTACCTTTTCTTAAATTTTTCACTTGCCGCAAAATTAGTCTTTTCGCCTCGAAAATTATACCACGTTGTAGAGGGTCTTGAGCTTAGTAGGAATACACAAAAATTTCAATTTTTAAGTCAGGGATAGAAGCCCTCAATTTTTTTTTAATTTTTTTTTCTTGGTCGTGGCCTTCATCTTCTTTTTCTCCCAATCTTTGTTGTTCTTGAAGTTTCTTGAAAGTGAAAGACTTAAGGCCTCTTTTCTCTCATTTAATACATGAATTAGATTTTCACTTGGGCTTAGGCCCTTTTGCCACAACCATGGCCGGCCACTTCACTTTGTTGGGCCTTTTTTTTTTTCTAGCCCAATTACTTTTGGCTCATATTTTGTAGTTTACGAAACTAATTTCCAAATTTCCAATTTTGCCCTTAGCCTTCCTCGATATTTTCACGTCAATATTTTCATAACCAACATATAAATATATTAGCTAAAATCAAATTATTATTCCATCTCATACAAGTCACACTTATTTCAATTTATTCGAATGTTCAAAAATACGGGATATAACATCCTCCCCCCCTTTAAAACATTCGTCCTCGAATGTTCAACTGACCTTATGCATCCGGGGAGGTTTCTTTCTTTCCTTCAATTTTTTTTTCAAATGTTACAATTGCTACCCCTTCGTCCTTCGTGCACTTATTTTCCCTTGCTTTCCAAATATCGTTGTATCAGAATCCCCTAACCTTATTGTGGTGATGGGATCAGTATCAGTTTATTTCATAGCATCTGTAGCACACCCTTTACTTGTCCTTGAATTTCGTTTAGCTAATGTCCTTCACATATCGCAACACTGACTGCTGGGCCCCACCTGTTAATCCATATAGTCATGATTCGGAAGTCATCAGTGTACACACACACTTACTACCATTTTGCTTACAATATATCCTCGAGTACTATTCAAACTTGTTCTGATTTCCAAACTATGTCGCACTTCCTTCTTCTTTTTCGCTAACTAAGTCTGGCTTAGGCTACCCGACCTATTCAAGGATTTCTGACCTCTCAGTACATCTAATCTCCTTTAGATTACTCCAAATTTCCCATCTGTCCATTATATTTACATTTATGAAAAATTGGGTATACTTCCCAGGGGGTCACCCATCCCAGAATTGCTCTGGCCCCAGCACGCTTAACCTCGAAATTTTCATGCGTTTTGATGCGTTAATGCTAATATAATTGCGTCGACTGCCCCCACACGACCTTTGTCACACAATTTAGGGCAGATCGGGGTCTTAGTAAATTTTTGGAAGATTCTCGTAGCGGGTCCCACCCCGGTCTAAACCGTACAATTACCATATCGCCCTTCTGAATCCTCAATGTCCGTTTCCATCTGTATATTTATAGCTATCTCAAATGGTTCTATTGGGTTGAAATTTTTACCTTACTTTTACTAACACCCAGAAGAAGAAAATCACGTAATATCATAGAGTACAGACCTATCCATACACATATCTCTTCAAGAAAAGATTAACAACATACCTGGGTCTGCACTTGGTGACGCTCCTGGGTCCTGCCGGCTGGTCAGCCCATATAGGCGGTTCGATGGACCGCCGGAACTGGAGGCTCCGCCACGACCTCTGCCACGGCCTGCTGGTGCCGGTGTGCCCCGTCCCATCGGGCGCATAGCTACGGAAAGGGAAGACGAACCGGCGACTGACCCGGTAGGCTGAGCTGCTCCCCGGGCACTGTCCCTGAGTGGGAAATCTCTCATATAGTGGCCCTGCTGGCCGCAGGTAAAGCAAGCACCCGTGGCATGACGACACTCCCCCTCCTGGTGGTGTCTCCTACAGTGAGGACATCGGGGTAGGGGTGGCCTCAACTGGCTGGAACCTTTGTCCATCTGTAAGCCTGAAGTCCTAGAGCTCTGGCCTGCTCTTGAATACTCTGCACCATCCGGTCCCCAGCCGGGGAACTGTGGGGGTGTGCTCGGTGCTGGTTGGAGAGGATATCTGCTCTGCTGCTGCTGAGGCTGCCTGCCTCGTGATTCCCCAGAATATCTCGCGGATCTGGACCTCTTGGGCGGACCCCTGTCATAATCCCTTTCAGGCTGACGCCCTCGGTGTCGGTCCTCCATACTCTGGGCGTGGGCCTGTATACGGGCAATGTCCATCCCTGTCTGGGCCGCCATCACCGTACAACTGTCAACCAAATAATCATCCAGCCCTATCACATACCGGTGCATCCGGTCAGTCATATCAGCGGCATAAGCGGGCGCATATCTAGCCAGCGAATCAAACTCCAGACTGTACTCCCTGACACTCCTGCCCCTCTGTCTCAATAGCAGGAATCTATCTACTCTGGCCCGCCTCACCTCCGGAGGTAGAAAATGGGCCAGGAAGGCCTCTGTGAACTCTCCCCATACGGCTGGAGGGGCACCCTCGCCTCTGGACAGCATCCAAGACTCGTACCAATTAGCTGCTACATCGTGCAACCGGTACGACGCCAACTCAACCGACTCTGTCTCGGAGGCACTAATCAATCGCAGGGTACGCTGCACTTGTCGGATGAACTCCTGAGGGTCTTCTGCGGGCTTTGACCCAGAAAACTCTGGTGGGCGGCAAAGCAGAAAATCACGGGCCCTCTGACTATCGCGCCTGTCTACACGATCATCCCCTGCTCCCTGTTTGTAAACCTGCCCCGCTACCAATTGAGTTAATAACTGGACTGCCTCTTGCAGGGTCCCATCATCCACCCCTGGCTGGGGGGCTGGAGGTACATGTGCTGGTGCCGCGGGAGCTGGCGGTGGAGCCGCCCCCTGTGCTGCAGCTGTGGCTGCTCCAAATCCCTCCGATACTGGTGGCGTAGCAGAACTGGCCGTCGAAGGCACAACATCTGGCTCAATCTGGGCACGAGCCCTAGTAGTCACCTGAGCTCGGCTGGTCTCACCTGCCGCTGTAGACTTGCCCTTCTGGGCGGCTGTGGCCTTTCTCGGAGGCATCGCTGAAAATGTAACAATTCGTCAGAGAAGAACCATCCTGATAACACAGCTCTATCGCACGATCTAGGACCAGAAGGAAAGATAACACCCTAAATGCCCTGTAGCCTCCTGTTTATAGACGTGGTGCACAACACACCGATAAACAAGACTCTACTAGACACGGTCTGTAGACGATCCGAGGACGAACCGCTCTGATACCACTTCTGTCACGACCCATCCCCGTAGGCCGTGACTAGTGCCCGAGCTGGGCACCCCTACGCGCTCATTTACCAGATTCAGCATACAGACGACTCGTACATAAATGAATATCAGACGTGGCTCCATACTGGTGCCTACAACCATACATACTGCATAGAAACCGGCAAGGCTATCATACTATACATAACGAACAAAAGTATACATACACGCGACCGATAGGGCTGCCACGGCGGATGAGCCGCCCAAACGCAATTCATACAACGCGTCCAAACAAAACTGTACATTACCCACGTCTATGTCTACAGACCTCTAATACGGAACAACAGAATCAGATGGCGGGACAGGGCCCCGCCGTACCCTGAATAAATATAAACATATACATCGGAAGAGTATGTACCCTAAAATGTCAGCTCCGGAACAAAGAGAGCACTCCGAACCGCAGAATGGGAATCCTACGCCGGTGGGTCACCAAAACGTGAGTCTGTACCTGCGGGCATGAAACGCAGCCCCCGAAGAAAGGGGGTCAGTACGAAAGATGTGCTGAGTCTGCAAAGTGTCACGACCCAGCCCCGTGGGCCGCGACTGGCGCCCTACTTGGGCACCCGGACAGACAAACATACCAAACCGTCATATTATAGATTATCTCAGATCTTATATTAATCATTAAAACAAATTTAAAATCAAATATTATCTTAAGAGGTCACGCTTGTAAAGATATCATATCCAAAGCCAAAAGGAGCGGCGGAATAAACATCGCCGATCATATATACTGATGCAAACATATGGGCCAGTTTGGCCGCCATAACAAATAGGACCGCATTAAGACATAAATCATAACCAAAATGAGTACACATAGGACCCACGACCCATATATATGACTACAGGCCTCTACAAATCCAAAACGAAGACATATGACGGGACAGGGCTCCGCCGTACCCAAATAGTCAGATATACAGAAGTATATACATAGCAAAAGATGTATGTACCAAAAGTGGACTCCGGATCAAAAGGGAGTACTCTGAAATAGCAGAAAGTGGAGCCTACAGTGGTGGATCACTGGTATCTGTACCTGCGGGCATGAAACGTAGCCCCCGAAGAAAGGGGGTCAGTACGAAAGATGTACTGAGTATGTAAAGCATAGAGTACAGAAATATAAGCCACAACTGAAAACAAACAGGATACAAAAGGGGAATACTGAACAGTATATCAAAATCTGTACTGAAAACGTATATACCTAATGTAGATAAAATCATGCAAAAGCTCAGGAACGTGGTCACCACTCCGACGCTGGTGCCACACACAGCATAACACCAGAAGGTTCAAATCTCCGTACATCCCCGAACACACATATCATCATAACATATCACCAGCCATATCACAGCATAACTCCAAACGGAACCCGGCCCTATGGCGAGGTCTCGGGAACCGTAATACAGCATACGACCGAATTTATCATAGCGCGCACGAACCATAGCCGGCCCGGGAACCGGTGAACGAAGTCGTAATAAGGGCACGAGCGGAGTCGTGAGCAAACAATGCAATTTATATATCAAAACACCTTTTGAAACTTGATAATATCATATGGTAACTCATTAGTCAAGTAGTTCGAACAATTAGTCAATACGGGGTTCGTTTCACAAAAGTATTTCCAAAGTAGTATTTATGGTTCAAAATATAATTTAGAATATCGTGGCAGTCAAAACATTACTTTATGATAGTCAAAATTCATAAACAAAGGTGCTTTGCCGACATTGTACAAAATGAGACTAATAGAGCAAACAAGGGACCCTCGATGCTAGCGGGCCCACCTCGGATCAAGTCGAGGTGGCGGACATGAATCACGGACATTTGGGGTCTACGGAATCATACATGGAAGTTTCGAAGTGATTCGATTACATTTACAAAAGTTCCGGACATTTGATCACTTTTCAACAAAATATGAGTTTTATAATTCAATTCAATTGAGTGAATAGTACTCAATTTCCAATTCGGATTTCTAGGAACAGAATTGCCCTCGGGGCTCCAATATCGACCTAGTATACCTAAGACATGCCAAAAGAAGGAATGGGTAGCCTTACATACCTTATATACGTCTTACGCTCGTCCAAAACTCCAAATACCGTTTCGCTCAGAATCTACAAATGGTCAAAGTTACCAATTAGGAATTGCGAGACTTTAAGAATTCATTTAACTTTATATTTGTCTACCAAAATTTCGGCAGCACTTCCCCTATACATATAACATCCCCGAGGCTTAGCTCGGCTCAATATCAACAACAACAACCCCACATTACCAAATGAATCAAGAATCACAACAAAATAGGTTCTAGCATCAATATTCTTCCTTTCTACATAAAGCGACAACTTCCATTCAAACTCCACAATATCAAACTAATATCCACATTATCATATTCATTTACTCATTCAAGGTTATTCAAACGTATTCCAATAATATTCCATGCAATATACATGAATTCAAGTAATCCGCCACTTTCCATATTCTATCCGAAACGTCAACGACTACGACGAACCTACTAACTCGCATTGTTTCCTCCCAATTTATTAACAACAACCATAATCCACATTTAAAGTCTTACTTTCACAATTATGTAAGAATATACAAAAATCATATAATTTTCCCATATCAACATACAACCAACTTCAATGCCAACTCACTTCGTTAAACCTTTATTTACGTCATAAATGCCACAACGACACAACTAGCAAGCTAAATAAATTTAACTCACCTCCCCATACCATTATGGCTCACGACCATACATGCTTCACACACACACACACACCATGCACACACACATCACAATTCCATGGTTTTTCATGCCATTTTAACCATTTTAACACATATGATTCTTCCATAACAAAAGAGATAAAATTCTTACCTTTTTCTTCAAGAATTTCCACTTTGTAAAAAAAGTACTCTTTTGCTTCCAAATTTGTATCACATTGAAGAGGGTTTCCAACTTAAAAGGAAAACTAGAAGATTATGATTTTTTGGACCAAGAATTGATGAGCTAAATTTTTTTCTTTCTCTTCCTCTCTCTAGCCGAAACCCTCTTAGTCTTTGGCTCTCTCTCTCTCTTGTTTGTTGTCTTGAAATGTTCTAGTGAATCTCATACAATTTTGACCCTTTTTATTTAAAATGCCACATGGAAGAATTCCCATAGGCTTGGGCTTGGCCACCCCATAGCTCTTGGGCCTCAATTCCATTAAATTTTGTTTTGATCCCAATTCATTGTGGATTTTATTTGTAATTCCCAAAACTAATTCCCGAAATTCCAATTTCGCCCTTGGCCTTCTTCCGTATTTCCGCATCAATATTTTTCATGAATAACACACATATATGAAATAAAATCAAATATAGCCCTCATTTCCTACAAGCAAGATTATTCCAAATTTTTCCGAATGCGCAAACACGGGATATAACATTCTCCCCCCCTTTAGAACATTCGTCCTCGAATGTTAAATTAGCCTTATAGGGTTTTATAAATATGGTGGGGGAGTCTCTTTTTAGGAATAGCACACATAAGTCATTTGTCAATCAATATAACCAACTTAAGAGCTTAGATTACCTGTGGGCGTAGGAAACAAGTGGGGATACTCTTTCTTCATTTCGTCCTCTGCTCCCCATGTCATTTCTTCTTTATCATTGTTTCGCCAAAAGACCTTAACGGAGGGTATATTTTTTTTTTGGTACGTAGCCTCCTCACCTGACGATCCAGAGTAGCCACAGGTTGCTCTTCATAAGACAAGTCTTCCGTCACCCGAATATCATCCACCGGAAGTTTTCTGGAAGGATCACCGACACATTACGGAGCATGGATACAAGGAATACCGGATGTAGTGCCTCCAGATCAAATGGTAAATCTAACTCATAGGCGACCTCAATTATCTTCCGAATAATCTGATACGGCCCGATGTACCACGGACTAAGCTTACTCTTTTACCGAATCCCATTACGCCCTTCACAGGCGATTAGTCACATCCGGCTCAATTAATTTAGTTTCGCCCACATCGAACCAACCAATCGGAAATATGCATTTTCTACCGTATAAGGTCTCGTATTTCGTATGGTGCTATCTGGATAATGGAACGATAACTATTATTATAATAAGCAAATTCAGTTAATGGTAAATGATCACCTCCACTATCCTTGAAATCAATAACATATACCCGTAGCATATCTTCCAGTGTCTGAATAGTACGCTCGGCCTGTCCGTCGGACTGAGGATGACATACTATGCTATGACTCACATGAGTTCTCAGCCCTCCCTGGGACGATCCCCAGAAGTTAGCCGTAAACTGGGCACCTCTGTCGATTATAATAGATACAGAGATTCCGTGAAATCTTGCTATCTCTTTAATATGTCATCTGGCATAATTCTCAGCCCAATAAGTAGTCCTGACCAGGAGAAAACGGGCTGATTTCGTCAATCTATCAACAATAACTCAAATAGAATCATACTTGCGTGCAGTGCGCGGTAAACCCATAATGAAGTCTATATTAATCATTTCTCATTTCCAAGCTGGAATTTCATTTCCTGTAGAAATCCGCCTGGCTTTTGATGCTCGATCTTGACTCACTGACAATTTGGGCATTGGGCAGCGAACTATGCAGTGTCCCTTTTCATACTGTCCCATCATTATAAACATTTAAGATCATGGTACATTTTCGCGGATTCAGAATGAACAGAATGTCGAACATTATGTGCTTCGCCCATAATTGGCCATTGCGGCCCTGCAACGTCAGGCACACATAATCCGCCTCTGTATAGTAATATCCATCAGGTGAAACCTCGAACTGGGTCTTTTCTTGTCAAGGGTTGTATCTCTGTACTGTACCAGAATAGGATCCTCGAACCGGCGCTGTTTTACCTCTACCATAATTGATGACTCAGCAATTTCTCGAACAGAAATTCCAGTATCTCCAGAATCTACCAAACGGACTCCGAAGCTGACTAACTGATAAATTGTCACGAACCAATTCTTTCTTATCAGACTGTATATCAGTCAAACTGCCCACGGACTTGTGGCTAAGTACGTCAACTACCACACTAGCTTTTCCAGGATGATACAACATATTAACATCATAATATTTCAATAATTCGAACCATCTTCTCTGCCGCAAATTCAGCTCCTTTTTCTTAAAATATACTGGAGGCACTTATGGTCCGTATAAATATCAACGTGGACCCCATGCAAGTGATGCCGCCACATCTCTAAAACATGAATCACCGCAGCTAATTCCAGGTCATAAGCGAAATAATTTCTCTCGTGCGGTCTGAGCTGTCGGGGAACATAGACTATAATTTGACCATGCTGTACTAATGCAAAACCTGTCCCAATACCGGAAGCATCATAATAAATAACTTGCCCGTCTTCCCCCTTTCAGGAAGAACTAGGACTGGAGCTGTAATTAATTTTTCCTTCAGCAACAGGAAACTGCATTCAAAAGTACCGGTTCACTGAAATTCCACTGCCTTCTGAGTTAGCTTCGATAATAGTGTCGTAGCAGACACAAAGTTCTCCACAGACCTCCTGTGATATCCGGCCAATCCCAAAAATTATGTACCTCAGTTGATGTCGAAGACCTAGGCTAATTCTTTATCGCTTTGATCTTGTGTGTGTCAATTATTCCATTTGTACTTACTTTACTTCACTTTCATCCGCTTTCCCCCCTTTGGGGTTATACTTATACCGTATCCGTGTCTTTTCTTTCTAATCTATAACTTGGTTTTCTTCGTACAAGACCTTAACCAAATCACGAGGCGATGAGAACTCTCGGTTATATAGTACAAAATCTTATCTGATAGCTGGCACTCGAATAATTTAATTAATATAGCAATTTATCCTTTAATAATCATATCCTTCCTTCATACCCGTCCCTTATCCGTTGTTCTATTTTTCTCAATAGTCAAATTACTCAATATTCGCATGATTCATCATTCCATGCCATAGGTTTTTCTTTTGCCCTGCATTATTACATTCCAGTTCGTTTTTCGCAAGTAATTTCGTGCCTTGCCCGTCGACTCTTTTAGGAGCTCTGCTTAATTACGTTCCTTACGGTTCACCCCCCTTTGGTCTCCTTACCTTCCACTCAATTATTCTCTTTTCTTTCCAAAATATCGCCGTATTAGCATCTTCCAATCTCAACCCATAGCAAAATCAATAGCTGTTTATCTCATAACATCTGTGTCATACCTTTCACTTTGTCTCATAAATTCTATTCTGTTAATGTCTTTCATATATTATAGCACTGTCTATTAAGTTTCTCCAATCGATCGGCAAAATCATAAATGGGGTCCTATACATACATATATATATCACTGTCATTTCTTTCACAAGACATCTGCAATCATTGGTTCAACTCACTCTAATTCTAGAGCTGCATTGCTCTTTCTTCTTTTTCACCAATCTAATCCGTCTCAGCCCACGCGACCTTTATAAAGTTTCTGATCATTCCACGTACCCTAATTTCCTTGTAGGTTACTCCAACTTTCCTATTCGCCTCTTGTATCCATATTTGCGAAAATTTTTGTACATTTCCCAGGGGGTCACCCATCCCAGAATTGCTCTGGCCCTGGCACGCTTAACCTTACAACTTTAATGCATTTAGACGCGTTAAGGCCGGTATAATGGCATAAATTTCCCCGCACAACCTTTATCACATAATTTAAGGCAAATCGGGGTCTTACGTATTTTCAAAACGTTCTCGTAGCGGGTTCCACCCCGATCTAGAGAGAATTCCTTTACTTTTCGGACTATATAGTCACCGTGTCGCCCCCTGTAAATCCTCAATATTCACCTTCATGCATATATATATATATATATATATATATATATATATATATATATATATATATATATATATATATATATATATATATATATATATATAATTCTAGACAATCCACAAATTTAGATTTTCATTCCACAAATTCCATCTCCGATTAGTCGATAAAAATCCATAAAATGTTACTATAAGGCATTCTCCAACTACCAGCAAAATAAAACTGAAGTCCGACGAACTTCGCGGAATCTTAATTCACATAATTACCACCATATTTATATTTTTCTTTTTGAGTAGTGAGCGAACCATTTAATTCTCAACTACCTGTCATACACTTCGTATCCTTCCAATAAAATAAAACTTAATCGTTGGACATTTTTGCCCTTCAGCATGGGTTTTTCTAAAGCACGATGTGGTTGGGACGTATTCTGGTCCGTTCAAATGAATTGCAAATTTGCTGCTCATATATGCTTTCTCGAATTAAAATTTCCCAAATAAGGGTAATGCTTCTTACAAATGACATGGAGAGTATCTCTTAAACTTTAATCCAACATAGTAGATTTACCCTATCGGTACCGACCTTCAAGACAGGTTAAGAATTTATATCTCATTTCCCTTTTCGTATTTCTAGAAAAATTTGGGCAGAGGTTCCTCTGTATTTCTTACTATCCCAAAACCTGTACACAGGAAATACCAACCATGCCTCGCAGGGCCAACACATATACGTATATACATATCATATCATATCGCCTCATAGCCACACGGGGCTAACAATTTCAAATAAAAGTATAAATATGCTGAGGCTTACCTCACATGCCCAACTCAACTGCACCTGCTACACTGTTCATGTTTATTTCTCTTTTCAATGTTCGACTTTATGTTTTAATCGTGCTTCAGAATACCTTACCCAACATACGTCTTTCATACCATTGCTTACTTGAGTACTGTGTAGCTTTCAATGTCAGCAGTCGCTGTCTTACGTCGATACCGCACTCCAGCTGCAATCAAGGGTTAGAAAAAAAAAAAAAGGAATTCATTTCCTACAGCTGGCTCTATCACACGATCTAAGATCCAAAGAAAGGGATCACCCTAAATGCCCTGTAGCCTCCTGTTTATAGATGTGGTGCACAACACACCGATAAACAAGACTCTACGAGACACGGCCTGTAGACATTCCGAGGACAAATCGCTCTGATACCACTTTTGTCACGACCCAGCCCCGTGGGCCGCGACTGGCGCCCTACTTGGGCACCCGGATAGACAAACATACCAAACCGTCATATTATAGATTATCTCAGATCTCATATTAATCATTAAAACAAATTTAAAATCAAATATTATCTTAAGAGGTCACGCTTGTAAAGATATCATATCCAAAGCCAAAAGGAGCGGCGGAATACACATCGCCGATCATATATACTGATGCAAACATATGGGCCAGTTTGGCCGCCATAACAAATAGGACCGCATTAAGACATAAATCATAACCAAAATGAGTACACATAGGACCCACGACCCACATATATGACTACAGGCCTCTACAAATCCAAAACGAAGACATATGACGGGACAGGGCCCCGCCGTACCCAAATAGTCAGATATACAGAAGTATATACATAGCAAAAGATGTATGTACCAAAAGTGGACTCCGGATCAAAAGGGAGTACTCCGAAATAGCAGAAAGTGGAGCCTACAGTGGTGGATCACTGGTATCTGTACCTGCGGGCATGAAACGCAGCCCCCGAAGAAAGGGGGTCAGTACGAAAGATGTACTGAGTATGTAAAGCATAGAGTACAGAAATATAAGCCACAACTGAAAACAAACAGGATACAAAAGGGGAATACTGAACAGTATATCAAAATCTGTACTGAAAACGTATATACCTAATGTAGATAAAATCATGCAAAAGCTCAGGAACGTGGTCACCACTCCGACGCTGGTGCCACACACAGCATAACACCAGAAGGTTCAAATCTCCGTACATCCCCGAACACACATATCATCATAACATATCACCAGCCATATCACAGCATAACTCCAAACGGAACCCGGCCCTATGGCGAGGTCTCGGGAACCGTAACACAGCATACGGCCGAATTTATCATAGCGCGCACGAACCATAGCCGGCCCGGGAACCGGTGAACGAAGTCGTAATAAGGGCACGAGCGGAGTCGTGAGCAAACAATGCAATTTATATATCAAAACACCTTTTGAAACTTGATAATATCATATGGTAACTCATTAGTCAAGTAGTTCGAACAATTAGTCAATACGGGGTTCATTTCACAAAAGTATTTCTAAAGTAGTATTTATGGTTCAAAATATAATTTAGAATATCGTGGCAGTCAAAACATTACTTTATGATAGTCAAAATTCATAAACAAAGGTGCTTTGCCGACATTGTACAAAATGAGACTAATAGAGCAAACAAGGGACCCTCGATGCTAGCGGGCCCACCTCGGATCAAGTCGAGGTGGCGGACATGAATCACGGACATTTGGGGTCTACGGAATCATACATGGAAGTTTCGAAGTGATTCGATTACATTTACAAAAGTTCCGGACATTTGATCACTTTTCAACAAAATATGAGTTTTATAATTCAATTCAATTGAGTGAATAGTACTCAATTTCCAATTCGGATTTCTAGGAACAGAATTGCCCTCGGGGCTCCAATATCGACCTAGTATACCTAAGACATGCCAAAAGAAGGAATGGGTAGCCTTACATACCTTATATACGTCTTACGCTCGTCCAAAACTCCAAATACCGTTTCGCTCAGAATCTACAAATGGTCAAAGTTACCAATTAGGAATTGCGAGACTTTAAGAATTCATTTAACTTTATATTTGTCTACCGAAATTTCGGCAGCACTTCCCCTATACATATAACATCCCCGAGGCTTAGCTCGGCTCAATATCAACAACAACAACCCCACAATACCAAATGAATCAAGAATCACAACAAAATAGGTTCTAGCATCAATATTCTTCCTTTCTACATAAAGCGACAACTTCCATTCAAACTCCACAATATCAAACTAATATCCACATTATCATATTCATTTACTCATTCAAGGTTATTCAAACGTATTCCAATAATATTCCATGCAATATACATGAATTCAAGTAATCCGCCACTTTCCATATTCTATCCGAAACGTCAACGACTACGACGAACCTACTAACTCGCATTGTTTCATCCCAATTTATTAACAACAACCATAATCCACATTTAAAGTCTTACTTTCACAATTATGTAAGAATATACAAAAATCATATAATTTTCCCATATCAACATACAACCAACTTCAATGCCAACTCACTTCGTTAAACCTTTATTTACGTCATAAATGCCACAACGACACAACTAGCAAGCTAAATAAATTTAACTCACCTCCCCATACCATTATGGCTCACGACCATACATGCTTCACACACACACACACGCCATGCACACACACATCACAATTCCATGGTTTTTCATGCCATTTTAACCATTTTAACACATATGATTCTTCCATAACAAAAGAGATAAAATTCTTACCTTTTTCTTCAAGAATTTCCACTTTGTAAAAAAAGTACTCTTTTGCTTCCAAATTTGTATCACATTGAAAAGGGTTTCCAACTTAATAGGAAAACTAGAAGATTATGATTTTTTGGACCAAGAATTGATGAGCTAAATTTTTTTCTTTCTCTTCCTCTCTCTAGCCGAAACCCTCTTAGTCTTTGGCTCTCTCTCTCTCTTGTTTGTTGTCTTGAAATGTTCTAGTGAATCTCATACAATTTTGACCCTTTTTATTTAAAATGCCACATGGAAGAATTCCCATGGGCTTGGGCTTGGCCACCCCATAGCTCTTGGGCCTCAATTCCATTAAAAAAATTTTGAGCCCAATTCATTGTGGATTTTATTTGTAATTCCCGAAACTAATTCCCGAAATTCCAATTTCTCCCTTGGCCTTCTTCCGTATTTCCGCATCAATATTTTTCATGAATAAGACACATATATGAAATAAAATCAAATATAGCCCTCATTTCCTACAAGCAAGATTATTCCAAATTTTTCCGAATGCGCAAACACGGGATATAACACAAAGCATGAAGTACAGAAAATGAAGTCATAACCGAAGTACAATGTACAGAAGGTGAGCACAATAACCAGAATACCAAAGCGTTGCATCTGACGTACCAATCATACATAAGAGGTTCCGGAAGACAAATACGGCAATCAAAATGTCTAAGTGGTTTGCTTTCTTTTGAAAAACATTTCCGTCTCATACACACAGAAAATCAAACACACAATTACCGCGGCCAAAAGTCGTGCGGTCACTATCACACATACCGCGGCCAAGTACCCAGCGGTTAACATCTCAAACCCGACATACCGCGGTCAGGGGTCCAGCGGTCAATGTCGAAGATACCGCGGTCAGGAGTCCAGCGGTCAATATCACAAATCTGGCATACCGCGGTCAGGGGTCCAGCGGTCAATGTCGGACATACCGCGGTCAGGGGTCCAGCGGTCAATATCACATAGTGCGCACAATAATATAACCGGCCCGGGACTTGGCAAAAGAGGTAACAACAGAATGCCAAATTTATTACTTTCCAAACATAAATCACACATGCCAGGATCATGCATCACACAAGATTCATGTATGCCAAAATCGTATATCAGAACAATACCGAAGGTAAGTAGCTTATCCAGAATATCAGAATAAGAGTTCCAAAAACGTTCCAGATGTCAAAAATATTTTCTAAGGCTCATAGAGGTAGTCATAACACTTATCGCATAGTAAACAGAATAATAACCAAAAGCTACCCAAGAATTCCGGACATAAATGAGTTGACTAAAGCCATACAGAAAGTATCAGGATTTGTGGGCCCACCTTGGGCCGAACCGAGGTGGCGTACGTAAATTATGGATCATAGGTCTTATGGAGTCATCCGTGAGAGTTTTAGGGCATTCCGACTTCATTTGTGAAAGTTGCATACTTATAGGTCATTTTGCCGACGAAATGTTAAGAAACCAATTCAATCTCATTGAATGAAATGGAGCCAATTTCAATCTCGGATTTTAGGAACAGGGTCGTATCTAAGGCTCGCGGCCCAGCCTATTATGTTTAGAACATGCCAAAGAATGAAGGGCAAGACTTTACTTACCTTAGCTGCGCCTTACGCTCGCTCAAATTCAATTCCCGTTTCGCCCAAAATCTACAAATGGTCATATTTACCAATTGTCAATAGTATGACTTTTAGCATTCAAATCTTTAATTCATTACTTGTCTACAAAAATTTGGGCAGCATTTCCCCTGTAATTTCGCCGCCCCGAGAATATAACTCGGCTCAAAATATCAACACAACACCCATAACAATATCAAAAACATCAACACCTACTACAAAACACATTCTAACACAAATAGTCTTCCTTTCTTCATAATGCCACAACTTCTACTCCAACTTCATACTTTCAAACTAAGATCAACATTTTCATATTCATCCACAAATTCAAGATCATTCAAATACAATTCGGAAGCATTTTACATTATTTTACAAAATACACAAAAATCTCACCAAAACCATAATTCACCTAAAACTTCCAATCTTCAACATAAACATTCACCACACATTTTTATCTTCCAATTTCATTCACAACAACAACAATTTGCATCTTACAACTTCATTCTTATAATTACATAAACTATAATGAAATCACATACTTTCCGACAACAACTTAACAACAATTTTCTCATGCCAACTTGAATTAGAATTCTTCCACTTGCATCACAAGACTACAACAACACAATTAACATACTAAACAATTTAATCCATGTTCCTCCTCCACTTGATGCACACGGCCAACACACACACATCCACAACACACAAAATTTTCATACCTTTCATTCATTTCGGCATACTATAACACATATATATATATATTCAATAACATAAAAAGATAAAATCTTACCTTTTCTTAAATTTTTCATGTCACACCCTAATTCCGCTAGGGTGTGATGGGCACCCGACCCTTACCTAGGGCCGAGCGAACCCTCAGACTCTTGCTGCACATAAAATCATGTCAAACTTTTCAAATCAAATGAGATGAAATACATCGTAAAATTTTTTTTTGCAGAAATATTCTTTCACGTAGCTTCCAAGCATAACGAATCAATAATCATACAAAATTCAGTACATAACACAGACCGACATTTTGGCTGACGGAGCCGCTTACAGACTGACAACCAATACCCACGACGCTGTCTGCAAAGTCTCTAACGTAATCCAGAAAGCATAACATACCAACTCTGACTCGGCAGCACTCCGGGAACAAATGGAGCTTGCCATCTGCACTGGAACATCTTCTATACTGTCTTCAACTCACCTGGGAGTACCTGCGCGGCATGAAACGCAGCCCCCCAAAAAGAGGGGGTCAGTACGAAATATGTACTGAGTATGTAAAGCATACAACACAGAAAGCAAAGTCACAACTGAAATACGATATATAGAAAGCGAGCACAATAGCCAGCATACTAAGGAGTCGTATCCGGCGTACAACAGACAAAAGAAGTTCCGGAGAAATCAACACGGCAATCGGGATGACAAAATGTTTGCTTTCTTTTGGAAAACATCTTTGTTTCACACACATAGAAGAATCAACGCACAATTTCCGCGGCCATAAGTCCAGCGGTCACAATCACACATACCGCGGTCAAGTATCCAGCGGTTTTCTATCACAAGTTCGACATACCGCGGTCAAAGGTCCAGCGGTCTATGTCGGCATAATCACAAGTGCGGCAGACGCTGTCAAGGGTCCAGCAGTCAATGCCACACGTCCGGCATGACGCGGTCAAGGGTCCAGCAGTCACTGTCGGGCACGCCGCGGTCGAGGGTCCAGCGGCCAATATCACATATGCGCATATTCACATAACCGGCCCGGGACTCGGTAACACAGAAGATAACCAGACAAAATGGCAAATTATCACTTTCCAAACATAATCACACATGCCAGGATCATGCATCACACAGGACTCAGGTATACCAAAATCGTATATCGGAAAATAAAGAAAATAAGTAGTTTGTCCAGAATCTCAGGGTAAGATTTTTAAAAACGCTTTAGATGTCAAAAACATTTTATAATGCTCATGAAGGTGGTCATAACACCTATCATATAGTGAACAGCATAATAACCAGGAGTTACCTGCGAACTCCAGACAAGAGTACATTGGCTAAAGCCGTACATCACATGTCAGGGTTTCGGTCCCCACAATTGGGTCAATAATCATTAAAATCTGTCTCGGGATAGATAAAATATCTCTCGTTTAGTAGTTGGAACAATAACCATGAGTTCCCTTGACTTACCGTACGGGAATAAGACCAACAGAACAATAAGAGAGGCATCGGGGATAGCGGGCCCACCTCGGGCCAAGTCGAGGCGGCGGACGAGAATCACGCCCATTAGACTCTACGGAGTCATCCAGGAAAGTTTTAGAACGATCGGGTTACATTTGTAAACGTTTTGGAAGTCCAACCACTTTTCTAGTAAAATGCACCTTTTATAATTCAATTCTATTGAATGAATAGTAACGAAAACTAATCTCGGGTTACGATGAGCAGGATGGTCCCCGAGGCCGAAATCTCAACCTAGTAGATCTAGGGCATGCCAAAGAAGGAAAGGATAAGCTTTACATACCTTTCGCGCTACTCACGCTTGTCCAAACTCAATCTCCGTTTTGCCCAAAACCTACAAATGGTCATTTTTACCAATTGTTAACTATAAGGCTTTTGGTATTCAATCTTTAACTCATCACTTGTCTACAAAAATTTGGGCAGCATTTCCCCTATAAACTCGTCTATCCGAATTTCCAATTGCTCTCCTGTTGACACAGAAATACCAACAATAACATATGGACACAACCATATCTTCAATTCTTTTATTTCAACAAGAACAACAACATATCAAAACAGCCCCCAACTGTAACATAACGATGCCCGAAATTCTAACGAACACTTGCAATACACCAAGCAGCCCATATGCACTTCTTATACCTTATTTCATGCAATATTTTCAGAAAATTTCAGGGAAATACAACAGCAGCCACTCGACACCACATCATCTACTCATGTGCAATAAAACCACATTATTATCTCTATAATCCTTACAACAACCCACAACAATTTAACTCCAACTCTAACCATTAAATTCCTTCACTCTCCTCACATATCCATGATTACAACAACCAAAATATTAATTCAAATCAGTCCATCAATTTCAATTAAAACAGCCCCTCACCCATAAATTTCAACAAAACAACAAACGAGTTTATAATGTTGTTTTCTCCGTTCTAATTCGTTAAAACTCTAAATAAACACTTTAATAACATAAAAGGAATTTTATAAATACCTTATCAGAAGCTCCACCACTAAAATTTCATCCCCCAAGACCAATATTTATCTCAAATTGAAGGCAACGCAACGTACAACGTTTTTCTCTTCATGAGCTTCGGGATTCGGAGCTCGGATTTTGATGAAAATGGCTTCCTTAGCCTAGGATCTCTCTCTCTCTCTAATGTTTTTGGAGGATATTAGCTGAAAATGATCAGCCCTCAAGTGAATTTGCCATATATATTAACGTTAATGGGCCTCATGGGCCGAAACATTAGTGTTTGGGTCGGGTCCAAACTTGCTGCCCTGCCAGCCCAAATTGCATCGTCCATATTTCCTTATCCAAATATCATTTTGACGAGCGGTTTGTTGCGTTGGAAACTAGACTCGATGAACTTCATTTTAGGCTTTTGAAACACCTTAAAAATCCTCATATACTAGGAGATATGCCCCCAACAATATGGGCTAAAAATCTGGTCCGAGATTTTACTGAAGTTGTTCCGATTCATTTTGTTTAGATTCGTTTATCTTCTAATCCTCTTCCAACTCTCATGTAACCTCTTATACATACATATACATACCCATATACATACATAACAATCCATACACGTCTCGAAGGGTCCGAAGAATCACCATAACCTTAAACGTAACTGGAGAACTTACGAAGCTTCGACGAAACTCCAATCGCAAAAATATATTCATATCTTTTATCCATCTTCTATATCATTACTAATAATCTCAAATACTTTAAAAGGGCACTCACATTACCTCATATACGCTCATAACGCGATTTCAAATCCTTTAGGTTACGATGTCACCTCGGGATACTTAAGGCAACCATATATATAACGATATTCTTACTAACTCGATTAACTTTCCTTGAACTTTCTTAACTCATTCTTTCTTGTCTTAATTAAAATAGCACAGACTCTTACGGGGTGTAACATTTCACTTGCCGCAAAAGTAGTCTTCTCGCCTCGAAAATTATACCACGTTGTAGAGGGTCTTGAGCTTAGTAGGAATACACAAAAATTTCAATTTTTGAGTCAAGGATAGAAGTCCTCAATTTTTTTCTTTTTTTTTTCTTGGCCGTGGCCTTCTTCTTCTTTTTCTCCCAATCTTTGTTGTTCTTGAAGTTTCTTGAAAGTGAAAGACTTAAGGCCTCTTTTCTCTCATTTAATACATGAATTAGATTTTCACTTGGGCTTGGGCCCTTTTGCCACAACCATGGCCGGCCACTTCACTTTGTTGGGCCTTTTGCTTTTTTTTTTTTCTAGCCCAATTACTTTTGGCTCATATTTTGTAGTTTACGAAATTAATTTTCAAATTTCCAATTTTGCCCTTAGCCTTCCTCGATATTTTCACATCAATATTTTCATAACCAACATATAAATATATTAGCTAAAATCAAATTATTATTCCATCTCATACAAGTCACACTTATTTCAATTTATTCGAATGTTCAAAATTACGGGATATAACACATAGTTTGTCCGACTTCGACTTACATATACTCATATCGTGGAGAATTATGACTTCCGCTACTTAAGAAACGTCTCAATTGTTCTGTACTAAACACCTTACACATGTAAAAATATTCAAAAGAAAGTGCAAGCAATCCCCTTCGTAAATCAATTACACAAAAAAGAAATTTAAATCAAGATAGATTAGTCAAAGTTCCAACATTTAAGCAATTAGTTTTTTAATAATACTAGTTTATATGTATATGTTAGTATTATAATACTAAGATATACGAATTGTATATGTAATTATATATGTCGGTATGATATTCGGTATTTTCTTTATGAATACCGAATACCAAACTTTTTATAAATGCATACCAAATACCATAATACCGAACCACGGTATAGAAAATTTCGGTTTCGGTTTAGTAATCTGTATCTACCATGCAATCCCACCCCTAATTTGTTGTCTTCAAAAGCAAATTACTAGTAAGGACAAGTGGGAAAACAAATTAATTTTGTTTTGAACTTTAAATGATTAAAAAAAAATGAGATAGATATTTTTAGTAACCACGACAAGCATTTTGAGACAAAAAAAAGTATGAACCTGTTTGGACTGACTTATTTTAGGTGTTTTTAAGCAAAAATAACTTTTAATCACTTTTGTAGTGTTTGGATAAAATTTAAAAAAAAAAAGTGTTTTGAAACACCTATTTTTAAGCCAAAACAATAAAAATAAGACAAAAGTCATAAGTTAAAATTCCTGACTTATGACTTTTGGCTTATAAGCTATAAGCACATCCTAAGGGGCTCTATATAGTTGGAGAGAGTGAGAGTGTGTGTCTGTTCTATGGCTTTAAATCATGGAAATTTGCAATACCTTAGTGTAGTGCAATTACAGTAGTATGTGAAGAAGAAACGGTTGGAAAAAGTGTGGGAGTTTGTTGCAACTTTGGGACCCATCAAACAGAAATTTAAGCTTTTGACAGGATGGTGATGCCCCGCTTAGCTTCATTCAATATACAATTAACTTAGTCCTAACATTACTTATTAATAAAGTGCATACTATTAATAAACATTTTACACAATCAAATATAATCTAACTTAGTCCTAAGATTACTTACCTGTTGGCACTTACCTTATTTAGTTGTATGCTATTTCTTTTGTCCTAATTTTGTGTGACGCATTTTTCTTTTAGTTTGTTCTAAAAATAATGATATATTTTTATATTTAATAATTAGAAGTATTAATTTATTTAATTTTAAGTTATTAATTTCTGTATTTAATAAGTTTAATTTATCTAATTTTAAGGAATACCTCTAATTACCTTTTGAAAAAAAAATAAGTTTATTAATCTTGTGGATTGCAACATACAATTTCAACTCTATAGTAATATGTCATCATGGATCAAATTGGAATAGTAAAGTGAAAATTTTTGTAACTACATAAATGTTTTTGAACGGACAAATGTAAATATAAAATGAAACATACCAGGCTTTACCACTTTGTATTAACATCTCAATTGCTTATATATATATATTTTTTTTCTACTATTGGAAATTATACAATTTTAAACGTTCTTAGACCATAGATGGTAATAGGGTTGTGCATGCATCGAGTTGGTTCGGATTTTACAAATACCAAACAAAACTAATTTTATTGGGTTTTTAACTTTATGAACCAAACCAAACTAAAAAAAGTCGAGTTTTTCAACCTCATGTTTTTTTCCCCATATTTTTTGGTTTTATCGGGTTTTTGATTTTTTCTTGTAAAGTCTTCACACAAAACATATAACTTGTGCTTCAAATATTTCTTTAGTCTTATTATGATACAAATATCTAATTAAGGTATTTTTGGAGAAAATAATACAAAATGTGAGATGAGTGAAGACATTGTACTAAAATATGAAATCACATAAACAAATATTGTTAATTAATAAGCCATAATGAAAATGATCATAATCTAAAAGTAGTCATGATAAAATAATTACCACTAATAAATATTAATTACATGACTAAATATTAAAGAAAAATAAAATTAAGTTATGTATATTCACTGTCTAAACCAATGCAAAACTAAAGAATATATCCAATAACATTATGTCATTCCTAGTGTTAGAATTGAATTTCTTTTGTTAGCATTAGTATTGATTTGGTTTTGGTTTGGACTTTATTTGACTTACTAACATTTATGAGCTATAAAATGTATAGGGTCATTACAAAATTCTAAGTTCAAGCTTGAAATGATATGATCCTAAATGGCACAAATGACTGAACTACTCAAAGTTCTCCAAGGATTTGTATTGGAAGCGGATTCATGGAGGATGAAGCTTTGGGAGCATTTAAATGGAGTCATTGGAGGGTCTTCAAGCTATGGGAGATAGCATGGGAGAAGAAGTCAAGAGTCCAAGGCCCAAGGCTTGTCTCTTAAAGTGGCTACAATTGCAAGCTTGGGTGATTCAAGGCCGGACGATGGCTATTTGCGCAAAGGGCTATTTGTGCAAGTGGCTACTTTGCGCAAGGAGGGTTATGCTTGCAAGAAGGTCATGCATGCAAAGTTGATTAGGGGGTCATCTATGCAAGAAGGGATGTGTTTGGCCATTGAAGGTCAATCCTTGAATTGAAGACTACACTAAGAAGACTAGCCAAACAAGGTCCTTACTTCATTAAGGGTAACATTATAATTGCCTAGTAGTCTTCTTTCCTTAGCTTGTACATATAGCTTCTCTTTCATTTCATTATTTAGATTATGATGAATTGAGAATACTCCTTTGGAGAGATAGATTGTTTAGCTAGGATTGGCTTTGGATTAGTAATAGTTAATGGTGGATTCCATTGTTGGTTTTGAACCGATTTCCATTGATTTCATGAAGGGTTGTTCATTTGTGGATTCAATTGAATTTCCCTTGCCTTGATTTCAAATAGTATAGGTTCTTTGAATTGAATCAAATTGAGAGGATCTAGGTTTCATACACTTAGGTTTGCTCATAGGTTCATTATTCATTGGGAGAGCTTTTATCCTCTATTTCCCATCCCCTTTTCTTCAATTCTTATCCCCAATTTCTTGTTTATCCTTAATTCCGCGTTTAGGTATTGACTTGGTGTTTCCCCCAAATCGATTCGTATCAATAATCTGTTAAAAGATAAAAACTATGAAAAAGTTTTAAAATATTTATAAAATACATTACAAATAAATATTTGTATGTATAAAATATTTATAAAAATTGCATACATGTAATGTCAGGTTGGTTTGGTTCGGTTTGACTTTTTTTGGTTAAAACCAAGCCAAACCAAATATGGTCGAATTTTTTTTCAATACAAAAAACAAGTCAAACTAAACCACTAGTATATTTTTTTTTTCTTGATTTGACTCAGATTATCGGTTTGATGCGGTTTGTCATTTTTTAACACCCCTCTAATTGGTAATATATGATAATTGTGGTGGTTAAATTTGGGTTGGCCAAGTCCAACCAACTCATATCAAATCCAACACTTTTGGCACGACATAGTTTAGATTTTGCTCTGCAAAGTTTACGTTTAACTTCAGCATATGTATCATAACATCCCACAAGTTATGTCGGACATGCCAAAACTTTCAACACTCAACATAGTCTGAAAAACGACATAAGTTTAGACTTTGCTCGACAAAGTTTACATTTAGCTACGACATACGTATCATAACATCCCACAAGTTATGTTGGACACGACAAAACTCAACACTCAACATAATCTGAAAAATACTACACAAGCCGTGCCACATAATTTAATTCCTACAGAATTTGTGCCGAGCGAGGAAAAAGTTCAGTTTCCAAAGATAAAATGTTACACAACTTATGCCGAGCGAAACAGATCTGGATATTTTCATTAAATGAGCAGGAGGGACAAAATTAAAGACCGCGTATATTAGGTGTAAAAATTAAAGACCGGTGCGTTTGAAGGCCAGTCCGTGATATGGCGATCAAAATCGGCCCAACCAACTCAAGCCTAAGTCAAAGTCAACAAAAGTCAATCAAAAAATCAACCCCTATCAAACTAGTCAAACCCGATTACAAACTATATAATTAAATTACTCATGTACTCACAAGCACAAATCTACGATTACATTCTCATTTGGAATCCATTTACTTAGTCAAATCTCAAATGACTCAATTAGAAAATTAGATCTAAAATCCCCAATTTTCCTCATTCAATATCATAATTGTACGGTCAAAATTTCACTAATAGCCAGTGTAATAATCAAAAGGTGTTATAAAATCATCATCTTACTAATTTTGGTTGAAATCAATTTATTGGATTTTCACCCCCGAGCTCCTTTATGAAAATGACAAAAATCTAATTTGAAATTTCAACAATGGCTATTTATACTTTTGTGCACGTCCATCGCACCCAAACCTAGTGCCTTGGTCGTGCGGCGCGTGCCCATCGCGCAGATCATTTGCCATGTGCGTTGTTGCGTGGGGCGCATGCACCAGAGCTCAGCCTGCAATTTTCCACAATTTTCAACTTTGTTCCAAATGGGGCTGAAATCTAGGGTATCAATGGTTCGGTTCGGCCGGTTTTTTTTTGCAAAAATTTATACCATATTAATTTTTCGGCTACCCTACTATATATAACCAAAATTAAACTTTTGAAAACTGTCCCAATGAGATCTATTTTTCTTCGATATCGGTATGGTTCGGTTAATTTTCGGTATTTTCGAAAAATCACCTAATGCAATACAAAAAAGAAGGATTAAAAAGTTATGGTAGAAACAAACTAAAAACACTACATTATTGATGCTCACAAATACAACTACATCTACTTATAAGGAACACATTACACTATAAATGCGTATATTCGTTGCTTTTAAAAGAATATTATAATTATTAAAAAAACTAGAACTATACAATGGATTGATGGATCTTGCAGGTAGGAAGGCAGCAAACCAACAATTGTATCAAGACATGATGGTTGGTGTTTAAAGATTATATTTATCATAGGAAATTATTGAAAAGTAGAACTATATAAATTAATTGTCATATAGGTTCCAGTGGCAGTGGAGAAAGAGTAATTGTACTAAAAACAATTAGTTAAAGAATTTGCAATATGAAGTTATATGTAGATACTACCATTGCTAATTGAAATAAGAACTTTAAAAATTTAGAAAAAATATAAACAAAAAGAAGAAGAGGAGAAACCAATTCTTTTGGAGCAGTTGATGATATTATCGTGTAATAGTCTTTGAGACTTTATGTATTTTGTTTCAATAGGGTCGACGGGTAGGTTTAAGTTTTATTTATAGCCCGCTCCATTTAAGTCCATCCCAAGGACAAAATATCTAAAGATATGTATTATAAATTATGATATATAAAATATACTTCTATATATGTATTTGTTCAGTTCGGTTCGGTATTTTTTATAAAATAAAAACCCACCCTAATTATTCGGTACGGTTATGGATTTATTTTAAAACCTTCGATTTTATTAAAAAAAACCTAAAAATCGATTCGGTACGGTAGAGTTCAATCGGTTTTTGAAAAACCACCCGAATCCCTTGGGCCACACCCAGCCCATCCATACAAAGGTCATTTGCACTTTTGGCCCTATCTTGTGCTGGTCTTAATTTTTGTACGGCATAACACTTTTTTATAGGGTAGAAGTTTATATTTTCGCATCATAATATCTCACAAATTATGCCTCACACTCTTAAAGAACTTATGCCCAAATTCGAATTTGAAGGGACAAAAATTAAAGACCATCCCATTTGAAGGATAAAAATTAAAGACCAGCCCATTTTGAAGGACCAACCGTGCAAGTAAATGTCCATACAAGTCTCAAATGTCTATGCAAACTTAAAAAAAAAAATATGCTCAATACACAATTTAGATCACAAAAGATAAAAATTAAAGACCAGCCCATTTTGAAGGACAAACCGTGCAAGTAAATGTCCATACAAGTCTCAAATGACTATGCAAACTTAAAAATATGCTCAATACACAATTTAGATCACAAAAGATAAAAATTAAAGACCAGCCCGTTTTGAAGGACAAACCGTGCAAGTAAATGTCCATACAAGTCTCAAATGTCTATGCAAACTTAAAAATACGCTCAATACACAATTTAGATCCCAAATAGATAATATGAGGGATCGGGTTAGATGTATCTTGCATAGAGAACAACAATGAACGTCCAAGGCCCAATTGTTTCCGAACCATCCGCTGAACTTTTTCTTGTATATATACGAAACAAGTTTCCAACTACTTGGGGGTTTGTTTTTCTTTGGCTTAATGCATATGCAGCCCCCTATTTTTTTTTTTTTTTTTTTTTTTTTTTTTCTGTTTTGACACCTTAACTAAGTATTGTTCCTATTGAACCCCTGAACTCGTCCTCAAGTGTGTCTATCAAACCCTCTAAATCTGATTTTTATTAGCTAAAAAATGGCATAATTAAATTAGAATATATATTAGGATGTTGCTACATTGAAGATAGAATACTATGCAGAGGCGGATCCAGGATTTGGAGGTTCCGGGTGCCGCATCATCCAAAATAGTAAACGGGTCGATTTGTTCAATTTTGGGCTACGGTTCGGATTATTATTTTTTTCGATTTATATAGACAAATTAACCAAATATGCACATTTGTTTTGGTTATGTTCTCTTTTAGATATTATGAGATGGAAGATACCTAAGGCCTTATTCTCTAAAAATTTGAGAAAGAAAAAGATTTTTCACTTTAAAAAACTGAACCTATATAAACCATCTAATACCTTTACCTCATGTATTCATACTCCATTGTCTATGCGTGTTGTTGCACATATATAATTGAAAAAGAATCAAGCATTGTAACTTCAGCCCAGTCATTTCACTTAACGTGAACGTCGGTGGAAGATAAAAAACCTTTAAATTTTAAAAACTCTAACATAATAATATTCATTATTTTTAAGAACTTCAACCTTTTTAAAAAAAATTATAATACTATTTAAGTATATTTTTATTAATATTTATGTGATGTTTTAAAATTTAATACTTACTAGCATGGAATACGCACACAACACGCATATCAAGAGATTAATACTTAAAGAAAGAAAGAAGTAAAAAGAGTCAAGAATTAATTAGAGCAAAAAAGAGTCAATTTGGTTTAATAAAGAATACAAGTAAAAAATAGAATTTAAAAACAAAAGATAAAAAATAAAGATGAATAGAGCTGGCCGCTGGGCGTGTACTTTCCAGCAAGCAAAATAACAAACCAAAACAAGTAGAGAAGAATTAATCAAAAGGATTAAAAAATTGGAAAAGAAAAGAGCTGAAAAGTGCATCAGCAAACCAAAAGAGGCGCATTGGGTTTGAACTCCCGTCGCCTGGCTGGAATGCCTTGACCATTGCCAGTGGCACCTTTTGCTCTTTTGGTATTCCGGGTGGCAAGTATAACATATATCCTATTTATTATTCATAGATACATATATATACAAAGTTTCAACCGAGGCATTCGGTGTCGTGCCACCCCCACCCTTCTACGTAGATCCGCCCCTGATATTATGTAAGTCAAATTATGTTTGATAGACACACTTGAGGACGTCAATAGGAACAACACTTAGTTGAAGTGTCAAAATGAAAAGAAAAAAAAGAAGATAAGTTCAGGAGGCTGCATATGCATTAAGCCTGTCGATTTGTATCGTTGCTCAAGTTTGAAGGATAAGATTGTACAAATCCTTATGAAAACCTTAAAATTGCTTGGACTGCATGCAAAACATCAAGAAAGCTATATCATACTGTTTTCCCAGTTCAGCATGCTCAGTTACGACTTCAATGTGGGTTTGATATGCAAGAGATGATCATTAAGCACACCATCTTCTGTGTATTCAACATCGAAGCCGAAGATAAAAATGACCTTTTTGCAATTCTCTAGTATCATGCATTTAAACCAACATGACGGCACATTCAAATACACCATAAACTTTAAAGGGAATTCATAAAGATATCTGTGCAAACTCGGGCAATGACGTTTTGCCTTGGATAATCAACCTGTGGATTATTTACCAATAGAAATAAGCTTCTGATACAAAGGAACAAAGAAGTTTCATCAGTGGCTCAACCGAAAATAAGTATTGCCTATGCAGATGAGCTCAAACTTTGACTGTCGAACTTTATGACTACAATTGGCTTTCATTGCCATCTAGGTAAAAAAGAAAAGAAAAAAGAGTACATGCAGAACAGAAAATGTTGGGACAATCACCATGAAAAAGGGCTCACTCCCAACAAGAAAATTTCATTTTCTACATCCTTGATCCACTGACATACCCGATTGAAAGTTTTTATTGCAAGAGCCTGCAAGGTGAGATTTCCAAAAGGTCAGACGAAGAAAGAGAGCATGGAAGAGAATAACAAATGTCCTATTTTCATGTTGAATTAGATTTAAAACATACATATGAATTGGTGAAATAACACATCCACTAAGCACAGTGAAGTAGCTTAAACAAAAAACATATCAATCAATTAACTGGGCCTCAATCTCCAATTAGTTGGGGTTAACTATATGAATCCTCTTTAAAGTCTACTTGTTTTGGGCTTATTTCTTAGTTATACTAAACAATTTCTTTTAAGACAAATTAGTAGTCTTTAAAGCTAATAGTCCCTCAAAATCTCTCACACAGCCCTATACATCTCGAACAAGATTAAAAGGACTTCAGCATACGCTAGACCCAATGACATGTAACAACTAAACTGCAGACCTGATTATGCCCAAGTGGCATGTAAAAGAAGAGAAAAAAGTCAACAGTATCAGGGCATAGCAGGACTAGAATGTCCTGGCAAGTAACAGTTCTAAGGTTCACCCAGTGTAGATTCTTAAAGGAATAGCTGCAAATAACGTGTAAGAGATGCATTTGGTTCTGCCAGGCTAAGACTCAAAAGCTTGCAAGTTGCAGAATACTAAATGGAACTTGTATGTTCTCTTATATGCAGGTAATGAATCATTGTCACAGGAACATGAACAAGTTACTAGTGTTTAATTACCTTAAGTTGATCTAGGTATGCATGTTTAGAAGAGCTGAAATTCAAGAACCAAATTGGACCATGTACTGACAGCGGCTCTGTCTCAACCAAGACAAAATGTAGTCCGGCACATATAACACTAGAAGACTTGATTGACAAAGCGAGTTTGAAGTAGACATCCTTTTCCAGATAACTTAGACAAACAACAGGCTCAGAAGAAAATTAAATAATCATACCTCGTCTGCCAGAGGATCAAATACTGCATAAAGTTCTAAATCCGGGGTAGCCCAGCATAAAAGAACTGCAACATATGGTAAGGGCGTTATTTCATAAAGTAACAACAATATAGTCATACGAAATCATATGGACTTGATCTTTCCCTATCTTCCCCACTTTAAAACGAGAATTGATCACCCGAATTTGGTGTAATTTCAACCCAAAAAGAAAAGGGAGAGGCAAGTTAACGAAATTGGACTTGATCACAATGAACAACATTCTAAAAGAACTCTTAAGGGAAAGGAAGAGAAACAAAGGTTTAATTCACTAATACATCCATATGCACTAGCTCTCAAAATCAGCTCCAAGTCTGCAAATTCGAATGAAGTGCTTTGTAGTTTTCAATTGGCGCCTAAGCACTTGTAAAGAATCAGACGTTTCAGGCAGTCATCAACATCACCAAGATCTAAGGTTTTTCTTCTTGCTCATGGTTTAAGAAAAGACAATGGCAGTTGAGACAAGTTATGAACAAAAAGAAGAATCTGTTATTTGGCATTTTATCCCGTGCAACTAAGTTTTATCCACAGGAAACTTCTCTTTTCAACCAATAAGATTCAATAAGAAAATAACTTGTTTCTCTAGGCAAACACCAGCCAAAAAAAAGGAGGAGGGGGGAGAACAACACTAGCAAAGATAGATCTAGTAATCAGATTATCCTAGCAAGTTGGACTGCACTATTTAACCAATGTTTTCTGTTGTTATTATTACATGATCCAAAAACACTCCATCAGGCAGAGAAAATTGTGAGAGTTAAAGGATGGTACGGCATGCTCATATAACATCATGCTGGGAAGCGTGGGACTATGCTTCATAAGCAACACCAATTGCATGAAAAAGCGGCAGAAAAAAGAACATACCATAATTCTCATTCCTTCTGAATTGAGTTTTGTGAGGCCCAATTCCATTATCATGCATGGACGCATATATCTTCTGGTAAGCTCTATACAACCTGCAACAGATAGGCTCATCTCACTAAGAAAAAAGGACAAATATATTGATTGTTGTGGAAGCAACTTGATTTAGCACTACTACCTTTATTGCTGTTGTCTGCTATTATTGGTGAGGAAAACTCTGATGAGACATATTGATCAAGATAAATACTTCGATATATAAAATGCCAAAGTCCAGCAGGGCCACCAACACCTAAGACTGCTTCGTCGAATCTCTTTGATGAATCCGTTGCACGTCCGGGCTGGCCCAAATGAGGGGAGACTTCTCCAGAACGGGAACCATGGTCATTAGGTAAATCTTTTACCTCAATGCGCATGCCACCATCCACCATAGATCTTTGAACTTCACCCAGTACATTTTCCACATGTATCCTACAAGTTACATCATAACTTTTCCCTTATATAGTAGTTGTTCATTCATTTTCCTTAACATAACAATTGTTTATTCGCAATAGCTAAGACTCCTGAAAGGGTTAAGAAAAAGCACACGGGGAATTACAATGGTTCATTTCCCAAGGTTCAAAATCATGGAATTTTTTGCTAGAAGTTTGAGCCATGAGTTATTTCAGACACCAGTTGACTTGAAAAAGCAATAATCTACCTGCAATCTTTAAGATGATAAAAGGCATCTGAGCTTGTAGTCAGCAATATTAAGTATGTGTCAACCTGCCAGATAAAGCACCTAAATTGAGTCATTTGTTTAGACTAAAATGAAAGTGAATGATAAAATTAGCAAAACATATCATCACAATTGAAGAATTCTTACAGTGCAACCAACTAACATCATCCAGAAACAGATTTAATATGAAGTTTTTGTTAAATTTTAATTATCATTTAAAGAAAGTGGAAAACATTACTTGTATGTATGCATAGACATTATATAAAAACAAAAGTGGGTCTTATGTAACTTTGTGGTAGCACAATATTCCAAAAGTAATTAATTGCGAAAAGAAGGCTTCCATTTGACCAAAATTGCAAATCTTAGGACAAAGGGAGTATTAAGAGTGGTTCTCGATATTAGTTGCTGACATAGGCCCAACTTACATCAAGATAATGCACATAAGCATATAAAAATGCCATGGGATTGAATCTTGGCAGACAAATGAGGGAGAAGGATTCAGATGTCCTGCATGACGCCAATGAGCAGGTTAGAGTAGTCTCTAGGCAATCCTAAATAGTAAATATCACGAACACAAGTCTTTTATGCGGTGCTGGCACAAAAGTTGCACCATAAAAGTGGAAAATATGAAAAGTACATCTGAAGCACAACGCCCCCGAACAATTAAAGAAATGGATCAAACATTACGAACAGCAACCAAACAAAATAGAAGAAAAACTATAACATAAAGTGCCATGATACCAACCAATTTCAGCTAAACAACAGATTGTATTAGCTTCATGCTGGATTGGGACAGTACACGAACATCCTATAGAGAACAAGCTTTAGATAGTTGAGTAATTACAACTAGAATAGTGGTTCATACATTTAAAAACCAGAAAATTTCCAGAACTGCCTCAAAACACATGTCTACTGGTTAAATTTTGTGGTGTCATAAGAAAAAGGATGGACATTCGTGAGGAAAAAACTTGACTTGAAAGCATAATTATCCAACTGAATAAAATTGGGATATTATGAAATTGACGTGGTCGGTGTAATCAATCAAATGGAGCAACAGTGGATTCATAAAGACTAACATGCTTAGACACAGGATCCTCTAAGATGGGGGAAAACATGTTATTACTGAAGGGCCATGCCTGCCTTCACAGAGCACTTGGCGACGTTTTCCCAATCATAGACTAGAGAAAAAGCTACAGAATGAGATCTGTTGTATTGCAGGGTTTCAGCACTTAGTCACCAACCTATTAAGGTTGAACTGAAGAGTTTATGTAAAATCAGCTTGTCAATCCTCCATTTGCACCAGATACACAAGGAAATAGGCTGACGGAAATGAAAATTATCAGAACTTGCCTAAATAATTCAGAAGACATAACAAAATTGGACAGCAATAGCATATCATCAGGGTGAAGAGATGCTTTTTGGGCACCAACGAGACTGATAACCTGCATATCACCCATTCAGGATGGTTTCACCAAAAAAATATGAGATAATCAGACTGTTATACTTCTAAACTTATGAGGAGGAAAAAGAAGTAACTGAGAAATAGCATCAAGACCTTGTGTTTACACATTAATATAACAAACAAGACCCCTGAATCAGCTACGTCTTGCAAGATGGCACAAGCAGATTCCCTTGTCGCATAAGCAAGTGGTAGGCATGTGTATGCATGGAGAAAAGTGGCAGGATTCCTTGAATACAAGTAAACTTTGATCACATCAATTAATCAATTGAGAAGTTCAAGACAATGATCGTCAAGGCTATACTTAATATTATAGCAAACATAAGAATATTTTTCTGCTCACATCCAAATTAACAGCAAGGTGTTCTTTTATATGTATCAAAAAGGTGTTTCTTAACAACAACAACAACAACAACAACAACCTAGTGAAATCCCACATCGTAGGGTCTGGGGAGGGTAGAGTGTACGCAGACCTGACTCCTACCAAGGTAGGACGACTGTTTCCGAAAGACCCCCGGCTCAATAAAAGCATAAAGAGAAGTCAGATACGGTTAGATAAGGTTAAGAGATTCGGATAAGAGATTTAAAGCGATATGGAAATGAAATAATGCAAGTGACACAGATAATACAGGATAATCAGAGCACAGAAAATAACCGATAATAGCAGAAATCGGAGCACAAGAAATTATATTGCAATAATGCGACTACTAATAAGAACGGATAACGAGACTATCTACTAGCCTTCTACCCTAATTTGGGTCCTCCAAACCCTCCTATCTAAGGTCATGTCCTCGGTAAGCCGTAACAACATATCATAAAATTGAGGCAAGCCATTGTTTTTAATGAACAATAGTTCCAAACTGCATTTCAGAATTAAGTTGACCATCTTGAAAGAAATCGTACAGGATTAAAAATGGCTATCATGATATCATCAAAATATGATAAAAGAAATTATTTCCTACACTGCTGTACTCCTAACAAGTTAATTCTTCGTACGGTGAACTGAATTAACACCAACATTATTCCCAAATATTGCTAAGTGAAAAAAATTGTTATGCAGCCGAAGCAACAGTACTAAAAGAATTAAGACGACAAATTCAAATCCTAGTCGTACCAGGACCCCCTAATTGGTAAAGCAGGAACCTTCAAGAGACTGAATAATACTTTCGCTATGTATGTTAGGCATTCTTCTTGCCTCCCCTTTTATAAGTATGTTCCTCTTTTTCTTCTACCCATCTTTTTCCATAAATTATAGGCATAAATTTAGTGCATTGCCAAGTACCTATAGATTGTAATAATCTTCAAAAGTGACCAAACTGAAAACTAAGGTTTTCTTTATCTTAGTTTTTGTTTCAGTTTTAAGTTGGGGGGGAATATCTTACCCACGACTTGGTAACCGTCTCCATATCTATCAATAAATTTCTTTTCCAACAAAAAATAATAAACTTATATGAAGACAAAAAAACTTAACGAGTAAGCTCCCACAGACCTCTTTAAAGCTTTAACTGGACAGAAAGTCACAGTACCCTTGAGATTTATAGTTGCTCATAACACCTTACTAGATGAAACACACTAGAATAGTGCTAACATGCAATAAAAAGTGAAACGCATGATGATGAAGCAAACAGAGAGCACATAGATACAAACCAACTGAAAGAATGGATCAGACAAGAGAAGACAACATCTGTTCCTCCAAGCGGAGGTGTCATATCAAATTTTGCATTCTTCTCGAAACATCTATTTACCGACCTTGTAAGGATAAGTATCATCTGTATATACATTGCAACATAGACATGAGGTACTGAAACAGTCTGTTAGAGAAAATGGTAAACATTAACATGCTAAGCCAAACTATTCATCAGCTTAGCATCTTTACTGCTACGAAAAGGATAGAACCAGAGTCACCAGTTTAGAAAGGAAAAGTGTATACGGTAAAAATCGGGTATCTGCTGGACTGGTGGACCGGAGGAGTGTTTGGATCGAAGAGAGGGAGGACCTTCATTTGGTCCGGTTTCTTCATGGCCAAGTTGATCGTGGTCGTTCCTCCGTTTGATCGTGGCCGTTAGTCCGTTTGATCTTGGCCGTTGGTCCGGGAGATCCGTTGTGTTGTTGCCACGCGTCAATAACGTCCTGCCATGTTCAATTGCCAATCGTACGGGTGTCAGACCGTACGGCCAACCTAACCCAACCTAATCCGTTTCAGAGTTTTTCTTTATTTTTTAGTTTCTCTTGTTGTATGGAGCCCATGAGACAACATTATAAATAAGGGTCATTGCCCACTTTTGAGGGGTTGACTTCCTCATATCAAGAACTCTTGTAATAGCAAAATTATATAAATCTCTCTCTCAAATATCTGATTTCGGTCCACATTTGCTGTGCTCATCTCTTAAATTTATTCAATCAAGTAACACTCATATGTTAGTAAACACACAAATCTACAGCAAACCACCGATTATCAGTTGCTTCTTCATAGTATATTCATATATTTCTTTTCTCTATCAAATAGATTCAGGGCATAACCACATATCCTATACCTAACTCACAAATTTAATTGATTATCCAAATTCGGGGTAAACAGTTTGGCGCCCACCGTGGTGCTAGGATAATAGTGGTCTTTTATCTTGATCTCTACCTCACCCATCAAAATCAAAAACACCTTCTGTTCGTCTCTGAAAAAACGGACTAAATGGCTGACAGTGGGCGCTCTGGTCATGTCAACAACAACGAGATCGTGGCCGAAAATGAAGGCAGCGGGCCACGAGGATTACCAAACCCTTCTGACCCTAACCCTGTTAATGCGAGGGAGGGCCTCAACCATCAAAACACCGTGGATCAGGAGAATGCCGCCCAGCCGGCCACTAACCCTTTAAATACACACAATTCAATTACTTTGTCCCGGACACAGGGCCGGAAAGAACCGGATACCCCGAATGATAATATCGACTTACGTTTAATTTTTGAAATGTTGCAGGAACAGAGAGCGGCGATTGCCGAACAGGGAATCGCAATAGCCAGTTGCAAAACGGAAAGGATAAAATGACCTCGGAGGAGGCGAAGGGTGTTGCCCAACCCAAAAGAGATGAGGCACGAATGGTTGAGAGCAATGGGTCCGGAGCTGGTTCCTCCACCGAGGTTCTGAGAATGCTCGAAACTTTGGAAAAGCGGGTAGACTCGACCGAAAAAAGGGTGGAAACATACAACTCTCGGGGGAACCAAATCCCGGGGGCTCCGCCTTTACTGAAAGGGCCGGATTCGAAGAGGTACATCCAAAGGCCTTTTCCTCCGAGTGCAACCCCGAAATTAATCCCGAAGAGGTTCAAAATGCCGGATATCCAGAAATATGACGGCACAACGGACCCACACGAACACGTGACCTCATACACCTACGCTATAAAAGGCAATGACATGGAGGAAGACGAAATTGAATCAGTATTGCTGAAAAAGTTCGAGGAAACTTTGTCAAAGGGAGCATTGACGTGGTACGATCATCTGCCCGAGCATTCGATCACTTCTTTCGAAATGCTCGCCGATGCCTTCATCAAAGCTCACGCCGGTGTCAAAAAGGTGCAGGCCCGTAAGGCCGACATTTTCCGTATAGCCCAAAGAGACGATGAGTTACTGCATGAATTCGTCAACCGATTCCAAAGGGAATGGATGGAGCTCCCCCCGGTTCCGGAGGAATGGGCTGCGTAAGCTTTCACAAAGGGGCTCAATGTTCGGAGCTCGACGACTTCGTTCAAATTAAACGAAAACTTGCTAGAGTACGAGGCTGTGACATAGGTAGATGTCCATAACCGATACGAGTCGAAGATTCGGGTGGAGGATGACCAACTCGAGCTTCCATCGGGGCCAATAAATATGAACAAAAGTTTTGAAAAATCAAGGAAAAATTATGAACCGGAGGCCAGATCGTCCAAGGAAAGGTATCGTCCATATTCTCATTCGGAGAAACCAAGTTTTAGGTCCGAGAAACCCAGGGTTGGCCCGAGCCATTTCTCCGGTCGGGGCGATAAGCGGGTTAAGCGCCAGTCGAACAGTCGAGGTCTCTCATTCAGGAGCGATGCCGGAAGCTTTGCCGGCAGCAAAGATTCGCCGAGGATATCGGAGTACAACTTTAATGTCAGCACCTCGGACCTCGTCTCGGCAATTGGCCGTATACCGGATGTAAGATGGCCGAGACCTCTGAGGTCGGATCCGAGCCAACGGGACCCGAGCATGGTGCGTGAATACCATGGAACCCATGGTCACAGAACCGAGGATTGTCGCCAGCTAAGAGAGGAGGTAGCCCGGTTACTGAAGAATGGTCATCTTCGAGAATTGCTGAGTGAACGAGCCAAAAGTCACTACAAGGGAAGAGAGACTCATAAAAGGGCCGAGCCAGTAGAACCCCAGCATATAATCAACATGATAGTTGGAGGTAACGATGCCCCTCAAGGGCCGGTGATGATATGGGCCAAGGTTTCTGTTGTTCGCGAAAAATGCAGCCGGGATTATTTGCCCGAGGGTTCTATCTCTTTCAGCAACGAGGATGCAGAAGGCATCATTCAACCGCATAATGATGCATTGGTAATTTCTATACTTATCTTTAAAACTCAGGTTAAACGTATTTTGGTTGACCCAGGTAGCTCGGCCAACATCATCCGGTGGAGAGTGGTCGAATAGTTAAGGCTGCTCGATCAGATCGTACCGGTAGCCCGGGTACTCAGCGAGTTCAACATGGCGAGCGAAACCACGAAGGGGGAGATCTCGTTGCCGGTGAATATCGATGACACTATCCAGCAAACGGTGTTCTATGTGATCGAAGGGGACATGAAGTATAATGCACTGCTGGGTAGACCTTGGATACATAGCATGAGGGCCGTGCCCTCAACATTGCATCAACTGCTAAAATTCCCAACCCCGGAGAGGATAAAAACCATCCTGGGTGAACAACCCGCTGCAAGGGAGATGTTCGCGGTCGAGGAGGCGATACCTCAGCCCAAAAAATCAGATCACAAGGAAGAAGATCCAACTGGAGGAGCGGACACCAAATAGCAATCAAAGCACGCGGGTTTGGACCCGGGGTATGAAGAGGATAATTTCGGTGTACCCAGATCATTCGTCATGCCGGATGACTCGGATGCAACCAAGTCGACAGTAGAGGAGCTGGAGCAGATCATTTTGTTCGAATATCTACCGGACAGAAAGGTATACATGGGCATGGGGTTAACCCCGGAGCTCAGGAACAAGTTAATTGAATTTCTTCGAGCTAACGCAGATTGCTTCGCATGGTCCCATATAGATATGACAGGTATACCACCGGAAGTAGCAACTCACAAGCTCAGCTTAGACGGGAAGTTTCCCCCGGTGAAGCAGAAGAGAAGACCCATGGCGGAAGCAAAACACGCCTTCGTAAAAGATGAGGTAACAAAGCTTTTAAAAATAGGTTCTATCCGGGAGGTAAAGTACCCGGACTGGCTAGCTAACGTGGTAGTGGTGCCCAAGAAAGGTAATAAATTTCGAATGTGTGTTGATTACAAGGATTTAAACAAAGCATGCCCGAAGGATTCATTTCCGTTGCCTCACATCGATAGAATGATCGATGCAACGGCCGGGCATGAGATGTTAAGTTTTCTCGATGCCTACTCTGGGTATAACCAGATTCGGATGCACCCGGAGGATCAAGAGAAAACATCCTTCATTACCTGATATGGGACTTACTGTTATAATGTCATGCCTTTTGGATTAAAAAATGCCGGTGCAATTTACCAACGCCTAGTTAATAGGATGTTTGAAGAACAAATAGGGAAAATAATAGAAGTTTACATTGACGACATGGTGGTCAAGTCCCTGGAAACAGAGGACCATTTAAAACATTTGCAGGAAACCTTCGATGTGCTCTGCAAGTATAACATGAAGCTCAACCCGGAAAAATGTGCCTTCGGGGTTCGGTCCGGTAAATTTTTGGGTTTCATGGTGTCAAACTGGGGGATCGAGATCAACCCGGACAAGATCAAGGCCATCGAGGATATCAAGGTGGTGAATAACGTCAAAGGAGTACAAAGGCTCACCGGGAGGATAGCAGCGTTGAGTCGCTTCATATCGAGGTCCTCGGACAAGTGTCATCGCTTCTTATCCCTATTGAGGAAAAAAAATGACTTCGTTTGGACACCGGAGTGTCAAAGAGCTTTACAAGAATTAAAGAGATACTTGTTCAGCCCACCGCTGTTGCACATTCCAAAGGCGGATGAGCAACTCTTTCTCTACCTTGCTGTCTCCGAGATAGCACTAAGTGGCGTTTTGGTCCGAGAAGAATTAGGTACGCAATTCCCTATCTATTATGTAAGTAGAACTTTGGGGGATGCGGAGACCCGGTATCCCCACTTGGAAAAATTGGCATTGGCATTGGTAAGTGCTTCTAGAAAGCTCAAGCCCTACTTTCAATGCCATCCAATATGTGTAGTGACTACTTACCCCCTAAAAACACCATGCATAAACAGGAATTATCGGGTAGACTAACTAAATGGGCCGTAGAAATTAGCGGATATGATATCGAGTACAAACCTCGAATGGCCATCAAGTCCTAGATCGTGGCCGATTTTGTGGCAGATTTCACCCCGACTGTGGTCCCCGAGGTCGAGAAAGAACTTCTGCTGACCTCGGGGAAAGTCTCGGGTATTTGGTCGCTACATATGGACAGAGCCTCAAACCTCAAAGGTTCTGGGCTAGGAATCGTCCTTAGAACCCCGGCCGGGGATGCCGTTTGGCAGTCCATTAGAACTATTAAATTGATTAACAATGAAGCCGAGTATGAGGCTATGATTGCAGGTTTGGAATTAGCCCGGAGTATGGGGGCCGAAATAATCGAGGCAAAATGCGACTTGCTCTTGGTCGTAAACCAGGTTAACGGCGTCTTCGAGGTCAAGGACGAACGGATGCAGAGGTATCTGGAAACAATACAAGTGATACTTCACTGATTTAGAGAATGGACGATGCATCATATACCGAGGGAGCAGAACAGCGAAGTTGATGCATTGGCAAACTTGGGGTCCTCGGTCGAGGGGGAAGAAAACAACCCCGGGACTACGGTGCACTTGTTGAAAACTGCAATAGAAAACGGTCATGCCGAAATAAACACAATGGGTTTAACTTGGGATTGGCGCAACAAGTACATCGACTACTTGCGTGATGGAAAGCTCCTGAATGACCCAAAAGAGTCGCGATCATTAAGGACCAAAGCTGCGCGTTTCTGCTTGGTAGACGGCCAATTATATCAACGGTCTTTCTTCGGGCCCCTGGCTAAGTGTTTGGGCCCCGGAGAGACGGAGTATGTGATGAGAGAGGTGCACAAAGGAACCTGCGGTAACCACTCCGGTGCCGAAGCTCTGGTCCGAAAGATCATCAGAGCCGGCTATTACTGGAATCAGATGGAGGAAGATTCGAAATATTTCGTCCGAAAATGTGACGGGTGTCAGAGATATGCTCCGATGATTCACCAGCTCGGGGAGTTGCTGCATTTGGTGGTTTCACCTTGGCTTTTCATGAAGTGGGGAATGGACATTGTTGGTCCATTACCATGGGCATCAGGTAAAGCCCGTTTTATTTTGTTTATGACTGATTATTTCTCTAAGTGGGTTGAAGCGCAGACCTTTGAAAAAATCAGAGAGAAGGAAGTCATTGACTTCATATGGGTCCACATCATCTGTCGCTTCGACATCCCTGCTGAGATAACTTGTGATAACGGACCCTAGTTCGTGGGTGGCAAAGTCAACGATTTCCTCGAGGGGTTGAAGATCAAGAAAATTGTATCAACTCCGTATCACCCATGTGCGAACGGACAGGCGGAATCCACGAACAAGACAATAATCCAAAATCTGAGGAAAAAACTTGAAGCATCAAAGCATCATTGGAGAGAAATATTATCAGAGGTGTTGTGGGCTTACAGAACCACATCAAAGTCAAGCACAGGTGAAACTCCTTTCTCGTTGGTCTACGGGGCTGAAGCCCTTATTCCCGTAGAAGTTGGTGAGCCGACTCTCCGGTTCAGATATTCCACCGAGGAGTCAAACGAGGAGGCTATGGTCGTAAAACTCGACCTCGCGGATGAACTTCGCGAAAACGCGTTGGTCCGTATTTCAGCCCAGAAACAGAGAATGGAAAGGTACTACAATCGGAGAGCCAACTTTCGGCATTTCCATGTTGGGGACTTGGTGCTTCGAAAAGTTACCTTGAACACCAAGAATCCCAACGAAGGAAAACTGGGTCCGAACTGGGAAGGACTGTACAAGGTAACCGAGATAACGGACAAAGGATCGTACCAGTTGGAATCCATGGATATGAAACGGTTGCGCAATAACTGGAACGTGGCTCATCTGAAAAGATACTACTGCTGAGGTATGGACTCCCCATGTTTTCAAATTAACCTTTTTCTTTTTGCAGAAATTCAAGTACCGGCTAAAGAAAAGAATCTAGATCTGAAAACACGTGTTGCACTCTTTTCCTTAGTACGGTTTTGTACCAAAATGGGGTTTCCGACAATGTTTTTAATAAGGCAACAAGTACAACGTGTTACTCGACCAAGATAAAGGACAAATGTCCGGATACTCGGGGTCGCACTGTACGAGTGGGGACTTGATAGCACTCACCCGATCTTGCAGCTCGGATAAGCGCTAGGGGACGATAATACCCACTTCAAAGTTTACCCCGGTTAGAGGAAATCGGAGGAGCTCAACAAGCAAAGCCGGACCTAAAATATTAGGTTCCGATGTAAGGACCAAACGATCAGAATGAATCTTGTCCACGCAATATTTGCCACGGCAAAACCAAGAGCCGGACCTTCTGCATTAGGTTCCGATGTAAGGACCAAAACGATCAGAATGAATCGTGTCCATTTAGTATTTGCTATGGCAAAGGCAGAAGGAAAAAATTTCCTCATGTATATTAATACTTGCAATGCAAAAATTATCGAAAGTTTGGATAACGATATCTCGGACGTCTTCTTGTTAAAGCACTTTACCCCAAGGATTACCGCCGTATTTCAGCACTACTCCATTCGTATACCCAATACCGGGCATTACGGGCAAAATTCAACAAAGGCAGCAAGGTCATAGCGATCCGAGCCAAAATGAGATTCAGGTGTCCGAAAAATACCGGCCCTAAAAAAAAATAGCCGAAAAATTTCGGCCCTAAAAATGCCCGTCGTGATTCGGAGACGTTCGAATTCACAAAGCATAAGATAAGTCCCACGGGCAAAAATTCAGTAAAATTCTTGGAAAAAATGTACCGGATGAAGTGAAAAGCCGATATTCAGGCATAGTCAGAAATGACGACTCTTTAAAGCAGACCGGCAGTTCGGTCGGAAGTTGCAACAAGCATTCAAACAAAGTAAAATAATCAAGGAAAATACATGTTCTATTTATACGAAGGATTTTTGCATCGGAGACTCCTACAAAGGCAAAAAAATAAAAAGGCTAAGTACAGGCCCTAATCTATCCGGCATGGCTGAATCCGGAGGCTTCAGACACTGTCCGCTCAGAGTCGTCGGAGTCAGACTCGAGGGAACCCTTAGCCTCTTCCTCGACTCTTTTAGCCTCGAGAATCAGGGCCGGAAGATCCGTAAATCCGTGCTCGGCTTGCTCGAGGGTGATCCTCCGAGACTTCCATTTCTCATATTTGGCAGCAATAGTAGCATGAGCCTCAGCGGCCTCCACGCTCTTCAGAGCCTCTTCCAAATCGGCCTCGGCCTGGGCTAACCTTTCCGCCAAAACATCTCGAGCCTCTCCGAGGACATTCTGCATTTGGATGGCTGACTCGAGCTCGACCTTGAGAGTGTCGTTAGTATCAGCTGTCTCTTCGAGCTCGGCTCTTAGATCAACACATATCTGGCCCCTTTTCTCCGCCTTCTCCTCGAGCACCCTCATGTGCTCTTTGTACCTGACATTCTCAGATTCGAGCTGCCGATGCCACTCGGCCATGCTCGTAGCATCGGACGTGACAGAGTCCAGCTCCTCCCGGAGTTGAGCGACGGTGGTTTCAAACTCACCAAGCCTTGAGGATAAACTAGTATTGTCTCGGCTAAGGCCGATCTTGTCAGCTTAGAGACTCCGATTATATTCGGCCATCACGGCCAGCTCACCCTTTAACTGACGATTTTCAACCTTTGCTGCGTCGAGCTCGGGTCGGAGGTTGGAAAGAGTAATTGTTTGATTCAACTCATCCTCCTTCACCCGCAGAAGATGCAAAAACTTCTCGGTCTCTCGGCTTTGAGCATCCAGCTGGCCCTTGAGGTCGTCCACCTCTTGCTGGGCACGGACGAAAGCCTCGTTGACGAGCACCACACTCTGCAAATAAAGCAAGTTAAAAACTTGAACAAACGAGACTAAAAATTCTCGGTGAAATTATGCAAGGATGGCTGATAAACTTACCTGGTTTCCCGCGTGCATACCCTCGTTAATGAAGTACTGCCAAGAGACCCCGTTCATCTTTCGCTTGTCCGAGTCCAAGACAAGAGGCCTCAGATAGCTTGCTACGCCCACCGGGCGAGAAAGAAAGATGCAATCCTCGGGAACGGTGATCGTAGCCGATCTTGTCCTCCTCGGCTCCACACTTGGGGCAGGAAAAATGCGCACCGAGCTGTCCCTGGCACCAGATTCGGAGGTCCGGCCAGCCGCCCTCGTGGCCCGAGGGAAGGGAGATGTCCGAATCCAGCAGCTTCGCCGGTAGCGGGAGGAGTGCCCGAGAACATGTCCTCAAACTCATCCGACCTTGAAGCCGGAGTTGGAGAACTTGGAACGGCCTCAGCTGCTTCAGAAAAAGCGGGGGTCTCCGTAGTCGCAGCAGGCTCATAGTCAGGCAGCGGACCCACATCTATGGGGACTTCGGTCTCCGGGACCGACTCAGTTCTTTGACCCGCTTCGGCAGCTGCTGCCCCCCGGATCTTCTTGTCCTTTTCAAGGGGGTTTCCTCGGAAGAAGCTTCACCTGAAATATCGAGGAATTCAATCGACCTTAGAGGAGTCGGGTAAAGAATTTCTTCCGCACCTGTGGGTAATGCCGGAACCGAAGGTCTTTCCCCGGTTGAAGGAAGGGGTGAAACGGTGATGCCCCCTCCGGAATGGCAGCCACGGAAGGGGCCGCACTGATACTTTGAACGAGGAGCTCAGGCTCTGCCTCATCCCTCAAAGTCCTAACAACGCTCCTCGCCAGTTTCTTTGGTTTCAGCCCTTTGTCCGAGGGCCTTTTTATCTTGGCGGCGGCAGCAAGGATACGAGAGGCACCCGCCAAATCAAACTCGGGTGCCGACGTTGCTGGTTCTGCTGCTGACTCCGGCCTTGGATCCACCGAGCCCTTAGGTAAACCTGAAAATCGAAGATGTTACAGAAGGGTAGAAGATGCAATGAATACAGACATAAACTGGATATTACCGTAGTTCTTGGCGACCCATCGGCCACGTGACAGGAGACCCCACGTCCGATTGTCGTGGGCATGTTGGCTGAGTAGAGCAGCAACCCATTCGTTGAGATCCCGGGCGACCGGAGGAATCCAACCCACGACTAACATAGATAAGGAGCAGTGGGAAGATGGATAAGCTGAAGATCAAAGAAAACACAAGCAATAAACACAAGCAATTATTAAAAAAGAATTCAGACTTACGATTATTATTCCACCTTTCCGGAAAAGGCATGTAGTTGTCCGGGATAATGTCCGAGGTCCGCACCCGGACTTATCGCTCCAACCAGCCCCTGTCTCTATCTTCGTCCATTTTTGAGAAAAACGGATTCCGGCTATACTTTGCGAGTTTTATTACGCCTCCCCGGAACAACCTTGGGGAATATAAACGGATCAAGTGGGCCAGCGTAAGCTCCTTCCCGGTGTTATTGGCCAGCAGCCGGAGGCAGGCCACGACCCTCCAAACGATCGGGCCAATCTGTGCCAGGGTCACATTATAGGTCCGACACATGTCTAAGATGACCGGATCAACCGGGGGGTCGAGCTTGAGAGTGAAGGGGTAAGTATAAACGTATAAAAAACCTTCCCGATGGTCAGTGACTGATTCACTTAGCCCCAGAATAAAAACTTGAACTGAACGGGTGTCCCACACAATCAGCCCGGACTAGATCAAGTTTATCCTCGGTAATGGATGAGGGATACCGCCTCACATCATACCCTCTATCGGATACTGGAGAAGGATTTTCGACCTCAAAATCTTTGTTGAAATTGGGTTTGGCTGGTATTATGTCCGAGGCAGTGGGCTCGAATGTGCTTTTTGCCTTGGCTGGAGAAGTTGGCTCTGTTCCTTGAGAAGAAACCGAGGGGACATCATGGGAAGTAGTTTCAGTATTGACAGACATTTGAAAATATGGGATAGAGATATTTGGAGAATGCGAAAAGGGAACAGTCAAAGAATTCCAAAAAAGGGGTGAAGAACGAGAGGAAGAAGCAGCAACACACAAGAACGACTAGTGGAGAAGTTTGTAAAACCGTTCCTTTTTTGCGTAGTGTAAGCGGCAAATCAGCAAGTGATGTAAGTTAAAAAACAAGATTGACAAAAGGAGAAGTGAAGAACTGAAAGAAGAGAGAATGTGATTTGAAGAATCGAAAATGTTCAAATGGAGAGGTGAAGAGCCTTATGGTATGGGATTGAGACGGTTACAATTCTCAGCCAACTGGGGAGCGCCACGTGTCCCATCATTAATGAGGAATGACTTGAGGGGACGTGCGTTGCTGTGGGTGTCAGAGCTGACCGCCCGGTATGTGACACGTGGCTGATGACAGACGAGATGTGACGTAACTGTTCCCGCCAAAACAAAAAGATAAGAACGGGCATTCGGGTCCACCGGGTTTTGATTCATCCACTTCCCATTACCCCGATAGAACTTCGGTCCGGAAAGTGTGGGGACTATCTGTATACGGTAAAAATCAGGTATCTGCTGGACCGGAGGAGTGTTTGGATCGAAGAGAGGGAGGACCTTCATTTCGTCCGGTTTCTTCATGGCCGAGTTGATCGTGGCCGTTAGTCCGTTTGATCTTGGCCGTTGGTCCGGGAGATCCGTTGTGTTGTTGCCACGTGTCGATAACGTCATGCCATGTTCAACTGCCAATCACGGGTGTCAGACCGTACGACCAACCTACCCAACCTAATCCGTTTCAGAGTTTTTCTTTGTTTTTTAGTTTCTCTTGTTGTATGGAGCCCATGAGGCAACATTATAAATAAGGGTCATTGCCCACTTTTGAGGGGTTGGCTTCCTCATATCAAGAACTCTTGTAATTGCAAAATTATATAAATCTCTCTCTCAAATATCTGATTTCGGTCCACATTTGCTGTGTTCATCTCTTAAATTTATTCAATCAAGTAACACTCATATGTTAGTAAACACATAAATCTACAGCAAACCACCGATTATCAGTTGCTTCTTCATAGTATATTCATATATTTATTTTCTCTATCAAATAGATTCAAGGCATAACCACATATCCTATACCTCACTCACAAATTTAATTGATTATCCAAATTCGGGGTAAACAAAAAGACAGGGGGCAGAGTTTAACCTGATTATATAGCAGGTCTAATTGCCCCCTTAGTGACATGTAAGACTCTTCTGTACAGCTTATGCAAACCAGGTAAATTGGTCCCTTCACAAGAAATACTACCTTTAAAACAAATCAGCGCAGCACTAACAAATAGTACTAAAGCATGTTTTCTTTCTGAGTTATGTTACAAACTATTTCTCAGTGATTACTACCCTTGCTAACCCGAAAAGTAATTTACTACCTCTCATTTCCTTCATTTTTCACTTAGTGTCTATCTTACACACAAGTCACAACCATTACATTCAACCACTTTATCAAAAATAACTTGCATGACATGACAACAGAAAGGAATCTAGTACTTTCAGTAAGTTATTAACCCACAACTTCTAAATCTCCAAGCAGTAATGGGGATAAAAAGATGTAGGTGTTATTGATGCAAAGCTGGTGTTTTCCCGCTCTGACCAGGTTGACTCGATCACTCCTGAAAAAGAGATCAATCAGGCAAACTGCAGAAACCCACTATACTCTTCATTGAAGCAAATGAAAGGAATTCTATATTTAGCATTCAATGGAAATATAAGATAGCTTGCAAAGTGGCAGAGAATCCAGCAAGCTTGTGTTCGTCTCCATATCTTTGCCAATAATAAAAGAAAATGCAAAGGACATTATATACAATGTGCAAGACATAATCTGATAAGCTAATAAATGAAGGCATTCTCCTCTCTGAAGATGGATGTTAACACGAACCTCGAGTATATTTGTTTTCCTGAGTGACTCAAAATAAAGAAGTGTTTCTTTCTTTTTCTCCAAGAAATAGAAGTATCATCCAGCACTCAAAAGAAAGAAGTGTTTCTTTATCTCCAGGAAATAGAAGCATCATCCTGCACTTCATTAATGAAAGAATCATAAGTTCACAAGGTAGATGTTCTGTTGGCCATCTCCTTTGCATTCCCTTTAATCTTGCCTTTTTATTTATTTTTATAAAACAAGAAATTTTTCTGTTACCTTTATTAAAAAACAAAAAGTTTTATTGATGCAAATGAGAAAATCCCACATACGCTGCCTCGTCTTCAAAAAGGAGAGCATCTAGGGAAACAATATCATTTTTTCTACAATTAGCAAAATCTCGTCTATGCTAATTGGAGGTGCTCCAAAAATTTACAAAGAACATAAAGGTTCGGTAATACATACAATGTATTTTCATTCTCATCAACCGTTCTTCAGTTTCTTTCTTTCTTTCCTTTGGATGTTACTAAAGAAACCGGAGTTAGTTGTCTGTCTATAAGTTAGTCCAACCAAAATATTCAGCAAAATTGCGAAATAAAGAGTGCTTCTGTTGCTTTGCATATGTTGGAATATCAAGTGATAAGTATAGATTCATCATACCGGAAAAAAGAAAAATCATATCCTTAGAATATTCTATATCTAATTATAGAATATTTACTTACCCTTTAACATAGATATTAATTACCTATTATATTGAGGTTAACTAAGACTCATATGTAAGAACCACCTCTCGTATATTGTTACTTAATTAAGTCAATAAGAAGTTCTTTTTATTTTCACATCGTATTAGATCCTCTAGGATGTTGTCTTGTTAGAGACTCAAATAACTTCCGCGATGCCGGCCATTTTGTGTTGCTTGCTCTGCTAATATTTTCATGGTTTCCACTGCCTTTTGGTGCCTAGGTCCACTCCTATTTGGCAACCGGAGCCACTACTCTCTAGATGATCATTCAGGTGTTGCTCCTTTCCGGCGACCATTCACACGCTGCTCCTCTCAAGCAACCATTCATCTCTCAGGCGACCAGCATTGGTACTGTCTGTGCTACCTGCGCTCTCCTCTAAACCTTGAATTTCTTGTCATTGTTTTGCCAATCAAGTTACAATAATCATGTCATGGACATTTGCAACACCATATCTATTTTGATGATTGAGAATATATTCTTTTCTACGCATAGTGCAGAAAGCTCTTTTTTCACCTATGTTGTTACTAGCGACTTTTCGGAGGAAACAACGCCGTCCTAGCTTTCCTTTTGCTGATTGTGCATTATTCCAGCGAGATTCGGCATCAACTACTTATAATTTCAACAAAAGCAAACTCAAGTTGGTTTCCTACTTTGAGTTTGAAAGGGTATGTTAGAATATCAAGAGAATATGTGTCTCCGGGCATACATGTTTAGATTATTTTTGTTTTTTTTTGTTTTTTGGTGATGAAGTAAGAAGTTTCCATTAACAAGAAAAGAAGTTTCCATTAACAAGAAACTGGAAAGTGCCATATTACAAAAGCAAAAGCTTGGAAGCTTTTGGAGCAAAAACAAAAAGCTAGTAAGCTTTTGGAGAGGAAACTAAGTTAGACTATGCAAGTAGTGTTATCAAAAGCGAAAAGCGCAAAAAATCTCTAAGGTCCGTCGGGGCTTTAAGCTGTTACACCCCGGAAAGATTTCGCGCTACAAAATCATAGACGGCGTAGTACGAGCTCGAAAAGGAGTTAAGTCAAACAAGGATTAAGGATGAAGATTGGGTGATATAAGTCTAAGAATATATACACATACGACATTTGGAGACAATATGGTGTGAATTAGTTCATAAGTTATTTAACGAAAAACCCTCGTTACAGTAAGTTAAGGTGGGGCCCACACATCGGGACCTTATAAAAGACATATGAAGAGATATATGGGTAGTACATGTGAATTTGAGCAAGTCCTAAGAAGGACCCATAAGCCAAAAATGAGTGTAAGCCCTCCAAAAGGACGATTTAAGAAAACGTTTTCGGATGACCTAACCTGGAGGGGCAAAAACGGCATTATAAGTTTGGAATTTGGGAAAACTCCCAGAAATAAAGGTTGTAGATAATTGAATTATATTTCCAACGGTAGGTCGTGGGCCTACAGGTGACATCGGGATAAGGAGATATGAACGTTGTAAGGCAGGAGGGTCGAGTTGAACAATAAATCCGGCCCAACCCGAATCCAATTCGGGTCAGGCCCATTACCCATGCTTTTTAACTAAAATTTTCGGTGTCTCTCCCTCATTTTCAGACCAAGAGAACCTAGAAAACTCTAGAGAAAAAGAGAGAGGAGAGCCTAGAGAGAAAATCAATTTTTGACCAAAATCGGAGCCCCGAATCCCGAAGCCCATGAAGAGAAAAGTGTTCTACGTCGCGTTGCCTTCGATTTGAGCTAAAAATCAACTAAAGAGAAGAGGGTGGACGTGGTGGCTGTGCACTTAAGGTATGAATAAGGTTCCTTTTCATTGTTAACAAGTTTATTTAGAGTTTTAACGGATTAGAATGAAGAAAATAGCGTGATAAATTCGTTTGTTGGTATGGTTGAATTGTGGAATGGGGTTTGAAGAAAATTTTGGATGAAAAAAAAATGTATTTAACTTGTAGAATGCGGAGGATGTTAGTGTTAATTTCGACTTCTTTACGGAAATAAAATTATTAAATAATTATATCGCGAATTGGTTGGTTGGAAAATTTGGAAAATAATGTGCGGGCTGTTTTACGGCATATGTTGGTGTTGAAAATGATGTTAATATATTTGGTATTGTTGTTGATGTGTTGGTTGCTGAATTGTAATTCTGGGCTAGGCATATAAACAGGGGAGATGCTGCCCAAATTTTTGTAGACAAGTGTTGAGTTAAGATTGAATTCTTAAAGGCTTATAATCAATGTTTGGTATTTGTGACCAATTGTAGATTTTGGGGCATTCGGGACTTGAAATTGGAGGAGCGTAAGAAGCGGAAAAGGTATGTAAAGCTCACCCTTTCCTTCTCTTGGCATGTCCTAGATGTATTAGGTTTGAAGTTGGACCTCGGGGACTACTCTACTCTTCGGAATCCGCGTCTAAATTTGCCCCTTTTCCATTCAGTGGAATTGAACTAATTATGTTGCAAATGGTTAGGAAAGTTGTTTAAATACCTAGAACTTGTGTAAATAAAATCCGATTACCTTAAAACCCTCATAAGAGACTCCATAAAGTTTATTACACATACTTTGTGTCCGCCACCTCGTTTGACCCGAGGTGGGCCCACTACTCCCGGATTTTTCTGATTTGTTTCGTTTGACTTGTTCTGAAGTAGAATTCAAAGGAAACTCTTGGCTACTCTCCTAACTACCATATGACGTTTGTTTGAATTATTTCGTTGACTTCCATAATGCATTTTGAAACATGAAAACGATTTCAGAAAGCTTATTTTGATATAAACCATCGTGACATCCGAAAGGCATACGCTATGATTACCGTTCAATCTCTTTTATATGATTTGCCATCTGATTTATGCTATCGAGATTCTGTAAATGTTATATTTTGATATGTTCAAACAATGCCAAAAGCTTTAATTCGATATAATCCCCCGCGACATCCGAAAGGTACGTGCTATGACTATCGTCTGATTTCTTTCTTAAATGACCTGTCATTCGGATTATTCTGTCGAGTCTTTGTAAATATTTTATGATGCAAAAGTTTCTCACTACTCCACTCGTGGATGCCTCAATGCTTCCTTCACTGAGCCCGGGCCATGATTTGTTATCAAGCGTATTCCACTGCATTGTTCGCCGTGCCTCGATGTGAGGGGGCAGGTATGACATGTACATGGGTCCGGAGTATGATATGCCATGTACACCTATGTTCTGATATGATATGATATGATGTGGCCATCTGATATGTTATGATATGTTACGGAGCTATTCCCTACTCTGAAGTATGATGTGTTGTGGCGCCAGTGACGGGGTGGCGCCACGTTCTGTTCATCGAGTCCCGTATTTGGGCCGGATTTGGCATATGTTTCTGCATGCATTATTTACGTTTTGTAAGTATACATTTTGATATCCTGGACTTTGCACTCAGTTTCTGTATTTTCTGTTTCGGTTATGATTTCGTCTACTGTACTTCATGCTTTACAAACTCAGTACATATTCCGTACTGACCCCCTTTCTTCGGGGGCTGCGTTTTCATGCCGCGCAGGTACAGACGACAGGTTTGCTGATCCGCCCGCTTAGGACTTTGTTCTGCTATTTTGGAGCGCTCTTTTATCCGGAGCCTATATTTTGGTATAGTATTCTGCTATTGTATATATGTACGCTATTCAGGGGTACGACGGGGCCCTGTCCCGTCTTATGTTTCTGTTATTACTGTTCGTAGAGGTCTGTAGACACATATGTGGGTTGTGTATATGTTCTGGGAAATACGTATTCTGTGATGGCCTTATCGGCTTCTGTGCGCTACATCTGCTTATGTACGATAGCTTGTGACTCCGTTTGGCTTTATATATTTATGTATCTAATTTATATGTTGGTTCGGGGTTACTCGGTACGTAAGGTGTCCTGCTCGGACACGAGTCGCGGCCTACGGGGTTGGGTCGTGACATAAGTGGTATCAGAGCGAGGTTTGTCCTCGGAATGTCTACAGGCCGTGTCTAGTAGAGTCATGTTTATCGGTGTGTTGTGCACCACATCTATAAACAGGAGGCTACAGGACATTTAGGATGTTACCCTTTCTTTGAATCTTAGATCGTGCGATAGAGCTGTATGGTTAGAATGTTTCTCTTCCTACGAATTGCTGTATCTACAGCGAGGCTCCAACGAGCAACAGTGTCAGCATTTGGGAAATTGTTTCTGATCCTCTTTTTGCAGGTGACTGTAGATTGACAAAGAATGAAAAGGACAGCTCCTGACGATGGGGATAGGGGTGCTAAGAAGGCCCCCATGATATTACCAGGACCGAGTAAGCAGAGCCCCAGCTACTCGATTGAGACAGACCCTTCGGAGGATCCAGAGACAATTCCTCCAGAGTTTCTGATCCCCAGAGCAGAGGATCTCAGAGAAGATAGTTATGATACTGACCCTTCGGAGGATCCGGCGACGATACCTCCAGAGTTTCTTACCCCCAGGGAGGAGGATAGCCACGATACAGATCCACTAGAGCATTCCTCTGGGACGCCGGAGGAGGAGGTTTCCGGGGACATGCCAGCAGCTCCTGTGGTGGAGCACTATGTTAGACAGGCCTCCCCGGAGAGTGTTACGCCCTACTCCAGTCCTTTGTCTTGGCCATCAGTGAACCAGGAGTTGCCGGGCTACCTATACTCCTCCGATTCGGATGCAGGTAATAGCGGGAGCCAGACGAGTGGGGGGCAGACAGACGATGATGATGGACACATTTCCCACGGCAGCTCCCCAGTTCAGGCCCGAGATTGATCATTTATAAGTATATGAGTTTCCTAGAATTTCCTATGTGTGTATGATTTCTGTAGAATATTATTCAGTGACGACAACTGAACAATTTTAAAAGGATTAAAGACCCAGTGGTTAAAAGCAAGGGCGACTGAGATGTCCCCGCCACCAGTGTGAATCTAGAAACCCCAGATGAAAGTGAATATTGAAGATTCAGAAGGGCAATATGGTAATTGTATGGTTTAAACCGGAGTGGGGCCCGTTACGGGAACTTTTCAAAAATTTACTAAGACCCCGATCTTCCCTAAATCACGTGACAAAGGTCGTGTGGGGCAGTTGACGCAATTATGTTAGCATTAACACACCAAAACGCATGAAAGTTTCGAGGTTAGGCGTGGTGGGGCCAGAGCAATTCTGGGATGGGTGACCCCCTGGGAAGGATACAAATATTTTCACAAGTGTAAGTATAAGATATAAATGAAAATTTGGGGTAACCTAAAGGAAAAGAGAACATGTGGAGTAGCTAGTACCCTCACAGGAGTCGCGCAGACCGAGGCGGACTAAATGGGTGAAAGGAAAAAGTGCAATACCGCTCGGAAATTTGGGGCGAATTTGAAAAGCGGTTGGAGACGTTTGCAGGTAAGATAGTGGGAAACGTATATGTATTTGTATGATTTTCCTCTGGTGACCTTTTGATCAAGAGCTGAGTCCGGCGACTAATGTTGCGATAGACGGAAGGTTTTACTAAACGGAATGCATGAAGCGAAGCGGAGATTAGGGTACGAATGTTGTCAAAGAATAGACAAACCCTGACTACATTACAAATTAGTCTAGTGCGACGATATCTGGAAAAGAAAATGAGTACGGACATTAGAAAAGATGAAGGATAAGAAATGTGATTAAGCAAAACCTTCGAAAGAGTCGACAAGCGACACATAAACCTATTTGTGTGGAAATTTGACGAACACGTCTCTAAATGAGTGAACAGGTTTTGATGAAATAACTCGTGGTACAACGATCAAGGTGAGTAATGAAACGTCGACAGGGGAAATTTTCGTAAATCACTGAAGCCTTAGTGGAAGTGGTCTGATTCTAATTACGATTCTGTCTGTTATACGTCTGCGCCTCTGACTTTGATGAGGCTCTGTCTATTATGCCTCTGTACTTCTGAATCTGATTACGTTTCTGTCTGATATTCCTCTGCACGTTCGACTCTGATTACGAATCTGTCTGATACATCTCTGTACATCTGATTCTGATCACGGATTTGTCTGCCATACTTCCATACGTCTGACTTTGACTACGAATCTGTCCGCCATAGTTTAGTACATCTGACTCTGATTATGGATCTGTCCGATATGCTTCTATGCGTCTGACCCTAGTTATGAATTTGTTTGATATGACGTGGGATTATGATAACGTTGTAAGTAACCGAGAAGTGTGATAAGAAGTGAAAGATGTGGATGGTTGGGCCGGAAAAGAAAGGACAATAGCATTGTTGAATATAGAAGCGAAAGATATGTTAGAATAGGAAAAGCAGGAGTTGGGAAATGAATGCCCTCATAAGTGGGCTGATTAAATACGAGTACATAGTTGGTAAGGGGACCTCCCCGAAATATGATGAAGCTTCATAAGGACAGTCGAACATTCGTGGACGAATGTTCTAAAGGGGGGGAGGATGTTACACCCCGGAAAAATTCCGCGCTACAAAATCATAGACGGCGTAGTATGAGCTCGAAAAGGAGTTAAGTCAAACAAGGATTAAGGATGAAGATTGGGTGATCTAAGTCTAAGAATATATACACATACGACATTTGGAGACAATATGGTGTGAATTGGTTCATAAGTTATTTAACGAAAAACCCTCGTTGCAGTAAGTTAAGGTGGGGCCCACATAGCGGGACCTTATAAAAGACATATGAAGAGATATATGGGTAGTACATGTGAATTTGAGCAAGTCCTAAGAAGGACCCATAAGCCAAAAATGAGTGTAAGCCCTCCAAAAGGACGATTTAAGAAAACGTTTTCGGATGACCTAACATGGAGGGGCAAAAACGGCATTATAAGTTTCGAATTTGGGAAACTCCCAGAAATAAAGGTTGTAGATAATTGAATTATATTTCCAACGGTAGGTCGTGGGCCTACAGGTGACATCGAGATAAGGAGATATGAACGTTTTAAGGCAGGAGGGTCGAGTTAAACAGTAAATCCGGCCCAACCCGAATCCAATTCGGGTCAGGCCCATTACCCATGCTTTTTAACTAAAATTTTCGGTTTCTCTCCCTCATTTTCAGACCAAGAGAACCTAGAAAACTCTAGAGAAAAAGAGAGAGGAGAGCCTAGAGAGAACATCAATTTTTGACCAAAATCGGAGCCCCGAATCCCGAAGCCCATGAAGAGAAAAGTGTTCTACGTCGCGTTGCCTTCGATTTGAGCTAAAAATCAACTAAAGAGAAGAGGGTGGACGTGGTGGCTGTGCACGTAAGGTATGAATAAGGTTCCTTTTCATTGTTAACAAGTTTATTTAGAGTTTTAACGGATTAGAACGAAGAAAATAGCGTGATAAATTCGTTTGTTGGTATGGTTGAATTGTGGAATGGGGTTTGAAGAAAATTTTGGATGAAAAAAAATGTATTTAACTTGTAGAATGCGGAGGATGTTAGTGTTAATTTCGACTTCTTTACGGAAATAAAATTATTAAATAATTATATCGCGAATTGGTTGGTTGGAAAATTTGGAAAATAATGTGTGGGCTGTTTTACGGCATATGTTGGTGTTGGAAATGATGTTAATATATTTGGTATTGTTGTTGATGTGTTGGTTGCTGAATTGTAATTCTGGGCTAGGCATATAAACAGGGGAGATGCTGCCCAAATTTTTGTAGACAAGTGTTGAGTTAAGATTGAATTCTTAAAGGCTTATAATCAATGTTTGGTTTTTGTGACCAATTGTAGATTTTGGGGCATTCGGGACTTGAAATTGGAGGAGCGTAAGAAGCGGAAAAGGTATGTAAAGCTCACCCTTTCCTTCTCTTGGCATGTCCTAGATGTATTAGGTTTGAAGTTGGACCTCGGGGACTACTCTACTCTTCGGAATCCGCGTCTAAATTTGCCCCTTTTCCATTCAGTGGAATTGAACTAATTATGTTGCAAATGGTTAGGAAAGTTGTTTAAATACCTAGAACTTGTGTAAATAAAATCCGATTACCTTAAAACCCTCATAAGAGACTCCATAAAGTTTATTACACATACTTTGTGTCCGCCACCTCGTTTGACCCGAGGTGGGCCCACTACTCCCGGATTTTTCTGATTTGTTCCGTTTGACTTGTTCTGAAGTAGAATTCAAAGGAAACTCTTAGCTACTCTCCTAACTACCATATGACGTTTGTTTGAATTATTTCGTTGACTTCCATAATGCATTTTGAAACATGAAAACGATTTCAGAAAGCTTATTTTGATATAAACCATCGTGACATCCGAAAGGCATACGCTATGATTACCGTTCAATCTCTTTTATATGATTTTCCATCTGAGTTATGCTATCGAGATTCTGTAAATGTTATATTTTGATATGTTCAAACAATGCCAAAAGCTTTAATTCGATATAATCCCCCGCGACATCCGAAAGGTACGTGCTATGACTATCGTCTGATTTCTTTCTTAAATGACCTGTCATTCGGATTATTCGGTCGAGTCTTTGTAAATATTTTATGATGCAAAATTTTCTCACTACTCCACTCGTGGATGCCTCAATGCTTCCTTCACTGAGCCCGGGCCAGGATTTGTTATCAAGCGTATTCCACTGCATTGTTCGCCGTGCCTCGATGTGAGGGGGCAGGTATGACATGTACATGGGTCCGGAGTATGATGTGCCATGTACACCTATGTTCTGATATGATATGATATGATGTGGCCATCTGATATGTTATGATATGTTACGGAGCTATTCCCTACTCTGAAGTATGATGTGTTGTGGCGCCAGTGACGGGGTGGCGCCACGTTCTGTTCACCGAGTCCCGTATTGGGGCTGGATTTGGCATATGTTTCTGCATGCATTATTTACGTTTTGTAAGTATACATTTTGATATCCTGGACTTTGCACTCATTTTCTGTATTTTCTGTTTCGGTTATGATTTCGTCTACTGTACTTCATGCTTTACAAACTCAGTACATATTCCGTACTGACCCCCTTTCTTCGGGGGCTGCGTTTTCATGCCGCGCAGGTACAGACGACAGGTTTGCTGATCCGCCCGCTTAGGACTTTGTTCTGCTATTTTGGAGCGCTCTTTTATCCGGAGCCTATATTTTGGTATAGTATTCTGCTATTGTATATATGTACACTATTCAGGGGTACGACGGGGCCCTGTCCCGTCTTATGTTTCTGTTATTACTGTTCGTAGAGGTCTGTAGACACATATGTGGGTTGTGTATATGTTCTGGGAAATACGTATTTTGTGATGGCCTTATCGACTTCTGTGCGCTACATCTGCTTATGTACGATAGCTTGTGACTCCATTTGGCTTTATATATTTATGTATCTAATTTATATGTTGGTTCGGGGTTACTGGGTACGTAAGGTGTCCTGCTCGGACACGAGTCGCGGCCTACGGGGTTGGGTCGTGACATAAGCGCCAAGCACAAATAAAGCGTGGGCTTTAATGAGAAAAGACGCAATGGAGAAATAATACAAATATATATGTTTAGATCAAGACTAATAATTATAAGCATGAATAAAAAAAATATGGACAAAGAAATTGGAAAAAATAACAATAAAGTGAAATATTGTAATTGCTTAGTGTCGCCTCTTCTAGAAACACTTATTGGCAAGGAAAAATTTGTCTTAGAATCTTGATGACGACACTGAAGCGCACATTAAGTGAGGCGAATCACTCAACATGTTTTGAGCCTCGTTTCAGGGCTTAAGCGCGCCTTTGACAATACTGTATGCAAGAACCATGGAGCTAACAAAGTCCAGGTAATTGTCAATGCTATAAACAGGGGAGTGAAAGCTCCAACTGAACAAAACAACTAAGCATCTAGCTTTAATAGTATGGAAGAGGAGTTGAAATCCCATCAAAACACCTGCAGTTTCTCTCATTCCAAGTAACCCAAAAATGACTGCAGGAACCATCTTCCAGACTTTTTTTGATGGCTTTATCAACTCTACAATAATTCCAACTGATATATGCTTCCATTACGGACTGCGACATGGTCAATACTAACCCAAAATAGCAAAAAAGAAGCTCCAGATCTCAGCAGTGACTGGACAATGTAGAAGTAGGTGGTTGACAGTCTCCAAGCTTTTGTGGCAAAAAGAGCATCTATTAACTAGAGTTATTTTCCTTCCGCTGAGGTTATCCTGTGTAAGAATAGCTTCCTTGAGGGCACACCATGTGAAGCAGAAGACTTTGAGAGGCATCTTGGTCTTCCAAACATGTTTCCATGGCTATTCCTCTAACAGACCATTTTGAGAGCACAAAAGATTATAGCTTTCTTTTACCGTGAATCTCCTTTGTTTAGAATTTCCCCATAAAATCCTGTCAGGTGTTTGATCATCCATTGTAAATTCCCGAACTGATGCTAGAAGAGCAATCAAGTCGTTTATCTCCCAGTCATTGAGATTCCTTCTAAGTGTAAGCCTCCAGTTATTATTCTCTATGTATTCTGCAATGGTAACCTTCCGATTGCTAGCAATTTGGTACAAACCAGCATAGCAATCCTTTAAAGCTTCAATTCCAATCCACCTGTCCTCCCAGAACTTCATATGAAGTCCATTACCAACTTTGTAGGATATATTCTGGAAGAGAACCTGATGGAAGCTGTTGATGTGTTTCCATGGCCCAACATGTACTTGAATGTGAAATTAAATGTGAAAAATATCTAACTTTCTTGGACTCGGGTATGTGTGTCCGATATGGGTGCGGATCTAGAGGGCGGATCCTTCATGATCTAAATTTTAAGATTCGGGGGTACGGATACGGGTGTGGGGTTTCCGCTAAGAATAATTCAAATATCTAAAATTAGAGTTATGTCTAAATTAAGAGACATTATGTGGAAAACTTACAAGGTATTCCAAGGAGAAAACAATGATCAAGAGGAGAATCCCAGAAGGAGGTAAAAGGAAAAGGACTGACATAGATTTTTTTTTTTTTGAAACTGGTAAATTTGTATTCCTCGGCATCAAGGATATACTGGAGACCTTCAAAAGTGTTAGTCTAAAAACAGAAAGAGAAAAGAGATACTTACAGGGATTTTAATAAGTCTACAAAACGATCTATATCCTCTAATCCAATTTCTTTACACCAAAAGTAGAAAGATAATATACAATTCCATTTTACTTTCTGAATGGAATTGGATCTATCTTTAAAACACCTCCCATTCCTTTCTTTCCAAATGGTCCACCAGATACAATGTGGGATCATCCTCCATCACTTCTTTTGATTCTTGCTGCCTCCTCTTCTCATCCAACAATTTAGTAGATCTGCAGTGTGCTCTGGCATAGTCCATGTTGTCTCTGTCAGGTTGAAAATAGGGACCATAGTTCTGCTGTGAATTTGCAGTGAAGAAAGATGTGGTTGTTGGTTTCATCAGTTTCATTGCATAGAAAACATCTGGAGACTATGATGTTTCCTTTTTTCTTCAACACTTCATGAGTCAAACAAGCCCTCTTTGCCACCAACCAAGTGAAACATTTCACCTCGAATGGTGCTGGACAGTTCCAAATTTTTATCCAAAATCTTTGGTGCTCACCATTCTGCCCTATGTCCTCCTTTCTATAAGCTCGGTTTACTGAGAATTGTCCATCACTGTTGCGTCTCCATCTCAAAGTATCTGCAACAGTGTTGGTACCTTGGAAGTTACCAATCTTGCTCAACAGATCAGCCACCCTATCTATCTTCTAATCATTCAAAAATCTTCTGAAAGTTAAGTCCCATCCCTGTACACTCCATATTTCCTTTATAGTCACCTTGGGTTATTGCATAAAATGAACAAGTCTAGATAAGTATCCATAAGTGGGACTTGCTTATTCCAAGAATACTTCCAGAACCTTATTTTTTTCCCATCACCTACTTGTATCTTCAAGTTTCTTTCCAGCTTTGGCCAAAGTGCTCTTACAGTCTTCCAACCTCCAACTCCATAAGTACCATTGCATACATTTGTACACCAGTGATTGAGTTCACCAAACTTGCATTTAATAACCTCCTTCCACAATGCATTTTCCTCGGTGTTGTATCTCCATAGCCATTTCATCAATAAGCTGTTATTTTGAGACCTCAAGTGATAACAACACGGTTAGCGGAAGACTTTAGAATTTTAAATTAGAAAGGGGGAAGGATTGATTCTTGAGAAAGAAGAACACAAGTTCAAGTATTTGATACTTAAAACGTTGTTTAATAGTGAAAGAAGGCATTGAATCAATTAAGAAGAAGAAGAAATGGAGGGAGGGAACTCAAACAAGGAATCTTACCATCGAAGAATCCGAGTTGCGGTTCAAAGTAGAACAAAAAGGGCATAACCCAAAAGAGAACCTCAAAGGTCTCCACAAGCACAAGGCTAATATTGTTAATATTCAAACTTAGTTACAATGAAAAAGAAAACATCCCTTTATATAGGAGAAATGGTGGCTGCCACCCTAAAGAAAATAAAGAACATTCTAGACTTCAAAGTTGGTCAAACTAAATTAATTAAGGTGCAATTTCCAAGCTGCATAGAAGACCACCAATTCTTTGTTCCAAAGTGCATATAAGACCACCAATATTTGTTACAATGTGCATAGAAGACCACCAAACATTTGTTCCAATGTGCATAGAAGACCACCAACACTTTGTTCAATAAAAACATTAAATGTAGTCAACATAGCATTAAATGACCTTCTAGAAACACAAGTATGGGCTGCTGAACTTGTTCCTTCTTTGGGCATGTTTTGGGCCATAATCCAACTCATCTTGGTCTTCAATTTGTCCTCCAATTAGTTTTAAGACTTTCCCAAAAGAACTACTTTGGGCGGGAGCTATTCCTCCATTACAAGACATGTTTTCATTACCAAATGAAGCCCATTAAAGCATCTTGATATTTTTTAGTCTTCAACGAAAATTAAGCTTCCTTGGTTGCTATCATTCTCCCCCTCTTCTAGAAGATTCGTCCCGAATCTTGGTGGTGACCTTTTTTGCTCCTTAATGCATTTGAGCCTCCATGGTTGCTATAATTCTCCCCCTCTTAAAGAAGATTCATCCTCGAATCTTGACATTGTCCTGCAACCAACATGATAATCACAATAAGTAGGGAGCAAACAAAGGAAACAAACAAGCATTTGGTAAAAACAACACAAGGTAGTGACCATGCAACCACTTAACCCACTTAGTTCTCTTATGCACAAACACCCTTTTAAATATCCAAGCATTACATCATCTAATAGAACAATGTAATTTCCAACACAAGAACTAAAAACACAATTCATTAGCTCTTTAAACAGTAAAGGATCATTAGCCGGACCAAAAGCATATGAATACCAAGAAAACATACCATATTTGCTCTTTCTAAACAACTTAACCTCACCATTCAATATACCATGGTCATGATATGGATCAAAAGTTATTTTCTTGTGAAGTGGCTTGGAATGAACCTGCAAATAAGGATCTAGAAAACAAGATAAAGATATTGTGAAGTTGAAAACAAGCACTTGAGCTACTACATTCTGCACGTAGCTCAACTTTCTCAATGTCTACGGCACCAAAAGCTTCACGTGTCTCAATGTTTTCATTGGAAACTTCATCACCTTTGCTTCCTTGGAATCCCAAAGTGGACAAAAATGTACAGTAAACTCATGTTTAGTATCATCCCACAATGGGTTATCCCACACTTTAAAACCTTGACCCATGAGATTGTCTTCTTCAAGTGAGCTGTCATCATCCTTTACACAAAGTTCATCCTCAATTTTCTGCATGAATAGAGATAAAAGACTAAAACAAGAAAGAGTTAGTTGATTAGCATATGAACAAGATTCATCCTCTCTCAAATTTTCTTGGAAATTTGTTCACTCGACTTATCTCGTCCCCCACTTTCACCACATTGTGGCAGACTGCTCCCGTGAGAAAAATAACAAATAAAGTTAGGTTCACTCTCAATTTGAGTTATATCTTCACTTAAAACTCTTGATTCAACAAATTGTGTTACAAGTTCAGTTTTGTTTGTATCTACAAATAGATCATCGATAAGTCATACCACATAAGATCATCAAGCTCAACTTTGTCTTCTACTTGGGATTGTTTCCACGAATCATCAGCCTTTTCTCCTTTCAAATCCCATTTGAAGCTAGATTTTTCCTTCAATTGTTGTTCCAACACTTCAATGGGTTCTTCTTCAATAACATGCACATTTGGAGCACAAACACTAGAAAAAGAATGAGTTAATTGGTTAGAACTTGAACAAGAATCTTTCACACTTATGCACTAAATTCTTTTAATCTCTTCTTTTTACTCATCTCTCAAGTGCACTTGTTCACTCTCTATTTGACCTCTTGAGCTCACTTCACTCAATTCTTTCCACTTATTTCTGCTTCTTAACAACTCACTCTTTTCACTCATCACTTCCTCTCTCGATTTGTCAAGTTGCTCACCCTCACTTCTCTCTTTCTTTTGTCTCTCATCCTTACTTTTGTTTGGTGTAAAGAAGGTTGTCAATGCGGTATCATCCCTTTCTATCCCCGAGCAAGGTATGCTGCAATAAGTATCACAAGTTCCCATATACTTGCCTAGAATCCCTCTTTTATCCCTTGGAGGACTTCTAACATCAACTCTAATTTTAGGTTTCCCAATCCCACTATTGTTTCCCCTCTTGCAGACCTTTTCCTTTTCAAACACCTCTATTGATCTCCTTACCTTTAATTGATATTCTTGAATCTCTGTAGGTGACAAAGATACAAGGGTAGTTCTTTTTCCATCATATTTCACCAAGGAATACCTATTATTTTCTAGATCATATGAAACTTTCTTATAGAGATACCACGGCTTGCCCAATAAGACGTGACATGTGAATAAGGGAATTACGTCACACCAAACCTCATCCTTGTATCTCCCAAGAGTTAATGACACCAACACCCTCTTCTCTACCTTCACTCCTTTTAAGGTGTAGGGTGAAGCATGCTTAACACAAGATAAACCTACTTTTTCAACAAAGTAAGCACTAACTAAGTTATGACAAACATTCTTGTCAATCTTAGTAGCACACACCTTAGACAATACCTCCATTCTAGTTTGAAAAACCTTGTTAACTCTAGTAAGCTCGTGGCCTCTTCTAAGACTCTTTCCTAAACTAGATCTTACCGGAGTAGGTTTAATAGGATTCAAACTCCCAACTTCAACATAATCAGCACATTCATCACCATAACTATTGTCATCATAATCAAAAGATTCATCACTACTATAATCCTCACAAATGTTATTACCTTCACTCAAATCACAAATCTGATATGACTCATCATAGGTTTGGCTATTTGACTCATCGTAGCCACCATCCTCTTCACAAGAATCATTGTATGCCCTTCTATCATCTTCTGCATCTGATTCCCACTCTTTTTCACTAGAATAATCCATCCCTTCACTCCAAATGCTTTCAGAATCTGTAGAAAACATGCTTTAAAAAAGAGAAAACAGTTAGTAGTAAAATGATCTCACATACACTCCCTTACGTGTATCACTCAAGTTGTGGCTCTCAACACTCGTATTTTACACTATTAGGCTTTTATCCTCAAATAATCTCACCACTCTTGCCTTTTACCACTCAAGGGTTGCGCCTCGAAGTTCTTCAATAAACCAACAACTCAAACACTTCAAAGTAAGTTCCAAAGCTTGGTTCAAGAATGGAGTTTATGTCAAACAAAGAAAAGGACAACAAAAAACTTAAACAGACAGGAAACAAGAAATATACAGTGAAAATAGAGAGAGAAAAAACACGGAACAAATTAGCACAAAACAAAGAAATCGACACAAAATTACTAGATAACTCTAAGTATGGACAAATACTTCAAGTATCTAGTAAGAGAACATAAAGAAAACTAAATGCAAGAAATAAACACTTTCAAGAAAAGATTTAGAACATATCAATGAGTTTGGATACAAATGTGTTGTAATGACCTTTGCATTCCTCAAAGTGACTCTTGAGTTCCTTGATGAGCAAAAGTCAAAGAATCTTTAAAACTAATGGAATTTTCAAGAGATAACAACCACAATGGATTTCCCAATAATTTAAAGTCTGGTATCACAAGATAAAGTTTTGAACAAACCAAGAACAAGTGAAGATAACTAGAAGTTACTGTTCACGTCACTGTTCACTCGAATAGATTTCTTTATTTTTTTAAAAATTTAGATACAGTTCACGCTACAGTAACTTTTGTTTCAGTTATTTTTTTTTTGCTCTTTTTTTTTTCGAGAAATCCCCAAGATTATCAAGAAAAAAATCTTGATAGAACCGCTCTGATACCACTTGACAACAACACGGTTAGCGGAAGACTTTAGAATTGAAAATTAGAAAGGGGGAAGGATTGATTCTTGAGAAAGAAGAACACAAGTTCAAGTATTTGATACTTAAAACGTTGTTTAATAGTGAAAGAAGGAGTTGAATCAATTAAGAAGAAGAAGAAATGGAGGGAGGGAACTCAAACAAGGAATCTTACTATCGAAGAATCCGAGTTGCGGTTCAAAGTAGAACAAAAAGGGCATAACCCAAAAGAGAACCTCAAAGGTCTCCACAAGCACAAGGCTAATATTATTAATATTTAAACTTAGTTACAATGAAAAAGAAAACACCCCTTTATATAAGAGAAATGGTGGCTGCCACCCTAAAGAAAATAAAGAACATTCTAGACTTCAAAGTTGGTCAAACTAAATTAATTAAGGTGAAATTTCCAAGCTGCATAGAAGACCACCAATTCTTTGTTCCAAAGTGCATAGAAGACCACCAATATTTGTTCCAATGTGCATAGAAGACCACCAAACATTTGTTCCAATGTGCATAGAAGACCACCAACACTTTGTTCAATAAAAACATTAAATGTAGTTAACATAGCATTAAATGATCTTCTAGAAACACAAGTATGGGCTGCTGAACTTGTTCCTTCTTTGGGCATGTTTTGGGCCATAATCCAACACATCTTGGTCTTCAATTTGGGCCTCCAATTAGTATTAAGACTTTACCAAAAGATCTACTTTGGGTGGGAGCTATTCCTCCATTACAAGACATGTTTTCATTACCAAATGAAGCCCATTAAAGCATCTTGATATTTTTTAGTCTTCAACGAAAATTAAGCTTCCTTGGTTGCTATCATCAAGCTTCTTATACCCAGCCCACCCCTTTCTTTCCCCTGCATTGCAACCTGCCATTTCACCAATAGGTTTTTTTTGAAACTGGCACTATTAGACTAACATAGAGATTTCTATATAGTATATACTAGGTATTCCATTTTCTAGAGTTTCACCTCAGCGTTTGCTTTGATTACATCAATTATTATATTTGTCCTGAATTTCTCTTTCAATTTTGGTCCAAGTATCCAAAATTGGTTGACCAAATCTCGTACGGATCCCACCCCACACCCATATCCACGTCGTGTCAACACAGCACACGGGTGCGACACTGAAAGTGAAGAGTCCGAGCAACTTCAAAAAATATTATAAAATATTCTATAAGGTACATTATGATTATGTCACGACCCATTTTAGCCTAGGTCATGCGATGTAACGACCAAGCCCTTTTGGCACTTTCGCCACTTCCGAGCGTTTATTGACTCATTTTGACCCAAGATTGACTTTTGGGAAACAGACCTTTTTCGGAGTTTCGTTAACTCTGAGAGGTACGGATAATTGTTTAGAACTTGTATGTATGATTCGTTCGGATCCCAATGCATTTGGTGAATTTTGGGACTAAGGATGGGAAATGGGAAGTAGGCACCAGTGGTTGACTCGGTCAACGAGACCTCCGTTGGAAATTTTGAGACCACGAATGTGTTCGTAGCGTATTTTTATATAGGTTAGGGTGGTCGGATTGTGAGAAGATGGCCTCGGGAATAACCCAAAAATTCGATGGAAGACTTAGAAAATTGGGGATTTCTGGTGTCTAGTGCCCGCAACGGCGGCACCAGGGCCGCCCCAGCGGTACCGCTGTGGCGGTGTAGTGACCGCTGGGGCGGTCATGAGCAAAATAGACCATACTGCTGCGGCGGAAGCCCAGCCGCCGTAGCGGCACTACCCCCGCCATGGCGGACACGGGGCAGTGTTATTTCATTTAATGTGTCTTAAAATAAGACCTAGACTCTCATTATGTCATAACTCAATATTGGAGCTTAAGAAGGCTGTTCTTGGGGATAAATTGAGGAATTTCTTAGAGGTAAAGCTTTGTCTAATCACTTACTTCTCTTTAATCATTATCATCTTAGAATCATCCCTTCCCCTTTTAATTCCTTAGAAGTAGATTTTGAAGAAGGGTTTTGGAGACTTCTCCCTAGGGTTATAATTGATAAAATTGATGATGTTAGTAATAAAATGTGACAAATCTAAGCTTAGTAATCTTATATCTTTCACTTTTAAGGTTGAATTTCGGATTTGGAGAATTAGGGTTCATACCCAATTTGGGGTTTTTTACTAGAATCAGATTTGGGGATAGTTCTTGAGCTAAATCAACAATTATTATTGGGTTATGATTACCTAGAATTCAATTTGGTATTTTACCCTTGAATTTCTCGTTTCGCCCTTGTGGGCCCGTTTCCCCAATTTCTAGAGTTAAATTGGACATAATTGATATCATAGCAATATTAGTATCATTATTCATGATTTCTAATTTAGAATTCGATTATGCTTAGACTAATTTGGTTATGAGCTTCAAAGGAAGGGCAAGGCGATAGAGTGACTTGTTGGTGTTGCAGTTTGGTAGTCCAGGTAGGTTATGGTTTACCTTTAGTGAGACTTAGTATAGTGAATCACATATGTAGATTCTGATGTCGAAAATAGCATGTGAACCTTCGGGTGTGAAGTTGGGATGGATATTGCCTTAGGTTGGGCACTGATGTGTGTTGGGACTAGCCACCTCGTTATATATGTTTGATTGTTTAATGGTGTTGGCTTGATGCCATGTGTAGTTGGTAGATAGCGAATGTCTCTTGTTGTCCTGATTTGGGATAGGATTGGCATACCCATTGTTGGTATTTGTAGTAGGATACATTATTGGCGTACCCACTGTTGGTACTTGAGTTATTGATATATGTTGGCTTATCCACCGTTGGTATAGTGATGTGATATATTGTTGGCGTACCCTGTTGAGGTACTTGTGATATTGAGCTTACTTGTTGATGATTGACATATACATTGCACGCATTCTCTCATACATGGCCGATATCCGGTATCGTTGATTGAGCGAAACTGATATTTGATAAACTCTTTTACTTGAGTGATTGTGAAAAAGGCCGATGTCCGAATATCCATTCCGAAATCATTGTTTATATGAAACTGATACTTGCTAAACTCTTTTACTTGAGTGGTTGTGAGGAGGCCGATGTCTGAGGTTAAATTCCGGAATCGTTGATTTATGAAACTGATATTTGACAACTCTTTTGAGTGATGGTGAGGAGGCCGATGTCCGATGGTTATATTCTGGCATCCTTGTGCTTGGCCGTTTTCGATGTTATTTTGGATTCGATTGTAGTGCATGGGCTCCGCGGGTTCCCCAGAGTGGTGCCGGTGAGACTCCCCCTGTGAGCAGTTAGCCAGGGTCCCGTCTGTCTGTTTGGCAAAGATCCGGGATGGGTGGCACTCAGACTTCGCGAGTCACACTGGGTTGTGATGCCGAGACGTCGATATTTCCGTCCAGAGTATATGTGTACATCTCATTTGCATAGCATGGCATGGCATTCATAACATTATTGCATTGCATTGCATTATGACTTTAGTTAGATGTTGTGATGACTGTATTGTGGTGGATTGTGTTGTTGATTCTATGGTGTTGATTGTTCTAGGAATTGATACACTTAGACTTATTATATTGGGGTTAGATACTTACATAGGTGTTGATGGATACTCTGTTACAATTATATTGTTTCATGCTTGATTGTTCTACTTGTTTATCTGCGTTATTTTCTGAATTGTGTTAACTATGCTTAGTCGGCCTATGATGCCTATCGGTATTGTTGTTTGTACTGACCTGCACTTGCTGCATTCTTTTATGAATGCAGAGTATCGGCCTGGATCTACTTCTCTTACTCGTGGCTGATCGACTCCTCAGCTTCTACATGAGTCTTCCAGGGTGAGCATGGCGTCCGCTGACCTCGAAGACTCTTCTATTGTTTATGTCTTACTTTTATTTCAAGACATGATTTGAGACATTTATGTATTATTATTCGGACCAGAGTTATTCAGATTTAGATGCTCTTAAATGAATCCACCTCTTAAATTGAATCCGGGGCGGATTCATTTAAGAGCATCTAAATCTGAATAACTCTGGTCCGAATAATAATAAATAAATGTGTCAAATCATGTCTTGAAAGAAAAATAAGACATAAACAATAGAAGAGTCTTCGAGGTCAGCGGACGCCATGCTCACCCTGAAACACTCAAGTAGAAGCTGAGGAGTCGATCAGCCACGAGTTAGAGAAGTAGATCCGACCCGATACTCTGCATTCATAAAAGAATGAGCAAGTACAGGTCAGTACAAACAACAATACGGATAGGCATCATAGGCCGACTAAGCATAGTTAACACAATTAAGAAAATAACGCAGATAAACAAGTAGAACAATCAAGCATGAAACTATATAATCGTAACCACTGAGTATCCATCAACACCTATATAAGTATCTAACCCTAATATAATAAGTCTGAGTGTATCAATTCCTGGAACAATCAACACCATAGAATCAACAACACAATCCACCACAATACAGTCATCACAACATCTCATTCAAGTCATAATGCAATGCAATGCAATAATGTTATGAATTGGATGCCATACCATGATATACAATGAGATGTACACATATAATCCGGACGGAAATATCAACGTCTCGGCATCACAACCCAGTGTGACTCGCGAAGTCTGAGTGCCACCCGTACCGAATCTTTTCCAAACAGACAGACGGACCTTGGTTAACTGCTCACAGGGGGAGTCTCACCGGCACCACTCTGGGGAACCTGCGGAGCCTATGCGGTACAATCGAATCCGGGATAACATCGAAAATAGCCATGCACAACGATGCCCGAATATAACCATCGGACATCGGCCTCCTTACAATCACTCAAAAGAGTTGTCAAATATCAGATTCATAAATCAACGATTCCGGAATTGAACCTCGGACATCGGCCTCCTCACAACCACTCAAGTGAAAGAGTTTAGCAAGTATCAGTTTCATATAAACAATGATTCCGGAATGGATCTTCGGACATTGGCCTTTTTCACAATTACTCAAGTAAAATAATTTATCAAATATCTGTTTCGCTCAATCAACGATACCGGATATCGTCCATGCATGATAAAATGCATATGTCAATCATCAACAAGTAAGCTCAATATCACAAGTACCTCAACAGGGTAAGCCAACAATATATCACATCACAATACCAACAGTGGATATGCCAACATATATCAATAACTCAAGTACCAACAGTGGGTACGTGAATAATGTATCCTAATATAAATACCAACAATGGGTATGCCAATCCTATCCCAAATTAGGACAACAAGCGACATTCTCTATCTACCAACTACACATGGCATCAAGCCAACACCATTAAACAATCAAACACATATAACGAGGTGGCTAGTCCCAACGCACATCAGGGCCCAACCTAAGGCAATATCCACCCCAACTTCACACCCGAAGATTCACATGCTGTCTCTGACATCATAATCTAAATATGTGATTCACTATACTTAGTCTCACCAAAGGTAAACCATAACCTACCTGGACTGCCGAACTGCAACACCAACAAGTCACTCTATCGCCTTGCCCTTCCTTTAATGCTCAGAACCAAAGTAGTCTAAGCATAATCGAATTCTAAATTAGAAATCATGAATAATGATACTAATATTGCTATGATATCAATTAGGTCCAATTTAACCCTAGAAATTGGGGAAACGGACCCACAAGGGCGAAACGGGAAATTCACGGGTAATATACCAAATTGAATGCTAGGTAATCATAACCCAATCATTAATTATTGATTTAGCTCAAGAGCTATCCCCAAATCTGATTCTAGTAAAAACCCCCAAATTGGGTATGAACCCTAATTCTCCAAATCCGAAATTCAACCATAAAAGTGAAAGATATCAGATTACTAAGCTTAGATTCGTCACATTTTAGTACTAAAATCATCAATTTTATCAATTATAACCCTAGGAAGAAGTCTCCCAAAACCGTTCTTCAAATTCTACTTTTAAGGGATTGAAAAGGGAAGGGATGATTCTAAGATAATAATGATTAAAGAGAAGTAATTGACTAGACAAAGCTTTACCTCCAAGAAATTCCTCAATTTATCCCCAAAAATAACCTTCTCAAGCTCTAATATCGAGTTATGACATAATGAGGCTCTAGCTCTTATTTTAAGACACATTAAATGAAATAACACTTTCCATGACCGCCATGGCGAGGGTAGCGCCGCTACGGCGGCTGGGCTACCGCCGCAGCGGTATGGTCTATTTTGATCATGTCCGCCCCAGCGGTCACTACACCGCCACAGCGGTACCGCTGGGGTGGCTCTGGTGCCGCCGCTACGGGCACCAGACACCAGAAATCCCTAATTTTCTAAGTCTTCCATCGAATATTTGGGTTATTCTCGCTGCTCATAATCCGACCACCCTAACCTATGTAAAAATACTCTACGAACGCACTCGTGGTCTCAAAATTTCCAACGGAGGTCTCGTTGACCGGGTCAACCACTGGTGCCTACTTCCTATTTCCCATCCAAAGTCCCGAAATGCACCAAATGCATTGGGATCCGAACCAATCATACATACAAGTTCTAAAAAATTATCTGGACCTCTCAGAGTTAACGAAACTCCGGAAAAGGTCCGTTGCCCAAAATTGAATCTCGGGTCAAAATGAGTCAATAAACGCTCGGAAGTGGCGAAAGTGTCAAAAGGACTATAACGACCAAACAGGTCGTTACATCAGATACCAATTGAACCGTTGCTTGTCCGCGAGCAAAGAAAAGAAAGAAGGCAGGGAAATACCTGAATCAGTGAACAACTGGGGATATCAGCTACGCATATCGGACTAAGTCTCCCAAGTAGCCTCTTCCACAGGGTGGTGCTTCCATTGCACCTTCGCAGAAGCAATCTCATTGGACCTCAATTTTCGAACCTGCCTATTTAGGATCGCAATAGGCTCCTCCTTACAAGTCAAATTCCCATCATGCAATATAGAATCCCAACGAACAATGTAGGTACCATCAGCATGGTATCTCTTCAGCATCGAAACATGGAAAACCTGGTGAACTCCCGCCAAGCTATATCGTAAGCTATATCGCCTATACAATCCACGATCTCAAACGGGCAAATGTATCTAGGGCTCAACTTGCCCTTCTTACCAAACCTCTTAACACCCTTCATAGGTGAAACCTTTAACAGAATCTGATCACCAATAGCAAACTTCAAATCCCGAAACTTCCGGTCCGTATACATCTTCTGCCGGCTCTAAGCCGCCACGAGTCTGGCTTGAATAACTCTCACTCTATCAACGGACTCTCTCAATAGATCCGTGCTCCCAGGTTGAGCCTCGAACCCATCGAACCAACCAATCGGAGATCTACACCTCCTACCATATAAGGCCTCAAAAGGCGCCATACCAATACTCGAATGATAACTGTTGTTGTACGCAAACTCCACCAAGGGCAAATGCTGATCCCAATGACCACCAAAATCAATAACACATGCTCTCAACATATCCTCAAGCACCTGAATGGTTCACTCGGACTGGTTATCAGTCTGGGGACGGAAAGCTGTACTAAAGTCCAATCGGGTACCTAACTCATCATGAAATGCTCTCCAAAATCAGGAGGTGAAGATAGTACCCCGATCAGATACAACTGAAATAGGATCCCATGTAATCTCACAATATCCCGAATATACGTCTTGGCCAACTTCTCTGCCGTATAAGAAACCTTAACCGGAACAAAGTGAGCGGACTTAGTCAATCGACCCATTATCACCCAAATAGAATCAAATTTGCCAAGGGTCTTCGGAAGACCCGTGACAAAATCTATGGTAATCCGCTCCCATTTCCACTGTCACGACCCGGCTAGGGGCCGCGACGGGTACCCAGGGCTAACCACCGAGCACCGCTCATTCTATTACTCATCATACTCAATTATAAGAAAATCATCTTTCATTTTGAAAACATAATTACTTTCATATACATATGCCTCTCGGCCATCAAAATAATATATATATACATAACAGCATCCTCGTGAGACTATATAACCCACACTGCGTATCTACGATCCTCTACTGGAGTGCTAGACATAAGGACGGGACAAGACCCCGTCATGCCCAAAATACATATACATGAATATACACAAAAGAATAATCATAGCACCTCCAGAACAATGCAGTGCTCTCTAATCAGCTACTGGCTCCAACGAGTCCGGATCAAGCTCACCTCCCTGTCTACCTGTGGGCATGAACACAGTGTCCAAAGAAAACGGACGTCAGTACGAATATTGTACTAAGTATGAGAGGCATAAATAATAATGAAACATCAATGAAATGAGGAGGCATCAAATGAGGAGCAATCTGTAACTGACTGTGAATCATAAAATAAATAAATCAAGATGTCTTACTCATACCCGTCATCATATCATATATGCATAAATGTATAAGTATAAGCATAAGCTGCCCGTCCATATTGGTACGGTGTGATAATGTATAAGCTACCCGTCCATATAGGTATGGTGTGATAATAATTAACCTTCATCCAGGCCTCCCGTGTCCGGGGTATAAGCTGCCCAGTATAGTGGTGTATATATCTGCCCGACCATATAGGTACGGTGTAATATCATCATCATATGCTCATCATAATATGCTCATCATAGTATGCTCATCATAATATGCTCATCATAATACATGCATGAAGACTCAAGGACAACTATACTTTATCGGGGTGACGTAAGGTCGTGATCCCCCGATTTCATTATGGAGCATTCACAAGCATTCTGCCTCAACTTGAAGGGAGTAGTATATGAGGTGAGTGTGTACAATGCATAACATCATCGGCTTCATGGTACTCTGCCTCACCTTGAAGGGACAATACATGAGGTGAGTGTATACAATACATGACATACTTAACTTAATGGTGTTCTGCCTCACCTCGAAAGGAATAATGTATGAGGTGAGTGTATACAATACATGACATACTTGACATAGTGGTATTCTGCCTCACCTCAAAGGGAATAATGTATGAGGTGAGTGTATACAACATACGACATTATTAGCGTTATAGGGACGTCATATCATGAACTCTAGAATATTTAGACTCAAGCTCATCATCATCATCATTGGACTCATAACATATCTCTTATCTTATATAGCTATTCATATTCATAAACTCTTGACTTTCCGGTATATATAGAGAATTCATGGAGAGAAAGGAGAATCATACCATCGGATTCATGCCATAGAAAGAAAGGACTAGCCTCACAAACCGTTTCGTCTAGCTACTCTATATCTTGAACGTTCCTCTCCAATATGTACGCTTCTACCTTCAAGAGAATTCGCGTTAACGTTATTTAATCGACTATAAGAACGTGTTACTATTTCTGGGGAAAATTGGGCTGCACTTCCTTTGTTTATACTACTTTTCCCATATTCTATATCAACTTCAAACGTTAATAACAACATTCACAATATAGCAACAACAATCATCATTTATCTACATTTACCACAATTCACCATTTCTCTTCAATTTCTCCACAATTATGGTTATAGCTCATTATCGCGTTTTGTCATATATAATACTCATTCCATGGTATAAATGTCACTTATAACATATTCATAATCACAACTTACCAACATTCATGATTCATCCCAACCACTATTCAACAATGACACTATTCACTCCTTTATGACCCATTTTCTATGTCTTTCTACAATTCAAGTGTCTTAGCCTTTCAATACCTTAAACAACATGGTATGGTCATGAAACTTACCTTAGATGATGGATGAACAAGCCTTGAATGAAAATATTGTTCTAGCACCAAAACCCTATTTCACTCCTCTTGGGATTTCTTGGCTTGGATGACTTTCACTAGGTTTCATACACTTGTTTTCATGGATTGAAGTAGTTGATCATGGATTTCCTTTGATTTTCTTGTGGATGAATGTTAGAGAGTGTTCTAGAGGTTTCTTGACTTGTGGAGTGAAAATGAAATGAAATGAAATGAGAAAGGGTCCCTTATATTAAATCATGAAAGCTGTCCCGACCAACTTATACGGACCAACATACGGTCCGTATATTTTTCACTGGCCGTATGTCTGGACCGTTGTTTGGTCCAGTGAAATGTGCCATTCTGGGCTGAACCTACGGCTGGACATACGATCCGTGTATTTTATACGGCCAGTATGTCTGGCCGTATAATGTCCAGCTATCCGAGACCTGTTGTCGTCGACTCGTTTGATCTCCGATCCTTATGGAACCTTCTTGACACTTGCTTAACACCTCAATACCAATCTAAGGGACGCCATTACTCTTCTCTAAGACATTATTACGCCATTATTAACTCGTCGCTTAAAATTCCTGCCCGACACATAACATATCCTTTACTTTCTTTGTCAAACTTCTTCCTTTTGGTCAAATGTCTTTGAATCTAGATTAGGATCATCAAATGCTATCTCTTACTTATCAACTCATCGTATACGTCGTGCTATTCCCTATCCTATTCACTGTACATTAATGGGGAATTTTCCAAGGTGTAACATTCTTCCCTCGTTTTGGAACATTCGTCCTCGAATGTTAAACACTCGGGAATCCTACGAAACTTTTGCCAGAGTTTCCCCAGTAATATAGCACTACCATCCTGTCACAACAACCCATAATATCATTGCCTCACAGGGCCACAACACAATATAACTTATAAATTGGCCACACACGACCAAAAGCGTGAAAAGTAAGCATACATACCTTATATTGTTGGCGTTTCATCTTGAATATCTCCTGGGGGTTGGAATAAGTGCAGATACTTGGACTTCATGCTCACTTCTGCTTCCTAAGTCATTTCTTCCCGGTTGTAGTTTCTCCACAAGACTTTGACTGAAGCTACTTCCTTATTTCGAAGTCTTCGCACTTGCCTGTCTAGGATGGCAATAGGCACTTCTTCATACGCTAGCTTTTCTGTCACTTGGACATCATCAATCGGAACAATCCTTGTAGGATCTCCAATACACTTACGGAGCATTGAGACATGAAATACTGGGTGAACTGATTCAAGCTCTGAAGGCAAGTCCAATTCATAGGCTACATGGCCCACCTTGCGGATGATTTTATAGGGTCCAATGTATCTAGGACTTAGCTTTCCTTTCTTGACAAATCTCATCACCCCTTTCATTGGCGACACTTTCAAAAATACCCAATCATCAACCTGAAATTCCAAGTCTCACCGGCGGTTGTCCGCATAAGAATTTTGGCGACTTTGGGCTGTCAACAATCGATCTCGGATCACTTTGACTTTTTCCACCGCTTGCTGAATCAATTCAGGGCCTATTAGCTGTACCTCTCCTATTTCGAACCATCCGATCGGGGACCTGCATTTCCTTCCATATAGAGCTTCATACGGAGCCATCTGAATACTGGAATGGTAGCTATTGTTATAGGCAAACTCAATCAGAGGTAAATGATCATCCCAACTACCACCAAAATCTAATACACATGCTCGTAGCTTATCTTCCAAAGTCTGAATAGTATGTTCGGCTTGCCTATCAGTTTGCGGATGAAATGCCGTGCTAAGCTTCACTTGGGTACCTAGACCTTCTTGGAAGGACTTCCAGAACTTCGCTGTAAACTGTGCTCCTCTATCTGTGATAATGGATAGTGGAATACCAAGGAGTCGCACAATTTCCTTCAGATACAACCTTGCATAGTCTTTCACTGAGTATGTGGTTCTGACTGGAAGAAAATGAGCTGCTTTCGTGAGTCTATCCACGATCACCCATATAGAATCATACTTACCTTGGGAACGAGGTAACTCCACAATAAAATCCATGTTGATTACTTCCCATTTCCAAGTAGGAATTTCCATTTCTTGCAATAATCCTCCTGGCTTTTGATGTTCAATCTTTACTTGTTGGCAATTTGGACATTGGGCTACAAATTCTGCTATGTCTCTCTTCATGCCATCCCACCAATATATCAATTTAAGATCGCGATACATCTTAGTTGCACCTGGGTGAATAGAATACCGAGAACAATGGGCTTCTTCTAGAATTCGTCGGCGCAATTCTTCCACATTCGACACACATAGCCTGCTTCGGTATCTAAGAATTCCATTCGTGGAAACTTCAAATGGAGACTCCTATTTTTCATAAAATATGTCTCTGTAATGGCTCAACTGAGGATCTTCATATTGCCGCTCTTTCACTTCCTTATCCAAGGACGAAATTGTGGGATCGTTAATACTAATCCCTGCATTACCCGAATCAATTACACGTACTCCAAGATTAGCTAGCTGGTGAAGCTCATGAGTCATCTCTTTCTTTTCCGGAGTGACTTTGCATAAGCTGCCCATTGATCGGCGGCTAAGCGCATCGGCTACTACATTTGCCTTTCCGGGATGGTACAAAATGTTCACATCATAATCTTTTAACAATTCTAACCACTGCCTCTGCCGCAGATTTAACTCTTTTTGCTTGAAAATGTACTGAAGACTCTTGTGATCTGTATAAATATCGACATGCACTCCATACAAGTAATGTCTCCACATTTTCAGTGCATGAATAATCGCAGCCAATTCGAGACCATGAGTTGGGTAGTTCTTTTCATGTTTCCGCAGCTGTCTCGAAGCATATGCAATAACTCTACCATGTTGCATTAAAACGCATCCTAACCCAACACCGAAAGCATCACAGTACACCACGTAACCATCTGACCCTTTTGGAAGTGTTAAGACTAGAGCTGAGGTTAATCTGTCTTTCAACTCTTGGAAGCTGCGTTCACAAGCATCATTCCATTGAAATTTAACTAACTTCTGGGCTAGCTTCGTCAATGGGGCTGAAATAGAGGAAAATCACTCTACGAATCTTCTGTAGTAACCAGCCAAACCTAGAAAACTACGCACTTCTGTAGGCGTCGTAGGCCTTGGCCAAGTATTTACAGCTTCAATTTTCTGATTGTCGACTCGAATGCCATCATTTGAAATAACATGGCCCAGAAATGTTACAGAATTCAGCCAAAACTCACACTTTGAAAATTTTGCATACAATTCTCGGGCTCGAAGAATTCCAAGTATAATACATAAATGATCTGTGTGTTCTGATTCTGTGCGAGAATATACCAGAATATCATCAATAAATACTATCACGAATAGATCCAAAAGAGACCTGAATACATTATTCATCAAATTCATGAACACTGCCGGAGCATTAGTCAACCCAAACGACATTACTCGGAACTCATAATGGCCATATCTCGTTTTGAAAGCTGTTTTAGGAATATCTGCTTCTCTAAATCTCACTTGATGATAACCCGACCTCAAGTCTATTTTTGAGAACCACTTGGCGCCCTGTAGTTGATCAAACAAGTCATCAATCCTTGGAAGAAGATATTTGTTCTTTATTGTCACATTATTCAACTGCCTATAATTGATGCACATTCGGAGGGAACCGTCTTTATTTCTCACAAACAAGACCGGTGCTCCCCACAGTGAAGAACTGGGTCTGATAAACCCCTTTTCAAGCAAATCTCTCAACTGCACCTTTAGCTCTTTCAATTCTGTCGGAGACATTCGATAAGGAGGAATAGAAATAGGATTGGTGTCCGGCAACACATCAATGGCGAAGTCAATTTCTCTTTCTGGAGGAAGAACTGGAAGTTCATCTGGGAATACATCTGGAAATTCATTCACTACCAGAATGGATTAGAAAGTTGGCGACCTTGCTTCGGTGTCATGAACTCGGACAAGATGATAAATATAGCCCTTGGCTATAATCTTCCTTGCCTTAAGGTAGGAAATAAACCTACCTTTTGGAGACGCTGTATTAACCTTCCATTCAAGCACGGGCTCTCCCGGAAATTGAAATCGAACCACTTTCATTCGGCAATCGACATTAGCATAACACGAGGCCAACCAATCCATACCCATAATTACATCGAAATCTAACATTTCCAGCTCAACTAAATCAGCTTTAGTTTGGCGGCCACATATCACAAGTACACAATTTTTATACACTTGTCTCGCTATCACGGGATCACCAATCGGAGTCGATACCTCAAAAGGTTTGATTGGCTCAGGTTTCACCCCAATACGACCAGCAACATATGGAGTAATGTAAGAGAAAGTAGAGTCCGGATCTATCAATGCATACACATCATGGGCGAATATGAACAATATACCTGTAACCACATCCGGGGAGTACTCAAGATCCTGTCGTCCGGTTAAAGCATACACGCAGGGCTGAGTGGCACCTGAAGTAGATGTTCCCTCTCGGCCTCTACCTCGGCCTGCTGGAATCTGGGAAGTCTGGCCTACCGGGCGTACTGAAGATGAACCGGCCGCTGATCCTGTGGGCTGAGTCCCAACTCTACCTCTCATCGACGGGCAATCTCTCATCATGTGCCTAATCTGTCCACAGGCATAGCAAGCATCCGAACCCTGACGACATCGTCTGGAATGTAACCTACTGCACTGGCTGCACTGCGGTACTGGGGGTCTCCTCTGGCTATAATCTCCCCCAAACTGAGAATCTGGGGCCCTCGAACTCTGACCCTGTCCTGAACGAAAGGAGCGATCAAATATCCTACCTATAAATTAAGGAGGTGCACTGGTCACTGACTAGCCAGAATGTCGAGAATAAGTCTGCCTTGATCCCCCTCTATACTCACTACCTGTCGCTTTAGATCTGGCCCTCTTGCTTTGCCTTCTATCAATGTCGCGATCACCCCTTTGCGGATGTCGTTGTCCTTCTAAATTCTGGGCATGGGCTTGTATTCAGGAAATGTCCATCCCGTCTTGCAACGAAGCCATCAAACAATCCTTGAACAAATGTGGCCCCAAGCCACTCACAAATCTATGTACCCGATCTCCCATGTCGGCCACCATAGTCGGAGCATATCTAGCCAAAGAATTAAATTGCAGGTTATACTCCCGGGTACTCATGTTTCCTTGCTTCAAATTTAGAAATCGATCCGATCTAGCTCGGCGGACCTCGGGTGGCAAATAATGACGAATAAAAGCATTTACAAATTCTTGCCACACGGGAGGAGGCTAATTCTCTTCTCTCGATGTTATCCAATTATTATGACACAATACCGCCACATCTCGGAGGAAATAATAATCTTCAACGTCCTCAACATCTCATCAATGAAACCTTGCGGGTCTTCATCCGGCTTTGACCCGAAAAACTCCGGAGGATTTAGACTCATAAAATCACGGGCTCTGGTACTAGCTGTCCGATCACTTGAACCCATATTTTGCCGCTGTGCCTATGCGGCAGCCAATTGTGTCAATAAATAAATGGCCTCGGTCACTTGTTGACCCGAAGCAACCGGTGGAGGAATTGGAGCTGAAGCTCCTCCTTGTTCTTCTACGTTGGGCGGGGTAGAGGAAGTATTAGATAGAGCCTCATTATGTGACTCGCCCTCTTCTACATTCATGGGCGGCTCTCGTTCTACCCGCCTTTTTGTCGTAGTCTTGCCCTTCTGGTCGGCTGTAGATTTTCCCTTTGGCGGCATTCTGAAATCACAACACACTATTAGGGAGGTTAGAATCATATACACGGCTCTATCGCACGATCTCATAAGAAGAAAGATGGTCATTTTTCCTAAATGCCCTGTAGCCTCTTGTTTATTAGCGTGGTGCGCAACATACCATAAACAAGACTATACTAGACACGACTTATAGACACTTCCTAGGACTGAACTGCTCTGATACCACTTTTGTCACGACCCGGCTAGGGGCCGCGATGTGTACCTGGGCTAACCACCGAGCACCGCTCGTTCTATTACTCATCATACTCAATTATAAGAAAATCATCTTTCATTTTGAAAACATAATTACTTTCATATACATATGCCTCTCGGCCATCAAAATAATATATATATATATAGATATATATATATAGATATATATATACATAATAGCATCCTCGTGACACCATATAACCCACACTGCATATCTACGAGCCTCTAATGGAGTGCTAGACATAAGGACGGGACAAGACCCCGTCATGCCCAAAATGCATATACATGAATATACACAAAAGAATAATCATAGCACCTCCGGAACAATGGAGTGCTCTCAAATCAGCTACTGGCTCCTACGAGTCCGGATCAAGCTCACCTCCCTGTCTACCTGTGGGCATGAACACAGTGTCCAAAGAAAACGGACGTCAGTACGAACATTGTACTGAGTATGAGAGGCATAAATAATAATGAAACATCAATGAAATGAGGAGGCATTAAATGAGGAGCAATCTGTAACTGACAGTGAATCATAAAATAAATAAATCAAGCTGTCTTACTCATACTCGTTATCATATCATATATGCATAAATGTATAAGTATAAGCATAAGCTGCCCGTCCATATAGGTACGGTGTGATAATGTATAAGCTGCCCGTCCATATAGGTACGGTGTGATAATGTATAAGCTGCCCGTCCATATAGGTACGGTGTGATAATAATTAACCTACATCCAGGCCTCCCGCGTTCGGGGTATAACCTGCCCACTATAGTGGTGTATATATCTGCCCGACCATATAGGTACGGTGTAATATCATCATCATATGCTCATCATAATATGCTCATCATAGTATGCCCATCATAATATGCTCATCATAATACATGCATGAAGACTCAAGGACAACTATACTTTATCAGGGTGACGTAAGGTCGTGATCCCCCGATTTCATTATGGTGAATTCACAAGCATTCTGCCTCACCTTGAAGGGAGTAGTATATGAGGTGAGTGTTTACAATGCATAACATCATCGGCTTCATGGTACTCTGCCTCAACTTGAAGGGACAATACATGAGGTGAGTGTATACAATACATGACATACTTAACTTAATGGTGTTCTGCCTCACCTCGAAAGGAATAATGTATGAGGTGAGTGTATACAATACATGACAGACTTGACTTAATGGTATTCTGCCTCACCTCGAAGGGAATAATGTATGAGGTGAGTGTCTACAACATACGACATTATTAGCGTTATAGGGACGTCATATCATGAACTCTAGAATCTTTAGACTCAAGCTCATCATCATCATCATTGGACTCATAACATATCTCTTATCTCATATAGCTATTCATAATCATAGACTCTTGACTTTCCGGTATATGTAGAGAATTCATGGAGAGAAAGGAGAATCATACCATCGGATTCATGCCATAGAAAGAAAGGACTAGCCTCACATACCTTTTCGTCTAGCTACTCTATCGCTTGAACATTCCTCTCCAATATGTACGCTTCTACCTTCAAGAGAATTCGCGTTAACGTTAGTTAATCGACTATAAGAACGTGTTACTATTTCTGGGGAAAATTGGGCAGCACTTCCTTTGTTTATACTACTTTCCCCATATTCTATATCAACCCCCAAACGTTAATAACAACATTCACAATATAGCAACAACAATCATCATTTATCAACATTTACCACAATTCACCATTTCTCTTCAATTTCTCCACAATTATGGTTATAGCTCATTATCGCATTTTCTCATATATAATACTCATTCCATGGTCTAAATGTCACTTATAACATATTCACAATCACAACATACCAACATTCATGATTCATCCTAACCATTATTCAACAATGACACTATTCACTCATTTATGACCCATTTTCTATGTCTTTCTACAATTCAAGTGTCTTAGCCTTCCAATACCTTAAACGATATGATATGGTCATGAAACTTACCTTAGATGATGGATGAACAATCCTTGAATGGAAATACTCTTCTAGCACCAAAACCCTATTTCACTCCTCTTGGGATTTCTTGGCTTGGATGCCTTTCACTAGGTTTCATACACTTGTTTTCATGGATTGAAGTAGTTGATCATGGATTTCCTTTGATTTTCTTGTGGATGAATGTTAGAGAGTGTTCTAGAGGTTTCTTGACTTGTGGAGTGAAAATGAAATGAGAAAGGGTCCCTTATATTAAATCATGAAAGCTGTCCCGACCAACTTATACGGACCAACATACGGTCCGTATATTTTTCACTGGTCGTATGTCTGGACCGTATGTTTGGTCCAGTGAAGTGTGCCATTCTGGGCTGAACCTACGGCTGGACATACGGTCCGTGTATTTTATACGGCCAGTATCTCTAGCCATATAATGTCCAGCTATCCGAGACCTGTTGTCGTCGACTCGTTTGATCTCCGATCCTTATGGAACCTTCTTGACACTTGCTTAACACCTCAATACCAATCTAAGGGACGTCATTACTCTTCTCTAAGACGTTATTACGCCATCATTAACTCGTCGCTTAAAATTCCTGCCCGACACATAACATATCCTTTACTTTCTTTGTCAAACTTCTTCCTTTTGGTCAAATGTCTTTGTATCTCGATTAGGATCATCAAATGCTATCTCTTACTTATCAACTCATTGTATACGTCGTTCTATTCCCTAGCCTATTCACTGTACATTAACGGGGAATTTTTCAAGGTGTAACATCCACTCGTGAATGGCATCCTCTGAAACACCCTACCGGGTCGCTGGTGCTCATATTTTACCTATTGACAATTTCCACACTTAGCCACAAAATCAACTATATCCCTCTTCATATGGTGCCACCAATAGTGCTATCTCAAGTCACGGTACATCTTAGTCACTCCTGGATGAATGCAATAGCGAGAGCTGTGGGCCTCAGATAAGATCAACTGAATCAGGTCACCAACACGAGGAACGCACATGCGTCCTCTAATCCTCAAAATTCCCTCAGAATCAATCACGACCTCTTTGGCCTCATCTCTCTACACCTTATCTCGGATCTTGCTCAACTGAGAATCCTCAAACTGATGAGCCTTGATCCGATCCAATAACGATGATCTAGCCTCTATACAAGCTAAAATCCTCCGCGGGGTCGAGATGTCGAGACAGACAAAACGGTTGGCCAGAGTCTGAACCTCCATGGCCAACGGACGCTCGAAAACAAGGCATCAGCCACCACTGCCTATACTCACTGCCTTGCGACTCAAGGCATCAACCACCACATTGGCTTTACCAGGGTGATACAGAATAGAGATGTCATAATCCTTCAGGAGCTCAATCCATTGGCGTTGCCTAGAATTAAGATCTCTCTGGGTAAACACATGCTAAAGGCTACGGTGATCGGTAAAAACCTCACAATGGACACCGTACAAGTAATGCCTCCAAAGTTTCAAAGCGAAGACTACTGTCACGACCCAGCCCCGTGGGCCATGACTAGTGCCCTAACTGGACACCCATACAGACTTTCTTACCAGATCGACATATCAAAGACTTATTCAAATTTAACATACGTTATTTATATGGATACTGAGAAACAAACGTCATCTTAAGCGGTCACCTGTAAAAAAAATATCATACCAAATGCCGGCAGGCTGGCGGAATACACATCGCCCGAATATACACACATATACAAACAGGTGGGCCGTTTTGGCCATAATAGCAAACGGGACCGCTTAAGGCACAAATCACAGACATAATCGAACAAACACGACCCATGACCCACATATATGTCTACAGGCCTCTACAAACCATAACAGAAACATATAACGGGACAGGGTCCCGCCGTACCCTCAAATAGTCATATATACAGAAATGTGTATGACAAAAGATATGTACCAAAATATGAGCTCCGGATCAAAGGAGTACTCCAAATAGCAGAATAAGTGTCCTACACTGGCGGGTCACCAGAACGAACGTCTGTACCTGCGGGCATTTAACGCAGCCCCCGAAGAAAGGGGGTCAGTACGAAATATGTACTGAGTATGTAAAGCATGAAATACAGTAATCCGAATCATAACTGAAGTGAGGAGTACAGAAAATGGATACAAAATTAGTATATCAAAACTTGTGTGGAAAATATAAATAATGCAAATAAAAATCATGCATAGGGCTCAGGAACGTGGTCGCCACTCCGACGCTGGCGCCACAACACATCATACTCCAGAAGGTTTCAAATATCCGTACAATCCCTGAACATATCGTATCATCATAACATATCACACCATCAGAACATATCATATGCCATATCACATCATAACGCCGTATATATGCGGTACCCGGCCCTATGGCGAGGTCTCGGGAACCGTAACACATCATACTGCCGAATATAACATAGTGCGCACGATCACAAAACCGGCCCGGTATCCGGCGAACGATATCATAGTAGTATGCACGAGCGGAGTAGTGAGGAAACCATATGCATATAAGTACATAAATAAATTTCAAAACTCAATGGACAAACATATTTACCGACATCTGAAGGCTCAAAAATAAGATTCGGGTCAATCGGAATTAGTATAAGAAAGTTACGAGCTTTTGAAGTACAAAACCTTCTAAAAATATTTCATAAGACATACTTGGAAATTCAAGTATCATTCATATTAGAAAACTTTCGAACATCATTATGGATCGAATATTCCTATTAGGAAACTTTCGAATAACATTATGGATCAAATCAAATGGAGACTTTTGGACCATATTTGCGTACCAAAATATTCATCAAAGATTTAGTCCTCTCGATTTTTCATTCGAACAACATTCGGAAACATAATCACTAGAGTCTTCGAATATCACAAATATGTATCAAGCCATATGAAATAGCTTATGGAAGTCAAAGATGTTAGACATCCTAGTGGCTCTAAGAGTAGGATTTTCTTTATAAGCATACATATACATTTTTGTTCATTTCAAAAGAATCATGCCGAAAGAAGGAAAGGTAGGCTTTACATACCACGATCGCTCACTAACCAAATCCCGACTCAAGTCTCGGGCTCTCCAATATCTACAATAACGTTATCAATTACCAAACATTAGCTACAAGTACTTAGAAATTCAATTCTAACTAGTACTTGTCTACAGAAATTTCGGCAGCATCTCCCCTGTAAATTCAACATCCCCGAGAATTCAACTCGGCCAAATTCATCAACAACCATACCAACAATACCAACAACCATACCAATAACATCAATAATCAATTTAAAGCGCATTCTAATAGTTGTAACCTTCTATCTCTACGTAGCTTATCACATTCAATTCAACTACGCATTTTCAAGCCAATATCAACGCTCACATATTCATTACTAATCCAAGATCATTCAAACACAATTCAAGAACGCTTTAAACAATTTGTGCAATATTCAAAAAATCCCACTAACACCATATTCCACCCGAAACTTCTACAAATGCAACGAAACTACGACGACACATTTTCTTCTTTCAAATTCATAAACTACAACAACAATTCATACGTTAGCAACGTTATTCCCGCAAATACAAGAACTACATTAATGACCATGGTGGCTTCCAAAACAGCCCACAATCATCACAACTTCAACTCGAATCACCAAATTATCATTTTCATCATAGAATACATATCAACAACAACCAAATTACTACATAAAAATTAGTTCATCTTCCCTACACTACACACACATACACGACCACATACACTCACACATACCCACACGGCCCACACACAACATACGACATTTCCATGATTTTCATTCAATTCTTCTCACTACAACATATATATACGCCTTCCATAACATAAAAAAGGATAGAATTCTTACCTTTTCTTTAATTTTTCACTTGCCACCAAAGTGGTTTTCTTGCCTAAATAATTGTACCACGTTGAAGAGGGTCTTGAACTTAGTAGGAATTCGAGAAGAAATAAATTTTTGGATCAAAGATTGGAAGCTTCAAATTTTTTTTCTTTTGCTTGTTGGCCGAATTTCCCTTCTTTTTTTTTCCTCTCAACTTTTGTCTTCTTGAAAGTTCTGGAATAATGAATAATTTGTGGCCCCTTTATCCTTTTATTACATGGGTTTAATTTTTACATGGGCTTGGACCATTTTTTTTTCCATGGCCGGCCACCCCATAGATTTGGGCCTCTCCTTTTTTTTTTTTTTTCATTTTTCCCTAGCCCATTTACTTTGGTTAATATTTTGTAAGTCACGAAACTAATTTCCGAAATTCCAATTATTGCCCTTAGCCTCCCTCGATATTTCCGCATCAATATTTTTCATGAACAACATATATATTAAATAAAATCAAAATATTTCCTTCTCTCTTACTAGTCACAATTATTGCAAATTTTTCGAATATGCAAAATACGGGATATAACATCCTCCCCCCCTTTAGAACATTCGTCCTCGAATGTTAAACTAGTCTTATAAGGTCTTGCACGCATTTCGGGGGAGTTTCTTTTTATGGACAGCACATATAATTTATTCACTGATCAATATAACCAGTTTAAGGAATTTAGATTACATGTGGGCATAGGAAACAAGTGAGGGTACTTCTTCTTCATCTCGTCCTCTGCTTCCCAGGTCATTTCTTCTCGGTTATTGTTTCGCCACAAGACCTTAACAGAAGGCACATCTTTGGTGCGCAATCTCCTCACCTGGCGATCCAAAATAGCTACAGGCTGTTTTTCATAGGACAGTTCCTCTGTTACCTGGATATCCTCTATAGGAAATATTCTGGAAGGATCACCAATACACTTACGGAGCATTGATACATGAAATACCGGATGCACTGCTTCCAGATCAGATGGTAAGTCTAACTCGTAGGCAACCTCGCCTATCTTTCGAATAATCTGATAAGGCCCAACATATCGCGGACTGAGCTTTCCTTTTCTGCCGAATCTCATTACACCTTTCATAGGTGACACTTTCAGAAATACCCAGTCACCAATATGGAACTCTAAAGGTCGACGTCGTTTATCTGCATATGATTTCTGTCGACTCTGGGCTGCTAATAATAGTTCTCGAATGAGTTTCACCTTATCGACTGCTTGTTGGATCATATCTGGACCAATCAATTTACTTTCACCCACATCGAACCAACCAATCGGAGACCTGCATTTTCTACCATATCGGGCTTCATACGGCGCCATCTGAATGCTGGAATGATAACTATTATTATAAGCAAATTCAATAAGCGGCAAATGATCATCCCAACTACCTCTGAAATCAATAACACAGGCCCGTAGCATATCTTCCAGCGTCTGAATAGTACGCTCGGCCTGTCCGTTAGACTGAGGATGGAATGCTGTACTAAAGCTCACCTGGGTCCCTAATCCTTCCTGAAATGACCTCCAGAAATTAGCTGTAAACTGGGCACCCCTGTCGGTTATAATAGATATAAGAACTCCGTGAAGTCTTACTATCTCTCTAATGTACAACCGGGCATAATCCTCAGCCGAATAAGTAGTCCTGACCGGAAGAAAATGGGCTGATTTTGTCAACCTATCAACAATAACCCATATAGAATCATACCTGCGTGGAGTGTGCGGTAAACCTGTATTGAAATCCATATTAATTATTTCCCATTTCCAAGCTGGAATTTCCATTGCCTGTAACAATCCACCGGGCTTTTGATGCTCGATCTTAACCTGTTGACAATTTGGGCACTGAGCAACGAACTCTGCGATATCTCTTTTCATACCATCCCACCAATATAAACATCTGAGATCATGGTACATTTTAGTGGATCCAGGATGAACAGAATACCGAGCATAATGTGCCTCTCCCATAATCTGTCGCCGCAGCCCTGCAACGTCAGGTACACATAACCTGCCTCCATATAGTAATACCCCGTCAGGTGAAATCTCGAATTGGGTCTTTTCCTTATCAAGGGCTGTGTCCCTGTACTGTACCAGAATAGGGTCCTCGAACTGACGTCGTTTTACCTCTTCCATAATAGATGATTCAGCAACTTCTCAGACAGAAACCCCAATATTTCCAGAATCGACCAAACGGACTCCAAGACTGGCCAGCTGATGAATCTCACGAACTAATTCTTTCCTTTCTGGCTGCACGTCGGTCAGACTGCCCATGGACTTGCGGCTAAGTGCATCGGCTACAACGTTGGCTTTTCCAGGATGATACAAAATGTCAATGTCATAATCTTTCAATAACTCGAGCCATCTCCTCTGCCGCAAATTCAACTCCTTTTGCTTAAAAATATACTGAACGCTTTTGTGATCCGTATAGATATCAACATGAACCCCATATAAGTAATGCCGCCATATCTTCAAAGCATGAATTACCGCGGCTAGTTCCAGATCATGAGTAGGATAATTTGTCTCATGCGGTCTGAGCTGTCAGAAAGCATAGGCTATAACTCGACCATGCTGCATTAGTACACAACCTATCCCAATACCGGAAGCATCACAATAGATAACATACCCATCTGGCCCCTCGGGAAGAGTTAGAACCGGAGCTGTAATCAACTTTTCCTTCAGCAACTGGAAGCTGCGTTCACAAGCATCGGTCCATTGAAATTTTGCTGCCTTTTGAGTTAACTTCGTTAATGGTGCTGCAATAGAAGCAAAATTCTCCACAAATCTCCTGTAATATCAGGCCAATCCCAGAAAACTGCGTACCTCAGTCGGTGTCGTAGGCCTAGGCCAATTCTGCATGGCCTCAATCTTCTGTGTATCGACCCGAATACCATTTGCTCCGACGATATGCCCCAAGAATGCCACTGAGGTCAACCAGAATTCACACTTAAAGAACTTAGCATATAATTTCTGTTGCCGAAGTGTACCAAGTACTGTCCTCAGATGATCTGAATGATCCTCTGCTGATCGTGAATAAACCAGAATGTCATCAATAAATACGATCACGAACATGTCTAGAAACGGCCTGAATACCCGATTCATCAAATCCATAAACACTGCTGGGGCGTTGGTCAGCCCAAAAAGACATCACCCTGAACTCATAATGCCCATATCGGGTCCTGAAAGCAGTCTTTGGAATATTTGCCTCTCGTACCCGCACCTGATGATAGCCCGAGCGCAAGTCTATCTTCGAAAAATATTTAGCACCCTGCAACTGGTCAAATAAATCATCAATCCGGGGGAGGGGATATTTATTCTTTATAGTCACCTTATTCAGCTGTCTGTAATCAATGCACATCCGCAACGACCCGTCTTTCTTTCTTACAAACAATACCGGTGCTCCCCAAGGTGACGTACTGGGTCTGATGAAGCCTTTTTCTAATAAATCTTTCAGCTGCTCCTTTAATTCTTTCAATTCTGCAGGTGCCATTCTGTAAGGAGGAATAGATATAGGCTGAGTATCTGGTAGCATATCTATCGTGAACTCGATCTCCCGTTCAGGTGGAAAACCTGGAAGCTCGTCCGGAAATACATCTGGAAATTCATTGACAACCGGGACTAACTTGAGAGTAGGTGTCTCTGCTTTAATATCGTGTACGCAAACCAGATGATAAATATACCCTTTCTGAATCATCTTCCTGGCCTTGAGGTATGAAATAAACTTACCCCTCGGCGATGCTGTATTTCCTGCCCATTCTATAACTGGTTCCCCGGGAAACTGGAAACGAACTACCTTTTTCTGACAGTCAACATTAGCGTAACAAGAGGCTAACCAATCCATGCCCATAATAACAACTAATTCCACCATATCTAATTCTACCAAATCGGCCTTAGTGCAACGGCCACATATAATCACAGAACAATCCTTATATACCTGCCTCGCTATAATAAAATCCCCGACCGGTGTAGCTACCTCGAACGACTCTATAGGTTCAGGTGTTATCCCAATTTTTCTAGCAACGAGGGGAGAAATATATGATAAAGTAGAACCTGGATCGATCAATGCATATACAGCTCTAGAAAAGACCAATAATGTACCTGTGACTACATTTGGCGACGCCTCCTGATCCTGTCGGCTAGCCAATGCATATATGCGGTTCGAGGGACCGCTAGAATCAGAAACCCCGCCACGGCCTCTACCGCGGCCCGCCGGCGCTGGCATACCCCGCCCCGCAGGGCGCATAGCTGAAGGAGTGGAAGACGAACCAGCAGCTGATCCCGTCGGCTAAGCTGCACCACCAGAACCACCCGCCAACGGACAATCTCTCATAATATGGCCCTGGCGGCCACAAGAAAAACAGACACCTGTAGCTCGATAGCACTCTCTTGGGTGAGACCTCCCATAATAAGAACACCGAGGCATAGGTGGTCTCGCCTGACTGGAACCTCGGCTCACCTGCGAACCTGAAGCCCTGGAGCTCTGGCCCGCTCCTGAGTGTCCTGCACCGTCAAATCGTCTGCCTGTAGACTGTGGACGTGTACTCCAGCCTGACTGAGGGGGATATCTGCCATACTGTTGTTGTGGCTGCCCGCCTCGAGACTCCCCTGAATAACTGGCTGATCTAGCCCCCTTGGGCTGCCTCCTGTCACGATCTCTATCAGGCTGGCGCCCTCTGTGCCGGTCCTCTATACCCTGCGCGTAGGCCTGTAACCGGGCAATGTCCATCCCAGTCTGTGACGCCATTGTCATACAGTTATCCACCAAATAATGATCCAGCCCTGTCACGTACTGATGCATCCGGTCAGCCATATCAGCTACTATGGTAGGCGCATATCTGGCCAGAGAATCAAACTCTAAGCTGTACTCTCGGACACTCCTGCCTCTCTGCCTCAGCTGTAAAAATCTGTCAACTCTCGCCCGCCGCAACTCTGGGGGCAAAAAGTGGCTGAGAAAAGCTACTGTAAACTCATCCCACACAGCGGGAGGAGCATCCTCGCCTCTGGACAGCACCCAAGACTCGTACCAATTAATCGCTACGTCCTGCAATCTGTGTGAAGCCAGCTCGACAAACTCAGTCTCAGAAGCCCTGACCAGTCTCAGTGTGCGCTGCATCTGTCGAATGAAATCCTGGGGGTCCTCCTCGGGCTTAGACCCGTAGAACTCTGGGGGATTACAGGTCAAGAAATCACGGACCCTCAAACTATCGCGTCTGTCACCATCATCACCCCTTAGCCCGCGTCTGCGAGCCTGTCCTGCTACTAATGTCGTCAATAACTGCACAGCATCCCTCATCGCCCTGTCCTCCGCCCCTGGCTAGGGAGCTGGAGGTTCGGGCGCTGGGGCCTCTGGAGCTAATGGTGGAGCCGCTCCAAGCTCCTCTGATGATGGGGGTGTAGCAGAACCCGCTGACTGGGGCGCAATATCGGGCATAGTCTGAGCACGAGCCCGAGTGACCCTCTGTATCTGACTGGTCTCTCCTGCCACTGCTTTGCCCTTCTGGGCAGTCGTCGTCTTCTTCGGAGGCATCACTGTAAACATAACAATCGGTCAGAAAGAAATCATCCTAATAGCACAGCTCTATCGCACGATCTAAGATCCAAAGAAAGGTAACACCCTAAATGTCCTGTAGCCTCCTGTTTATAGATGTGGTGCATAACACACCGATAAACAAGACTCTACTAGACACGGCCTGTAGACATTCCGAGGACAAACCTCTCTGATACCAATTTTGTCATGACCCAGTCCCGTGGGCCGTGACTAGTGCCCTCACTGGACACCCATACAGACTTGCTTACCGGATCGACATATCAAAGACTTATTCAAATTTAACATACGTTATTTATACGAATACTGAGAAACAGACGTCATCTTAAGCGGACACTTGTAACAAAAATATCATACCAAAAGCCGGCAGGCTGGCGGAATACACATCGCCCGAATATACACACATATACAAACAAGTGGGCCGTTTTGGCCATAATAGCAAACGGGACCGCTTAAGGCACAAATCACAGACATAATCGAACAAACACGACCCATGACCCACATATATGTCTACAGGCCTCTACAAACCATAATAGAAACATATGACGGGACAGGGCCCCGCCGTACCCTCAAATAGTCATATATACAGAAATGTGTATGACAAAAGATATGTACCAAAATATGAGCTCCGGATCAAAGGAGTACTCCAAATAGCAGAATAAGTGTCCTACACTGGCGGGTCACCAGAACGAACGTCTGTACCTGCGGGCATGAAACGCAGAACCCGAATAAAGGGGGTCAGTACGAAATATGTACTGAGTATGTAAAGCATGAAATACAGTAATCCGAATCATAACTGAAGTGAGGAGTACAGAAAATGGATACAGAATTAGTATATCAAAACATGTGCTGAAAATATAAATAATGCAAATGAAAATCATGCATAGGGCTCAGGAACGTGGTCGCCACTCCGACGCTGGCGCCACAACACATCATACTCCAAAAGGTTTCAAATATCCGTACAATCCCTGAACATATCGTATCATCATAACATATCACAAGATCATAACATATCAAATGCCATATCACATCATAACGCCGTATATATGCGGTACCCGGCCCTATGGCGAGGTCTCGGGAACCGTAACACATCATACTGCCGAATATAACATAGTGCGCACGATCACAAAACCGGCCCGGGATCCGGCGAACGATATCATAGTAGTATGCACGAGCGGAGTAGTGAGGAAACCATATGCATATAAGTACATAAATAAATTTCAAAACTCGATGGACAAACATATTTACCGACATCTGAAGGCTCAAAAATAAGATTCGGGTCAATCGGAATTAGTATAAGAAAGTTACGAGCTTTTGAAGTACAGAACCTTCTAAAAATATTTCACAAGCCATACTTGGAAATTCAAGTATCATTCATATTAGAAAACGTTCGAACATCATTATGGATCGAATATTCCTATTAGGAAACTTTCGAATAACATTATGGATCAAATCAAATGGAGACTTTTGGACCATATTTACGTACCAAAATATTCATCAAAGATTTAGTCCTCTCGATTTTTCTTTCGAACAACATTCGGAAACATAACCACTAGAGTCTTCGAATATCACAAATATGTATCAAGCCATATGAAATAGCTTATGGAAGTCAAAGATGTTAGCCATCCTAGTGGCTCTAAGAGTAGGATTTTCTTTATAAGCATACATATACATTTTTGTTCATTTCAAAAGAATCATGCCGAAAGAAGGAAAGGTAGGCTTTACATACCTCGATCGCTCACTAACCAAATCCCGACTCAAGTCTCGGGCTCTCCAATATCTACCATAACGTTATCAATTACCAAACATTAGCTACAAGTACTTAGAAATTCAATTCTAACTAGTACTTGTCTACAGAAATTTCGGCAGCATCTCCCCTGTAAATTCAACATCCCCGAGAATTTAACTCGGCCAAATTCATCAACAACCATACCAACAATACCAACAACCATACCAATAACATCAATAATCAATTTAAAGCGCATTCTAATAGTAGTAACCTTCTATCTCTACGTAGCTTATCACATTCAATTCAACTACGTATTTTCAAGCCAATATCAACGCTCACATATTCATTACTAATCCAAGATCATTCAAACACAATTCAAGAACGCTTTAAACAATTTGTGCAATATTCAAACAATCCCACTAACACCATATTCCACCCGAAACTTCTACAAATGCAACGAAACTACGACGACGCATTTTCTTCTTTCAAATTCATAAACTACAACAACAATTCATACGTTAGCAACGTTATTCCCGCAAATACAAGAACTACATTAATGACCATGGTGGCTTCCAAAACAGCCCACAATCATCACAACTTCAACTCGAATCACCAAATTCTCATTTTCATCATAGAATACATATCAACAACAACCAAATTACTACATAAAAATTAGTTCATCTTCCCTACACTACACACACATACACTCACACATACCCACACGGCCCACACACAACATACGACATTTCCATGATTTTCATTCAATTCTACTCACTACAACATATATATACGCCTTCCATAACATAAAAAAGGATAGAATTCTTACCTTTTCTTTAATTTTCCACTTGCCACCAAAGTGGTTTTCTTGCCTAAATAATTGTACCACGTTGAAGAGGGTCTTGAACTTAGTAGGAATTCGAGAAGAAATAAATTTTTGGATCAAAGATTGGAAGCTTCAAATTTTTTCTCTCTTTTGCTTGTTGGCCGAATTTCCCTTCTTTTTTTTTGCTCTCAACTTTTGTCTCCTTGAAAGTTCTTGAATAATGAATAATTTGTGGCCCCTTTTTCCTTTTATTACATGGGTTTAAATTTTACATGGGCTTGGGCCATTTTTTTTTCCATTGCCGGCCACCCCATAGATTTGGGCCTCTCCTTTCTTTTTTTTTTTTTTTCATTTTTCCCTAGCCCATTTACTTTGGTTAATATTTTGTAAGTCACGAAACTAATTTCCGAAATTCTAATTTTTGCCCTTAGCCTTCCTCGATATTTCCGCATCAATATTTTTCATGAACAACATATATATTAAATAAAATCAAAATATTGCCTTATCTCTTACTAGTCACAATTATTGTAAATTTTCCGAATATGCAAAATACGGGATATAACAACTACGACCAACAACTCCAAATCATGGGTAGGGTAATTCTTCTAGTGAACCTTCAACTAACGGGAAGCATAAGCTATCACTTACCCTCTTGCATCAACACCGTAACCAAACCCATACGGGAAGCATCATAATAGACCGCGAACTCCTTGCCCTCCACAGGTAAGGCTAGGATCGAGACAGTGGTCAAAAGAAGCTTGAGCTTGTGAAAGCTCTCCTCACAGTCATCCGTCCACTAGAAGGGAACGTCCTTTTGAGTCAATCTGGTCAAGGACGAAGCAATGGCAACAAAACCCTTCATAAAACAACGGTAATAACTGGCCAAACCCATAAAACTATGAATCTCAGTAACATTAGTGGGCCTCGCCCAACCCCTCACAACCTCAATCTTCTGTGGATCAACCATAATCCCCTCCTTGGACACCACATGGCCCAAGAATACTACAGACTCTAACCAGAACTCACACTTAGAAAATTTGGCAAACAAACTATGTTTCTTCAACAACCCAAGGACGGTACGATGATGGCTCTCATGCTCCACTCTACTCTTGGAATACACCAAGATGTCATCAATAAACACAATCACAAAAGAATCAAGGAACGACCTAAAAATTCCATTCATCAAGGTCATAAATGCAGCTGGGGCGTTAGTGAGCCCGAAAGACATCACTAGAAATTCATAGTGGCCATATCTCGTCCGAAATGCTTTCTTCGGAATATCCTCCGCCCTAATCTTCAACTGATGATAGCCGGTACGTAAATCAATCTTAGAAAACACCGAAGCACCCTGAAGCTGGTCAAATAGATCATTAATACGAGGCATAGGACAATTGCTCCAGATAGTGACCTTTTTCAACTGGCGGTAATCAATGCACATCCTTATGGTCCCATCTTTCTTCTTCACAAATAACACGGGAGCACCCCAAGGGGAGACGCTCGGTCTAATGAACCCCTTGCTCAATAAATCCTGCAATTGTTCCTTAAGTTCTCTCAACTCGGAAGGTGCCATCCGATATAGTGGGATGGAAATAGGATGAGTACCTGAGTCCACGTCGATACAGAAATTAATGTCACGATCGGGTAGCATACCCGGCAAATCTGACGGAAATACCTCCGCGAACTCGCTCTGAATAGGAATAGACTCAAGGGGTGGAGATGTAACAATCATATCACGAATATGCGCCAAATATGCTAAACACCCCTTACTTACTAACTTCTTCGCCCGAAGAAAGGAAATAATCTTCTTCGGAGCGGGACTAGGAGTACCTCTCCACTCAAGCCTAGGATGCCTGGCATGGCTAAAGTGACTGTCTTGGCGTGACAGTCCAAGATCGCATGATAAGGAGAAAGTCGGGACATACCCAATATAATATCAAAGTCCAACATATCCAGAATCATCAAATCTACCCAGGTGTCATACCCCATAAAAGTAACTAAACAAGACTGGTAGACTCGATCAACAACCACAGAATCTCCGACTGGAGTAGACACATGAACAGGTATATCTATGCTATCACAGGGTAAATCCCAACCAATGGCATGAAATACAGATACATACGAATAAGTGGATCCAGGATCAAATAACACGGAATAGACTGACCTCGAGCAAAAATAATACCTGCCATCATCCCATCAAGGATCTCCATCTGGAGGCCTGGCTGCTCTCGCCCTCGCGGCCTCAACTCTCACCATACAGTCAACAATGGCCTGGAACGAAGCATCCACTGCCTAAAGCTAGACACAGGGCAACTAGAGAGGACCATCCAACCGGCTAATGAACCACCGAATGCTACCGACCTCCATCAGAATCAAGGGGTAGGAGTAACTAGCCAAGTAGGAGAAGGATAGCGCATAGGTAGCGATCGGCATGTCCTCCTGACGTAGGGTGAGAAACTGACCCTGATGCTCGTTCCTCCGCGAACGTGGCACGTATCTCTCCACAAACACCCTATAGAACTGCTCCCAAGTAAGTGGGTGGGTGCACGCTGGCCTTCTAGCAAGGTAGTCCCTCCACTATGACCTCGCTCCACCACTGAATCGAAGAGTAACATACCTAACTCTGAAAATATCTGTGATCCCTACTGCATGGAGTAGCTTGTGCGTGATGACGATGAACTGGTAAGCATCCTCATCTAGTGTACCCATGAAAATTAGAGGGGCCAACCTCGTGTACCTCCTCTATGCTGGCGTGTCGTGAATCCTCACCATCTGTGAGGGAAGAAATAAGAGTCAGATACCCATTTGGTCTTTCCAGATACCAATTTGAATAAAGTATCACGATGGAAAGAAAGAAGATGAAATTTCCTAAATGTCCCATAGCCTCCCGGAGATAAGTACGGAGCTCATCATACCGATCTACAAGACTCTACTAGACACACTCTTGTATTAAAGACGGGTAACCTAGGGCTCTGATACCAACTTGTCACTCTATCGCCTTGCCCTTCATCTGAAGCTCAGAACCAAAGTAGTCTAAGCATAATCGAATTCTAAATTAGAAAACATGAATAATGATACTAATATTGCTATGATATCAATTAGATCCAATTTAACCCTAGAAATTGGGGAAACGGGCCCACAAGGGCGAAACGGGAAATTCACGAGTAAAATACCAAATTGAATCCTAGGTTTCATAACCCAATCATTAATTGTTGATTTAGCTCAAGAACTATCCCCAAATCTGATTCTAGTAAAACCCCCTAAATTGGGTATGAACCCTATTTCTCCAAATCCGAAATTCAACCTTAAAAGTGAAAGATATAAGATTATTAAGCTTAGATTCGTCACAGTTTAGTGCTAAAATCATCAATTTTATCAATTACAACCCTAGGGAGAAGTCTCCCAAAACCCTTCTTCAAATTTTACTTCTAAGGGATTCAAAAGGGAAGGGATGATTCTAAGATGATAATGCTTAAAGAGAAGTAAGTGATTAGACAAAGCTTTACCTCCAAGAAATTCCTTAATTTATCCCTAAGAACAGCCTTCTCAAGCTCCAATATCGAGTTATGACATAATGAGGGTCTAGGTCTTATTTTAAGACACATTAAATGAAATAACACTACCCGTGACCGCCACGACGGGGGTAGTGCCGCTACAGCGGTGCCGCTACGGCGGCTGGGCTGCCGCCGCAACGGTATGGTCTATTTTGCTCATGACCGTCCCAGCGGTCACTACATCGCCACAGCGGTACCGTGATACAACTTGGGAAATTTAAGAAAGGAATTGCAAGAAATTAACTCAGCTAGCTAAGAAGAAAATAAACAAAAATAAGAAACTAGCAATATTCTCATTGATTACTTTGAAATGACAGCTCTTTTACATATAAGGCATGACCTAGGGCAAAGTGAAATAAAAGAAACATAGGGGAAAATAAAGTGATTACTTATTGGACACAAATATAAAAACTAATAACTAGTAGGTAAATTACTAGCCCAACTCCGATGTACAACTCCAGAAACAGAAAGCATTACTGGAGGGAAGTACTACCGGAGGTATTGTGGGCTTACAGAACCACATCGAAATCAAGCACGGGAGAAACACCTTTCTCGTTGGTCTACGGGGCCGAAGCCCTCATTCCCGTAGAAGTTGGTGAACCGAGTCTCCGGTTCAGGTATACCACCGAGGAGTCAAACGAGGAGGCCATGGCCGTAAAACTCGATATCACAGATGAACTTCGCGAAAACGCGTTGGTCCGTATTGCAGCCCAGAAGCAGAGAATGGAAAGGTACTACAATCGGAGAGCCAATTTTTAACATTTTCAAGTTGGGGACTTGGTGCTTCGGAAAGTTACCATGAACACCAAGAATCCTAACGAAGGAAAACTGGGTCCGAACTGGGAAGGACCGTACAAGATAATCGAGGTAACGGGAAAAGGATCGTATCAGCTGGAATCCATGGACGAGCAACGGTTGCGCAATAACTGGAATGTGGCTCATTTGAAGAGATACTACTGCTAAGGTATGGACACCTCGTTTTTATCTATTAACCTTTTTCTTTTTTGCAAGAAGTCAAGTACCAGATAAAGTTAGGATCTAGGTCTGAAAACACGTGTTGCACTCTTTTCCTTAGTACGGTTTTGTCCCAAAATGGGTTTTCCGACAAGATTTTTAATGAGGCAACAAGTACAACGTGTTACTTGACAAAGACAAGGACAAACGCTCGGAAACTCGGGGTCACACCCTACGAGTGGGGACTTAATAGCGCTTACCCGATATTGAAGCTCGAATAAGCACTAGGGGACTATTGTACCCACATCGAGGTTTACCCCGATTAATGGAAAACGGAGGAGCTTAACAAATCAAAACCGGACCTTCTATATTAGGTTTCGATGTAAGGACCAAACGATCAGAATGAATCGTGTCCACTCAGTATTTGCTACGGCAAAAACCAAGACCGGACCTTCTGCATTAGGTTTTGATGTAAGGACCAAACGATCAGAATGAATCGTGTCCATTTAGTATTTACTGCGGCAAAAGCAGAAGGAAGCGGAAAAAAATCTCATATTATGTACGTACAAATACTTGCAATACAAAGATTATCGAAAGTTCGGATTACTGTATTTCGGATGTCTTCTGGTTAAAACACCCTACCCCGGTGATTATCGCCGTATTTCGGCATTGTTTCATTCATATACCATATTCCGGGCACTACGGTCAAAATTCGACTAAGGCAACAAGGTTACAATGAACCGAGCCAAAATCTTTAAATTCCCTCGACTGGGGACTGCTACATCAAAATTTGCTAAGGCTGGGATTCAGGTGTCCGAACCTAATATATGACAAGTGAATAGCCAAAAAATACCGGCCCTAAAAATGCCTAACGTAATTTGGAGACGTCTGAGTTCACAAAGCATTAGATAAGTCCCACGGGCAAACAACTCGATCAAATTCCCAGACAAAACGTACCGGACGAAGAGAAAAGCCAATACTTAGGCACAGTCCAAAATAATGACTCCGAGTCTCTGCTTGTCCTTAAAACAGACCGGCAATTGGGGACAAAGTCATAAGCATTCAAGCAAAAGAAATAAAGAAAATCAGGAAAAATACATGTTCCATTTATATGAGGTTTTTACACCGGAAACCCCTACGAAGTCAAAAAACAAAAATCATGCCAAAAAGGCAAAAAACAAAATAAAGGCTAAATACAAACCCTGATCTATCCGGTATGGCTGGATCCGGAGTGTTCGGACACTGTCCACTCGGAATCTTCGGAGTCAGTATCGAGGGCTCTCTTAGCTTCTTCCTCGACCCTTTTAGCTTCGAGTATCAGGGCCGGAAGATCCGCAAAGCTATGCCCGGCTTGCTCAATAGCGACCCTCCGAGACTTCCACTGTTCATACTCCACTGCAATCATAGTATTAGCCTCGGCAGCCTCCACACTCCTAAGGGCTTCTTCCAAGTCGGCCTCAGCCTGGGCTAGCTTTGCCACCAGTTCATCCCGCTCTTCTTCGAAGACCCTTTGGATATGAGTGGCTGACTCGAGCTCGGCCTTGAGAAGGTCATTAGCATCGGCCGTCTCCTCGAGTTCGGTTTTCAGCTCATCACATATCCGGGCCCTGTCCTCTGCTTTTCGCTCAAACACCCTCATCCGCTCCTTGTACTTGGCACTCTCAGATTTAAGCAGCCGATGCCTTTCGGCCATGCTCACGGCATCGGACTTGACCGAGTCAAGCTCCCCCCGGAGTTGAGAGAGAGTGGCTTCGAGTTCACCAAGCCTTGAGGAAAAACGAGCGTTGTCCTGGCTAAGGTCGACCTTATTCGCTTCAAGAAGCCGGTTCTTCTCGACCATCTCGGCCAACTCATTCTTTAATCGAAGGTTTTCGACCTTCACCGCGTCGAGCTCGGGTTGAAGGTTGGAAAGAGTAAATGCTCGGTTCAATTCATCCTCTTTCACCCGCAAAAGGTGCTGGAACTTCTCCGTTTCTCGACCTTGGGCATCCAGCTGGCCCTTGAGATCGTCAAATTCTTGCTGAGCGTGGACGAAGGCTTCGTTAATGAGCACTACACTCTGTAAAAGAAACAAGTTAAAACTCGGATAAACGAGAAACTAAAATTCTCAATGAATTATGCAAGGATGGCTGATAAACTTACCTGATTGCCCGCGTGCATGCCCTCGTTAATGAGACACTGCCAAGGGACTTCGTTCATCTTCCGTTTGTCCGAGTCCGAGACGAGCGGCCTCAGGTAGCTTGCTACTTCCACCGGACGAGACAAAATTCTGCAGTCCTCGGGATCTGGTTCTTCTAGGTTCCACACTTGGGGATGGGAAGATACGCACCAGGCTATCCCTGGCTCCAGTCTCAGTGGTCCGGCTAGCCGCCCTCGTGACTCGAGGGATTTGGAGATGTCCAAAACCGGCAGCTTCCCCGGTAGCAGGAGGAGTATCCGAGAACATGTCATCAAAGTTATCCGACCCTGAAGCTGGAGTTGGAGAACTCGGGCCGGCCTCAGCAGCCTCGGTAGATGCAGGGATCTCGGAAGTTGCAGCAGTCTCATAGCCGGGCAGTGGGCCCACATCCATTGGAACTTCGGTCTCGGGGACAGGCTCGGCCCTTAGATCGGTCTCGGGTGCACGCCTGGACCTTCTGGTCCTTTGCAGGGGGTTTCCTCGGATGAACCATCACCTGAAGTATCAACAAATTCAATCGACCTTAGAGGAGTCGGGTAATAAATCTCTTCCCCACCTGTGTGCAAGGCCGGAGCTGACGGTCCTTCTCCGGCTGAAAGAAGTGGTGAAATGGTGGTACCCTCCTCTGGAATAGAAGCAATGGGAGGGGTCACACCGATCCTCCGAACGAGGAACTCGGGCTCTGTTTCGTCTCTTAGAGTCCGAACGACGCTCCTCGCCTCTTCTTCGGTTTCTGCCCTTTGTCAGAGGGCTTTTTTCTCTTATTAGCGGCAGCAATGATACGGGATGTACCTGCTGAATCGAACTCGGGTGCCGATGCAGTGGGTTCGGCCGCTTGTTCCGGTCTTGGGTTCACCGAGCCCTTGGGTAAACCTGAGTGCCGAAGATGTTACAAAAGGGAAAGGTAGAAAATGCAATGAATACCAATAGAAGCAAAGTATTACCATGGTTATGAGCGACCCATCGGCCACGCGACAGGAGTCCCCATGTCCGTGCTTCGTGGGTGTGCTCACTAAGAAGAGCACTAACCAATTCGTTGATATTCCGGACAGTCGGAGGTATCCTCGCCATGGCTGGTATAAAGAAGGGGACAAATAGTGAATGTGAAAGGACTAGTGTTTGACAAAGCAGTCAAAAGAAATTATTAAAAGAACTGAGACTTACGATTATCATTCCACCTCTCCGGAAAGGGCATGCAGTTGGCTGGAATAATGTTCGCGGTCCTTACGCGGACGTAACGCTCTAGCCAACCTCAGTCTCTATCTTCGTCAATCTTCGAAAAGATTAGGTTCCGGCTTCGCTTAGAGAGCTTTGTTACACCCCCCCCCCCGGAACAACCTCGGGGAGTATAACCGGATGAAGTGAGCCAGCGTGAACTCCTTTTTCAATTTATTGGCCAACAACCGGAGGCAGGCCACGGTCCTCCAGACAATCGGACCAATCTGGGTCAGGGTTACATTGTAAGTCCGGCACATATCTAGAATAACCGGGTCGATCGGGGGGTCGAGCTTGAGTGTGAAAGGGTAGGTGTAAACGTATAAGAAGCCCTCCCGATGGTCGGTGATTGATTCATCAGGTCCGGGGGCAAAAACTTGTACCGGACGGTTATCCCATCCACAATCAGCCCGGACTAAATCAAGTTTGTCCTCGGTAATGGACGAGGGGTACCGTCTTACATCAAACCCTCTATCGGAAACCAGAGAAGGTTTCTCAATCTCGAAATCCTTGTTATAGTTTGGTTTGGATGGTACAATGTCCAAAGCAGTGGGCTCAAAGCCGATTTTTCCCTTGGGTAAAGAAGTTGGCTCGGTTCCTTGAGAAGAAACCGAGGGAACATCATGGGAGGTGGTTTCGGTGTTAGCAGACATTTGGAAGTTATGGAAAGGAGATTTGGCGAATTCGAAAAAGAAGTTAAAAAATAGAGTAAGGGAGCAGTCAAGAAAAAAATCAAAATGATAAGAGTAGGAAGAAAAAGAAGCAGCACTTTCTAAAAAAAAACAGCTAAAGAAGTTGGTGGAGCCGGTTTCCTCTCACACAATATAAGCAATGAATCAACAAGAAATATGAGGAGGATGATTAGAAGTGATGAAGTGAAGAAATAAAACAGAGAAGTGAAATGAAGATGTAAAATGGAAAAATGAAGATGTGAAAGGCATTATATAGATATGGGGATCAAGGCGGTTTCAGATCCCAGCCAACCGGGGAATGCCACGTGTCCCACAATTAATGAGAAGTGACTTGAAACGACGTGCGTTATGGCGGTTGTCAGAGTTGATCATCCGGGATGAGACACGTGGCTGATGACAGAGGGACGTGATGCAATTGTTCTGTCACACCCCGACCTCGCTGGGGTGTGATGGGCACCCGACCCTTACTTAGGGCCGAGCGAACCCTCAGACTCTCGCTGCACATAAAATCACGTCAACTCTTTTTTTTTCTTTAAAACAAATAATAAAGTACATAGCAAAACTTTTCTTTCAGAAATATTCTTTCTCGTGGCTTTCAAGCCGAACAAACTTGTGGTCATACAAAATTCATTACGTACACAGACCGACAACCAATACCCAGGACACTGTCTGCAAAGTCTCTAATAAGATTCCAAAAGCATAACATACAAAATCTGACTCGGCAGCACTCCGGGAACAAATGGAGCTTGCCATCTGCACTGGAACATCTTCCATCTGTCCTCAACTCAACTGGGAGTACCTGCGCGGCATGAAACGCAGCCCCCGAAGAACAGGGGGTCAGTACGGAAATGTACCGAGTATGTAAAGCGGAAATATAACAATATAAGCAAAACCGAGCCAGAAGTATAGAAATAGAACAGGTAGTATCGGATCCAAGTCCGAAACGGAAATACAGAGTGTGTGGCCAGGACCACGATATATATCATAAGCACGGGGTGTAGCCGTCTGAATCGTGATATGAAACAGAGGTACAAAGCCTAACTGGCAGGATCATCGTGCGGATCGGGGCACAGAGTGCTACTGACATACCCGCAACCGAAGCTAGGGGTGTAGAACTATAGCCGACTGAAGCATAGTCCGGCTCAATCATGCAGAAGCAACACCAACAGAATCATTCTCCGAATCCGATGTCCAGAAATGTAACAGGCAGAACCATGCATGCAGAATCATAAACTTACACAAGCACAGGTAGTATATATTTACCTCAGGTTTCGGCCCTTTAGTGAGGGGCGCAATGGACAGTGCACTGGGGTGTGCACGAATAACCAGGTCGCCACAGGGTCGCCTCTAGTGCACAAGTCATACCCAAGAGGTTCCAGCAGGCAAATACGGCAGTTAGAATGTCAAAATGCTTTACTTTCTTTTGAAAAACATTTTTGTTTCACACATATAAAGGAATCAACGCACAATTTCCGCGGCCATAAGTCCAGCGGTCGCTACCACGCATACCGCGGCCAAGTACCCAGCGGTCACTATCACACGTACCGCGGCCAAGGTTCCAGCGGTTATAATCACACATACCGCGACCAAAAGTCCAACGGTTACAATCACACATACCGCGGTCGAAGGTCCAGCGGTCACAATCACACATTTGACATACCGCGGTCAAGGGTCCAGCGGTCTATGTCAGGCACAATCACAAGTGCGGCAGACGCGGTCAAGGGTCCAGCAGTCAATGCCACACGTCCGGCATGACGCGGTCAAGGGTCCAGCTGTCAATCTCGGACACGCCGCGGTCGAGGGTCCAGCGGCCAATATTACATATGCGCATATTCACATAACCGGCCCGGGACTCGGTAAAACAGAAAACAACCATACAGAATGCCAAATTATCACTTTCCCAACATAATCACACACGCCAGGATCATACATCTCACAAGATTCAGGTATACCAAAATCGTATATCAGTAAGTACGGGAGGTAAGTAGTTTATCCAAAATATCATGGTAATATTTTCAAAACGTTTTAGATGTCAAAAAAATATTTTATAAAGCTCATAAAGGTGGTCATAGCACCTATCGTATAGTAAACAACATAATAACCAGGAGCTACCTGCGAGCTCCGGATACGAGTACATTGGCTAAAGCCATACAAAATTTATATCAGGGTTTCTGTCCCCGTAATTGTTTCCATGAACATTAAATCAATTCAGGTTCGTTAAAATAACTCCCGTTTAGTAGTCGGAACAATAGCCATAAGTTTCCTCGACTTATCGTATGGGAATAAGACAGACAAAACAATAAGAGAGGCATCGGGGAATAGCGGGCCCACCTCGGGCCAAGTCGAGGCGGCGGACAAGAATCACGCCCATTAGACTCTACGGAGTCATCCAGGAAGGTTTCATAGTGATCGGGTTACATTTGTACAAGTTATGGAGGTTTAACCACTTTTCTAGCGAAATGCGCCTTTTGAAATTCAATTGAATTGAATGAATAGTATCAAAAATCAATCTCGAGTTTCTATGAGCAGAATCGCCCCCGAGGCTCCGATCTTGACCTAGTACATCTAGGACATGCCAAAGAACAAAGGGGAAGACTTTACATACCTCGATTGCGCCTTACGCTCGCTTGGCTTCAATTCCAATTTCGTCCAGAATCTACAAATGGTCATGTTTACCAATTGTCAATTTCAAGCTTTTCGAGAATCTAAGCTTAATCACATAATTGCCTACCGAAATTTCGGCAGCATTTCCCCTATATATATGACATCCCCGAGACTTAGCTCGGCTTAATATATCAACACAGCAACCCAACAACAACATCACTAACAACAACAAGCATTACAAAACACATAGTATGGCATAACTAGCCTTGTTTTCCACATGGTCCAACAACTTCCACTTCAACTTCACAAACCCAAACTAGTATCAACATTTCCATATTCATCATTAATCAAGACCATTACAATGTGATTTGGAAGTATTTCATATCATTTCTATACAATATTCACATGATATACAAAATATACAAATTTTCCACCAAACCATAATGCATCCAAAACTTCAAATCTTCAACATACATATTCATAACATATTTCCACCTTCCAATTTCATCAACCATAATCATAATTCACATCTTAACAACTTCATTTCCATAATATCATAAAATCATATTAAAATGACATAATCTTCTACAATCAATTTCAATGCCAACGGACGAATTTATATCGCTATTTTCCCGTTCTATTCCGTTGAAACTTTAAATAAACTTGTTGGCAATGAAAAAGAGCCTTAATCATACCTTAAGTGCACAGCTACCACGTTCACCCTCTTATTTTTAGTTGATATTTAGCTCAAATCGAAGGCAACGCGACGTAGAACACTTTTCTCTTCATGGGCTTCGGGATTCGGGGCTCAGATTTTGATCAAACTTTATTTATCTCTCTAAGTCTTTCCTCCCTCTCTCTCTAAAGAATTTTCTGGATCTTTTCTGATCTGAAAATGTGGAGGAGGAGGCTGAAACCTCCCTTAAATAACAAGGAAATGGGCCTGACCCGGATTGGAATCGGGTTGGGCCCATTTCACTGCCCAGCTTGACTCTTCCGCCTTAAAATGTTCATATCTCCTTATCCCGATGTCACCTATAGGCCCACGACCTACCGTTGGAAAGATATTTCAATTATCTACAACTTTTACTTCTGGGCGTTTTCCCAAATTCCAGACTTATAATGCCGTTTTTGCCCCTCCACGTCAGGTCATCCGAAAACGTTTTCTTAAAAAATTCGTTTGGAGGGCTTCCACTTTGATTTGGCCCCAAGGCCCTTCACAAGTTGTGTTTTACTTTACACATGCGATTCATATAACTTGTCACGTGTCCCCAAAAAAATATTGACGTGTGGGCCCCACCTCAGTTAATAATATGACGTTAAAAAATACGGGATATAACATGTTCCCGCCAAAATGAAAAGATAATAACGAGCATATGGAACCACCGGTTTCTTGATTCATCTACTTCCCGTTACTCCGATAAAACTACGGTCTGGAAAGTGTGGGGACTATCTGTATACGGTAAAAATCGGACATATGCTAGACCGGAGAGACCGGAGATCGAGAGAAGAGAGAAACAAGCACGAGCATGAAGACTTTTTCTCGGACCGGAGAAGTGCTTGATTTGAAGAAAGCGAAGGAAATCGTTTGGTCCGGTTTCTCCATAGCTGAGTTGATCGTGGCCGTTGGTCCGAGTGATCCGTTACACAATTGCCACGCGTCAAGACTGTTTTGCCACATTGTACTGCCTGTCGTACGGGTGTCAGACCGTACGACCCAACCTTATACTTTTAGGGTTTTTCTTTATTCAAAAGGGCTTTATGTTGTATGAGGCCCATAAGACAAAACTATAAATAGGGGGCATTACCTTACTTTCAAGGGTTGGCTTCTTCAGTTCTAGAATACTGTAATAGCAAAATGTATAAAATCTCCCCCTCTCATTCTCTGATTTTGGTCCGGATTTAGTGTGTTCATTTTTAGCTTTATTCAATTAAACAATATTCATCTATTATTAAATACATACATTTAGTGCAAACCATCGATTATTATTCACTTGTTCATAGCATATCCATATATATCCTTTTTCAACTAAATAGATTAAAGTTCAACCACATATCCTATACCTCACTCATAAATTTAATTGATTACCTAAATTCGGGGTAAACAGTATCATTTCTTAGACTGTTGAATTTCAACTTAAGGTTCCTTCTATTCTAAACTACTGGGTGCCAATAATAATATAGGCATAATACATAGCTACACCTCAACTTGTCCCCACTGTGTCTTGTGGACTGACGTGGCACATAATTTGTAGATGATCATTTTGTAAGTTGAAGGGTTTCAACTGCCTGCCATGTATCTATGTTTTATGCCTATACTGTAAGTCAAATTACACCTAAACCTCAGAATAGGTGATATAAAATAGAAAGAAGGGGAGTATGAAGCACCTAATTGGCATGCCGTTTTACAGGAAACCATTGTACATTAGAATCCCAAACTCTGTCTAAAGAATTATTATTATTTGCAATTCCATGAATCTCGTCATTTTCAGAACCACCTTCACTACTACTACTAGTAGGAGTTGAAGGTTGCTCCATTTGTGAATTGTTACTCCACACTATTCTGGATTCCTCCATTACATTGCTGCCATGTCCCGATTCTTCAACATCACCAGCTATACTATCATTCTGGATTGTGTCCAAAGACTGATCGATAGGGTTAGGGTTAGAGTTATGATTTTGATCCTAGTCAGAGTTAGGCGGCATTGGTGAAAATAGTTATGATGATGATTCTCAGTAGAAAGAAGGAGTGAAATAAGGATGATTCGTAAAGCTAGTGATTGAGGGAATTGACAATTTTGGTGTAAGAGAGGACATGATCCTATTTGACTTCTGACCGGTTCGTGACTTCTCTTTCGACCGGTTGTATTTCAGAACTGGTCGAATTGCACAAACACCCATTCTGGGACAGCTGTATCATGATCCAAATCTATTTTGTAGATACAATGTCCGTATCATTGGCTGTTTAATAAAATATTTATTATTTGGTTTGATTTTATAACCTCTATTGTAGCTCGTAAGTTTACTAAAATCCCTCAAACTATTGTAAATATTAATTAAATTTATCAATAATTATTTATAAAAAATAGTTAAGACAACTTTTTTTGCTAATTTGTCACAAATTATTAATATTAAAAACTAACAAGTTATTTATTAAAAATAGTTAAGACAAATTTTTCTGCTAATTTGTCACAAATTATCAATATTAAAAACTAACAAGTATATTTTGTTTCATTAGAAGTTCCTTATAAATCCAATCTAGAAGCAAGTTCCTTATAAATTTCAAATTAAGAAAACAAAATGTGTTCTTTTTTGTAGACCATGCATATGATTCGATAGAATTTTTTTAATATGCTTTGAAACAAGATTATGAAGGGAGTACGTACAAGAAGCTTTTTAATATTCTTCGCAACAATCTTTTTGATCTTTTCCTCATATTTCTTCTTCCTTTATTCTATAATCCCTTTGCTTCTCATTCGATAAGAAATGGACTTTTGATGGGGAAATAAGTTATAAGTTGATAGTAGTGATTTTTCTAAAAGTTTTAGAACAATACTTTTGATGAAAAGATTGTGCAAAAGATAAAAGTTTATCGTTAATGAAATCAGTACGCATCAATTTACGTCGAAGTTATTTCAGATATATTTTTTATTCCTCTGAGAAACATAAAAAAAAAACATTTTATTTTTAACTTTATTTTCATGTAAAATAATTCAACTATTTAACTATTCAAGAGAAGAAATAGATTTGTGATTTCATCTTTTCTTTTTCTTTTGAATCATATGATAGAATCGAATTAAAAGTAACTTAAATCAAATGTACTTGATTGAGGAAGGAGATAAAATTGTTGCATTTTATTTTAAAAAATAAGGTTTAGTTTGAACTCACACCCTTTTCATTCATTCTCATTAATTTATTCATGCGCGTCACTAATTAGACACGAGGCATTTGACTACCTTAAGAGTGTCATAGTTACTCTCGCCGTTTATTCTCCTAAAGAAACAAAAGTTAGTATAATTTTTCAATAAAATTTTGTGTCAATATAATAATGAGAAGAAAAAGGAAGAAGAAGAAGAAGAAGAAGAAGAAGGAGTGGCGGCCCTAACTTAATTTTTTTTTGTTTAAATATTACTCCCTTTGTCTCATAACAAGTGTCACCTTAATAAAAAATACGCATATTAAGAAATCAATAATGCAATTTGAAGTTTACTAAATTACCCCTGTATAATAAAAATAAATTATGTTTTCCTCTTGATTAGAGCATGCACAAGTAGTAATCCTTTTGACATTGGGAATCCAACAATACCGAGTTACTGTGTGGCTTGTCCAATCATCATTTAGATGTACTTTAACTTTTCATTTTTTGTCTAAGGGTAGAGTTGAAAAAAACTAGTCCAATCTAGAAGCAACCGTTTGTGCACTTCTCCAATATGACATTGCAATTTCAGAACTATTCCATTTTCTCGTAGCATGCTTGCATAAACGAACAACGTTTGACAATTAACAGTTAATTGAAATCAGTAAAACTTTTTAATTTTATTTTATACAAAAGCGTAGAAGGAGACACTGAAAATGAAAGAAAATGAGAGTAGACCAATGTCTAGAAGGAGATAGAAGAACGAAGAAGACATAGGTAAGGATATTTGGATGGAGTTAAATAATATAGGGTAAAAGATAAAATAGGATTATGAAATATCAAGCAAGACATAATTGAAAGGTGAAATTATGTAACATTGGGATAACATCAAATCAGTTGTAGCACAAAATGAGACTTATCATTGTTACGTAATAACAGAATTTAACAATACGATACAATCCTTTTTAAATGACGATGAAAACAAACATTGTAATTATGGTAACAATACAGTACGATACAATGCGTAACAACATTCCAAAAAAGGTGTTAAGTCGTGATAGAGCATCCAATGAGTGATGAGTCACTATACACGTTAGGCGAACCTTGTAAGTTAGAACATGCAGATAAGGAAGAAATAAAGAATAAAGAAGGAAAATGTTGATTTTAGTCCTCAAGTAATTACTTTATTCTACTTTTGGTCCCTATATTATTCAACGTGACATATTTGACCTTCAATTATACCAACTGAGCTATTTTAGTCCATGGAATTAAATGACGTTAACGGTTTATTCGGCAATTACTATACTGTCCATTACGTGACCGGTTTGTAAGAATATTGTCTTTTTAATGAGACATTTAATGTGGCCCACAATTATGGTAACAAATTGTTTACCTTCTTAATCAATATAGCAGATAATAATTTTGATTATGCATATCCGGAAGTTTCCTTGATGGGAGGAAACATTTATTAGGTGTCCCTAGGGTAACCATATTTTATGGTGAAGTCCCTAGGGTTAAAGTTATTGCCTAAGAGTCCCTAGCCTACCTATAAATACGCCTGTGACTCCATCAGTCCAGTATTCTGAAGTTGTGATAGGCATAGGCTAGAAGGCTGTAGGGTTTTTTCACTATTTCTTTCAGGGTTACAATTTGGTAGTAAAACAAAGAAGGCGATTCTCACACTTGAACAACTATGGCTGAAGGTAAGTTCCTGTTTAATATTCCGCTGCGATGACTCTGTGTGTATGTGTTAAGAATTTCATCATGTGGCATCAGAGCCTGCCTTTAGCTATATTGTTTGGTGTCTAGATTTATTTGTAAATCGTAATAATTAGATAATAATAATTATTACGCTTTTAACTTAACCATGTGATTTAGACTATAATCCAGACGGTAGGGTTTTGCTTGTTAGACGCCATTGCCCCTTTAGTTGGCAGATTGATATGCTTGGCTTGTACATTCACCGTTTTTCGTGAATACTTGTCAAGATCTGGGTTTTAAGGTTTATATCATAACCAAGTGAAAGCCTCAATTTTTTTTATATAACAGTTGCCAAACTAGATTTTTTTTGGTATAATAAAATTAGTTGTTACTGACATTGTCTAAAATTGCTATCTAATCGCCCCGTCATAAAGCACTCAATTTAGATTTATGTTCTAATGAACAGTGACTTGTCTTCATATTAAGTTACAGTAGCCCTTGTGGTATTTGGCTTTTCAGTTAGATTCTGCCTTTGAGTTTGTCAAGAATTTCTTATTGTCAAAACAACTTCTGACTTGATTGTTTATCTCAAGAGACAAATTATTCATTAGTGCAAATTAAGATATTTGCTTAATCTGCTAATATCACCATTACATATGAATTTTATTTGCATTCTGTACCTTGGCGTATTTTGAAAGTTCTTGTCTCTGATTAATATTGACTTGGTGAAACACATTTAATCTGGGTCAGAATTTATTTGACTAACAACCTTGATCTATCACTTGTGTATTTGGTTTTTTGTCGGTTATACAAAATATGTTTTACAACCTTTCTATTGTTTAAGTTCTTATAGCATTTTAATTATAAGAACTGACCTTTGCAGTAATTATATAGCGTTATGATTATTATATAAGGTGTGCCGATTTTGAAACCAATCAACGCTTTGCTTAAGTTGTTTATAAAGTTTAATTATTGTGAGATGTCATTTTTCAGTTTCCTTTGTATCTTGTGCTTAGGACTAGCCACAACATCTTGTGTACTTGATATAAAGGAAATAAAGTTGTTGAATCACATAAAGTTTAGTGGTTAAATTATAATGACATCTATATAGTTCAGTTATCTCATTAAAATGGTAACCCGGCCCTACAGGGAGGTAACTATTTTTGTGAGATTAATTGGAAGGAGATAGTAAACCTTTTAGTTTGAAAATTTTCCTATGCCCACAAGTACGGATTGTTTTCTAGTTTTATTTTGGTTTACTAGTCTAATAAAGTTAAGTAAATTCTGTGCATGTATTGCAACCTCTACCCACAGGAACGTCTTGAATTTACTTAGAATCGATATTTACATGATTCACTTTGATGGTTTGTACTTCATAGCTTATGTGTGCATCCTTGTTTTGCTGTTTTCACAGCTTTTCCTACTGCTATCTTTAATGAGAATGCTCGAATTCCGATGCTGTTTGGTGACAACTTTACTGAGTGGAAGGAGAAAGTCCTTCTCACTTTAGGGTGCTCGGATTTGGATTTGGCAATCCGTGTGGAAGAACCACCTAAACCCACGGAATCAAGTACGCCCGATACTATGGCTTATTATGAGCGGTGGAAACGATCTAATCGCTTCAGCTTGATGCTCATAAAGGCTCATATAAGCCAAAGCATTAGGGGTTCCATCCCCAATAGCGATAAGGTCAAAGTTTATATGAAGGCAATTGAAGAACAATTTGTAAGCACTGACAAGGCGCTGGCCAGCACCCTTATGAAGAGGCTCTCAAGTATGACCTTTGATAGAAGTCGTATAGTGCGCGAGCACATTATGGAGATGAAAGACATTGCTGCTAAACTCAAGTCCCTTGAGGTTGATATTTTTGAACCATTTCTTGTGCATTTTATCCTCAACTCTCTTCCTGCGGAATATGGTCCGTTCAAGATATCTTACAACAAACATAAAAATAAATGGTCAATTAATGAACTCCTGACCATGTGTGTTCAAGAAGAGGAGAGATTGAAGCATTAGATACCTGAAAGTGTTAATTTGGTGACTCATGATAAGAGAAATGCGAAGAAGGGAAAAAGTGTTCCTATGAAGAAGAAAGGCATTGTTGATAAAGATTCTTGCCGTTTCTGCAGAAAAAAGGGACACTGGAAGAAAGATTGCCTGAAATACAAGAAATGGCTTGAGAAGAAAGGTAATTTTACCTTTGTATGTTATGAATCTAATTTTACTGAAGTTTCTGATAATACATAGTGGATCGATTCTGGTTCCACGACTCACATTGCCAAAACCATGCAGGGTTTTCTAACTCTAAGGAAGCCGATGGGAAGTGAACAAAAAGTTTATTCTGGAAATGGGATGCCATCAACTGTGGAAGGAGTGGGGACTTATAGGCTTATTTTAAAAGATGGTTTTCAATTAGATTTATAACAAACCTTTTATGTTCCATCGTATTCTAGAAATTTAATTTCTCTTTCAAGACTATCAATTGCTGGTTATGATTTCAATTTTCATTATTCTTCAGTTAAACTTTTGAAAGATAATAAAGTTATTGGTTTTGGAAATTTGGATGGAAGATTATTTAAATTTGAGCTAGATCCCATTAGTGAATGTAATGTTTTAACTCTACATGATAAAGAAATTGGCGCTAAGAGATGTATTATCAATGAGAACTCATCAAGTGTTTGGCACAAAAGATTGGGACATATCTCAATTGACAGAATCAAAAGGTTAGTTAATGATAGAGTTCTAGAAGCTCTTGATTTTTCTGACTTTAGGACTTGTGTGGACTGCATAAAGGGTAAGCAGACCAACAAATCCACTAAAGGTGCTAAAAGGAGTTCTCAATTGCTTGAGATCATACATAATGATATTTGTGTACCTTTTCCTACCCCTTGCTTGAATGGTGAAGGATATTTTATCTCGTTTGTTGATGACTATTCAAGGTACATGTATCTTTATTTTCTGTTTAACAAATCAAAAGCACTTGATGCTTTTAAAGTTTACAAAACAGAAGTAGAGAAACAAACAGGAGCTCAGATCAAAATTGTAAGGTCTGACAGGGGTGGAGAATATTATGGTAGGTACACAGATAAGGGACAAGTTAAGGGCCTATTTTCTGAGTTCCTTGAAAGTGAAGGTATAATTGCCCAATATACCATGCCAGGAACACCACAACAAAATGGTGTGGCAGAAAGAAGGAACCGAACATTAATGGACATGGTAAGATGCATGATTAGCAGATCAAGTTTACCTTTATCCTTATGGAGTGAAGCCTTAAAAACCGCTGTGTATATTTTAAATAGGGTTCCATCCAAGGCTATCCCCAAGACGCCTTTTGAATTATGGAAATGATGGAAACCTAGTTTAAGCCATTTACACATTTGGGGATGTCCAACTGAGGTGAGGGTTTATAACCCTCATTTGAAAAAGTTGGATGAAAGAACAATAAGTGGTTTCTTTATAGGCTATGCAGTTAATTCTAAAGGATTTAGGTTCTATTGTCCTTCTCATTCTCCTAAAATTGTTGAGGGTAGAAATGCTAAATTCCTTGAGGAACATGAATTAAGTGGGAGTGGTTCGACTCAAGTGGTGGAATTGCAAGAGATAAGGGAACCACCTGTGGTACCTTTATATATTGGGAACTTGAATGTAGTTCAGACAAATTCTCATGAACTGTCTGAAGAGCAACAAGTTCAAGAGTTGCCACCACATAAGGAGCCATATCAACCCACTTTACCTGAACCCATTGAAGGAGTGTCTGAACCAGTGGGAGTAAGAAAATCCTCAAGAGTCCGCAAGCCAGTAATTTCTAGTGACTATGTTGTATACCTCCAAGAGTCTGATCATGATATTGGACTAAAAGATGATCCATGCTCTTTTTCACAAGCCATGAGTGGAGAGAACTCCACACTTTGGTATGATTCCATGAAAGAAGAGTTGGAATCTATGGCCAAGAATAAAGTCTAGAATCTCGTTGAATTACCAGAAGGAGTCTCTACTATAAGATCCAAATGGGTTTATAAAACCAAAAGAGATTTATCTGGTAATATTGAACGATATAAAGCCAGACTTGTAGCCAAGGGTTTCACTCAAAAGGAAGGCATTGATTACCTTGAAACCTTCTCTCCAGTTTCAAAGAAGGATTCGTTAAGAATAATCATGGCATTAGTAGCCCATTTTGATTTAGAGCTACATCAAATGGATGTGAAAACGACTTTATTGAATGGAGATCTTGAAGAGGAGGTATACATGCGTTAGCCTGAAGGTTTTTGTGATAAGGATAATAGTCATCTTGTTTGCAAGTTGAATAAATCCATTTATGGACTAAAACAGGCTTCCCGCCAATGGTATATTAAATTTCATAATGTTGTTTCTTCATTTGGATTTACGGAGAACATCATTGATCAGTGTATATACCTTAAGATAAGTGGGAGCAAATATATTTTCCTAGTCCTATATGTGGATGATATTTTACTTGCTAGTAGTGATTTGGGATTGTTGTATGAGACGAAACAGTTTCTTATTCAGAATTTTGAAATGAAGGATATGGGTGAAGCCTCCTATGTCATTGGCATAGAGATTCACAGAGATAGATCTCAAAAGGCCTATATTGAAAGAGTTCTGGAAAGATTTGGAATGAAGAACTGTTCACCTATTGCAGCACCCATCATTAAAGGTGACAAATTCTCATTGAATCAATGTCCACAAAATGCATTGGAACAAGAGCAAATGAAAGGCATTCCATATGCTTCGCTTGTTGGGAGTCTTATGTATGCACAGGTCTGTACTAGACTTGATATTGCCTTTGCAGTAGGAATGCTTAGCAGATATCAAAGTAACCCTGGTCTTGATCATTGGAAAGCTTGTAAAAGGGTTTTGAGATATTTGCAAGGAACCAAGGATGTTAAGCTCACATAAAAATATTCTGACTCATTGGATGTCATTGGATATTCAGACTATGATTTGGGTGGATGCAAAGACTTTGGTAAATCTACTTCTGGATACATTTTCCTTCTTGCTGGAGGCGCTGTATCTTGGAGAAGTGTTAAGCAAACCATTGTTGCAACATCTACAATGGAAGCTGAGTTTATAGCATGCTATGAAGCTACATCACAGGCGTTATGGTTGAAGAATTTCATTTCGGGCCTTAGAGTTGTCAATTCTATAGCAAGGCCATTGAGAATTTTTTGTGATAATTCAGCTGCAATATTCTTTCCAAAGAATAATAAAAGTGGCAGCTGAAGCAAGCACATCGAGATAAAGTATTTGATGGTTAGAGACTATGTCAAGAAGCAAGATGTGAGTTTTGAACATGTTAGTACTACTTTGATGATTGTTGATCCTATGACTAAAGGTTTACCAGCTAATGCTTTCAAGGATCATGTAACCCGTATGGGTCTTAGTAACTCAGTTTAGTCTTGCTTTGTTCTCTAACACTTTGTCTAGACACTATCGTTTCTTTCTTATACATGACAGTGCACATTTTGGTTTTCATGTATTATGTTGTGATCATTGGATCAATAAAGTTGGACTCTGAATGACTTATATTAAATTTATTCATAAAGATGTTGGACACTTTGTTAGAATATATTATACATCGTAATACATGGAAGGAAGTGTTTGTTTAAAAGCATGACCGCCATGATTCTTATAGTAATGTGTTCTAGTTGAAGTGATTGTTGCATAACAATTTAGATGAGTGAATAAAGTTTATGGTCATGATTATCACTCATATGCGGGCCAAGTGGGAGAATGTAAGAATATTGTCTTTGTAATGAGACATTTAATGTGGCTCACAATTATGGTAACAAATTATTTACCTTCTCTTCCAAGTAAATAATGAATATAGTAGATAATAATTTTGATTATGCATATCCGGAAGTTTCCTTGACGGGAGGAAACATTTATTAGGTGTCCCTAGGGTAACCATATTTTATGGTGAAGTCCCTAGGGTTAAAGTTATTGCCTAAGAGTCCCTAGCCTACCTATAAATACGCCTGTGACTCCATTAGTCCAGTATTCTGAAGTTGTGATAGGTGTTATATCCCGCATTTTACGTATTCGGATAATTCGAGATAATTGCGGGAAGTTAAGAGCAAAGCTATATTTTTTATCTTGTTAGCACAGAAGTTGTTTATGGAAGTTATTGATGTGGAAATATTAAGAAAGGCTAGGGGTAAAAATGGAAATTCGCAAGATGACTCATGGAAATATGGATGGGAGACTAAGGGAAAATTCGGAATTTGGAAAAATTATTTTTCATGAATTGCAAGACCAAATACAAAAAGAATTAGGCCTAAGTAATAAGGCCAAGTGGCCGTCCAAAGCAATGGGCCAAGGCCCATATGGTAACAAAATAAATAAGTCCAAATATGACTAATTAGTCATAATATTCATCTTCCCTTTAGAAGATTCAAGAAATTTAAAGAAGAGGAAAAATAATGGGCCTATTCGGCCATACTTGGTGGAGGAAATATCTTGAGAAAAATTGTTCAAAAATTATTTTCCTACTAATTGGAAGGTCCCTAGCAAAGTGAAGTAATTATTGGAGCAAGAAAAACATTTATTCTTGAAATCTACAATTCTAGCCAAGAAGGAAGTTGAAGGAAAAAGGTAAGATTTAATCCTCTTTTTATATGTTATGGATGGTTGTGTATGTTGTAGTGTGTAGAAATGAGTGAAATTCATGAAAATATGGATATAGTGTGGTGGCCGTGTATGTATGTGGTGTGTAGGAACAATGGTTCAATTATTTTATTTAGTGTTTTAGTTGTTGTTGTTGTGGATTCTATGTTGATAATGAAAAGTTGATGATTCTAGTCCAAGTTGTAATTGTTGGAAAATTATTTTAGAAGTTAAGGTGAATTGAATATAGTGTTCTTGCACTTATGGAAAATAATGTTGTTAGTGTGTGAATTGTTGGTAAAGTTCATGAAATTGAAGAAAGAAAATGTGTTGTTATTGTTTTTATTCCATTTGGAAGATTTCAGGTGGCATAGCATATGGGTTGGATTATTTGAATATTGTACGGATTGTTTGAAGTATTCTTGAATATTGTTTGAATGGCGTCGGATTAGTACTAGAATGTATGAGCAAATATGAATTGAACGTAAATGGAAAATCGTCAAAGTTTGTAGAAAGAAGTTGTGAACGTTGGAATGTGTTTTGAATTGATTGTCGATATTGTTGGAATAATTGTTGGCATTGTTGTTGCTAAGTTGGCCGAGTTAAATTCTCGGATTTGTTGTTGTATGTTTGGCCGAGTTGAATTCTCGGGAATGTTGCATTTGCAGGGGAAATGCTGCCGAAATTTCTGTAGAATAAATGTTGGTTTAGAATAGGACTCTAATTGTCTATGGCTAATGTTTGGCACATATGAATATTGTTGTAGATCTTGCGAAGCGAAAGACTTAAGTTCGGACTAGCATAGAAAGCGGGCAAGGTATGTAAGGCTTACACTTTCTTTCTTTTGGCATGATCTGTATGAAATGAGCAAATGACTTATAGGTATGACTTCAAAGAAATTCCTACTCTTAGAGCCACTAGGATGGCAACGTTCTTGATTTCCATAAGTAGTTTCATATGGTTTGATGCATATTTATGAATTCCGAAGTTCTATTTGATATGTTCCCGAGTCTGTCTACGATTCTCATGTACTTCTGGGTATGAGTATGCTTAATATGTTCGAGCCTACTATAAGATTGAACAATGAGATGTGCATAAAGAGTTTGGTTCCCAAAAGAGTTCTGTAAGTTCCAATGAATATTTGACATGTTCTAATACGTACATATGGTTCCAAAAGATATATTTGATTTGACCCATACGATACCCGAAGTTACTTGATATGATTGTTTCTTCGGTTTTCCAAAAAGGGCTCCTGAAATGTTCGTAGAACGTTCTGTACTTCAAATGATCATAACTTTCTCATACTAACTCGGATTGACTCGAAACTTGTTTCTGAGCCTTCAGATGCCGATAAGTATACTTGTCTATTGAGTCTCGATTTACGTGCATATGGTTTCGCACTACTCTGTTCGTGCAAGCCTCAGTATGTCCTTCACTGAGCCCGGGCCAGGATATGTTATCGTGCGTATTCCTCTGCATTGTTCACCGAGTCCCTCGTTAGAGGGCCGGGTATGGTATATGTATATGATGATATGATTATGTCACCAAGTCCCTTAATGGGCCGGGTACGGTTTGTATATAATATATGATGTTCGCACGCATGATTTCATTCACCGAGTCCCAGGATGGGCCGGGTACGATATGTGATATGAGAATGTTTGATTCTGTTACGTACTGCACAGGTACAGTGGTTTCTTGATTATGATACTTGACTCCTGGAATCTCTATTTCAGTTATGATCTTTTCAGTTGTATTTCATGGCTTACATACTCAGTACATATTCCGTACTGACCCTCTCTTCTTCGGGGCTGCGTTTCATGCCCGCAGGTACAGACGTTCATGTGAGAGACCCGACAGCTTAGGTTATCTGTTCTGCTGCTTTGGAATGCTCCCTTGTTCTGGAGCCCATATTTTGGTACATTCTCTTCCGTTATGTACATGTATGTGTATATTCAGGGGTACGGCGGGGCCCTGTCCCGTCATATGATTTTGGTGTGTTTGTTAGAGGCCTGTAGACATATATGTGGGTCATGGGTCGTGATTGTTCGTTTATGTCTGTGATTTGCGTCTAAGCGGTCCTATTTGCTATGACAGCCTTAACGGCTGGTATGTATATATGCTTATGTACATGCTTCGATTGATATGTTCCACGACAGCCTTAACGGCTTCTGTATGATATGTATGTTATACGCGACCGCTTCAGATTAATATCTGTAATAATTAATATATGTAGGATCTGGATAGTCGTTGATATGCTAATTTGGTAAGTAGGTGTGTATGGGTGTCCAGCTCGGGCACCAGTCACGGCCCACGGGGTTGGGTCGTGACAAAAGTGGTATCAGAGCGGTTTGTCCTCGGAATGTCTACAGGCCGTGTCTAGTAGAGTCTTGTTTATCGGTGTGTTGTGCACCACATCTATAAACAGGGAGCTACAGGACATTTAGGATGTTGCCTTTCTTTCGATCTTAGATCGTGCGATAGAGCTGTATTATTAGGATGACTCCTTTCTGACGAAATGTTATGTTTTCAGCGATGCCTCCGAGAAAAGCGACAGCTGCCCAGAAGGGCAAGTCAGCAGTAGTTGGAGAGACTAGTCAGGCTCAGAGAGTTACTCGGGCCCGTATTCAGACTATGCCCGAGATTATGCCCCAGTTAGCGGGCTCTGCTACACTATCATCATCAGAGGAGCCTGGAGCAGCAGCCGTTGCCGCTGTGGATCAGGAGGCGGCTCCACCAGTAGCTCCAGAGGCTCCAGCGCCTGAGCCACCAGCTCCTCCGCTAGGAGCAGAGTACAGGGCGATGAGAGATGCTGTACAGTTACTGACGAGGTTAGTAGCAGCACAGGCTCGCAGGCTTGGGCCAGGCGGTGATTATGTGGATAGACGCGACAGCTTAAGAGTTCGCCACTTTTTGACTTGTAATCCTCCGGAGTTCTATGGGTCAAAGCCCGAGGAGGATCCCCAGGACTTTATCCGACAAATGCAGCGTACGCTGAGATTAGTCAGAGCTTCTGAGATTGAGTCTGTCGAGCTGGCTTCATATAGACTGCGTGATGTAGCGGTCAATTGGTATGAGTCCTGGGAGCTGTCCAGAGGCGAGGATGCCCCTCCAGCTATGTGGGAAGAGTTTACAA